>NC_141806.1:4197500-5397500 GCF_057944985.1 Cucurbita pepo subsp. pepo | reverse complement strand
ACCCTCCAAAACTTGATTTCAACCTCGTTTAAGGTAAAATAGGTCATTTCAAGGTCGTATTTCACAAAGTTCAAGTTGAAATTTAATTATGTTTGTGAAATACTAACAAAAGTGTCGAACGATCCAATAGAAACAAACCACCGACGAAAGTGTAAGATGCATACAAGAAACTAGGAGCTTACGTATATATTTTAGGGAGTACGTCATATAAGGCCTACCAAATAAGTGGCTCTACCGTCGTAGGTTACACAATTGTATGTTGTATGTTGGTACGTGCCCGTGGATTCGCACGTGTCATAAATTGTATGTTAGACTATTACTATTTAATACGTAAAAGTATGCAATGTGAATGTATGCTGTTTTTTAAATGACTTGATGTGCGATATAATGTGACGTGATGTGTTGTGCTTAGAATGGTTATGTGATCGTTGAGATGTTTTGTGTATGAATCACATGTCATAATAAGTTATGATGAAAGTATGAAATGTGAGTTTATGTTTCATAAATTGTATGTAAATGACTGATATATGGTATGAAATCACATTCAATAGCATGAAATATAATCCCGTTAGAAGTATGCATGATAGAAGGACTGAAAAATGAGAAGTAATATGATATGAATGAAAATGATAGCGGGATTATATTTAATAATGTCGAAAACAAAAAAATATTGGAACCATATTCATTATGTGCGTTCATGCATTGGGGGATACCCCGATTCCATCACTAGAGTACGGACGCGCGCTGAAGTAACTCATGCCATACTCCCAGGAAAAGCTCGAACGACCTTCAATAAAAGGGTACCTATACCCAAAACCAACCCAGGTGGGTAGGTAGAGAATACCTAGGGGCGCGAGACAACTCTCTCTAAGGAACTCAGCAAAATAGCCCCGTAACTTCGGGAGAATGGGTGCCTCCTCACAAAGGGGGTCGCAATGACTAGGCCCGAGCGACTGTTTACCAAAAACACAGTTCTCCGCAAAGTCGTAAGACCATGTATGGGGGTTGACGTCTGCCTAGTGCCGGAAGGTGCGTACACCACTAGGCAGGTGAAGTATCATTATGTTTTACATAATGCTGTCGTGACGGTTACTAGTTCTAATGCGTGTCCGGCATAAAGAGCTACCAGAACAGGCTCGCTCGACAAGAAAATGGTCCCAGCAATGCGCGAATTAACTGGTGAGCCCATACTTGCACGTATGGGTTGTGTGTAGAGTATATGGTATACATCTAAGCTACCCGTTAGGATAGTTCCATAGGAAAATAGACTGATATGATAGGTACCGTCATTACATTTGCATGTTCTTGTTGCATAACCCCGATAGGGGGTCGCTTACTGAGTATTTTTTAAATACTCAAGCCTCGTGCTTCTACATTTTCAGAGAAAGGCAAAGCACCCATGTGAGACCGATGGAAGCATCGCAAATCCCATGACCGTGGCACATGCATAGGATGAATTTGCTTTCTAATTTAATAGATTATGTTAGTATAAGTTGAGTTGTATTTGCATTCATGGTATAGTTAGTAGAGGTTGAATTGCATTTGCATTATTAGTATAGGATAATAGAGGTTGAATTGTAATTATATTTATAAACTATAGGTTAGTATAGGGTATTTAATTTAGCATTGTTTTTTTTTCCTTTCTGTTCATGGTATTCGTTATTCACGGGGTAATAAAGGAGGTAAGAATCCATGTTTCATTTATAATAAGAGTCCATCTAAAAAATTCTCCATTAAATATAAGGTTAGAAGTATAATAATGTTGTTAGATTAAATAAGAAAATTTAGGGATGTTTCAAAAAATTACCGTTATACCCCTAGGATAAGATTCTTAGATGCGTGCTGCTTTCATGACTATAATACTAATGGTGTTAATATATCACATGCGGAGCAGTTTGGATCTTAGGCACTCTTAGAACATCAATTCTAGTAAATA
This sequence comes from Cucurbita pepo subsp. pepo, assembly GCF_057944985.1. Taxonomy (NCBI): domain Eukaryota; kingdom Viridiplantae; phylum Streptophyta; class Magnoliopsida; order Cucurbitales; family Cucurbitaceae; genus Cucurbita; species Cucurbita pepo. The sequence continues at coordinate 5,395,564 of NC_141806.1, read as the reverse complement.
ACTAGCATGTTCATAAGTATTAAAGCTCGGTGTTTGAGCACTAACCTTTTGTAGTTCAAATTCTTTTTTCCTCACGAACCGGTTTTGAACCACCACTAGTGTCTCTCCACTATTCTCCGGTCTTAGAACGGGATTTGTAGAATCCGGTGAGTGACTAAACTTGGAAGGGATTTAGTATATATGAACGAGAGAGTTTGAGAGTTTTTCTCAAGGTTTTTCCAAAGAAGAAGTTCCATGTACCCCGATCACTCTATTTGTAGAGTCATATTTGCATGTTCATCCAAATTTGAGATGACCAAATTTTAACACTCAAAATTCCACTCAAATGTTTGTGATTATGTGGCAAGCATGCAAGTTTGAGTAACCAAATTTTGACACTCAAATTTGTGGGGTTTATTTGGCAAGCATGCAAGTTTGGTTAAACCAAAATTTGACACCTCAAAATTCCACTCACACATAGATTTTTCCATTGAGTGAAGTAAACATTTTGACTTTCTTAATTTTAATTCAACAATTAATTTCAAATTAAAGTAATATTTAATTGATTAATTAAACTATTTAAATAATATTTAACATTAATTCGGATGCACATATTTGATTAAAATATTTAAATATTATTTAAATATCTCTTTTCTTTTTGTTTAATTCATAAATAAAACAAAAATGCAGTTTGGTATATCGTATATATGTAGCGCATATTCCCTAATTTGATTTCGAACACTTCGAACTCACTTGTCACACTATTCTATGGTTTAGTCCAATATGAGCTAGCAGAGGGACCTAATGGACCTATAGATCATGGGCTCGAACGATCCAAGATTAACCGGCTAAACTCATTAACCTTGTTAACCAACATTCGTTAACTACTAGGACACTCCACTATAGCCTAGTAGTTGTACTCCCCTCACTATAGATATATTCATGTCCATTTGATATAACCATGATTAGTAAGTCGATCCTTCATAGGTTGTTCGTAACTAGAGCTGTGTCAATTTACCGTTTTACCCCTAAAGTTACTTCTTGTTCCTTATGTCCCACTGATCCTCTAATGAACAATTGGTTTGTGGTCCAATCAGTAAACCGAATCCCTCTCAGGCCAATGAGAGGATGGGGCCCCTTGTTCAAGACCTGGAGTCGGTACTTAAGGGAACTACCTCTATTCTATCCCTAAAATTGGGTAGGAGTGAATTCCATCTTGCACCCCACGTCCCCAGCATGGTAATGAATAAGAGACTTGGAGGAGTTATATGTCGATTACTTGGAGGAGGATTGAAGAAGAGAATGTTAAAGACATCTCAGAAATTTGTAAAATAAATCTCACACACTAACCATAGAAACAAAGAACATTCTATTTTGAAAAAGCTCTCTTTCATTGCTTCTCTGTTTTTTTCTAGAACCCACTATTTCCGGTAAACTCTTTGTCTTTCATCTTCAACCCTCTTGGTCTTCTTCTTTGCCACTGACTCTTGAATTTAAAACCCACTGAAATTAATTAAAAATAACATTTAACATTTATTCAATCATCTTCTTGCATTTGTTAAAAAGTACTTTCGGTAGCGGTTTTATAAAGATATCTACAATTTGATCCTGACTTGCCACATGCAGCAATGCCACACTTCCTTTCTTCACATGATCTCGAATAAAGTGAAAACGAACGTCAATGTGTTTGCTTCTTTCATGGTTCACTGGGTTCTTTGCCACCTCAATTGCTGATTTGTTGTCAACTTGAATCACGGTTGCACCTAGTTGCTTTAGCTCTATCTTGCTCAACAAATTTCTAAGCCATATCGCAGGACACACACACTAAGATGCTGCCACACGTCGATAGTGTCACGATCGGTTATTTTTTGAAAGCCAAGTAAATGCTATGTTGCCCATAAAGAATACATAACCCGATGTACTTTTCGGATTGTCTATGTCTCCAAACCAATCACTGTCAGAATAACCAATCAACGTGTAATCTTCTGTTTTCAAGTGGAATAACCCAAGTGACACTGTTCCTTGGATGTACCGTAGGACTCGCTTCAATGCCTTCCAATGTGAATAAATCGGCTCCTCCATGAACTGGCTTATAATGCTGACACTTGATAAAAGATCTGGCGTTGTGCCTACTTCATTTATCTTTTATTTTATTTTACTTTATCTTATATTTTCTTTTGGTCTTTGCCTTTTTATCATGGTTGAGTTTCGAAACTTAAAAAAATTGGGTTGTGACATTTCTCCACATAGATTAATCTTTTGGTCTTTGTCTTTTTATCACGGTTCGAGTTTCAAGAATTTGGATGTTAATTAACTTATTGTCAAGAGTGTGTTTAATCTACAACTTCCTTAGAAAAGTCTTTAAAAATTGCCTCTTTGCCGTAGAGATTGTAACTCATCTACACTTGAGAAGTTGGGGTTCTTGGGGCTTAATTACTCTCCTATTAGTTTATCACTTGCAAAAGAATAACAAACGATAGCTAAGCCAAAAGAGTAAAGAACATCTAGTTGTTGCTTTGATAATCACCATTTATAAGCTATCTTTTCTTTCATTTCTTCTCTTGATTCTTCCATGAAATTACTATTGTGTTATTGAATCCTATGAAATCCCACTTTTGAGCTTTATTGTGAAATCCTACATCGGTTGGACAAGAAACGAATCATTCCTTATATAAGAATGCGAGTGGTTAAGGAGGAATTCTGCTATTGACGGCTTTTTAGTTTTATTGTGAGTTCTCACATCGGTGGGATAGAGAATGAATCTTTCCTTATATAAGTGTGTCAATATTTTTGAGTGGTTAAGGAGACCGACTTGAAATTTGTTGGGTTTTGCTTGCACAAGTTCAAATCTTGTTGTGATGACTTTTTAGCTTTATTGTGAAATCCCACATCTCGAACGAATCATTCTTATACAAGGGGTATCAATATGTCTGAGTGGTTGACGAGACTTTTTAGCTTTATTGTGAAACCCCACATCGGTTGGACAAGAAACGAATCATTCTTATACAAGGGGTGTCAATATGTCCGAGTGGTTAAGGAGGAATTCTGCTATTAGCAATCTTTTAGCTTTATTGTGAGATCCCACATTGGTTGAATAGGAAACGAATCATTCCTTGGTGTCAATATGTCTGAGTGGTCAAGAAGACAGACTAGAAATCTATTCGGCTTTGCCCACACAGGTTTGGTTGAATACGGAATGAATCATTCCTTATATAAGGGTGTCAACATGTTTTAGGGTTTATGATGAGATTCCACCTAGATTGAATAGGATTTTTTAGCTTTATTATTAAATCCCACGTGAACAAATCATTCCTTATATAAGGGGTGTCAATATGTCCGAGTGGTTAATGTAACACCCAAAAATGAAAGGAATTAGAAAAAAGGGTTGGAAAGTAAAAGTAAGTGATAAGGGCAAAAAAGTCATTTTTCCAATTATTAAGGATCTTCCCAGATTTTTAGTTCCTTATCTAGAAGAAATTTCAAGATATCAAGAAGGAAAAAATGGTCGAAGGACTTTTAGAAAAATTATGGATTTTTCAGGAAAAATAATATTAAAATATTCGAAAAGTGAAAAATTACCATAATACCCCTGGAAGAATGGATAATTACGAAAATGCCCCTCTGATCAAAATCAGAGCATCTACCGTGAGCATCTAAGAAATTCTCCACCATTCCTCCTCAAACTTATTCCTATAGTTTCTAAAGAAGATTACCCACAAGTTCTATGAAGGAATCGAGAGTTAAAACGTCGTAGAACAGGATACCCAAGAGATCGAAAATCCGACGTTTCGGGTGAGTTGCATACCGAGAATGATTTCTCGAAATTAAGGACCCACACTCAAAGACGTTCCTCCAAACACATTCCTATAGCATGAGGAAAGGATATGGAAGAGGTTCCATGAAGAAATTGGGCCTTGAAAACCTCTAGAATCGGCTACCCGATAAAAAATCTCATTTTTTAGCTCCGACGAGGAAAATGATTTTGAACGAACCTTGGAGGAGAATATCTTAGGCTATGATCCACGAAAATGTATGAAATCAATCCCAAGCTCTTCCTTCTAATACCATCGTTAAGTTTCATGAAGAAATCGAAGGGTGAAACAAAGATATTGGGGCTGTGGAAGGCCACTTTCAGACGGCGGCGCAAAGGACGCGCGCGTCTTGTTCCTGTCTAGAGGAAGAAGACGATGACGTGGCCGGTTCAGTTGAGCCGGCCAAGTCAGCCAAAATTTTGACCTTCCCTCAGTGTTTCTCAATTTTAACCCCCTTACAAACCGGTTCTTATAACAAACCTTATGGTTGCAGAAACTAGACACAATAAGGAGTCTATGGAAGGAAATGTGAAGTAATTCGAATATCGGAAGCTCAAGAACGGAGGTCCCGAATGTTGACGATGAGATAAGTAGCCACCTTGGACTTTTCTTAAGAAATACTTGTAGGAATCGCTTGAATTTTCATATGAACCCTAAAACAAGTATGACACAAGAATATATGAAAGAAAAACTCAATGAACGGTAAGTTAAGGCCCTGATCTGACCAAATTGCTCGGGATTTAAGGAACGTTAAGATAAACCACTAAATGAGCTTTTTTGCCTATGAAATTTTAATGCTGAGCATAACATATCATATTAAGGTTATGTATGAAATTTGGTGGTCATTGGATAAGGATAAGTAGGTAAACCAAGAAACGGGACAAAATGACCATAATGCCCCGAAGGATATCTACCTACGGTTCATGACCAAGATGACCTCCAAATGCTATGAAACTCTACTATAGATCTTATTTTATGATTCTTGATGCGGTGGTAAAATTTGAAAGCCATTGGAACTCGTTAAGTAGCAAAACCAAGAATTATGGGAAAATTACCATAATGCCCCTAAGGAAGACTACCTACGGGTTAAGCCCTAAATGACCTCCCAACATTATGAAATGTTGTATGAATCCTTACCTCAGGATGTTGTATAAGGTAATGAAGTTTGGGAGTCATTGGAAAATGTTAGATAGTGAAACCAAGATATGGGGAAAATGTACATCACGATCCACATGATTTTACCTCCTAGAATGACTAACGAGGTACCCATGAAATAAGAGATTCCCCATAGGTACCCTTGGTTGCTAAAAAGATTTTAAGTACACAAGGTTACATTGGGCTATTCCTAAGAAGAACCTTTAAGTTCCAAGCTTGACCCAAGACGTTATGCATAAACCTAGGATCCACAAGAATACAAGGAAACACCTAAGTTAATGCAGATGGTATGCTGAACAAGTTGCTAGGATCCATGCCCGGAGTGACCATTATCTCCCATCACGAAGTGTACCACGAGACCCCTATTCCTCTTTAGGTGAGATGCCCTGCTATATGTACCGATGCCATGATGAACTTATTATTTCCCTCACCTAAATGAGATGCCCTGCATCATGAATTTCCAGTAGGATGTCACGATTATGATAATGTCACCTATGCACTCATGGGGAGAAAACTAAGGGTTACTTGAGAAAACTAAGGGTTACTTTGAAAGAGTTTTCAGGACCAAAACACGATGTATGACATGACAACCTCTAAGGGTTAGTTCCTGAAAATGAAACAAGAAGTCATATCCTAGCTCAAGGTCTAAATATGCTCCAAATCACCAACCATGTCCTATAAGGTCTATTTTATATGACACAAGGATAAGTTCAAGATTTCAAGTTGGTTGGAGCAAGTTTGGAACATAAGCCAAGATGGAACTTAAGGAAACGCCTAAAGAAAACATGTCAATATTCAAGACTCTTCTAGAACCTTCTAAAAAACTCCCTAGGAATCTATGACCTTCTAAAATAACACACGCTAAGATGGGTTCATATGGTTACAAATACAAGTTGCAACTTATGCCTCAAGGAATTAAGGACCTTAGAAACTTACAAGATTAAGAATCAAGAACAAGCTATACAACTACCAAGATAAGAAGAATGCTAGGTACCACTCAAAGATAAGGAACCAAAGTCCCTAGACATGAAAATTCAAGAATGCTAGGCAATACTCTAACCATGTCCAATTGTGGCCCATAACTCCCACCACACGGTGCTTTCTAAGGAGGCCTTTTTCCTCTTTTAGGTGGGATGCCCTGCACTGTGTTTCCTTTGCAGGATGTCATGTTTGGTCTCATTCCCCTCACCTAGATGAGACGCCCTGCGCCATGTTATGTTTTGCAGGATGCCATGTTCATGTATGCACCGATCATGCGACCTATATGGTCTATGGTAGATTAAGCGACCTTTATGGTCTATGCCATGTTCATGCATGCATCGATCACATGACCTTTATGGTCTATGCCAGGTTCATGCATGCATCAATCACGTGACCTTTATGGTCTATCATGGGGAGTAATCCTATGGCCATGATGGAGCATGAAGAGAGTAAGTTACCCTAGCCATGAATCAAGAACCTCTTAAGACCTCCCACGGTACATCATGCTTATAACTTAGACTACGCTGCTTGGAACATATGAAGCCTTGAGCGTAGGTATTAAGACTGTGTCGCTTGGAACGCATGAAGCCTCGGACACAGGATGACAACTTTATGTCTAGTACCGTAAGTCCTAAGGGGAGTGTCTTAGAGAACGAATTAAGAAACATAACAAGAATTTACAACAAGAACAAGAACAAAAACAAGAACAAAAACAAGAACATGAAAAGAAAAAGTGGGGTACCCTAGCATATGAAGGACACGATTAAGAGCCTACAAGTAGGCTGCTTACTGAGTAGTCTTGTACTAATTCCTTATTCACCATTTTTTTTAGGAAATAAGGGGCTGGTCGAGGTTGGGAGCGGACTCTGGAGCAAGTGCCATAGACAAACCTCATTCGTCGTCCTTCAACCCTTTTGTGTCGTCCCTTAATTTGTGTTTTAATTGTTGTGTTATGTTTTAAAATACTTTGTATCATCTTTATTTTGAAAAAATGTTTGATATGTTTTAAGTTTTGGTTGTTTTATTTTGTTAAAAATTTTACCCGTCTTTTAGAGTCATCGAGTCAGCCCGGTCCTTACAGTTAAGGGGAATGAATTATTCCTTACATAAGGGGTGTCAATATGTTCGAGTCGTTAACGAGACAGATTCAAAATTTGTTGGGCCATGCCTGCACGGTTCGAATTCTACTGTTGACGAATTTTTAACTTTTTGTGAAATCCCACATTGGTTGAATAAGAAAGGAATCATTCTATATAAAAGGGTGTCAATATTTCTAAGTGGCTAAGGAGATAGAGTCGTAATCTGTTGGGCTATGCTTGCCTGTGTAAGGGTGTCAATATGTCCCAATGGTAAATCAGTTGGGCTATGCATGCACAAGTTTGAATCCTGTTGATGAATTTTAGCTTTATTGTGAAATCACACACATTAGTTGAACAAGGAACGAATCATTCTTTATATAAAGGTGTCAATATGTCCAGGTTAAGGGGAATGAATCATTCCTTATATGAGGGGTGTCAATATGTCAATATGTCTTGAGTGGTTAAAGAGACAAACTCAAAATATGTTGGGCTATGCCTGTGCAGGTTCGATCTTGCTGTTGACGAATTTTTAGTTTATTTCATCGAAATCGAATTTTTAGTTTTTTTGTGAAATCACACATCGGAATCATTTGTTACATAAGGGGTGTCAATATGTCCAAGTGGTTAAGGAGACAGACTTGAAATTTGTTGGGCTATGCTTGCATAGGTTTGAATCCTGCTATTGACGTATTTTTTATCTTTATTGTGTAAACACACATCGGTTGAACAAGGAACGAATCATTCTTTATATAAGGATGTCAATATGTCCGAGTGGTTAAGGAGATAGACTCAAAATTTGTTGGGCTATGTCTGCGTAGGTTTGAATCCTGCTATTGACATATTTTTAGCTTTATTGTCATCGGTTGAACAAGGAACCAAAGAACAAATCATTCTTTATATAAGGGTGTCAATGTCCAAATGGGTAAGAAGACAAACTCGAAATTTGGGCAATTTTTTTAGCTTTATTACAAAATCCCACTTCCTACATAATACTTATATAAGTGGAAGTGGGATACTGTTGTTGCCACAATCAGTAGTACCTGAGAATTTGAGAAACTGAAGTTTGGGGTGTCAATAAGTCCGAATGGTTAAGGATAAGTATGAGCGGTTAAGGAGATAGACTCGAAATTTGTTGGGCTATGCCTGCGTAGGTTGAAATCCAGCTATTGACGTATTTTTAGCTTTATTGTGAAAACACACATTGGTTGAACAAGGAACACATCATTCTTTATATAAAGGTGTCAATATGTCCGAATGGTTTAGGAGACAAACTCGAAATTTGGCTGCAATTTTTAGCTTTATTATGAAATCCCACATCCTACATAATGTGAATCATTGTTTATATAAGGGTGTCAATATGTCCGAATTGTTTAGGAAACAAACTCGAAATTTGGCTGCAATTTTAAGCTTTATTATGAAATCCCACATCCTACATAATACTTATATAAGTGGAAATGGGATACTGTTGTTTCAACAATCAGTAGTACCTAAGAATCAGAGAAACTAAAGTTTGGGGTGTCAATATGTCCGAGTGGTTAAGGAGACAGACTCGAAATCTGTTGGGCTATGCCTGTGTAGGTTCGAATCCTGCTATTGACGCATTTTTAGCTTTATTATGAAATCCCACATCCTACATAATACTTATATAAGTGGAAGTGGGATACTATTGTTGCCACAATCAGTAGTATTCAAGAATTTGAGAAATTGAAGTTTGGGTGTCAATATGTTCGAGTGGTTAAGGAGACAGACTCAAAATTTGTTGGGCTATGCTTGCGTAGGTTCGAATCCTGTTATTGACGTATATTTTTAGCTTTATTGTGAAAACACACATCGGTTGAACAAGGAACGATCCAAGTGTTTAAGGAGACAGACTCGAAATCTGTTGGGCTATGACTGTGTAGGTTTGTGTGTTTGAACATGGAACGAACCATTCTTTATACAAGGGTGTCAATATGTCCGAATGATTTAAGAGACAAACTCGAAATTTGGCTACTGTTGTTGTTTGGCTACTGTTGTTGCCACAATCAATAGTACTAGAGAAAATGAGAAACTAAAGTTTGGGGTGTCAATATGTCCGAGTGGTTAAGGAGACAGACTCGAAATCTGTTGGGCTATGCCTGAGTAGGTTCAAATCCTGCTATTGATATATGTTCTTTATTGTGAAAACACACATCGGTTGACAAACTCGAAATTTCGCAATTTTAGGCTTTATTATGAAATCCCACATCCTACATAATACTTATATAAGTGGAAGTGGGATACTGATGTTGCCACAATCAGTAGTACCTAAGAATCGGAGAAATAGAAGTTTGGGGGTGTCAATATGTTCGAGTGGTTAAGGATTCGAAATCTGTTGGGCTACCTGCGTAGGTTCGAATCTTGCTATTGACGTATTTTTAGCTTTATTATGAAAACACACATCGGTATGTATTTTTAGCTTTATTATGAAAACACACATCGGTTGAACCAGGAACGAAACATAGTTTATATAAGGGTGTCAGGAACGAAACATAGTTTATATAAGGGTGTCAGGAACGAAACAGAGTTTATCAATCAGTATACTAGAGAATCTGAGAAACTGTATTTTTGAATCATTGTTTAAATAAGGGTGTCAATATGTCCGAATTGTTAAGGAGACAAACTCGAAATTTGGCTAGCAATTTTTAGCTTTATTATAAAATCCCACATCCTACGTAATACTTATATAAGTGGAATTGGGATACTGTTGTTGCCACAATCAGTAGTACCTGAGAATCGGAGAAACCAAAATTTGGGGTGTCAATATGTCTGAGTGGTTAAGGAGACAGACTCAAAATCTATTGGGTTAAGCCTGTGTAGGTTCGAATCCTGCTATTGACTTATTTTTTAGCTATTATTGTGAAAACACAAATCGGTTGAACAAGGAACGAATTTGGCTATGCAATTTTTAGCTTTTTTATGAAATCCCACATCTACCTAATACTTATATAAGTGGAAGTGGGATACTTTTGTTGCCACAATCAGTAGTACTCGGTGTTAATGTGTGTGAGTGGTTAAGGAGATAGACTCAAAATCTGATGGGCTATGCCTGTGTAGGTTCGAATTCTACTATATTGAAGTATTTTTAGCTTTATTATGAAATCTCACATCCTACATAATACTTATGTATGTGGAAGTCGGATACTGTTGTTGCCACAATCAGTAATACCTGAGAATCGGAGAAACTGAAGTTTGGGGTGTCTGGAACGAATCATTATTTATATAAAGGTGTCAATATGTCCGAAAACAAAATTGAAATTTGGCATTTTTTTTTGTTGTGACAGCTTTTTTTTGTTGCCACTACAATGCAATTTTTTTTTTGTGGCAGCTTTTTTTTTTTGTTGCCACTATCAGTGCTTTTTGTTGTTGCCACTATCAGTGCAATTTTTTTGTTGTTGCCACGATCAATGCAATTTTTTAGCTTTATTATGAAATCTCACATCCTACATAATACATATATAAGTGGAAGTGGGATATTGTTGTTGCCACAATCAGTAGTACTCGAGAATCTGAGAAATTAAAGTTTGGGGTTTCAATATGTTCGAGTGGTTAAGGAGACAGACTCGAAATCTTTTGGGCTATCCTTACGTAAGTTCGAATCCTGCTATTGACGTATTTTTAGCTTTATTGTGAAAACACACATTGGTTGAACAAGGAACGAATCATTGTTTATACAAGGGTGGCAATATGTCCGAATGGTTATGGAGACAAACTCGAAATTTGGCTATGCAATTTTTAGTTTTATTATGAAATCCCACATCCTACATAATACTTATATAAGTGGAAGTGGGGTACTGTTGTTGCCACAATCAGTAATACCCAGGAATCTGAGAAACTGAAGTTTGATGAAGAAATCTGAGAAACTGAAGTTTGATATAGATTAAGGGTATGTTCGAGTGATTAAGGGTAAGGGATGTTAATATGTTCGAGTGATTAAGGGTAAGGGATGTTAATATGTTCGAGTGGTTAAGGGGGAACGATGCATAGGTTCGAATCCTGTCAATCTGTTCGAGTGGTTAAGGGTAAGGGGTGTTAGTATGTCCACAAATGGTTAAGGGGAAACGAATCATTCCTTATATAAGAGGTGTTAATATGTCCGAGTGGTTAAGGGGGAACGATGCGCAGGTTCGAATCCTGTCAATATGTTCGAGTGGTTAAGGGTAAGGGGTGTTAATATGTCCGCGAATGGTTAAGGGGGAACGAATCATTCCTTATATAAGGGGTGTTAATATGTCCGAGTGGTTAAGGAGAAGGTTCAAATCCTGTCAATATGTTCGAGTGGTTAAGGGTAAGGGATGTTAATATGTCCGCGAATGGTTAAGGGGGAACGAATCATTCCTTATATAAGGAGTGTTAATATGTCCGAGTGGTTAAGGAGACCAACTTGAAATCTGTTGGGCTATGCTTGCACTGGTCCTGTCAATATGTCCGAGTGGTTAAGAGGGAACAAATCATTCCTTATATAAGGGGTGTGAACAAATCACCCCTTATATAAGGGGTGTTTAGATGTGTTTAGATGTGTTTGCCACCTTTAAGAAGTGGAAAGAAGATGTGTATTTATATTTGGGTAAGGGGTGTCAATATGTTCGATTGGTTAAGGGGGAACGAATCATTCCTTATATAAGGGGTGTCAATTTTTCCGAGTGGTTAAGGGGTGTTTAGATGCGTTTAGATGTGTTTTCCACTAAGAAGTGGAAAGAAGATGTGTATTTATATTTATTTCCCGAAACAAAAGTCAGATGTGTTTTCCAGCTTTAAGAACTGGAAAGCTGAAGTTGAAAATCAGACTGGCTTGAAGATCAAATGCCTGAAGAATGACAATGAAGAAGAATACGAAAAGTCAAAATTCAAAGCATTTTGTGTAGCTGAGGGATCAAATGCCTGAAGAATGACAATGAAGAAGAATACGAAAAGTCAAAATCCAAAGCATTTTGTGTAGCTGAGGGATCAAATGCCTGAAGAATGACAATGAAGAAGAATACGAAAAGTCAAAATCCAAAGCATTTTGTGTAGCTGAGGGATAAAATGCCTGAAGAATGACAATAAAGAAGAATAGGAAAAGTCAAAATCCAAAGCATTTTGTGTAGCTGAGGGAGAATTAGATTAGTGAGGATAGTTCCCAGGTACAACAAGACAATATAGTGTTGGTGAAAGGATGAACAGAACATTGAATGAGCAGGCAAGGAGTATGAGGATTCGTTCTAGATTGTCAAAGACATTCTGAGTTAATGTTGTAAATACAATAGCCTACTTGATAAATAGAGGGTCGTCAGTACCCTTGCGGTTCAAGTTGCCAAAAGTAGTATGGATAGGAAAAGAGAGTTACAAGCTTGATGCTAAAAGAGTTACCAACTTGATGCTAAGGCTATGAAGTGCTACTTCATAAGCTATGATTCCAATATGTTTGGGTATAAGTTTTTGGACGTCAAGAACAAAAAAAAAAATTTGAGCCACTATAACGTGACTTTTGACGAAAATGTGATGTACAAGGACAAATACAAGAAAGGTTCTAGGACAACAAATCAAGTGGGAGTTGAAGTTGAGCTACAGAACAATTCACATAGTGATGTTGTAGTAGATACTCGAGAAACTTCTAAGACTGTTGCTGAGGTTCCAGAGGTGGAGCAAGTGACACCTAAGCAGGTGTTTTGAGAGGATCAACCAGAACTATCAGAGTATTAGATAGGTATGTACATTCATTACACTATATGTTGTTGATTGATGAAGAGGAACTAGAGCCCTTCAGTGATGCCCTACAGTTGGAGGATACAACCAAGTGGGAGCAAGCCATGGATGATGAGATGAGCTGGATGTTTAAGTTTCAGAATTGTGTTGCTCATTCATCTACTGAGGCTTTGTACGTGGCAATAGCTAAAACTAGAAAGAAAATGATATTGATGACAGACTATGTAAAGAATTAGGCAAGAAGCAGCACGAGAAGATTCTTCATGTAGATAGTTAGAGTGTCATACAGTTGGTGAAAAACCAAGTCTATCAAAGACAAAACACATCAGAAGACAATACCATTTCACTTGCAAATTAGTGGAAGATGGTGATGTATTTGGAGAGGATAAAGGGTGCAAAGAATCCAGCAAACACGTTGACAAAATGTGTTGATGTTGAAAAAATGAGATTGTGCGAAGTCTCAATTGGTATAGTGCAGTGAAGATATTGATGGTCGTTTGAGAATGAAATTCTTTGTTGACTGGATCAACGTACTGGTAGAATTGTTAGGTTATGGAACCTGCTGCCTATTTATAACTTATCCAATTATTATACATATTAAAATTATATATGGAAAATATATAGTAAACGATTATTTATAATAAAAAAACTTGCAAAGATATATATGGTAGATAGTTATATATATAGTATATGGTTATGTTTGATAAAATCACATACAGTAAACTGAACCATATATATATATGTATATATATATATATATATCCCTTCGGTAGTGCTTTTAGAATATACTTTCTGTATTATCTCTTACGGTACATAACTGAAGTCATCAATAAACTTTTAGCTAGTATTTCTCATGCATTTTCTCTCTTCGATCCTTTGTGTTCATCTAGATCCCGTGTATGCAATGTTGTGCAACCCTAACAATTACAATAGAAAAACTTAGTTGCTTGCGGTGGACTTATCACTTTTTTTTTTTTTTTAAAGTCAACTTAAATTTTTCTTATCTTCCATTTTTTTTATTTCACTTTTCATTTTTCTTATGGTGGTAGAAGGTTCTCCAATATTCTCTTACTATTAAAATATGATTTCGAAGATATATTTTAATAACATATCCCTAATCAGTTTATATATTTTTTTCTTTATTTGTGGGAGTTGTTAGTAGTATATTTTATCTTAGGATTTGATTAGCAGTATATTTTATGTTATTTACCTGTTAATTATATATTTCCCCTCATTTTTAAGGTATTAGTTATAGTTTGGATCCTATTTAAACCTGGTAAACATTAATGAAGATCATACTTTCGGTCCTACTTCTATTTCTCATTCTTAACACTTACGTTTAAAACACTAATAAAAAGGAATGAACATTTTACTCATGTAGTGGAAGCATTGGAATCCGCTTTAATTTTATTTAGAATTAAACAAAATTAAAGGTTAAACAAATATACCTTGAAGAATTATAGAGAAAGTTTTAGGCTTTAATCTACTTGCTCCACTCCTCTAATGGATGAATCTCCTCCATAAAGTCTTCCTCGATATGACTAAAACACAAGGTAAGGCTTGTGGGAGCTTATTGAAATACATTTTCGAAAGTTTCGAAGCCTAAAATGGGTTGTGACATTTCTCCACATCGATTAATCTTTCCTCCAACCAGAGCGGCTCGTAGTCAATCACATGTGTATTGTTTGTTATATACTTGTGCAACATGGAACACATCATGAACTCATGAGGGGACTGAGGGTAACGCTAATCGATATGCTACCAGTTTAATCTACTCTAGTTTCTCTAATAGGCTAATAAGTAAAGGCTTAACATGACATGATTAATGAACTATGCAATGCAACATGAATGTATGAGAATAGAATAGAAAACTACCATAAAATTTTGCGCGATTTTAAACATTCAATAACATAGCGAAAATTAATGTAAAAACATATACATGTACATGTGTTCAATTTGTTCGTAAAAGAAGGAACAGGATCGAGATACAAAAGATGTATATGATATAACAGACAAAAAAAATAAAATAAAATGGAGAAGACATACGCCTTGAGTCAACACCCTTCTGTGGCTACCTAGCTCTCAAGTACTTCTCGCCCCATCCAACAACATCATACACCTCAAAGAAAAAATTATCGAAAGGACTCTCATCACATACCTGGCCTGACCACTTTTAATTTCAAAATCCTTCATGAAACTTGTTAGAAAACTCACGTAGAAGATGTACAAATTGGTTTGATAGAAAATAGTGTATCATAGCCCTCGAATTTAGAAGAAATTCGAGAAGAAAATTAAAAAAATAATAAGAGCCTTAATCTATCTGAGTCCTAGGAACTCTCATCACTCCATTCTTGTCCCAAAATATTGCCCACAACTTCTTATTTATAATGAAGCTTGTACTGTCTATGATCATTCTAGAGTCGTACCAAATTTTAATTCCAAGTTTCTGAACTTCAGAAATATCTACTCATATGACGGTGCTACCTACCTTTATTTTAAATATTAGTTGTTGGATCTAAGGAACCTCGAGCCTTCTTGAACATATTCAAATTTCAGCTCAATCCATCTTATGATATGAGCAATTTTGTGCAGCTTGTCAATTCTAAAATCGAATATGCTATAGCATATTCATAATTATCTTGAAATTCATAGCATTTTAGTTTTAGTTTTTTTTTTTTTTTTTTTTTTTTTTTTTTTTTTACATTTTATTCTAAAACTCCAAACTTTTTCTTAAATTTTTTTTTACCCTTTTTAGTAATTTTTCCTTCTTCAACGTTTTAAAGTTCATCCTCCATTAAAAAAAATTAAAAATTCAATTCCTTCTCCATGAAATATTAAAAATCCAAAATCCAAGAAGTTTCTTAAACAATTAGAAAAATGATTTTTTTTTTTTTATTTTTTATTCTTTATGCTTATTATTATTTTTTTCCAATATCTTTGGATTCTTATGAAAACTTAGTAAAGGGTTAAAAACATCTTGTTTCTGTCTTAACTTACCTTGTGTTCCTCCATCCCTTCTATTCTAACTTATTGGAATCTCATCAATTTAACATCATGTCAGGTTCCTCACATAGTGTTTGGTAGCCACAAACCTAGTCATAACTTAAAGTAATTGACACAATGTAAGGCTACGCAAACAAAAGAATGAAAGTTCACATTTAATACCAATGTTGATTCATTTATTACCAATGAAAGTTCCATCCCTTGGGGCTCATCTATCATCTCATCATTTAATACCATTGTTGATTTAATCCTAGCGGTTCACAATTAAGGATGGGCTAGTAAGCTCCTAATTGTCTCAACATTATATTCTTCCTTTCATATAGGAAATAATACTATGAGAGCCTAGGGCTTATTGTTTCTCTATCTCTTTCTAGCCCTCATTCATCATAATCTAGCTCCTAGGAAGAAGCATCGTGGAGGTACTTGGTCAAGGGGGCGACATAGAGGTGACTTGGAGAGGCAACATTGTAATGAATCAGAGACTTGGAGGAGTTATATGTCGATTATTTCGAGGAGGATTGAAGAAGAGAATGTTAAAGAAATCTCACAAATTTGTGAAATAAATCTCACACACTATAGAAAGAAACAAAGAACACTCTATTTATGTGAAAAAATCCTTCTATTACTCATCTATATTTTCTTTGCTCTTCACAATAGGAAGAACAATTTATATATAAGCTCTTCTAAAACTAAATATAGTCATGAGAATGTCACTATTTCCTAACCCATAAAATGCCACTATTTCCTGTAAACAGTCTTTGGCCTTTCATCTTCAACACTCTGGTTATTCTCGTTTACAATTGACTTTTGAATTTAAAACCCACTAAATTAACTAAAAATAACATTTAATGTTTATTGGATGAAACTCCCCCATAAACTTAAATGCTCCTACCATCTGTCGTGCCAGTCATCTTCTTGTATTTGTCGAAAAGTACTTTCGGTAGCGGTTTTGTAAATATATCCGCAACTTGATCCTGACTTGCCACATGCAGCAATTCTACACTTCCTTCCTTCACATGATCTCAGATAAAGTGAAAACGAACGTCAAGGTGTTTGCTTCTTTCATTGTTCATTGGGTTCTTTGCCAACTCAATTGCAGATTTGTTGTCAACTTGAATCACGGTTGCACCTAGTTGTTTTAGCTCCATCTTGCTCAACAAATTTCTAAACCATATCGCAGGACACACACACCAAGATGCTGCCGCATATTCAGCTTCACACGTCGAGAGTGCCACGATCGATTGTTTCTTTGAAAGCCAAGTAAATGTTATGTTGCCCATAAAGAATACATAACTCGATGTACTTTTCCGATCGTCTATGTCTTCACACCAATCACTGTCAGAATAACCAACCACTTGTAATCTTCTGTTTCCAAGTAGAATAACCCAAGTGACACTGTTCCTCAGATGTACCGTAGGACTCGCTTCAATGCTTTCCAATGTGAATAAATCGGCTCCTCCATGAACTGACTTATAATGCCGACACTTAATGAAAGATCTGGCCTTGTGCATGTAAGATAGCGAAGACTTCCTACCAAACTCCGGTACCTATTTGCATCTACTCGTTCTCCTTCACGTACTTTGAGAGTTTTGCACCTGGTTTCATTGGTATTGATACCGGGTTGCAATTTTTCATCTTGTACTTTTTCAAAATCTCCTTTGCATATGTCTCCTATGATATAAACATACCTGTCTCTCCTTGTTTAACCTCCAAACCAAGGAAAAACTTCAACAAGCCCAAATCTTTCATCTCAAATTCTCGTGTCATTGTGCTTTGAAACTCTTCTATCATCCCATCATTATTACTTGAAAAAATGAGGTCATCGACATAAAGAGCAACAAGTATCACATTACCTCCACTCTTCTTTGTGTAAAGTGCATGCTCGTGGGGACATTGCTTGTACTCATTCTCCTTGAAATATGTATCGATACGAGTATTTCATGCTCGCGGTGTTTGTTTCAACCCGTAAAGCGTCTTCTTCATTTTTAGTACCTTCTTCTCTTCTCCAATTTTCATGTACCCGGGTGATTGTTTGAGGTAGACTTCTTCTTCAAGCACACCATTTAAGAATGCCGACTTGACATCCATTTGAAAAATCGGCCATTTAAATTGAGCCACTTGGGAAATGAGCAATCACATTGTCTCCATTCTTGCAACGGGAGCAAACACTTCGTCATAGTCGATTCTCGCCTTTTACTTGTATGCCTTCGCAACAAGTCGCGCCTTGTACCGCTCTATCTTGCCTTGAGAATTCATCTTTTTCTTACACCCACATCACACCAATGGGCTGACTTTCTTTCGATAATTCTGTTAACTCTTATGTATTGTTGCGATGAATCGCTTTAATCTCCTCATCCATGGCAGTTTGCCACTTCTTGTCTCGCATCGCCTCTCCAAAGCTAATATTTTCAGCATCTGCCAGAAGACATACAAGGTGTACCTCATTTGTTGAATCATACAAGTCTAGCAAACTTCGCATTTTGGACTGTCGTGGTTCATCTTTATAATTGGAAATTTCTGAGTTTGTTGGTATACTTGTTGGTGCAACGATTGATGGTTCTCTAACTTCGATATTAACTTCCGTCGAATTGTTTCAGTCTCATTCGCTTGCTTCATTTACTCGCACATCACGACTCACCATCACCATCTTGCTTATCGGGTCAAGTAGCTTGTATCCTTTTGTCTTCTTATCATACCAAATAAAAATATATCTTTTGCTTTTGTCTTCGAACTTCGTTCTTCGTTGATCCGGTACGTGAGCATAAGCCACACTACCAAACACTTTGAGATGAGAAATTGTAGGCTTTTGTCCGCTCCAAGCCTCTTGTGGTGTTCGATCATCTAACTTCACATGTGAACATGGATTTTACACATAGGTGGCGCATTGCACAGCTTCTACCCAAATTCCTTTGGCATCCTTTTGCTCTTAAGCATTGACCGACCCATGTCGAGAATGGTCCAGTTTTTTCTTTCGGCCACACCATTTTGTCGAGGGGTGTAGAGTGCGCTTAGAAATTGCCTTATGCCTTGCTCCTCGCAAGGCTCCATGAAAGTCGTCCAAGTGTAATCGCCACCTCTATCGGATCTACAACTTTGATGTGTCTACCAGTTGCCTTCTCCACCATCACTTTAAACTTTTTGAACACCTCGCCTCGAATTTTTCTTTCAAAAAGTAAACCCAAGTTTTTTGTGAGTGATTATCGATAAAGGAAATGAAATACCCTTTACCGCTTAAAGACTCGGGGGTAATTGGTCAACTCAAGAGGTTGTTTAGTCAAAAATTCAGCCTTCTTTTGAATTGAGGTTCTCGCATGCTTGCTGAGCACGCATTCTTCACAAAAATTTCCTTTGTAGCCCATGTTGGGTAGCCCATGCACCATAGTCATGTCCCTCCTCCAAGAATCCTCTAAATAATCGACATGTCATATTCTCTTAGTCACCTTCGTATGATCTCATTTTCCAAGTCACACATCAATCTCCTGCCGGTCAGTCATATCACTACATCAACCTTTAAGTCATAGTCATGTTGGATCCTCCAACCATCCTCCAAGTCACCATCCTATCTCTTTCTCCTAGTTGCCTCCATGCCTTGTCCTCCAAGTCGCAACATCAGTCTTTTTAAGTTAGAACCATGTCTCTATTGGATAAACATTAAATGTTAGTTTTAGTTAATTTTTGTGGGTTTTAAATTCAAAAGTCAGTCGGAGAGGAAAAGGCCTTGAAGATGAAAGGCCAAGAGTGTTTATAGGTAGTGTTTTATGGGTTAGGAAATAGTGGTCTGATGACTATATTTAGTTTTAGAAGAGTTTATAAATACATTGTTATTTCTCTTGAGCAAGAGAAAAAAAGGAAAAAAAAAAAAAAAATAGAAATAGAGAAGTAATAGAAGTGGGTTTTTTAACATAAATAGAGTGTTTTTGTTTCTTTCTATCATTATTAGTGTGTGTGAGATTTATTTCACAAATTTGTGAGTTTTCTTTAACAAATTGGTATCAGAGCCAATGACGAATGTGACGGGTCAAATGCCGCTACCACGACTAATGAAGACAAACTACGAGAATTGAAGCATTTAGATGAAAGCTCTTCTCGGTTCTCAAGATGCATGGGAGGTGGTCGAAGAAGGTTTTGAAGAACCAAAAGATACCACGGGTTATATAGCAGCACAAAACAAGGCGTTAAAAGATATGCGATCAAAGGATAAGGCGGCACTATACATGTTGTTCCGAGCCGTTAACGAGTCGGGTTTTGAGAAGATTGTCAATGCAACTACTTCAAAAGATGCGTGGGACACTTTAGAAAAAGTGTTTAAAGGAACCGACCGAGTCAAGCAAGTGTGTCTCCAAACTCTTCGTGGCGAGTTGGAGAGCATGAAGATGAAGGAGTCAGAAAGTGTTTCTGACTGCATCACGCGTGTACGAACTTTAGTAAACCAACTTAACCGAAACGGAGAAATGTTAGCCGAGACGCGGGTTGTGGAGAAGATTTTGAGGTTATTAACCATTAAGTTTGAGAATGTTGTATGTGCGACAGAACAGTCAAAGGACCTCAATCGATGAGCTCGCCTGTTCTCTCGAGGCACACGAGCAATGTAAGAAGAAGGAGGAGGAAACACTCGATCAAGCACTTCAGGCCAAGACGTCAATCAAAGATGAAAAGGTACTCCATTCTTAAAACTTTCAATGTAGAGGTCGTGGTTGTGGAAGTCGTGGAAATGGTCGCGGTGGTCAAGGCAACAGTCGTGAAGGATACTATAAGAAGAAGAGACAGTCGAGCCAAGCCAATTAGCATGGAAGAGTACGCAGTCGAGGAAGAGGCGGCCGATCAATTTATTCCAACATTTAGTGCTAAAAATGTCATAAATATGGTCACTATACGAATGATTGTAACTTCGACAAATGTTATAATTGTGGTAGATTGGGACATTTTGTAAAAGATTGTCGAGCTCATAAAAAGGTGGAAGGAACAACCAACCTAGCTTTGGAAGACCTAACAAATGAAGGTCTTCTCTTGATGGCTTAAAATGAAGACAATATCAACGACACTCTGTGGTACCTCGACTCAGGGGCAAGCAACCATGTGTGGTCACGAGTACCTATTCAAAGAGATGCAAAAGATTGAAGATGGTCATGTGTCATTTGGAGATGCGTCAAAGGTGGAGGTCAAAGGCCGAGGTACGATACATTTCTTGCAAAATGATGGTTTAATAGGGTCAATCTAAGATGTTTATTACGTACCAGACCTCAAGACCAACATATTGAGTATGGGGCAACTCACAGAGAAAGGTTACTCGATGTTCTTAAAAGACCGACTACTACACCTGAAGGACAAGCAAGGGCGTTTGGCAATGCCAAACAAGCAATTGTTAAAATGGTCTCAGAAATGTTTTAGAATTTACGATTACCTCTTGGAATGGTCAGGGCTAAGGTGTCAGATTTGATTGCCTAACTAAACCTCACTATGAGAGTTGTGGGGAACCAAACCCTAGCTTGGGGTGCAATCCAATATAACAAGGCAAAGGTCTTCGAGCCCAAGCTCTTCTGTGGGCTTTGAGATACCAAGGCTCTAGAGAACTTTATCTTGTCGATGATATGATGCAAAGTTATGGTTGAGGTCCAAGTACATGTACGGACATTCAAGATGAACGATGTACTATGGACACTTGTGAAAGCTTAAAACAAAAACTCCGTTCACTGTTCTTCTCAGAGAATGTCAAGATAATAGAAAGGAGGAAGTTAAGGGAGCTGAGACATATTTGGAATATTCGAGACTACGTTATGCATTTTTTGGGCTTATTTTTGATATTCATGACATGTCCAACAAAGACAAGGTCTTCAGTTCTGTTGAGGGGTTGAAGTTGTGGGCAATGACCAAGCTCTCCGAACAAAGAGTTCAAAACCTTTTTACGGCTTATTCTATAGTCTAACGACTGTTTGACCTTAGTAACGATCAATTCCAAGATGTAAGGTAGAACCAAACCAGACTTTTGAAAATAGGGTAATAGAAAATATCGACCCACCTCCCCCAAAAATGGGAGAGGCGAAGGAGGGGAATGTGAGCCCTCCTAATAGAGGTAACACTTCATAGAGGAAACTCATAGCCAGAAATTTTGGATCATCTCTCTTCTAATTTCTTACTTCTTCCATTCTTCCATCTAACCCAGAGGGAAGAGAAGGGAAGAGAAAAAGAGTAGAGAAAAAATATAAAAAATATAGTTTTTAAAATAAAAATAGGTGTCACGTCAATTTTCTCTTCTGGTAATTAACAAAAACAATTGATGCTACCAAATATAAAATTATAATAAAATAAAATATAATTTATACTAAATTAAGGACAAAAAATGTAAATTTCTTTTAAAAAAATTATAAGAGGGAGTTCAAAGGTAAAAGTATAAAAGAAATATATTTATATTAAATATATGCATAAACTTTAATAAATGACCGTATAACACAGTGAATTAGCACGTCTCACTTCGGATCAGAAGAATGAAAGCAAGTAATTTTGGAGCTAGATAGAGCTTTGGCTAAGCTCAACCAAGTAAGTGATCTTACTATCGGCTTGGTCGGAAGACTTGCCTTATGTATGACGACACGTGCCCACTGACCCTTGCACGTGTCATTTATGCTTTGTGTTATATGATGATATAATGATGTTGTATGATGATGTGATGATATTATATGATGATGTGATGATGTTTTATGATGATGTGGTGATGTATATGATGATATGAGATGATGACATGATATGATGATGCATGATAACATGATGATGTATGATGCATGATGATGAGATGACTTAATATGATGCATTATGACGATGAGTTTTCTAAGACACAACCTTAATTGATGTGAATCATGATGAACGTATGAAGGCCAACGCATGCATGTTATCTAGTGTAATGTGTGAATAATGTACAGAGTTGTGTCATAAGAATGATTTAAAGATGAAAATCATAGGGACCTCATGCATTTTGTGTGTTCCTATACATCGGGTTAATTCCCCATTTATGATGATCAGTACGGACGCCTACACTATGGATTAATTCCCCATAGGGACCTCGCATGACACTTGGGGGTTTGCTAACCTCTGAATTTCGCTACAGACAGCTAGCTTGACTATGATGAGTCTAGTGGGTGCGAACCGCCTGGGGATCTACGCTCGCATGTGTGAGTTGTGTGTAGAGAAGTAATAGACATCTAATTTTGTCTGGACTAGAGGTCACCCCTATGATGGTTTTAACGATAGGTCCCTAATCATGAGTCGCATGTGTTTGCATTCTCTAACCCCAATAGTGGGGTCGCTTACTCAACATTTCTTAAAATACTCAAGCCATGTGTTACTTCTATTTCATGTAAAGACAAGACACCCTGGTAGGGTTGACGACGACATCGCAAGTAAAGACCATGAAAAATGCATAAGATAGTGGCATTTCATCTCTTAAACTTTAGGTTAATATAGGGTGTTTTACTTTTAATGTTTTATTTAGTATTTTGTTATGTTGTTTTAAAGATGTTTCGAACATGTAAGTCCATGACAGTGTTGTATGATGAAGTTGTAAATGTTTATTTCTGCATGTAAGTCCATGACAGCGTTGTATGATGAAGTTGTAAATGTTTATTTCTAGATAAGAGAGTATGTAATGATGATGGTAGACTTTCGGTTAGTAGAAATCTAGGGCCGTTACAAATATATTTATATTGAAGTATATACTTAAATTTTTGAAAATGATCGCATAATTTGATTTTGAATTAGAAGGTCTTGAACCACCCATTTGTGGTCAACCAAAATTATAGACTATCATTTGAGAAAATTTTTCCTCACTTGTGTTCGTTCTTTGGTTAACACACTTGAGGCCTTCAATTCAAATCTAGACGATGCGGTACACTTTTCTTGAATATCACCAAGTTTTTTCAATACTCTCCTCTTTCAATTGCTACAAATTTTTTTTAATACTCTCCTCATCCACTTGCTACAAATTCTACATGGTGGACAAAGAAGCTAGATGTCCTTCATTTAGTGGAAACACATAATAAAAAGCATATAGATCAGAGCTTGAAAATGACTGCATAGCGCAGTGGATTAGCGCGTCTGACTTAGCATCAGAAGGTTGTAGGTTTGACTCTCATTGTGGTCAACCAAAATTGTAGACTATCATTTGAGAAAATTTTTCCTCACTTGTGTTCATACTTTGGTTAACACACTTGAGGCCTTCAGTTCAAATCTAGACGATGCTACAAATTCTACGTGGTGGACAAAGAAGCTACATGTCCTTCATTTAGTGGAAACACATAATAAAAAGCGTGTAGACCAAAGCTTGAAAATGACCTAAAAAGCGTATAGACCAAAACTTGAAAATGACCGCATAGCGCAGCGGATTAGCGCATCTGACTTCGGATCAGAAGTTCATGGGTTCGACAGTTCAAATCAGACGATGTCATACACTTTTCTTGAATATCACCAAGTTTTTTCAATACTCTCCTCATCCACTTGCTACCACCAAGTTTTTTCAATACTCTCCTCATCCACTTGCTACAAATTCTACGTGGTGGACAAAGAAGCTACATGTCCTTTTGATAATCACCATTTATAACCTGCTACCACCAAGTTTTTTCAATACTCTCCTCATCCACTTGCTACAAATTCTACGTGGTGGACAAAGAAGCTACATGTCCTTTTGATAATCACCATTTATAACCTGTCTTTTCTTTCCTTTCTTCTCTTGATTCTTCCATGAAAATACTATTGTGTTATTGAATCCTATGAAATCCCACTTTTGAGCTTTATTGTGAAATCCGACATCGGTTGGACAGGAAATGAATCATTCCTTATATAAGTATGCGAGTGGTTAAGGAGGAATTCTGCTCACATTGGTTGGATAGGGAATAAATAATTCCTTATATAAGTATGTCCAAGAGGTTAAAGAGGAATTATGCTATTGACCACTTTTCAGCTTTATTGTGAGATCCCACCTCCTTATATAAGTGTGTCAATATATTTGAGTGGTTAAGGAGACGAACTTGAAATCTGTTGGGTTTTGCTTGCACAGGTTCAAATCTTGTGAAATCTCACATCGGTTGGACAGGGAACGAATCATTCTTATACAAGGGGTATCAATATATCTGAGTGGTTGACGAGACGTTTTAGCTTTATTGTGAAATTCCACATCGGTTGGACAGGGGTATCAATATGTTCGAGTGGTTAAGGATGAATTATGCTATTGACGAATTTTTAGCTTTATTGTTAGATTCCTTATCGGTTGAATCCTGTTGTTGACGACATTTTTGGCTTTATTGTTAAATCCCACATTTATTGGATAGAAAACCAATCATTCCTTCTATAGAGGGTGTCAATATGTCCAAACATGAAATTTGTTGGGTTTTGCCTTCTTTTCTTGGGCTTTGCGTGAACAAGAAATTCCACATTTGTTGGATCCCACATCGGTTGAATAAGAAATGAATCATTTTTTATATAAGGGTGTCAATATGTTTGAGTGGCCTAAGAGATAGACTCGAAATCTGTTGAGTTATGCCTATGCAGGTTTGAAACTTGTTGTTGAAGAATTTTTAGCTTTACTGTGAAATTCCACATCAGTTGAACAAGGAAAGAGGAACGATTTTTTAGCTTTATTGTGAAATTCCACATCGGTTGAACAAGGAACGAATCATTCTTTATATAAGGGTGTCAATATGTCCGAATGGTTAAGGAGACAAACTCGAAATTTGGCTATGCAATTTTTAGCTTTATTATGAAATCCCACATCCTACATAATACTTATATAGGTTGAAGTGGGATACTGTTGTTGCCACAATCAGTAGTACTCGAGAATCTGAGAAATAGAAGTTTGGGGCGTCAATATGTCCGAGTGGTTAAGGAGACAGACTCGAAATCTGTTGGGCTATGCCTGCGTAGGTTCGAATCCTGCTATTGACGTATTTTTAGCCTTATTGTCAAAACACACATCGGTGAACATGGAACGAATCATTCTTTATATAAGGGTGTCAATATGTTCGAATTGTTAAGGAGACAAACTCGGAATTTGGCAATTCAATTTTTAGCTTTATTATGAAATCCCACATCCTACATAATACTTATAGGTGGAAGTGGGATCCTGTTGTTGCCACAATCAGTAGTACTCGAAAATCTGAGAAATAGAAGTTTGGGGTGTCAATATGTCCGAGTGGTTAAGGAGAAAGACTCGAAATCTATTGGGCTATGCCTTCGTAGGTTCGAATCCTGCTATTGACGTATTTTTAGCTTTATTGTCAAAACAAACATCGGTGAACATGGAACGAATCATTCTTTATATAAGGGTGTCAATATGTCTGAATTGTTAAGGAGACAAACTCGAAATTTCGCTATGCAATTTTTAGCATTATTATGAAATCTCACAAATTTGGCTATGCAATTTTTAGCATTATTATGAAATCTCACATCCTATATAATACTTACATAGGTGGAAGTGGGATACTGTTGTTGCCACAATCAGTAGTACTCGAGAATCTGATATATAGAAGTTTGGGGTGTCAATATGTCCGAGTGGTTAAGGAGACAGACTCAAAATCTGTTGGGCTATGCCTTCGTAGGTTTGAATCCTGCTATTGACGTATTCTTAGCTTTATTGTCAAAACACACATTGGTGAACATGGCTATTGACGTCTTCTTAGCTTTATTGTCAAAACACACATTGGTGAACATGGAACGAATCATTCTTTATATAAGGGTGTCAATATGTCCGAATTGTTAAGGAGAAGAACTCAAATTTGGCTATGCAATTTTTAGCATTATAATGAAATCTCACATCCTACATAATACTTATATAGGTTGAAGTGGGATATTGTTGTTGCCACAATAAGTAGTACCTGAGAATCTGAGAAATAGAAGTTTGGGGTGTCAATATGTCCGAGTGGTTGACAGACTCGAAATTTGTTGGGCTATGCCTTCCTAGGTTCGAATCCTGCTATTGAAGTATTCTTAGCTTTATTGTCAAAACACACATTGGTGAATATGGGAGGAGAAGAACTCGAAATTTGGCTATGCAATTTTTAGCTTTATTATGAAATCTCACATCCTACATAATACTTATATAGGTGGAAGTGGGATATTGTTGTTGCCACAATAAGTAGTACCCGAAAATCTGAGAAATAGAAGTTTTGGGTGTCAATATGTCCGAGTGGTTAAGGAGACAGACTCGAAATCTGTTGGGCTATGCTTGCGTAGGTTCGAATCTTGCTATTGACGTATTTTTAGCCTTATTGTCAAAACACACATTGGTGAACATGGAACGAATCATTCTATATATAAGGGTGTCAATATGTCCGAATTGTTAAGGAGACAAACTCGAAATTTGGCTATTCAATTTTTAGCTTTATTATAAAATCCCACATCCTACATAATACTTATATGAGTGGAAGTGGTCTACTCTTGTTGCCACAATCAGTAGTACTCGAGAATCTGAAAAATTGAAGTATGGGGTGTCAATATGTCCGAGTTGTTAAGGAGAAAGACTCGAAATCTGTTGGGCTATACCTGCGTAGGTTTAAATCCTACTGTTGACTTATTTTTAGCTTTATTGTGAAAACACACATCGGTTGAACAAGGAACGAATCATTCTTTATATAAGGGTGTCAATATGTCCGAATGGGTAAGGAGACAAACTCGAAATTTTGCTATGCAATTTTTAGCTTTATTATGAAATCTCATATCCTACATAATACTTATATATGTGGAAGTGGGATACTGTTGTTGCCACAATCAGTAGTACTCGAGAATCTGAGAAACTGAAGTTTGGAGTGTCAATATGTCCGAGTGTTTAAGGAGATAGACTCGAAATCTTTTGGCTATGCAATTTTTTGCTTTATTATGAAATCCCACATCCTACATAATACTTATATAAGTGGAAGTGGGATACTGTTGCTGCCACAATCAGTAGTACTCGAGGCTTAATCTACAACTTCCTTAGAAAAGTCTTTAAAAATTGTCTCTTTGCCTTAGAGATTGTAACCCATCTATAGTTGAGAAGTTGGGGTTCTTGGGGCTTAATTACTCTCCTATTAGTTTATCACTTGCAAAAGAATAACAAACGATAGCTAAGCCAAAAGAGTAAAGAACATCTAGTTGTTGCTTTGATAATCACCATTTATAAGCTATCTTTTCTTTCCTTTCTTCTCTTGATTCTTCCATGAAATTACTATTGTGTTATTGAATCCTATGAAATCCCACTGTTGAGCTTTATTGTAAAATCCCACATCGGTTGGATTGGAAACGAATCATTCCTTATATAAGTATGCGAGTGGTTAAGGAGGAATTCTGCTATTGATGACTTTTTAGCTTTATTGTGAGATCCCACATGGGGGATAGAGAATGAATCTTTCCTGATATAAGTGTGTCAATATTTTTTAGAATGAATCTTTCCTGCTATAAGTGTGTCAATATTTTTGATTGGTTAAGGAGATAGACTTGAAATTTGTTGGGTTTTGCTTGCACGGGTTCAAATCTTGTTGTGATGACTTTTTAGATTTATTGTGAAATCCCACATCTCGAACGAATCATTATTATACAAGGGGTATCAATATGTCTGAGTGGTTGACGAGACTTTTTAGCTTTATTGTGAAATCCCACATCGGTTGGACAAGAAACGAATCATTCTTATACAAGGGGTGTCAATATGTTTGAGTGGTTAAGGAGGAATTCTGCTATTAGCAACCTTTTAGTTTTATTGTGAGATACCACATTGGTTGAATAGGGAACGAATCATTTCTTATATAGGGTGTCAATATGTTTGAGTGGTTAAGAAGACATACTAGAATCTATTGGGCTTTGCCCACACAGGTTTGAATCGTGTTGTTGACAAATTTTTAGCTTTATTGTCAAATCCTACATCGGTTGGACTTGAAATCTATTGGGTTTTGCCTTCGCCTATTGGGCTTTGTCTACATAGGAAATCCCACATCGGTTGAATACGGAATGAATCATTCCTTATATAAGGGTGTCAACATGTTCGAGGGGTAGAAGAGTCTTGCTATTGACGACTTTTAGCTTTATTATGAGATTCCACATCGATCGAATAGGAAACAAATCATTCCTTATATAAGGGGTGTCAATATGTCCGAGTGGTTAATGTAACACCCCAAAAATGAAAGGAATTAGATCCAACAAGAATAAGCCGCCCATGTAAGACCCAAATGATCAAAAAGGGGAGGAATTAAAGGATTAAGCAAGGATGATGACCTCAAGAAAGTCATTTTTATACCGTAACAAGTAATGTTAAGGAGTTTAAGACCTATGGAAAAATGATTGGAAAGTAAAAGTAAGTGAAAAGGGCAAAAAGGTCATATAGAAAGCTGCAGCTAATGAATTAACTAACTCTTTCACTTCCAACTCTGTCCGAGCATATTCTCTCCCTCCTGTCCTTTACTGAACTTCTATCTACTCTACTGCTAAACTCCTAATTCATATAATCTTGAACTCGTTAAGTAGTATTAGTCAGTAGTAGTTATTCTTTCCCCTGCCCCTCTCCCTTCGGTCTCGCTCTTTTCACCCCTCGGTCTAGGAGCGAAAGTGAAAAGGGCAAAAAGGTCATTTTTCTAATTATTAAGGATCTTCCCAGATTTTTAGTTCCTTATCTAGAAGGAATTTCAAGATGATGGAAAGTGATCAGCACGAGATGAAGGATTTTTAGAAAAATTATGAATTTTTCACAAAAAATAATATAAAATGTTCGGAAAGTGAAAAATTACCAATATACCCCTGGAAGAATGGATAATTACGAAAATGCCCCTCTGATCAGAATCAGAGCATCTACAATGACCATTTGAGAAATATCTCTCGAAACTCAAATCTCAGCCGTTGGATCTTCCCCAAATTTGGATAAGATCTAGACAACGGACAGATCATCACATCCAACGGCTGGTATTAAAAATAAAGTTGGTAAGGCCCTAATCGGAGCGAATTTTTCGATGAATTATCCAGAATGTTCAATCTCCGAATCATGACGAATCTGGAGCTTTCAATATCGGTTTAAGCTCCTCCTATAAAGTCTGAAGTAGGGGCAACAATATGGAACAAGACTCGAGCAAGGTCGAGGATCCATTCGAGAGTTATGAGCGTTTAGTTTGTGGTCTCCTACTCTCGGGTTTTCTTCCAAATTCGAGAGATATTCTCCACCATTCCTCCTCACACTTATTCCTATAGTTTCTAAAGAAGATTACCCACAAGTTCTATGAAGGAATCGAGAGCTGAAACGTCGTAGAACATGATACCCAAGAGATCAAAAATCCAATGTTTCGGGTAAGTTGCATACCGAGAATGATTTCTCGAAATTAAGGACCCACACTCAAAGACGTTCCTCCAAACCAATTCCTATAGCATGAGAAAGGATATGGAAGAGATTCCATGAAGAAATCGGGCCTTGAAAACCCCTAGAATTGGCTACCCGATAAGAAATCCCCTTTTTTAGCTCCGACGAGGAAAATGATTTTGGACGAACTTTGGAGGAGAATATCTTAGGCTATGATCCACGAAAAGGTGTGAAATCAATCCTAAGCTCTTCCTTGTAATACCATCAATAAGTTTCATGAAAAAATCGAAGGTAGAAACAAAGATATCAGGGCTGTGGAAGGCCACTTTCAGACGGCGGCGCAAAGGACGAGCGCGTCTTCGTCCTGTCAAGAGGAAGAAGACGATGACGTGGCCGGTTTAGTTGAACCGGCCAAGTTAGCCCAAATTCTGACCTTCCCTCGGTGTTTTTTTAACCCCCTTACAGACCGGTTCTTATGACAAACCTTATGGTTCCAGAAACTAGACACAATAAGGAGTCTATGGAAGGAAATGTGAAGTAATTCGAATACCAGAAGCTCAAGAACGGAGGTCCTGAATGTTGACGATGAGGTAAGTAGCCACCTTGGACTTTTCTTAAGAAATACTGGTAGGAATTGCTTGAATTTTCATGTGAACCCTAAAACAAGTATGACACAATGATATATGAAAGAAAAATCAATGAACCGTAAGTTAAGGCCCTGTCCGACCAAATTGCTCGGGATTTAAGGAACGTTAAGATAAACCACTAAATGAGCTTTTATGCCTATGAAATTTTAATGCTGAGCATAACATATCATATTAAGGTTATGTATGGAATTTGGTGGTCATTGGATAAGGATAAGTAGGTAAACCAAGAAACGGGGCAAAATGACCATAATGCCCCGAAGGATATCTACCTACAGTTCATGACCAAGATGACCTCCAAATGCTATGAAACTCTACTATACATCTTATTTTATGATTCTTGATGAGGTGGTAAAATTTGAAAGCCATTGGAACTCGTTAGGTAGCAAAACCAAGAATTAGGGGAAAATTACCATAATGCCCCTAAGGAATACTACCTACGGGTTAAGCCCTAAATGACCTCCCAACATTATGAAATATTGTATGAATCCTTACCTTAGGATGTTGTATATAGTAATGAAGTTTGGGAGTCATTGGGAAACGTTAGATAGCGAAACCAAGATACGGGGAAAATGTACATCATGGTCCACATGACTTTACCTCCTAGAATGACTAATGAGGTACCCATGAAATAAGAGGTTCCCCATAGGTACCCTTGGTTGCTAAAAAGATTCTAAGTACACAAGGTTACGTTGGGCTATTCCTAAGAAGAACCTTTAAGTTCCAAGCTTGACCCAAGACGTTATGCATAAACCTAGGATCCCCAAGAATACAAGGAAACACTTAGGTTATGGTATGTTTAACAAGTTGCTAGGATCCATGCCCAGAGTAACCATTATCTCCCATCACGAAGTGTACTACGAGACCCCTATTCCTCTTTAGGTGAGATGCCCTGCTATATGTACCGATGCCATGATGAACTTATTATTGCCCTCACCTAAATGATATGCCCTGCATCATTAATTTCCAGTAGGATGCCACGATTATGATAATGTCACCTATGCACTCATGGGGAGAAAACTAAGGGTTATTTTGAAAGAGTTTTCAGGACCAAAACACGATGTATGACATGACAACTCTAAGGGTTAGTTCCTGAAAACGAAACAAGAAGTCATATCCTAGCTCAAGGTCTAAATATGCTCCAAATCACCAACCATGTCCTATAAGGTCTATTTTATATGACACGAGGATAGCTCAAGATTTCAAGTTGGTTGGAGCAAGTTTGGAACATGAGCCAAGATGGAACTTAAGGAAACACCTAAAGAAAACATGTCAATATTCAAGACTCTTCTCGAACCTTCTAAAGAACTCCCTAGGAATTTATGACCTTCTAAAATAACACACGCTAAGATGGGTTCATATGGTTACAAATACAAGTTACAACATATGCCACAAGGAATTAAGAACCTTAAAAACTTACAAGATTAAGAATCAAGAACAAGCTATACAACTACCAAGATAAGAAGAATGCTAGGTACCACTCAAAGATAAGGGACCAAAGTCCCTAGACATGAAAATTCAAGAATGCTAGGCAACACTCTAAGCATGTCCGATTGTGGCCCATAACTCCCACCATACGGCGCTTTCTAAGGAGGCCTTTTTCCTCTTCTAGGTGGGATGCCCTGCACCGTATTTCCTTTGCAGGATGTCATGTTTGGCCTCATTCCCCTCACCTAGATGAGATGCCTTGTGCCATGTTATGTTTTGCAGGATGCCATGTTCATGTATGCACCGATCACGCGACCTATATGGTCTATGGTAGATTAAGTGACCTTTATGGTCTATGCCATGTTCATGCATGCATCAATCACATGACCTTTATGGTCTATGCCAGGTTCATGCCTGCATCGATCACGTGACCTTCATGGTCTATCATGGGGAGTAATCCTATGGCCATGATGGAGCAAGAAGAGAGTAAGTTACCCTAGCCATGAATCAAGAACCTCTTAAGACCTCCCACGGTACATCATGCTTATGACTTAGACTACACTACTTGGAACATATGAAGCCTTGAGCGTAGGTATTAAGACTGTGTCGCTTGGAACGCATGAAGCCTCGGACACAGGATGACAAGTTTATGTCTAGTACCGTAAGTCCTAAGGGGAGTGTCTTAGAGAACGAAGTAAGAAACATAACAATAATTTACAACAAGAACAAGAACAAAACAAGAACATGAAAAGAAAAAGTGTGGTACCTTAGCATATCAAGGATACGATTAAGAGCCTACAAGTAGGCTACTTACTGAGTCTTGTACTCATTCCATATTCTCCATTTTTTTTTCAAGAAATAAGGGGCTGATAGCGGACTCTGGAGCAGGTGCCATAGACAAACCTCATCCGTCGTCCTTCAACCCTTTTGTGTCGTCCCTTAACTTGTGTTTTAATTGTTGTGTTGTGTTTTAAAATACTTTGTATCATCTTTATTTTGATATAATGTTTGATATGTTTTAAGTTTTGGTTGTTTTATTTTGTTAAAAATTTTACCCGTCTTTTAGAGTCATTGAGTCAGCCCGGTCCTTACAGTTAAGGGGAACCAATCATTTCTTACATATGGGGTGTCAATATGTCCGAGTCGTTAATGAGACAGATTCAAAATTTGTTGGGCCATGCCTGCATGGTTCAAATCCTACTGTTGACGAATTTTTAACTTTATGTGAAATCCCACATTGGTTGAATAAGAAACGAATCATTCTATATAAAAGAGTGTCAATATGTTTGAGTAGCTAAGAAGATAGAGTCGAAATCTGTTGGGCTATGCCTGCCTTTGTAGGTTCGAATCCTGTTGTTAAAGAATTTTTTAGCTTTATTCTTTATATAAGGGTATCAATATGTCCCAATGGTAAATCTGTTCGGCTATGCATGTACAAGTTTGAATCCGGTTGCGATGCTGAATCCTGTTGATGAATTTTTAGCTTTATTATGAAATCACACACATTAGTTGAACAAGGAATCAATCATTCTTTATATAAGGGTGTCAATATGTCCGAATGGTTAAGGGGAATGAATCATTCCTTATATAAGGAAGATCGAGTGATTAAGGTGATAGACTTGAAATCCATTTATTTATGCCTCCACAAGATGAATTTTTTTAGCTTTATTGTAAAATCACACATACGAATCATTCTTTATATAAACGTGTCAATATGTCCAGGTTAAGGGGAACGAATCATTCCTTGTATGAGGGGTGGCAATATGTCCAAGTGGTTAAAGAGACAAACTCAAACTCTATTGACCTATGCCTGCGCAGGTTCGATCTTGTTGTTGACAAATTTTTAGCTTTATTGTGAAATCACACATCGGAATCATTCCTTACATAAGGGGTGTCTAATATGTATGGGTGTCAAGTTAAGGAGATAGATTTGAAATCTATTAGACAAGGAACAACGAACGAATCATTCTTTATATAAGGGTGTGACAATATGTCCGAATGGTTAAGGAGACAAACTCGAAATTTGGCCATGCAATTTTTAGTTTTATTATGAAATCCCACATCCTACATAATACTTATATAAGTGGAAGTGGGATACTATTGTTGCCACAATCAATAGTACTCGAGAATCTGAGAAACTGAAGTTTGGAGTGTCAATATGTCCGAGTGGTTAAGGAGATAGACTCGGAATCTTTTGGCTATGCAATTTTTAGCTTTATTATGAAATCCCACATCCTACATAATACTTATATAAGTGGAAGTGGGATACTGTTGTTGCCACAATCAGTAGTACTCGAGAATCTGAGAAACTGAAGTTTGGAGTGTCAATATGTCCTAGTGTTCAAGGAGATAGACTCGAAATCTTTTGGCTATGCAATTTTTAGCTTTATTATGAAATCCCACATACTACATAATACTTATATAAGTGGAAGTGGGATACTGTTGCTGCCACAATCAGTAGTACTCGAGAATCTGAGAAACTGAAGTTTGGAGTGTCAATATGTCCGAGTGGTTAAGGAGATAGACTCGAAATCTGTTGGGCTATGCCTGCGTAGGTTTGAAGCCTGCTATTGACATATTTTTAGCTTTATTGTGAAAACACACGTCGGTTGAACAAGGAACCAAGGAACGAATCATTCTTTATAATAAAGGTGTCAATGTCCGAATGGGTAAGGAGACAAACTCGAAATTTGGGCAATTTTTAGCTTTATTATGAAATCCCACCTCCTACATAATACGAATCATTCTTTATATAAGGGTGTCAATATGTCCGAATGGTTTAGGAGACAAACTCTAAATTTGGTTGCAATTTTAAGCTTTATTATGAAATCCCACATCCTACGTAATACTTATATAGCTGGAAAACACACATCGGTTGAACAAGGAACGAATCATTCTTTATATAAGAGTGTCAATATGTAGGAATGGTTAAGGAGACAAACTTGAAATTTGGCTATACAATTTTTAGCTTTATTATGAAATCCCACCGCCTACATAATACTTATATAAGTGAGATACTGTTGTTGCCACAATCAATAGTACTCGAGAATCTGAGAAACTAAAGTTTGGGGTGTTAATATGTCTGAGTGGTTAAGGAGAAAGACTCAAAATCTGTTGGGCTATGCCTGTGTAGATTCGAACCCTACTATTGATGTATTTTTAGATTTATTGTGAAAACACACATCGTTTGAACAAGGAACGAATCATTCTTTATAGAAGGGTGTCAATATATTGACGTATTTTTAGCTTTATTGTGAAAACACACATCGGTTGAACAAAGAACAAATCATTCTTTATATAAGGGTGTCAATATGTCGGAATGGTTAAGGAGACAAACTCGAAATTTGGCTATGCAATTTTTAGCTTTATTATGAAATCCCACATCCTACATAATACTTATATAAGTGGAAGTGGGATACTGTTGTTGCCACAATCAGTAGTATTCGAGAATCGGAGAAACTGAAGTTTGGGGAGTCAATATGTCTGCGTGGTTAAGGAGACAGACTCGAAATCTGTTGGGCTATGCCTGCGTAGGTTCGAATCCTTCTATTGACGTATTTTTAGCTTTATTGTGAAAACACACATCGGTTGAACAGGCTATGCAATTTTTAGCTTTATTATGAAATCCCACATTCTTGATAATCCCACATCCTACGTAATACTTATAAAAGTGGAAGTGAGATACTGTTGAGTAGTACTCGAGAAACGGAGATATTGAAGTTTGGGGTGTCAATATGTCTGAGTGGTTAAGCAGACAGACTCGAAATCTGTTGGGCTATGCCTGCGTAGGTTTGAATCCTGCTATTGACGTATTTTTAGCTTTATTGTGAAAACACACATCGGTTGAACAAGGAATGAATCATTCTTTATATAAGGGTGTCAATATTTCAAAATGGTTAAGGACATAAACTCGAAATTTGGCAATGCAATTTTTAGCTTTATTATGAAATCTCACATCCTACATAATACTTATATATGTGGAAGTGGGATACTATTGTTGCCACAATCGGTAGTACCTGAGAATCGAAGAAACAGAAGTTCGGGGTGTCAATATGTCCGAATGGTTATGGAGACAAACTCGAAATAAGTGGAAGTGGGGTACTATTGTTGCCACAATCAGTAGTACCCGAGAATCTTGTTTGATGAAGAAATTTGAGAAACTGAAGTTTGATGTAGAAATTTGAGAAATTGAAGTTTGATTCAGAAATCTGAGAAACTAATGTAACTGAAGTTTGATTCAGAAACCTGAAAACTAATGTTGAAACCTGAGAAAACTTTGAAGAAACCTGAGAAAACTGAGAAGAAACTAATGTTGAAAACTGAGAAAACGGAGAAGAAACCTGAGAAAACTGAGAAACTAATGTTGAAACGTGAGAAAATTGAGAAACTAATGTTTAATGAAATCTGAGAAGAAACTGAAGTTTGATTCAGAAACCTGAGAAACTGATGTTTAATGAAATACTTGAAGAAACTGTAGTTTGATGAATTCCGAGAAGTAGTTTCAGCGATAGTAAACGCAAACGAGAAATGGAAGTGAGATACTGTTGTTGCCACAATCAGTAGTACCCGAGAATCTGAGAAACTGAAGTTTGATGAAGAAATTCGAGAAGTAGTTCTCAGCGAAAGTATACGCAAACGAGAAATTGAAGATCTGAGTAACTGATGTTTAATGAAATCCAAGAAGAAACTGAAGTTTGACGAATTTTTAGCTTTATTGTGAAATCACACATCGGCTGAATAGGGAAAGAATCATTCTTTACATAAGGGGTGTCAATATGTTCGAGTGGTTAAGTTGACAGACTCGAAATGCTATGCCTGCGTAGGTTCAAATCCCTACTGTTGACGAATTTTTAGCTTTTTTGTGAAATCTGTTGGGCTGTGCCTGTGTAGGTTCGAATCTGATCAATATTTTCGAGTGATTAAGGGTAAGGGATGTTAAGGGCGAACGGATCATTCCTTCGGTCAATATGTTCGAGTGATTAAGGGTAAAGGATGTTAATGTGTCCGAGTGGGTTAAGGGGGAACGGATCATTCCTTCGGTCAATATGTTCGAGTGATTAAGGGTAAGGGATGTTAATGTGTCCGAGTGGTTAAGGGGGAACGAATCATTCCTTATATAAGGGATGTGTATATGTCCGAGTGGTTAAGGGGGAACGATGCGTAGGTTCGAATGCCTGAAGAATGACAATGAAGAAGAATACAAAAAGTCAAAATCCAAAGCATTTTGTGTAGCTGAGTGAATTAGATTAGCGAGAATAGCTCCCAGGTACAGCAAGACAATATCATGTTGGTGAAAGGATGAATAGAACATTGAATGAGCAGGCAAGGAGTATGAGGATTCGTTCTAGATTGTCAAAGACATTCTGAGTTGATGTTGTAAATACAATAGCCTACTTGATAAATAGAGGGTCGTCAGTACCCTTGCGGTTCAAGTTGCCAAAAGAGGTATGGATAGGAAAAGAGAGTTACAAGCTTGATGCTAACAGAGTTACAAGCTTGATGCTAAAGAGAGTTACAAGCTTGATGCTTAGGCTATGAAGTGCTACTTCATAGGCTATGATTCTAATATGTTTGGGTATAAGTTTTTGGACGTCAAGAACAAAAAAAAAAAAAAATTTGAGCCACTATAACGTGGCTTTTGAAGAAAATGTCATGTACAAGGACAAAGACAAGAAAGGTTCTAGGACAACAAATCAACTGGGAGTTGAAGTTGAGCTACAGAACAATTAACATAGTGATTTTGTAGTAGATACTTGAGAAATTTCTAAGACTGTTGCTGAGGTTCCAGAGGTGGAGGAAGTGACACCTAAGCAGGTGTTGAGAGGATCAACCAGAACTATCAGAGTATTAGATAGGTATGTACCTTCATTATACTATATGTTGTTGATTGATGAAGAGGAACCAGAGCCCTTTAGTGACGCCCTACAGTTGGAGGATACAACCAAGTGAGAGCAAGTCATGGATGATGAGATGAGTTGGATGTCTAGGCTTCAGAATTGTGTTGCTCATTTATCTACTGAGGCTTTGTACGTGGCAATAGCTAAAACTAGAACGAAAATGATATTGATGACAGACTATGTAAAGAATTAGGCAAGAAGTAGCTCGAGAAGATTCTTCATGTAGATAGTCAGAGTGTCATACAGTTGGTGAAGAACCCAGTCTATCAAAGACAAAACACATTAGAAGACGATACCATTTCATTCGCAGGTTAGTGGAAGATGGTGATGTGTTTGGAGAAGATAAAGGGTGCAAAGAATCCAGCAAACACATTGACAAAATGTGTTGATGTTGAATAAATGAAGTTGTGCGAAATCTCAATTGGTATAGTGCAGTTAAGATATTGATGGTAGTTTAAGAATGAAATTCTTTGTTGACTGGATCAACCTACAGGTGGAGAATTGTTAGGTTATAAACCTGCTACCTATTTATAACGTATCCAATTGTTATACATAGTAAAGTTATATATGGAAAATATATAGTAAACTATTATTTATAATAAAAAACTTGTAAAGATATATATGGTAGATAGTTATATATATAGTATATGGTTATGTTTGATAAAATCATATATAGTAAACTGAACCATATATATATATATATCCCTTAGACAGTGCTTTTAAAATGTACTTTCTGTATTATCTCTTACGGTACATAACTGAAGTCATCAATAAACTTTTAGTTAGTATTTCTCATGCATTTTCTCTCTTCTATCCTTTGTGTTCATCTAGATTCCACGTGTGAATTGTTGTAGAATTCTAACAATTACAATAGAAAAACTTAGTTGCCTGTGGAGGACTTATCACTAAGTGTTAATGATAAAATTGTTCATAATTTTCATTTTTTTTTTCTTTTTAAGTCAACTCAAAATTTTCTTTTCTTCCATTTTTTTTTATTTTACTTTTCATTTTTCTTATCGGGTTAGAAGGTTCTCCAATATTCTCTTAATATTAAGATATGATTTGGAGGATATATTTTAATAATTAGTTGTGGAGTATACCTTACCTATCCTAGTTAATATTTTTTTTTCTTTTGTGGGAGTTGTTAGTAATATATTTTATCTTAGGATATGATTAGCAGTATATTTTATGTTATTTACCAAATTAGTTATATATTTTTCGGAGCCACTACGAAGAAGTTTCGGGAGTTATGAAGGAAACCTTGAGCTCATATTGGTCATGGGTTGAGAACGGGAATTGAATTTTCTGAAACCTAATTTATTGTTGTTCTTCAGTAGCTCAGTGGTAGAGCGGTCGGCTGTTAATCGATTGGTCGTAGGTTTGAATCTTACTTGGGTAGATTTGATTCATTCCGAATTCATGAAAGGGTTCGCTTTGACCGTTAAGAGTAGGTAACCCGATATGACTTGCTTTAATCTACTTGCTCCACTCCTCTAATGGATGAATCTCCTCCATAAAGTCTTCCACGATATGACTAAAACACAAGGTAAGGCTTGTGGGAGCTTATTGAAATAAAATTCCGAAAGTTTCGAAGCCTAAAAAGGGTTGTGACATTTCTCCACATCGATTAATCTTTCCTCCAGCTGGCGAATAGCTAATCGATATGCTACTAGTTCAATCTACTCTAGTTTCTCTGAAAGGCTAATAAGAAAAGGCTTAACATGACATATGCAATCTAGATATACATGTGGAAAATTAATAACTTAGTTCGCGATTTTAAACATTCAATAACATAAGGAAAATTTGTACATGTGTTCAATTTGTTCCTAAAAGAAGGAATGGGACCAAGATACAAAAATGTATATGATATAACAGACCAAAAAAAAAAATGGAGAAGACCTACGCCTTAGGTCAACACCCTTCTGTGGCTACCTAGCTCTCAAGTACTTCTCGCCCCATCCAACAACATCATACACCTCAAAGAAAAAATTGTCGAAATGACAAGTATATAAATATAACCAGTAAGCAAATTGGTTTGAGAGAAAATAAGTAAGCAAATTGGTTTGAGAGAAAATAGTGTATCATAGCCCTCGAATTTAGAAGAGATTCGAGAAGAAAATTAAAAAAAGAATAATAAGAGCAATCTCTCGAGTTCTAGGAACTCTCATCACTTGATTCTTGTCTCAAAATATTGCTCACAACTTCTTATTTATAGATGAAGCTTGCATTGTTTTGATCGTTCTAAAGTCGTACTAAATTTTAATTCCAAGTTTTTGAACTGTCTGTCAGAAATATCTACTCATATGACGGTGCTACCTACCTTTATTTTAAATATTAGTTGTTGGATCTAAGGAACCTCAAGTCTTCTTGAACATATTCAAATTTCAGCTCTATCCATCTTATGATATGAGCGATTTTATGCAGCTTGTCAATTCTAAAATCTGTCAATTCTAAAATCGAATATGCTAAGAGCATTTTCATAATTATCTTGAACTACATAGCATTTTAGTTTTTTTTTTTTTTTTTTTTTTTTTTTTTTTTTTTTTTTATTCTAAAACTCCAAACTTTTTCTTAAATTTTTTTACCCTTTTTAGTAATTTTTTCCTTCATCAACATTTTAAAGTTCATCCTCCACTGAAACAAAATTAAAAATTTAATTCCTTCTCCATCAAATATTAAAAATTCAAGAAGTTTCTTAAACAATTAGAATTTTTTTTTTTTTTTTTTTTATTCTTTATGCTTTTTTTTTTTTTTTTTTTTTTTTCTTTTCAATATCTTTGGATCCTTATGAAAACTTAGTAAAGGATTGAAAACATCTTCTTTATGCCTTCTATTCTAACTTACTTATTGGAATCTCATCAATTTAACATCATATCATGTTCTTCACATGTTGTTTGGTAGCCACAAACCTAGTCATAACTTAAAGTAAATGATATAACCTAAGACTACGCAACACAAGAATGAAAGTTCACATTTAATACCAGTGTTGATTCATTTAATACCACAATGTTGATTCATTTAATTCCAATGAAAGTTCCATTCCTTGGAGCTCATCTATCATCTCATCATTTAATATCAATGTTGATTTAATCCCGGCAGTTCAC
This sequence comes from Cucurbita pepo subsp. pepo, assembly GCF_057944985.1. NCBI lineage: Eukaryota > Viridiplantae > Streptophyta > Magnoliopsida > Cucurbitales > Cucurbitaceae > Cucurbita > Cucurbita pepo. The sequence continues at coordinate 5,354,486 of NC_141806.1, read as the reverse complement.
AATTAAGAATGAGCTAGCAAACTCCTAATTGTCTCAACATTATATTCTTCATTTCATATAGGAATAGAATACTATGAGAGCCTAGGGCTTATTGTTTCTCTATCTCTTTCTAACCATCATTCATCATAATCTAGCTCCTAGGAAGAAGCATCGTGGAGGTACTTGGTCAAGGGGGCAACATAGAGGTGACTTGGAGAGGCAACATGGTAATGAATAAGAGACTTGGAGGAGTTATGTCGATTACTTGGAAGAAGATTGAAAAAGAGAATGTTAAAGAAATCTCACAAAATTGTGAAATAAATCTCACACACACTAACAAAAACAAAGAACACTCTATTTATGTGAAAAAACCCTTTCTAGCATTTCTCTATTTTTTCTTTGCTGTTGGCTACGAACAACAATTTATATATAAGATCTCCTAAAACTAAATATAGCCATCCACTATTTCCTATAAACCCTCTTGGCCTTTCATCTCCACTTACTTTTAATTTAAAACCCATTAACTACAACTCACTTTTGAATTTAAAATCCACTAAAATTAACTAGAAATAACATTGAGCTTAAGTTAACTACAACTGACTTTTGAATTTAAAACCCACTAAAATTAACTAGAAATAACATTTACGGTTTATTCAAAAAACTCCCTTATAAACTTAAATGTTCCTATCGGTCATGTCAATCATCTTCTTGTATTTGTCAAAAAGTACTTTCGGTAGTGGTTTTGTAAAAATATCAGCAACTTGATCCTGACTTGCCACATGCAGCAATTTCACACTTCCTTCCTTCACATGATCTCAGATAAAGTGAAAACGAACGTCAATGTGTTTGCTTCTTTCATAGTTCACTGGGTTATTTGCTAACTCAATTGCTGATTTGTTGTTGAATCACGGTTGCACCTAGTTGTTTTAGCTTCATCTTGCTCAACAAATTTCTAAGCCATATCGCAGGACACACACACCAAGATGCTGCCACATATTCAGCTTCACACATCAAGAGTGTCACGATCTATTGTTTCTTTGAAAGCCAAGTAAATGCTATGTTGCCCATAAAGAATACATAACTCGATGTACTTTTCCGATCGTCTGTCTCCGCACCAATCACTGTTAGAATAACCAACCACTTGTAATCTTCTGTTTTCAAGTAGAATAACCCAAGTGACACTGTTCCTTGGATGTACCGTAGGACTCGCTCCAATGCCTTCCAATGTGAAATAATCGGCTCCTCCATGAACTGGCTTATAATGCCGACACTTAATAAAAGATCAGGCCTTGTGCATGTAAGATAGCGAAGGCTTCCTACCAAACTCCGGTACCTATTTGCATCTACTTGTTCTCCTTCACGTACTTTGAGAGTTTTGCACCTGGTTTCATTGGTATTGATATCGGGTTGCAATTTTTCATCTTGTGCTTCTTAAAAATCTCCTTTGCATATGTCTCTTGTGATATAAAAATACCCGTTTCTCCTTGTTTAACCTCCAAACCAAGGAAAAACTTCAACAAGCCCAAATCTTTCATCTCAAATTCTCGTGTCATTGTGCTTTTAAACTCTTCTATCATCCCATCATTGTTACTTGAAAAAATGAGGTCATCGACATAAAGCGCAACAAGTATCACATTACCTTCCACTCTTCTTTGTGTAAAGTGCATGCTCGTGGGGACATTACTTGTACCCATTCTCCTTGAAATATGTATCGATACGAGTATTCCATGCTCGCGGTGTTTGCTTCAATTCGTAAAGCGTCTTCTTCAATTTTAGTACCTTCTTCTCTTCTTCAATTTCCATGTACCTGTTCGAGGTAGACTTCTTCTTCAAGCACACCATTCAAGAATGCCGACTTGACATCCATTTAAAAAATCGGTCATTTGAATTGAGCCACTTGGGAAATGAGCAATCACATTGTCTCCATTCTTGCAACGGGAGCAAACACTTCGTCATAGTCGATTCTCGCCTTTTGCTTGTATCCCTTCGCAACAAGTCGCGCCTTGTACCGCTCTATCTTGCCTTGAGAATTCATCTTTTCCTTACACCCACATCACACCAATGGGTTGGCTTCCTTTTGGAAATTCTGTTAACTCTCATATATTGTTGCGATGAATTGCTTTAATCTCCTCATCCATGGCAGTTTGCCACTTCTTGTCTCGCATCGCCTCTTCAAGGCTAATATTTTCAGCATCTTCCAGAAGACATACAAGGTGTACCTCATTTGTTGAATGATATAAGTCTCGCAAACTTTGCATTTTGGACTGTCGTGGTTCATCTTCATCATCGGATATTTCTGAGTTTGTTGGTATACTTGTTGGTGCAACGACTGATGGTTCTCCAACTTCGATATTAACTTCTGTCGAATTGTTCCAGTCTCATTTGCTTGCTTCATTTACTCGCACATCACGACTCACCATCACCATCTTGCTTATCAGGTCAAGTAGCTTGTATCCTTTTGTCTTCTTATCATACCTAATAAAAATATATCTTTTTCTTTTGTCTTCGAACTTCGTTCTTCGTTGATTCAGTACGTGAGCATAAGCCACACTACCAAACACTTTGAGATGAGAAATTGTAGGCTTTTGTCCGCTCCAAGCCTCTTGTGGTGTTTGATCATCTAACTTCACATGTGGACATGGATTTTACACATAGGTGGCGCATTGCACAGCTTCTGCCCAATATTCCTTTGGCATCCTTTTGCTCTTAAGCATTGACCGAACCATATCGAAAATGGTTCAGTTTTTTCTTTCGGCCACACCATTTTGTTGAGGGTGTATGGTGTGCTTAGAAATTGCCTTATGCCTTGCTCCTTGCAAGACTCCATGAAAGTCGTCGAAGTGTACTCGCCACCTCTATTGGATCGTATAACTTTGATGTGTCTACCAGTTGCCTTCTCCACCATCACTTTAAACTTTTGAACACCTCGAATGCCTCGAATTTTTCTTTCAGAAAGTAAACCCAAGTTTTTCATGAGTGATTATCGATAAAGTAAACCCAAGTTTTTCATAAGTGATTATCGTCAAAGAAGGTTTCAAAGAACCAAAAGATACCACGGGTTATACAGTGGCACAAAACAAGGCGTTAAAAGAGATGCGATCAAAGGATAAGGCGGCACTATACATGTTGTTCCGAGCCGTTGACGAGTCGGGCTTTGAGAAGATTGCCAATGCAACTACTTCAAAAGATGCGTGGGACACTTTAGGAAAAGTGTTCAAAGGAACCGACCGAGTCAAGCAAGTTCGTCTCCAAACTCTTCGTGGCGAGTTGGAGAGCATGAAGATGAAGGAGTCAGAAAGTGTTTCTGACTGCATCACACGTGTACAGACTTTGGTAAACCAACTCAACCGAAACGGAGAAATGTTAGCCGAGATGCAGGTTGTGGAGAAGATTTTGAGGTTATTAACCACTAAGTTTGAGAATGTTGTTTGTGTGACAGAACAGTCAAAGGACCTAACAACATTTACGATCGACGAGCTCGCCGGTTCTCTCGAGGCACACGAGCAATGTAAGAAGAAGGAAGAGGAAACACTCGATCAATCACTTCAGGCCAAGACGTTAATCAAAGATGAAAAGGTACTCCATTCTTAAAACTTTCAATGTAGAGGTCGTGATTATGGAAGTTGTGGAAATGGTTGTGGTGGTCAAGGCAGCAGTCATGAAGAATACTATAAGGAGAAGAGACAGTCGAGCCAAGCAAATTAGTGTGGAAGAGGACGCAGTCGAGGAAGAGGCGGCCGATCAATTTATTCCAACATTTAGTGCTAAAAATGTCATAAATATGGTCACTATACGAATGATTGTAACTTCGACAAATGTTAGAATTGTGGTATAGTGGGGCATTTCGCAAAATATTGTTGAGCTGATAAAAAGGTGGAAGGAACAACCAACCTAGCTTTGGAAGACCTAACAAATGAAGGTTTCTCTTGATGGCTTAAAATGAAGACAATATCAACAACGACACTCTGTGGTACCTCAACTCAGGGGCAAGCAACCATATGTGTGGTCATGAGTACATATTCAAAGAGATGCAAAAGATTGAAGATGGTCATGTGTCATTTGGAGATGCGTCAAAGGTGGAGGTCAAAGGCCGAGGTACGATACATTTCTTGCAAAAAGATGGTTTAATAGGGTCAATCTAAGATGTTTATTACGTACCAAACCTCAAGACCAACATATTGAGTATGGGGCAACTCACAGAGAAAGGTTACTCGATATTCTTAAAAGACCAACTGCTACACCTAAAGGACAAGCAAGAGTGTTTCACAATGCCAAACAAGCAATTGTTAAAATGGTTTCAGAAATGTTTTAGAATTTAAGATTACCTCTTGGAATGGTCAGGGCTAAAGTGCGAGATCTGATTGCCTAACTAAACCTCACTATGAGAGTTGTGGGAACCAAACCCTAGCTTGGGGTGCAATCCAATATAACAAGGCAAAGGTCTTGGAGCCCAAGCTCTTCTGTGGGCTTTGAGATACCAAGGCTCTAGAGAACTTTATCTTGTCGATGATGTAAAGTTATGGTCGAGGTCCAAGTACAGGTACGGACATTCAAGATGGACGATGTACTATGGACACTTGTGAAAGCTTAAAACAAAAACTCCGTTCACAGTTCTTCTCAAAGAATGTCAAGATAATAGAAAGGAGAAAGTTAAGGGAGCTGAGACATATTTGGAATATTCGAGACTATGTTATGCAGTTTTTGGGCTTATGTTTGATATTCATGACATGTCCAAAAAAGACAAGGTCTTCAATTCTGTTGAGGGGTTGAAGTTGTGGGCAATGACCAAGCTCTCCGAACAAAGAGTTTAAAACCTTTTTACGGCTTATTCTATAGTCTAACGACTGTTTGACCTTAGTAACGATCAATCCCAAGACGTAAGGCAGAACCAGATTTTTGCAAATAGGGTAATAGAAAATATCGACCCAGCTCCCCCAAAGGTGGGAGAGGCGACAAACTTGAAGGCGAAGGAGGGGAATGTGAGTCCTCCTAATAGAGGTAAAACTTCATAGAGGAAACCTCATAGCCAGAACAATAGTAGTCAAGGCACTTCATCTTGGTTCATATTGCAAGGGGCCCTCCCAGAAATTGAATGCCCACCAAAGACATCACCATATCCTTTCCAAGGAAAACTTAAAAAAAAAAAAAAAAAAAAAAAAAAAAAAAAAAGTAGAAGTTAAGTAGGAGACAATTAAAGTTGAAACACTACAAGTAGAAAGTTGAGTATTAATTTAATTGAATTATAATTTTTTTTTTGTGTATATTTTAAAAAACAAATTAAGATAGTGATATGTAATTAATACAAAAATTATTTATTGTAAATGAAGAACTTGTATTAAAAAAAAAAAAAATCACTTATTAAATGACGTGAAGGAGAAAATCTTCATACAAAATTAAAATTGATAGAATATAGTGTAAGAATAGTCCCTTGACAAAAATTTTGGATAATCTCTTTTCTATCTTTGTCTCCCCTCTAATTTCTTCCTTCTTCTATTCTTCCATCTAACATCTAACCCAGAGGGAAGAGAAAAAGAGTAGAGAAAAAATATAAAAAATTATAGTTTTTAAAATAAAAATAGGTGTCACATCAACTTTCTCTCCTAGTAATTAACAAAAACAATTGATGACACCATAAGAATGCTACCAAATGTAAAATTATAACAAAATAAAATATAATTTAAACTAAATTAAAGATAAAAAATGTAAATTTCTTTTAAAAAATTTATAAGTGAGAGTTCCAAAGGTAAAAGTATAAAAGAAATATATTTATATTAAATATATGCATAAACTTTAATAAATGACCGCATAACATAGTGAATTAGCACGTCTGACTTCGGATCAGAAGAATAAAATCGGATCAGAAGAATGAAAGCAAGTAATTTTGGAGTTAGATAGAGCTTTGGCTAAGCTCAACCAAGTAAGTGGTCTTACTATCGGCTTGGTCGGAAGACTTGCCTTATGTATGACGACACGTGCCCACTAACCCTTGCACGTGTCATTTATGTTTTGTGTTATATGATGATGTAATGATGTTGTATGATGATGTGATGATGTTATATGATGATGTGATGATGTTTTATGATGATGTGATGATGTATATGATGATATGAGATGATGACATGATATGATGATGCATGATAACATGATGATGTATGATGCATGATGATGAGATGACTTAATATGATGCATTATGACGATGAGTTTTCTAAGACGCAACCTTAATTGATGTGAATCATGATGAACCTATAAAGGCCAACGCATGCATGTTATCTAGTGCAATGTGTGAATAATGTACAGAGTTGTGTCATAAGAATGATTTAAAGATGAAAATCATAGGGACCTCATGCATTTTGTGTGTTCATATACATTGGGTTAATTCCCCATTTATGATGATGAGTACGGACGCCTACACTATGAGATGATCACAATCATGTCTCGCATGACACTCGGGGGTCTGCTGACCTCCGAATTTCGCTACAGACAGCTAGCTTGACTATGATGAGTCTAGTGGGTGCGAACCGCCTGGGGATCTACGCTCGCATGTGTAGGTTGTGTGTAGAGAAGTAATAGACATCCAATTTTGTCTGGACTAGAGGCCACCCCTATGATGGTTTTACCGATAGGTCCCTAATCATGAGTCGCATGTGTTTGCATTCTCTAACCCCAATAGTGGGGTCGCTTACTCAACATTTCTTAAAATACTCAAGTCATGTGCTACTTCTATTTCATGTAAAGACAAGACCCCTGGTAGGGTTGACGATGACATCGCAAAAAAAGACCATGAAAAATGCATAAGATAGTGGCATTTCATCTTTTAGACTTTAGGTTAATATAGGGTGTTTTACTTTTAATGTTTTATTTAGTATTTTGTTATGTTATTTTAAAGATGTTTCGAACATGTAAGTCCATGACAGTGTTGTATGATGAAGTTGTAAATGTTTATTTCTGCATGTATGTCCATGACAGCGTTGTATGATGAAGTTGTAAATGTTTATTTCTAGATAAGAGAGTATGTAATGATGATGGTAGACTTTCGGTTAGTAGAAATCTAGGGCCGTTACAAATATATTTATATTGAAGTATATACTTAAATTTTTGAAAATGATGGCATAGCGTAGTGGATTAGCTCATTTGAGTTGAACCCCCATTTGACCCACCCATTTGTGGTCAACCAAAATTATAGACTATCATTTGAGAAAATTTTTCCTCACTTGTGTTCGTTCTTTGGTTAACACACTTGAGGCCTTCAATTCAAATCTAGACGATGCCATACACTTTTCTTGAATATCACCAAGTTTTTTCAATACTCTCCTCTTCCAATTGCTACAAATTTTTTTTAATACTCTCCTCATCCACTTGCTACAAATTCTACATGGTGGACAACGAAGCTAGATGTCCTTCATTTAGTGGAAACACTTAATAAAAAGCATATAGATCAGAGCTTGAAAATGACTTCATAGCAGAGTGGATTAGCGCGTCTGACTTCGCATCAGAAGGTTATAGGTTTTACTCCCATTGTGGTCAACCAAAATTGTAGACTATCATTTGAGAAAAATTTTCCTCACTTGTGTTCATTCTTTGGTTAACACACTTGAGGCCTTCAATTCAAATCTAGACGATGCTACAAATTCTACGTGGTGGACAAAGAAGCTACATGTCCTTCATTTAGTGGAAACACATAATAAAAAGCGTGTAGACCAAAGCTTGAAAATGACCTAAAAAGCGTATAGACCAAAGCTTGAAAATGACCGCATAGTGCAATGGATTAGCGCGTCTGACTTCGGATCAGAAGTTCATGGATTCGACAGTTCAAATCAGACGATGCCATACACTTTTCTTGAATATCACCAAGTTTTTTCAATACTCTCCTCATCCACTTGCTACCACCAAGTTTTTTCAATACTCTCCTCATCCACTTGCTACAAATTCTACGTGGTGGACAAAGAAGCTACATGTCCTTCATTTAGTGGAAACACATAATAAAAAGCGTGTAGACCAAAGCTTGAAAATGACCTAAAAAGCGTATAGACCAAAGCTTGAAAATGACCGCATAGCGCAGTGGATTAGCGCATCTGACTTCGGATCAGAAGTTCATGGGTTCGACAGTTCAAATCAGACGATGCCATACACTTTTCTTGAATATCACCAAGTTTTTTCAATACTCTCCTCATCCACTTGCTACCACCAAGTTTTTTCAATACTCTCCTCATCCACTTGCTACAAATTCTACGTGGTGGACAAAGAAGCTACATGTCCTTTTGATAATCACCATTTATAACCTGTCTTTTCTTTCCTTTCTTCTCTTGATTCTTCCATGAAAATACTATTGTGTTATTGAATCCTATGAAATCCCACTTTTGAGCTTTATTGTGAAATCCGACATCGGTTGGACAGGAAATGAATCATTCCTTATATAAGTATGCGAGTGATTAAGGAAGAATTCTGCTCACATTGGTTGGATAGGGAATAAATAATTCCTTATATAAGTATGTCCAAGAGGTTAAAGAGGAATTATGTTATTGACCATTTTTTAGCTTTATTGTGAGATCCCACATCCTTATATAAGTGTGTCAATATATTTGAGTGGTTAAGGAGACGAACTTGAAATCTGTTGGGTTTTGCTTGCACAGGTTCAAATCTTGTGAAATCTCACATCGGTTGGACAGGGAACGAATCATTCTTATATAAGGGGTATCAATATGTCTGAGTGGTTGACGAGACGTTTTAGCTTTATTGTGAAATACCACATCAGTTGGACAGGGAACGAATCATTCTTATACAAGAGGTGTCAATATGTTCGAGTGGTTAAGGAGACTTTTTAGCTTTATTGTGAAATTCCACATCCGTTGGACAGGGAACAAATCATTCTTATACAACGGGTGTCAATATGTTTGAGTGGTTAAGGAGGAATTATGTTATTGGCGAATTTTTAGCTTTATTGTTAGATTCCTTATCGGTTGAATCCTGTTGTTGACGACTTTTTTAGCTTTATTGTTAAATCCCACATCGATTGGATAGAAAACCAACCATTTCACCAATCATTCCTTCTATAGAGGGTGTCAATATGTCCAAACATGAAATTTGTTGGGTTTTGCCTTCTTTTCTTGGGCTTTGCGTGCACAAGAAATTCCACATTTGTTGGATCCCACATCGGTTGAACAAGAAACGAATCATTTTTTATCTAAGGGTGTCAATATGTTTGAGTGGCCTAGGAGATAGACTCGAAATCTGTTGAGTTATGCCTATGCAGGTTTGAAACTTGTTGTTGAAGAATTTTTAGCTTTACTGTGAAATTCAACATCGGTTGAACAAGGAACGAATCATTCTTTATATAAGGGTGTCAATATGTCCGAATGGATAAGAGGAACGAATTTTTAGCTTTATTGTGAAATTCCACATCGGTTGAACAAGGAACAAATCATTCTTTATATAAGGGTGTCAATATGTCCGAAAGGATAAGAGGAACAAATCATTCCTTATATAAGGGGTGTCAATATGTCCGAGTAGCCAAGGAGATTTGAACAAGAAACGAATAATTCTTTATATAAGGGTGTCAATATGTCGGAATGGTTAAGGAGACAAACTCGAAATTTGGCTATTCAATTTTTAGCTATTCAATTTTTAGCTTTATTATGAAACCCCACATCCTACATAATACTTATATAGGTGGAAGTGGGATACTGTTGTTGCCACAATCAGTAGTAATCGAGAATCTGAGAAATAGAAGAATGGGCTGCCAATATGTCATAGTGGTTAACGAGACAGACTCGAAATCTGTTGGGCTATGCCTACCTAGGTTCGAATCCTGTTATTGATGTATTTTTAGCGTTATTGTGAAAACACACATCGGTTGAACATGGAACGTATCATTCTTTATATTATAAGGGTGTCAATATGTCCGAATAGTTAATGAGACAAACTCGAAATTTGGCTATGCAATTTTTAGCTTTATTATGAAATCCCACATCATACATAATACTTATATGAGTGGAAGTGGTCTACTGTTGTTGCCACAATCCGTAGTACTCGAGAATCTGAAAAACTGAAGTATGGGGTGTTAATATGTCTGAGTTGTTAAGGAGAAAGACTCGAAATCTGTTAGGTTATATAATATGTCTGAGTTGTTAAGGAGAAAGACTCGAAATCTGTTAGGTTATACCTGCATAGGTTTAAATCCTACTGTTGACGTATTTTTAGCTTTATTGTGAAAACACACATCGGTTGAACAAGGAAGAAATCATTCTTTATATAAGGGTGTCAATATATCCGAATGGTTAAGGAGACAAACTCGAAATTTGGCAATTCAATTTTTAGCTTTATTATGACATCCCACATCCTACATAATACTTATATAGGTGGAAGTGGGATACTGTTGTTGCCACAATCAGTAGTATTCGAGAATCTGAGAAATAGAAGTTTGCGGTGTCAATATGTCCGAGTGGTTAAGGAGACAGACTCGAAGTCTGTTGGGCTATGCAATTTTTAGCATTATTATAAAATCTCACATCCTACATAATACTTATATAGGTGGAATATATAGGTGGAAGTGGGATATTGTTGTTGCCACAATCAGTAGTACCCAAGAATTTGAGAAATGATAGTTTGGGGTGTCAATATGTCCGAGTGGTTAAGGAGACAGACTCGAAATCTGTTGGGCTATGCCTTCGTAGGTTCGAATCCTGCTATTGACGTATTCTCTTAGCTTTATTGTCAAAACACACATCGGTGAACATGGATCGAATAATTGTTTATATAAGGGTGTCAATATGTCTGAGTGGTTAAGGAGACAGACTTGAAATCTGTTGGGCTATGCCTTCGTAGGTTCGAATCCTGCTATTGACGTATTCTTTGCTTTATTATCAAAACTCACATTGGTGAACATGGAACCAATCATTCTTTATAGAAGGGTGTCAATATGTCCGAATTGTTAAGGAGAAGAACTCGAAATTTGGCTATGCAATTTTTAGCATTATTATGAAATCTCACATCCTACATAATACTTATATAGGTGGAAGTGGGATACTGTTGTTGCCACAATCAGTAGTACTCGAGAATCTGAGAAATAGAAGTTTGGGTTGTCAATATGTCCGAGTGGTTAAGGAGACAGACTCGAAATCTATTGGGCTATGCCTGCGTAGGTTCGAATCCTGCTATTGACGTAGTTTTAGCCTTATTGTCAAAACACACATCGGTGAACATGGATCGAATCATTCTTTATATAAGGGTGTCAATATGTCCGAATGGTTAAGGAGACATTTCGAAATCTGGCTAGGCAATTTTTAGCTTTATTATGAAATCCCACATCCTACATAATACTTATATAAGTGGAAGTGGGATAGTGTTGTTTCCACAATCAATAGTACTCGAGAATCTGAGAAATAGAAGTTTGGGGTGTTTATATGTCTGAGTGGTTAAGGAGATAGACTCGAAATCTGTTGAGCTATGCCTGCGTAGGTTCGAACCCTGCTATTGATGTATTTTTAGCGTTATTGTGAAAACACACATCGGTTGAACATGGAACGAATCATTTTTTATATAAGGGTGTCAATATGTCCGAATGGTTAAGGAGACAAACTCGAAATTTGGCTATGCAATTTTTAGCTTTATTATGAAATCCCACATCCTACATAATACTTATATGAGTGGAAGTGTGATACCTTTGTTGCCACAATCAGTAGTACTTGAGAATCGGAGAAACTGAAGTATGGGGTGTTAATATGTCCGAGTTGTTAAGGAGACAGACTCGAAATCTATTGGGCTATGCCTTCGTAGGTTCGAATCCTATTATTGACGTATTTTTAGCTTTATTGTGAAAACACACATCGGTTGAACAAGGAACGAATCATTCTTTATATAAGGGTGTCAATATGTCCGAATGGGTAAGGAGACAAACTCAAAATTTGGCTATGCAATTTTTAGCTTTATTATGAAATCCCACATCCTACATAATACTTATATAAGTGGATGTGGGATACTGTTGTTGCCACAATTAGTAGTACTCGAGAATTTGAGAAACTGAAGTTTGATGAAGAAATTCGAGAAGTAGTTCTCAGCGAAAGTATACGTAAACAAGAAATTGAAGATTCAACAGTTCCCGAGAATCTGAGAAACTGATGTTTAATGAAATCCGAGAAGAAACTGTAGTTTGACGAATTTTTAGGTTTATTGTAAAATCACACATCGGCTGAACAAGGAAAGAATTATTCTTTACATAAGGGGTGTCAATATGTCCGAGTTGTTAAGGAGACAGACTCGAAATGCTATGCCTACGTAGGTTTGAGTGGTTAAGGGAGAACGAATCATTCCTTGGGGTGTCAAAGGGTGTTAATATGTCCAAGTGGTTAAGGGGAAACGAGAATCATTCCTTTTATAAGGGGTGTCAAGGGGTGTTAATATGTCCTGGTTAAGGGGGAGCGAGAATCATTCCTTTTATAAGGGGTTTCAAGGGGTGTTAATAAGGGGTTTCAAGGGGTGTTAATATGTCCAAGTGGTTATGGGGGAACGAGAATCATTCCTTATATAAGGGGTGTCAAGGGGTGTTAATATGTCCAAGTGGTTAAGGGGAGTGGTTAAGGGGGAACGAGAATCATTCCTTATATAAGGGGTGTCAAGGGGTGTTAATATGTCCAAGTGGTTAAGGGGAGTGGTTAAGGGGGAACGAGAATCATTCCTTATATAAGGGGTGTCAAGGGGTGTTAATATGTTCAAGTGGTTAAGGGGGAACGAATCATTCCTTATATAAGGGGTGTCAGTTCGAATCCTGTCAAAATGTTCGAGTGGTCAAGGGGGAATGAATCATTCCTTATAGACAGACTTGAAATCTGTTGGGCTATGCCTGCACAGAACTGAAGTTGAAAATCATTGAAAATTAGACTGGCTTGAAGATCAAATGCCTGAAGAATAGGAAAAGTCAAAATCCAAAGCATTTTGTGTAATTGAGGGAATTAGATTAACGAGGTGGCTTGAAGATCAAATGCCTGAAGAATGACAATGAAGAAGAATATGAAAAGTCAAAATCCAAAGCATTTTGTGTAGCTGAGGGAATTAGATTAACGAGGTGGCTTGAAGATCAAATGCCTGAAGAATGACAATGAAGAAGAATACAAAAAGTCGAAATCCAAAGCATTTTGTGTAGCTGAGGGAATTAGATTAACGAGGATAGTTCCCACGTACAACAAGACAACATGGTGCTGGTGAACTGAGGGTATTAGATTAACGAGGATAGTTCCCAGGTACAGCAAGACAATAAGGTGTTGGTGAAAGGATAAACAGAACATTGAATGAGTAGGCAAGAAGTACGAGGATTCGTTCTAGATTGTCAAAGATATTCTGAGTTGATGTTGTAAATACAATAGCCTACTTGATAAATAGAGGGTCGTCAGTACCCTTGCGGTTCAAGTTGCCAAAAGAGGTATGGATAGGAAAAGAGAGTTACAAGCTTGATGCTAACGCTATGAAGTGCTACTTCATAGGCTATGATTCTAATATGTTTGGGTATAAGTTTTTGGACGTCAAGAACAAAAAAAAAAAATTGAGCCTATAACGTGACTTTTGACAAAAATGTCATGTACAAAGACAAAGACAAGAAAAGTTCTAGGACAACAAAGCAAGTGGGAGTTGAAGTTGAGCTGCAGAACAATTCACATAGTGATGTTGTAGTAGATACTCGAGAAACTTCTAAGACTGTTGCTGAGGTTCCAGAGGTGGAGTAAGTGACACCTAAGCAAGTGTTGAGAGGACCAACCATAACTATCAGAGTATTAGATAGGTATGTATCTTCATTACACTATATGTTGTTGATTGATGAAGAGGAACCAGAGCCCTTTAGTGATGCCCTACAGTTGGAGGATACAACCAAGTGGGAGCAAGCCATGGATGATGAGATGAGTTGGATGTCTAGGCCTCAGAATTGTGTTGCTCCTTCATCTACTGAGGCTTTGTACGTGGCTATAGCTAAAACTAGAAAGAAAATGATATTGATGACAGACTATGTAAAGAATTAGGCAAGAAGTAGCACGAGAAGATTCTTCATGTAAATAGTCAGAGTGTCATACAGTTGATGAAGAACCCAGTCTATCAAAGACAAAACACATTAGAAGACGATACCATTTCACTCGCAGGTTAGTGGAAGATGGTGATGTGTTTGGAGAAGATAAAGGGTGGAAAGAATCTAGCAAACACATTAACAAAATGTGCTGATGTTGAAAAAATGAGGGTTTGGAGAATTGCTAGGTTAGGGAGCAGGATCAGCCTCCAAATGGGAGAATTGTTAGGTTAGGAAGCCTGTTACATAGTAAAGTTATACATGGAAAATATATGGTAGATATTGTAAAACGATTATGGAAAACATATTTATAACTTATCCAATTCTTATACATAGTAAAGTTATATATGGAAAATATATTGTAAACGATTATTTATAATAAAAAGCTTGTAAAGATATATATGGTAGATAGTTATATATATATAGTATATGGTTATGTTTGATAAAATCATATATATAGTAAATTGAACCATATATATATCCCTTGTGCTTTTAAAATGTACTTTCCGCATTCTCTATCTCTTATTGTACATAAGTGAAGTCATCAATAAACTTTTAGCTAGTATTTCTCATGCATTTTCTCTCTTCTATCCTTTGTGTTCATCTAGATCTCGTGTGTGCATTGTTGTGCAATCGTAACAATTACAATAGAAAAATTTAGTTGCTTGCGGTGGACTTATCACTTAAGTGTTAGTGATAAAATTGTTCATAATTTTCACTTTTTTTTTTTTTTTAAGTCAACTCGTGAGATTCTAAATTTTTCTTATCTTCCATTTTTTTATTTCACTTTTCATTTTTCTTATTGTGCTATAAGATTCTCCAATATTCTCTTACTATTAAGATATGATTTGGAGGATATATTTTAATAATTAGTTATGGAGTATATGTTACATATCCCTAATCCATTAATATTTTTTTCTTTATTTTTGGAAGTTGTTAGTAGTATATTTTATCCTAGGATTTGATTAACAGTATATTTTATGTTATTTACCAGTTAGTTATATATTTTTTCTCATTAGGTAGTAGTAGATTGTTTGTATCCTATTTAAACGTTGTAAACATGATGAATGAAGATCATACTTTTGATCCCACTTCTATTTCTCATTCGTTTAAAACACCAATCAAAAGGAATTGACATTTTACTCATGAAGTGGAAGCATTGGAATCAACTTTGATTTTATTTAGAATTAAACAAAATTAAAGGTTAAACAAACCTATCGACATGCTACCCGTTTAATCTACTCTAGTTTCTCTAATAAGCTAATAAGTAAAGGCTTAACATGACATGATTAACGAACTATGCAATGCAACATGAATGTATGAGAATAAGATAGAAACTACCATAAAATTTTGTGTGATTTTAAAACATTCAATAACATAACGAAAATTAATGTAAAAACATATACATGTACATGTGTTCAATTTGTTCCTAAAAGAAGGAACGGGACCGAGATACAAAAGATGTATATGATATAACAGACAAAAATAAATAAATGGAGAAGACATACGCCTTGGGTCAACACCCTTCTGTGGCTACCTAGCTCTCAAGTACTTCTCATCCCATCCAACAACATCATACACCTCGAGGAAAAAAATTGTCGAAAGGACAAGTATATAAATATAACCAGTAAGCAATCTATTTGTAGACTCTCATTACATACGTGGTTTGACCACTTTTAATTCCAAAATCCTTCATGAAACTTGTTAGAAAACTCATTTCGAAGATGTACAAATTGGTTTGATAGAAAATAGTGAATCATATCCCTCGAAATTAGAAGAAATTCGAGAAGAAAATTAAAAAAAAAATACTAAGAGCCTTAATCTCGAGTTCTAGGAACTCTCATCACTCGATTCTTGTCCCAAAATATTGCCCACAACTTATTATTTATAGATGAAGCTTGCATTGTCTTTGATCATTCTAGAGTCGTACTAAATTTTAATTCCAAATTTCTGAACTGTCTGTCAGAAATATCTACTCATATGACGGTGCTACCTACCTTTATTTTAAATATTAGTTGTTGGATCTAAGGAACCTCAAGTCTTCTCGAACATCTTCAAATTTCAGCTCAATCCAATGGTTAGATCTTATGGTACGAGCGATTTTGTGCAACTTGTCAATTCTAAATCGAATATGCAAGAGCATTTTCATAATTATCTTGAACTTCATAGCATTTTAGTTTTTTTTTTTTTTTAACATTTTATTCTAAAACTCCAAACTTTTTCTTAAATTTTTACCCTTTTTAGTAATTTTTTCCTTCAGCATTTTAAAGTTCATCCTCCATTTAAAAAAAATATTAAAAATTCAATTCCTTCTCGAAAGTTTCTTAAACAAACCATTAGACAAATGATTTTTTTTTTTATTCTTTATGTTTTTTTTTTTTATCAATGTCTTTGGATCCTTATGAAACCTTAGTGAAGGGTTGAAAATATCTCTTTGGGACCTTTGAACCATCCTTGGATCTCTTAATTCTTCTTTTGGATCTCTCACTTTTTCTCGAGTGTCTTAACTTACTTGGATGTTACAACTACCTTGTCTTTCTCCATCCCTTCTATTCTAACTTACTTATTGGAATCTCATCAATTTAACATCATGTCATGTTCTTCACATAGTGCTTGGTAGCCACAAACCTATTCATAACTTAAAGTAAATGACACAACGTAAGGTTACACAAACACAATAATGAAAGACCTTTCATATAACACCAATGGTTTTCCTTTTTCTTATGACTTCATCGTGTACAATATAGGGAGAACTTACTAAGGGCCTTTCATCAAAGAGACATAATTTAACTCATCAATATAGCGACATTAAACACTTCAAGAATTTGGATGTTAATTAACTTATTGTCAAGAGTGTTTAATCAACAACTTCCTTAGAAAAGTCTCTATAGAGCTTCTTTGCCTTAGAGATTGTAACTCATCTACGTTTGAGAAGTTGGAGTTTTTGGGACTTACTTACTCTCCTATTAGTATATCACTTGCAAAAGAATAACCAACGGTAGCTAAGCCAAAAGAGTAAAGAACATCTAGTTGTTGCTTTCGATAATCACCATTTATAAGCTGTCTTTTCTTTTCTTTTCTTTCTTCTCTTGATTCTTTCATCAAATTACTATTGTGTTATTGAATCCGGATGTTTTACTTTTAATGTTTTATTTAGTATTTTTTTTTTATGTTGTTGTAAAGATGTTTCGAATATGTAAGTCCATGATAGTGTTGTATGATGAAGTTGTAAATGTTTATTTCTGCATAAGAGAGTATGTAATGATGACGGTAGAGACTTTAGGTTAGTAGAAATCTAATGCCGTTACAAATATATTTACATTGAAGTATATACTTAAACTTCCAAAAATGACCGTATAGCACAATAGATTAGCGTGTTTGACTTCAGATTAAAAGGTCGTAGGTTCAACTTCCACTATGGTCAACCAAAATCGTAGATGATCAATTGAGAACATTTTTCCTCACTTGTGTAAGTTCCTTTCTTGTGCTCATTATGAGTAACTTAATGCTAAATCTATGATACACTTTTCTTGAATATTCTACTTCCGTGGACAAAGAAGCTACATGTCCTTTATTTAGTAGAAACACATAATAAAAAGCGTATAGTTCCGCCGGTTGGCGCGATGCCATTATTTTATATATTTATGGAGTGAAGAGAAACATATTTCTTTCAATTGGGCACGCTCCTAAGTGACACAATCGCACTTTCGAAGGCAGCGGACTAGCGATTGTGCGGCACTCACTTTCCAGCGACAAGTGAGTTAAGCCAATTTGTTCTTGCGTCGCCTACGGCCAAGCGACGTACGGTCGAGCCTCTAGCCTCGGTTTTAAAAGAAGGTTTTAGAAAACGAGGAGAGAGAGAGATTTTTGAAAGAGAGATTTTAGAAAGAGACGTTATATAAGCAAGCAAGAGAAAGATAACAACGGCTTAGCATATATAACCTTGGGTAGGGAGAAGTTGACGACTAGTCATATCCCCCTATAGTACATTCTGGGCCATTTTAGTTCTGGCAGGCCTAGACATGATTTTCTTGAGGTGTCATACGCTCTAGAATTACAAAGGGAAAAACACTAGAATGAAAAGACATGACAAGGGTTTGGCTTGTCATGGGCATGCGGCCATGGGCAACAGGCCCTGGACAGGCATGACCGTGACATCCTCCCCCACCTAATTGGTTGACGTCCCCGTCAACTGACTACTTTCATACCTTGCGATGTGGGTGGCGGCGGAGTTCAGATCTTCGGCGCGTTCCCAGCTTGTTTCCTCTGTAGGGAGATTCTTCCATTTGACAAGGAATTCACGAATCGTCCGTACAGGTCTTCCTATCTTCCTAACCCTGTCGGCTAGGATCTCTTCCACTTCCTTTGTTTCTTTTTGTTTCAGATCGATGCTCGGTCTTGTGGTTGTATTTCGATGGTCGTCGTCTGGATCAGGGTGATAGGGCTTCAAGTTGCTCACATGAATGACGGGGTGAATTTTCATCCATGCGGGGAGTGCAACTCGGTAGGAGGTAGCCCCAATCTTTTTAAGGACTTCAACCGGGCCTTCGTATTTACGAACTAATCTCTGGTCCTTTCGGCTACGAAATCTGATCTGTTCTGGTCTCAGCTTGATAAGGACTTGATCTCCTGCACGGAAATGAAGGGGGCGACGCTTCTTGTCCGCCCATTTCTTCATATGCTTGGAAGCCTTCTCTAAATATGCTCGGGCTATATCTGTCGTCTGCTTCCATTCTCTTGTAAAGTTGTGAGCTTGAGGGTTTTTTCCTGCATAAGGATGATCAATAATATGGGGTAAGGCCGGTTGTCGTCCACTTACAATTTCAAAGGGACTCTTCCCTGTAGACGAGCTTGTTTGACAATTGAAGCAAAATTGGGCGACATCTAACAATTGTATCCAGTTCTATTAGCGAGCGTCGACGAAGTGACGTAAGTATTCTTCGAGCAAGCAGTTGAACCGTTCTGTCTGTCCATCGGTTTGAGGGTGATAACTCGAGGAGATGTTCAAGGTTGTTCCCAAGAAAGCGAATAACTCAGTCCAGAATGTCCCAATGAATCTGCCATCCCTGTCACTGATGATGCTCGACGGAATGCCCCATAACTTTACAACGTGTTTGAAAAACAGTTGGGCTGTGAGTTCCGCCGAACATAATTTGGGAGTGGGGATGAACGTCGCATATTTTGAGAACCGGTCCACAATAACCAAGATGGCGTCATATTCCCCGACTTTTGGGAGGTGTGTTATGAAGTCCAGAGATACACTTTCCTAGGGTCTTGTTGGCACAGGTAGAGGTTCCAAGAGTCCAGAGACTTTGGCTTTCTCGACCTTATCCTGTTGGCAGATGAGGCACGTCTTGGTGTATTGCATGATGTCGTCTCGCATGTTTGGCCAGAAGTACCCCTTCTTTATTAGGGCGTATGTTCTTTGCCATCCCGGGTGTCCGGCCCATAAGGTGTCGTGACATTCTTGAATGAGCTTCTTCCTCAGTTCTCCCGTTCTTGGGACGTACAATCTGTTTCCTTTGGTTATCAGGAGGTCCCCCTCAACCCAAAACTGCCGTGTCTTTCCAGCCTTAGCTAGTTCGACAACGGCTTTGGCCGATGGGTCTTTGTGTAAATGTTCCTTGATGATGTCGCGCATCGATCCGGCGATCTTACTTGAATGAATATGGGCTAACATGCACAGGGCCGCATGTTCGCCCTTCTGACTCAGCGCGTCGGCTGCTTGATTACTCTTTCCCGCTTTGTGTTCAAACTTGAAGTCGAATTCAGCCAACGACTCCTGCCACCGGGCTTGTTTTGCTGTTAATTTTGGTTGATCAAAGAAGTGGCAAGTGGCGCTGTTATCCGTCTTCACTACGAACTGCGATCCTAAGAGGTACTGTCTCCAGACTCGAAGGCAATGGACTACAGCCAGCATTTCTTTCTCGGAGACAGTGTATCTTCGTTTGGCATCGTTGAGCTTTCGACTTTCGTAAGCGATGGGGTGGCCTTCTTGAATAAGGACCCCACCGAGAGCAAAGTCGGAAGCATCGGTTTCCACTTCAAATGGCTTTGTGACGTCAACCAACCCGAGGACAGGACCCCTCGTCATGGTTGTTTTCAGATTTTCAAAGGCCATTTGACAATCCTTCGACCACGACCAAGGGTGGTCTTTCTTCAACAGCTCTGTCAATGGGGCGGCTCGTCGTGAAAACCCTTCGACGAACCGCCTATAGTAGTTGGCTAGTCCTAAGAAGGACCTCAACTCAGATACGGAAGTAGGAACCTTCCATTCTTGGATAGCTTTTATCTTGTCGCTATCCATACTGATTTGTCCACATCTGACGACATGTCCAAGGAAGTGGATGCATGTTTGTGCGAATGCACATTTCTCCTTCTTCACATACAGTTGGTTCTGCCGGAGCTTGTCAAACACTAACTTCAAGTGCACTTTGTGTTCCACGAGGGTTGTGCTGTAAACAACAATGTCGTCGAGGTATACTATGACGAACTGATCCAGGTATTCGTAGAAAACCTGGTTCATCAACGTGCAGAACGTAGCTGGGGCGTTTGTCAAGCCAAAGGGCATTACTAGGAATTCGAAGGCCCCATATCTTGTTACGCACGTCGTCTTGGGTTCGTCCCCTTCGGCAATACGTACTTGATAATATCCCGATCGTAAGTCCAATTTCGTGAAGTACTTGGCCCCGTGAAGTTGGTCGAACAAGTCAGATATTATCGGCAGAGGATATTTGTTGCGTACTGTCACCTTGTTTAAGGCTCTATAGTCTATGCACAGACGCAACGTCCCATCCTTCTTCTTCTGGAATAGTACGGGGGCTCCATAAGGGGCCTTTGCCGGGCGAATGAATCCCGCCTTCAGCAACTCGTCTAGTTGTTTCCTCAATTCGGCTAGCTCGGGTGGAGCCATCCGGTATGCATTCTTTGCGGGCGGCTTAACCCCGGGGAGGAGTTCGATTTCGTGGTCAATGCCTCGACGAGGTGGTAGTGTTTGTGGTAGACTCTCTGGCATTATGTCGGTATAGCTGTCTAATACATCCTTGATTTCCTCTGGGACAGTCTCTTCGGTGGTTGCCTCTTCTATCAGTGGTATGGCCATGAAGGTAGGTTCCTCTCGTGCGAGTCCCCTTTTCAGCTGTATGGCCGAGATCATCCGAAGATTACCTGGTTGCTTGATGCTTGCAGGTATTATTGTGGGGTTACGGTCGGTGATCACCAAGCATTTTGCCAATGGCATTGGGATGACTTTGTGTTCTAGGAGGAACTCCATCCCAAGTACCACATCGAAGTCGTCCATGCGAACCACGACAAGGTCTAGCTCTCCAGTCCAATCCCCTATTTTGAAGGGGACTCCTTTGGAAACTCCCACAATAGGCAAGGCCTCGGAGTTGACAGCTTTCATTTTCCCCGGGTCTTTTCCTATGGTGAGTCCCAATCTTCTGGCTTCTTGATCAGCAATGAAGTTGTGGGTTGCTCCAGAGTCTATCAGAGTGCTCTTGCTCAGTCGAGAGTTTATGGTGGCATCTACGAACATAAGCCCTTTCTCTATTATCTCCTTCGGTTCGACTTTCCGTTGGAGGGCTGACAAGAATTTGAGTGCGCCCATTCGGGGGTTGTCGTGATCTTCTTTCTTGTCTAGCAAAGTCTCGACCCTTGCCTCATTGCTCTCTTGAATGGACACTTGGAGTGCAGTGAGAGAGGCCCGATGAGGACAGTAGGATACCTTGTGGGGGCCTTTACATAGCATGCATTGCAAAGGCGTCGTCGGGTGGTTCTTTTGGTGGTAAGGCCCTCGAGATGTCCCCGCTTGATTGTTCTGAGGAGGTCTATCCGTCCATCCATTCGATCTGTTGGGGCTTCCATTTCGATGGCCTGGTCGTCGGTATGGTTTGCCCCCATTGTTTGGGGCTGGTGTCGCTCTTCTTTGGGATCCTGCTTCGTTCCCACAGTCCACGAGTCTCTCGGCGCAGGCCATTGCGGCAGCTAGGGTTTGGACCCTGTTCTCATGTATCTTTGTTTTGGCCCACGGTTGTAGACCATTTATAAAGAAGAACACCTTGTCCTTCTCTGCTGTACCCCTGATATCCAGCATCAGGGTTGAGAATTGTCTGACGTAGTCCCGTATGTTTCCAGTGTGTTTCAGGGCTACTATTTTCTCCATTGCTATGTGTCCTGCGTTTTCGGGGAGGAATTGTTCCCTCAACTCTCTCTTGAGGTCCTCCCATGAGTCAATGGTGCACAATCCATCCTCGATCTCTTGCACCTTCGTACGCCACCACAGTTTGGCGTCGTCTACGAGATACATCGTAGCTACAGTCACCTTCTTGTCGTCGGTACAAGCCGTTGTGGCTTTGAAGTACTGTTCGACGTCAAAGATGAAGTTCTCCAACTCTTTGGCGTCCCGATTCCCTTTGAAGGCTCTAGGGTCTGGGAACCTTAGTTTGTTGGATCCTGCATTAGTTTGTCCAGCCGTGACACCTTCCACGGCTTTCATGGTAACTTCAATTCGAGTGCTCATGGCGGACATCCTTTCTTGGAGGTCGTCGACTGTTGATCTGAATTCATCAGCCAATCCATTGAACAAACTCATCATTGTGTTTTGTAGTACGTCGAACTCTTCGCCACGTCCCTCTTTGTGTGCGACAGAGCTATCCGGACTATCAGACGGTTTTGGGCTGCTCGTAGGAGCAACTCTTTCTTCGAGCGAGGTCACTCGAAACAACAGTTCTGCGATTGGCAACCCGTCTAGGCGGTTGCCCATTGCGTCGACTTGGACGACTTTCTCACTCAGTTCGATCACCCGTGTTTCCAGGAAACGGAGGGTGTCAGGGACTTCTTTGAGGAACAGCATTTCCTCCTCTATTAGCGTAAGCCGATCGGCTTATGCTTTGGGTGTCGACGACATGATTTCGGTCTGTATGACGTTACGGAGCTAACAAAGCTCTGATACCACTTGACACAATCGCACTTTCGAAGGCAGCGGACTAGCGATTGTGCGGCACTCACTTTCCAGCGACAAGTGAGTTAAGCCAATTTGTTCTTGCGTCGCCTACGGCCAAGCGACGTACGGTCGAGCCTCTAGCCTCGGTTTTAAAAGAAGGTTTTAGAAAACGAGGAGAGAGAGAGATTTTTGAAAGAGAGATTTTAGAAAGAAACGTTATATAAGCAAGCAAGAGAAAGATAACAACGGCTTAGCATATATAACCTTGGGTAGGGAGAAGTTGACGACTAGTCATATCCCCCTATAGTACATTCTGGGCCATTTTAGTTCTGGCAGGCCTAGACATGATTTTCTTGAGGTGTCATACGCTCTAGAATTACAAAGGGAAAAACACTAGAATGAAAAGACATGACAAGGGTTTGGCTTGTCATGGGCATGCGGCCATGGGCAACAGGCCCTGGACAGGCATGACCGTGACACTAAGCTCGCTGACCTTCGAGCTCTTTTAGGATAATACCCTTTGAAGGTGAAGAAACGGAGTGGGATAGATTAGACACGATGAATTCGTTTATAACCTCGTATTGCAAAGAAACGTATTTCTTTCAATTGGGCACGCTCCTAAGCTCGTTGGCCTTCGAGCTCTTTAAGGATAATACCCTTTGAAGGTGAAGAAACTGAATCGGATAGATTAGACACGATGAATTCGTTTATAACCTCGTATTGCAAAGAAACATATTTCTTTCAATTGGGCACGCTCCTAAGCTCGTTGGCCTTCGAGCTCTTTTAGGATAATACCCTTTGAAGGTGAAGAAACTGAGTGGGATAGATTAGACACGATGAATTCGTTAATAACCTCGTATTGCAATTCCAAGTTTTTCCTTAAGCTTTTTTAATGGTGATTGTATTGTGCATATAATTTAGATGCATTTTCAACGCTTCACCAAAGTTGTAGGTTTTCTTATCTTAGAATTTTTAGTAACAAATTGGAAGGAAAATATTTATAACCCTCGAATTTAGAAAAATTCAAGCGTGACCTAAAATCCAAATGAATTAAGTCTTAGGTTGGAGGCTCATCCTTGTTGGGTTCTTTTTCCAAATGCTAGTCCATGCTTCTTAATTTATAGTTTGAGCTAAAACCTATTTGAAACGTCTATAATAGCCATGAATTTGAAATCCAAATTTCTGAAATTTTTGTTGAAAATATCTTCTTCGATCAAGCTTTCGCGATCTTCCATTTTGAATTTCAGCCGTTGGATTATTTAAATTTGAGGATGATCCAATAAATGATGTAAAGATATTTAAGATTTTCAAAGGTTGTGGTGGTCTAACTTATCGAACTTAAGGGTTGTGGCGTAATTGTTTGAAGCATAGGCAGCCGCTAACTTTTGGATATCTTCCCTTAAGCCCATAATGAAGTGGAAAGTTCTTGTCTTCTCCGTATCTACCATCTCATGGCCAAATCTAAATATTTCAGTAAATTCTACGTTATATTTCTCCACGGTCCTTTTTCCTTATTTAAGGCTAAAGAATGCCTCCTGATTTTTTAACGTTGCTACGTAGGGTAGTACTTCTCGAAAAATGCCTCTTTAATCCAAGTCCAAGGATGATTCAATCTTCAGTGCTTACGATCTTAGAGGTTGGTTTCCACAAAAATAAAAGGTGTCACTCCTAAGTGAACATGATGGTGGAGTGTCTAGGGGGTGTGGTTTGACTTGGGTTAGGTCTGTAAGGCACAGACACGACTTTGGGCTTAACTCGATTATGTAATAAAAGACTTTTGCGAAATAAAATAAATAGAATTTAAAATATAATATATAATAAATTTACATTATTTCAAAATAGAGTTGAAACATAATTAATTAAAACACAAAATAACTAACGGACAAAATATTTTAAAACAAAAGAGTTAAGAGGAGGAGTGAGGTTTCTTTATGGAACTTGCTTTAAAGTTCACTCCTCACCTCAACTAGCTCCTTATTTACCTTAAAAATTTGGAAAACATGGAGCAAGTTCAAAGACTCACTAAGTAGCCAACTTATAGACTTTAATTGTGTCCTTGATATGCTAGGGTACTACACTTTTTCTTGACTTGTTCTCGTTTTTGTTGCAAGTAATTAGGTCTTTTGGTTGTGTTCTTGACTTGGGAGCTCTTATCATTATCTATCCAAAAGACTTTGGTCGGATTTTAAGGTCTCAGCATTGCTGATCTAAGGGTCTTGATACTGTGGTTCTGGATTCTTCTCTTCAAAACTTCGAATTTGGATCCATGTTATAGTTCTTGATTGTCCTTATTCTTAGTTATTTTCTATGTTCTTATTCAGTTGTTGTTTTTTCTCCAAGACGCTCTCCCTAGGATATACGGTACTAGTCATGAATCTAACCACCAGTGTCTAAGACTTCATACATTCCAAGCGACACAGTTTTAACCTATGTCCAAGGATTTATGCATTCTAAGCAACGTAGTCTGAACCCGCATCAAGGGCTTCATGCTCATGCATTCTCTGCGATGTAGTCTTAAAAACTATACCCAAGGCTTCATGCATTTCAAGCGGCATAGTTTGAAAACCTACGTTCAAGGCTTCTAACTTTACAAGCAGCGTAGTCTGAAAACCTACATTTAAGGATTTTTACGTTCCAAACGATGTAGTCTGACCCGCATCCAGGATTTCATGCATTCTCTAGGATATGGCCTAAAAAACTATTCCAAAGGCTTCATACGTTTCATGAGGCATAGTCTAAATATCTACGCTCAAGGTTTCATACGTCCCAAGCAGCATAGTCTTAAAACCTAAATCCAAGATTTCTTACATTACAAGCGATGTAGTCTGAGTCATGAAAACATTGTACCGTGGGAGGTTTAAGAATTTTCTTGAGTTTCTAAGTTTAAAGACCTTGGTCCCTTGTCCTTGATTGGTACCTAACATTCTTCTTATCTTAATATATATAGAGGTTGTGTGGTGGTGTTCTTGGTTCTCAAACATTCTATAAATTTCTAAGGTTCTTACTTTCTTGAAGTATAAGTCGTAACATGCCTTCTTAAGCTCCACATAACTTATAGAAACATGTATTAGTCATTCATAGTGTATTATTTAGAAAAGTTCTAGAAGAGTCTTGAATCTTGGTAAGAGTTAAGTAGGTATTTCCTTTAAGCATTTCTTAGACCATAAACCAAATTTGCTCTAATCAACTTAAAATCTTTATGTTCTTAGCAGTATATCTTACAAAAAAAAAAAAAAAAATAGCAAGTCATTTGGAAGATATTTAGGCCTTGAAGTATCTTAAAAGGTCCTAGGGACATTTTGGTCATTTTACCCCCTAATTCTTGGTTTAACCTCTTAACGTGTTCCAATAACTTTCAAACTTTACTAAATCATCATTCATAATAAGATAAAGTCTAAGCTTCATAGTATTTGGAGGTCATTTAGATCATGAACCAATGATAAGTTACCTTAGGGGCATTATGGTCATTTTACACCGTTACTTGGTTTTGCTACTTAACCTTGTCTAATGACCACCAAATTTCATATTTAATCTTAACATGCCGTAATATGCTCAACATTAAAATTTCATGGGCAACGAGTTGATTTAGTGGGTCATTTTAACGTTACTTAAATTCCAAACAAATTAATTAATTCAAGGCCTTAACTCATGGTTATCCGTGTTTTTCTTTCATATTTTCTTAATTCACACTTAATAAAGAAATCCAACTGATTTCTACCGGTATTTTTTAACAAAAGCTAAAGATGGCTACTTACCTCGTCGTCGACGTTCGAGATCTTCGCTATCGAGGTCCTTGTATCCGAATTACTTCAAATTTTCTTTGAAAGAATTCTTAGAGTGTCTAGTTTTTGGAACCATAAATTTTTTAATGAGAGTCGATCTAAAAGAGGGCTAAAATTAAGAAAAGCTTAGATTTGGAACAGGTTTGGTTTGACATGGTTGGTTAAGTTGAACCGGCCACATCATCGTCTTCTTCCTCTTGAAGGGAAGAAGACGTGCACGGCTTTTGTGCCGCCGCCTGAAAATGCCTCTCTCCAGCTTCATTTACAGTGCTTCTTCTCTTGATTTCTTTATGAAACCTAACGATGGTGTTACAGGGAAGAGCTAGGGATTGAGTTCATATCTTCTCGTGGATTATAGACTAAGTTATTAACCTCCAAAATTCGTCGGAAAACTGTTTCCTCACCGAAGTTCAACCCATGAAATTTATATTGGGCAGCTGATTCTAGAGGTTTTCAATGTAATTGTCCAAGTTCAACCCTAGCAGATATTGTCATCTTTGGGTTTTCCCTTTCGGACTTCAACTCAAGGTTTTTAAAACTCTATTAAAGAAAAGTTTTCACACCCTTGTAAAGAATGTTCTCTTCTCCAACCAATGTGGGATCTCACAATCCACCCCACCTTCGAGACCCAGCGACCTCGCTGGCACTCGTTCTCTTCCCCAATCGATGTGGGACCCCCAATCCACCACCCTTCAGTGCCCAGCGTCCTTGCTGGCACAACGCCTCGTGTCTCCCTCCTTCAGGGCCAGCCTCCTCATTGGCAAATTGCCCAATGTCTGGCTCTAATACCATTTTTAACGATCCATGCCCACCGCTAGTAAATATTGTCCCCTTTGTGTTTTTCCTTTCGATTTTTTTTCTACTACAAAAACCAAGATCACATTTGAATGAGAGCGATCTTGATCACTAAAAAAGACTAAATGAAAATGAAAATTACTACCTATACCAACAAGGTAAGTAAGGAATACATCTTCATTGGCATGAGACTTTTTAGGGAAACTCAAAGCAAAGCCATGAGAGCTTATGCTCAAAGTGGATAATATCATACCATTGTGGAGAGTCGTGGTTCCTAACATGGTATCAGAGTCATGCCCTTAACTTAGTCATGTCAATAGAATCCTCAAATGTCGAACAAAAAAGTTGTGAGCCTCAAAGGTGTAGTCGGAAGTGATTAAAGTGGTCGAACAAAAGGTGTACTTTGTTTGAGGACTCCAGAGAAGTTGTCGAGTTTCGATTATGGAGAGGCTTTTCGAGGGCTCCATAGGCCTCAGGGGAGGCTCTATAGTGTACTTTGTTTGAGGGAAGGATTGTTGAGGATTGTTGGACACCTGACAGACCATAGAGCCATATTACTGCTTGTCAAAATCACGTCTGCTCTAAAAAGATAAAAAATGCCTCAAAATGAACTAAAAAAATGTCTCAAAATGTAGTGGAGAGGGAGGCATGATGTCAGCTCTCCACTACCCCTGCGCTCTGTGGTTTAAGTGAGCTACCCTGTGGCACATATGTACGTCACGGTGTGAGCGAGCACTGCAAGACGAGCATCTCGGGTGATCTTCTTTGAAATTGGTCCTTCAAGGATAGTGTTGTGTGCCGACATTGTGCTCCAACCCATGTGTCAGAAGTTGGTATATGCACCCGCTATCCGGTACAGAATCCACAAAAGACATGACATAGACATGGAGAGTTCATGTCCAGATAGAACCTGTATGGATGGATGTTTGAGATGTCTCACTGATATGATCAACATATGAGTCAATTTTCGATAGACATGTTCGAGCATACCAAGATAGTCAAGATGTCCCGAGACATGGGATGGCATCACGATACATGGGATGACATCACGATACATGGGTCATGTTTTTGGGAACCAAGCGACATTGCTTATGAGAGACCTCGACCTAGAGTAGAGACAAGGTCGAGTCAGATGACTTGACCTAGAGCAAAGGCAAGTTGGCTAGAGTCGCAGACGATTGAAATGCATGCACAAGCGATGTGTGTAGCCAAACAAGTTTAAATTTCAAACGAGTTATGTTCGGTTGGTAAAGACAAACCTCGCTCAAGATTCGATAAAACCACACAAACGAGAAAAAAATGTGAATGGAGCTTGAGTTTCCCATAAGGTTTGTCATGAGTGTGTCAAAATCACGATACCACACGGTTGAAAATGTAAGACAATGATACCTTGCATCATGTACTCATGGTCCCTCAAAGTGCTGATTGGAATCCAAAAGGCAGTAGAATTTTCCCAAATATCAATGGGTGTCCCACTATGCATGCATCAGCACCTTCGAAGGCATGGGTTCATCCGTGGTGAGTGTGTTTTGCAACGTTTTCCATCCAATTTATGTTATGATTACATGTGGCTTGATCCTATACGTTGATTGACTACAAATATCGTGTCGACAATCGTTCGCATTCCTCCGCCCAATGGTTGACACATGTCACCTGCATTTGAAGGTTCATGAAACCCTTCCAAATGAATGCCTCCATTGAAGCTCATCCCAGCCAATCAATTCAAGCAGTTCCCAAGTGCTTCTTGGATAAAATATAAAAGCGCCAGAGGTCAGCCTACTCTATTCTTCTGCTCCCCCTGCTTTTGGGCTTCCGCGTTCTTAGTAAGCTTCAATAAATATCACAAGTATGATGGTCCCAATCATTTAAGTTCGGTAGTTTTAACAAATATTCTCATTTCTCATGCCATGAAATAGAGAAATATAGAGAACCCATTTCTCTTATTCTCTAGCTTCAATGAAATAGAGAACTCATTTCTCTTATTCTCTAGCTTCAATGGCTAAAACTCCTTTGAGAGGATCTTCACGAGTTTTGTCGATGTCGTAGTGAGTACTCAAGGTATTTTATACATAATTTCTAAAAGGGAAAGAAAAAAGTCTGCTTTTCCTGATCCAAATAGGTTCCACTTAACCATATATATTCCATAATCAATGGCTAAGATTTGCTCCAAGGGATTTACTAGACCAAGCTGATATGGATCATCATTAGAGAGGAATAAAGATACAACACAATCAAATTGAATAAATAATAAATATATGCAATATGCTCGTGGGTCAACTTTGTGTAATGAAATGAATATATAACCCAGTACAACCTTTCACAAATTGCTCTAATATGCTTACATTCTAACACTAATGCCTATAACTTAATAGATTCAATGAAGAAATGTGAAAGACTCGTTTTCATAATATCAGAGTCCAGAAAACCCATAATATTGATACCCAGATGAGTGCTGATTCACCTGATAAACGAGAACTGAGCGAACGATTGTCGGTGACACCGACAAGAAACCTACATTCCCCAATGGAGGGATCTCGGAATGTGATCATACCGAGGCCATCAAACTCGCAGCTCTTCTCATTCTGCATTTGTAGCTGATAGTAGCTGTTAAATGCATATGAGATGTTACCCTTTGCACCAATACCATTGCATGATCCTCCATAGTTGAGCGTCGAGCAATCTGCAACGCTACAGGCTAGCTTAATGTGATTTGTCACGTCGGTTAAGTCCCGGAATGGATTTGCAACGCACCATCTAGAAGGAAGATACTCCACGTTCTTTGCATTTTTCAATACCTTGTTGCCTAAACCAAGGTTTAAAGGATATTTAGCCTGGCCATCAAAAGAAAAAATACCCCAATGCCTCTCAAAATTCCCTGGAAGAACACTCTTTGCGCCTTCATCAAGTAGGCTGAAGAGATAGACGTCCACAGGAGGCACACCTGGCCTTAAAGGTGTTCCTTTGTTGCTTAGGACATGATTAATCAGGCCTTGGTTGAAGACTCTCGCAGCTGTAAGATTTGCACCCATGGCTCCATCCGTGGGCCATCCGACCTCCCCTATAACAATTGGCATCTGTCCAAAGCCAATTTTGGTGAGAGCGGAAACTAAGGTGTCATAGTTTCCATCGAACGCATTATAGTAAACGTTACTTCCATCGGTGACAGCATGGGTAGTCCCTTCAAAAAATGCATAGTCTTGTGGGAAGTCGGAGTTCCCGTAGAGGCTCAAAAACGGATATATGTTCACGATGAATGGAGAGCCATTGGAGTTGAGAAATGAAACAATTTGAGTCATAAGTTGAGTTAATTCAGGCCTGAATGCTCCCTGGGAAGGAAGGGAAGACTCATATGCATCAGCATTGCAAGGGACAACTAACTTCACATAGCTTGCAAGATTTGCTTTTGCTAAGGATTGTTGAATATTGAGCAAAGCAGGCATGATGTATGACTGATACTCTCCGTTGTAACTGGTAAGAAATGGCTCATTTCCTACGGCAACGTACCTGTCACGATACAGTGCCGTAAAAGTAAGGCAATATTCGATTTGCAGATGAATGGATATTCTAACAGTTTCAGGAATACTACTCCAAATCATTCATTCACAAAAGAAATTTGAGCTAGCATTTTATACAGTAGAAAATATCACGATCCTCGAGCTCCAGTATAGACTCGTTTCTTACCAAGAAAATCACTAGAATTCCCTAGAAGACGAGAAAATAATCCGGTTGAAAACTTCCAAGAATTTCCAGAACCTTGCACCATCCCAAATTCTAACTAATCTCGTTTTCCCTTCTAACGCTCACGTAACTTATCACTAACCTAATCAAGAATTTGACCATGTATCGATGTATCAAACTTCCCTTGATATTTATCTACTCCTCTGCTGCCACTCCAAGACTTCCTTTCCCTTCCCATACTTCTCTCCCCGTTATCTAATCATTTGTGTCGGTGTATTGGGCCCTACGAAATGCTAAAAGAAAGCACATGGTTGTTAACACAGATCATTACTTGCAGCATCCAAGTCCATTTTCTATTGAATAACTAGCTACACATGTTAGGCATGGCAAAAATAACAATTAAGTAATCCATTTTTCTAAACAATGCTGCTTTGAACAGCATTCAAATAAATATATCATCGGTGCATCATATTTCTTATAAGAATGTATAATGGAGAAGTATATATGATAAACAAATATATGCAAGCACCATATCTGAACCATCAATTTTGGTATCAGTTTTAAGCATTACCAGAAATACAATGGTCTGAATTTCAAATTAATAAAGACATTACCATTGAAGTTTTCACAAACATGATTTGGGACGCCATAATACCAAAAGGAAAAACAAAGCTTCATTTGGTTTGTGGTCATAAATCTATTGATGGGTTCAAAGAATTATCCTCATTTATTTCATTGTTACAACTCCAAATATGAATGTGAGGCAGGCAGGACACTGACATTCATTTATAGATAAATTGGATGGGATTTTGCAATTTTTTCTTCTGCAGAACCTTGACGTGACATGATCGTGAAAGGGGTTCAAGAACCAGTTTTCTTTTTATAAGGGCTAAAATCGTTTCTTTTGGCTTTTTGACCACATATTGTTGGGTGGATCTCGAAAGATAGGAAAGATCTCCCTCCAAGCCGTACATACGACTTTTATCAAATACGGCTTTCCACATAATTCTATATGTGTCTATGAGATCGAGTATGGAATTCTGTTAAATTCAAATACAACTTCTTAATTTCTTGTACCAGGCATCTGTCTCTACCCCTGATTGAATGGAACTTCCTAGTTCAAAGATCTAGAGGCCTGGTTTTCAAGGATCATATGAAAATGTGGGTATGTTCTTGTTTGAAAGGGAGAAAGGACAACAATGACGACAACAAATCACAAACACAAACATTCATTAGCACTCAGCAGATTCAGAGATAAATCACCCACAAAAGGCACCACTCTGTTCATCTTAATAAGAAAAGCTAATGCCCATCACGAAGAACAAGAACAGAAACCATGCAACAAATTTACAGAAAAGAAATATAGTGATCCAAACAGGAACTAGAGCATCGCTAGAAATAGACAAAATGAAAGAGATGTTATCATCTAACAACGCACCTGATATCAACGCCCCCTTTAACAACATACGAAGACACATTTTGACGGACCCATAGATCAGAGGCAAGCGAAGACGAGCTCAAAGAAGCGAGCATTTCATTAGGGATTCCAACCATAACTTGGATCCCACTTCCCATTAAAGCCTTGAGCACTCTGGAGTCCGCATCAAACAGTTTCACTTTCTCTACTCTGTTGCTCTTCAATAGATCAACGACGGTGGACGGCTTCATCTTATGGAACGAAATCGTACCCCAATTAACACCAATGGCAGATTCCACCACCAAAAATGAACCCAAAAGCAAAAACAAACAGTGCAGGGCTGCTTCCAATCTCCGCCTCAACATTTCTGAGAGAGTTTATGTGACTTCAGGAACCAAAATTAGTCAAATAGTCGGAGAAGTTGAGAAGGGCGGCGGAAACGCCGACGATGGCGGTGGTGGAAAAAAAGAAGCGGTGAAAGGCGGCGGAGGAGGAGTGACACCTGTAAGTTGTAACCGCTTGAAGAGTGAAGATGAAGCGAAGTGATGGATGGTAAAGAAAATACATAAGCATATTTACATAAATACCCCTCATCAGAATGTGACGAAAATTGTTGTTTTAGACAGGAACCACATAATTAATTACGCTTTAAGGATTTACTTTCGTATTTAATATTAAATAATTATAAAATTTCATTTTAATAATAATTTATTTCATTATAAAAAGTATTTGAAGGGCCCAAATTGGTTTGAAAATTTGGCCCAACATCAATCTTTTATTGAATATAATATTAAAAAGGTGGTATAATCTTTAGCTATGTAAAGGGTAAAAGTTACCAATTCGAGACAAATGGATAACATTTTTTTTTTTTTTTTTAATTATTCGGATTTTAAAATTTTCGTTCGGTTTGTTCGGGTCGTTTATTCAATTTTTTATTTTTAATAAAAGTAAAATATTACGTATTTACTTATTCTAAATATTTAATCAAAAAAAATTACGTTTCAAATATTAAAAAATATATATTTTTAAGTGGTTAGATAATAAATAATCAAAAAATTAATTAGAAAATAAAAAAATTATATTTTAAAATTCAATAAATTCGTTGGATTTATTTTAATTCAATAAGATGGTAAGAAAACTGTATAACTCAATTTATAAAATTTTCATTTAATTAAATTCAACCTAAAGAAGTTTATAATCCAACTCAAATTGTATGACTTGGATTAGGTTGTTCGTTTTTTCTTTTTTTTTTTTTTTTTTTTTTTGATTATTTAAACACCTCTAATAATAATATTATTATTAATAACGGAAATAATAATTAAAAGAAATAAAAACAGAAAAGGAAAAAAAGAAAAAGAAAATCAGAAAAGGAAAATTAAAGAGGAGGGCATTTCTGTAATTTCACAATTACAGAAAAGGGGAAATCAGAATAAATTAGGAGCGTTTCTAATATAAAATGAGAATCCCAACGCGGGTAAATAGCTATTGGCTTAACCCGTTCAATCACAATTCATAAAATACAAAAACAATATTGTTTTTCGTTATTATGTGAACCATGTTGATATTAAGCTTTGATATCTTGGTTGCATTAGTTATAAGTACTAGATATAATAATGTATTAGTTTCTAAGTTTACCAACTACAAGATACATGATAAATTACCAAAACATGTCATGTCGTAAATCATGCGATTTAAGGATTGTTACGTTATATTATGTTTTATGTATGTCATATATTTGTACGTCATGATAGCTTAAGGATGGTTGTTTGACAATCTTCTACAGTGTACCTCATTATCGTATACACAGATTCAGTAGAGCGTGGGCATGCTTAACAGTGCCTTATGGACACTATGTGGTGCAATTAAGAAGTTCTCAAGTACTTCTTAGTCGTTAACTTGTCAAAGTAGGGCAAGGGACTACATAGGGTCGGTAGACATGAGGGTCGCTTCCTCTTTTATCACCTTTGCATTGAGAGACTATTAGGGGCAGGTCGACTACCCTATTAGTTATATTAGTAGTAAACATAATCCATCATGCATGATAGTAGATCAAAATTAGGATTCAGATGACATACATCAATGTTAAACGCAACCTTACCAGTTACATCTAAGCAAGCAATATTCTAGCCTTAACTTTGAGCTCAGTAGATATGTTTTAATAGGCTATATATTGCATAGTTATAGGTTACTGATTGGAAACCTACCGTAAATTAAGATAACTTAAAGAATCGAAGTGCTAATTTAAGCCAGCCTTAAGCATATCCAATAGTCTTGGATTTAAAAAATGTTAGAGCCGTAGTTAAATAGACATTAAACCACAAGTTTAGTTTAAGAACCTACAAGCATGCCCGATAAGAAATTACTACTAGGAAAAGTAAGATTCAGATTACTTGTTGATCAAAAATCTTAAAGAAAAACGTTTGTTTGAGATTTGAATCGCTCCACAAGCAAAAGTGATCATGTTAAGCTTGAATGATTCTAAACATGAAACCTAAACTTAGTCATTGGCTAAAAAAAAAAAAAAAGAAGCACAAATGCTTTCTATGTCTCCTTTAGAAATATAACATACATGGCTTCTCAAAATGAAAACCCTAGACTTTCGACTACGTATTTCAAGAATTGTAACCTTCATATTTTATGACTATAATTGCCTATTACGTTAATGTAACCTTAAAATAAATTAAAGAAACATCATAACTCTAGATTATCATCCACTTAAAATTTGTAACCATCCAAGAATAAATGAAGTTTCATCCACCTAAAATTTGGTCGGAAGTTTGATTCTTTTTATTGTGACATGAATTGCAACATCTTGTGATAATTTGAACAATATTTTTTTTACATCTTCTTTAATGTTTATCTGACATGATTGATGTCTTGTTTCATATCAATATTACTTACTAAGTATTTTTTTTTATATTCATTCTTGTACTTATTTATAGTGCCCGAGTACCACTTGAATTCTTTTCTTTTTATTTAAACGTAGTCGTTTAATATTCTTATGTAAAATAATTTATTATTTTCAAATGGATATTGCACTTTTTGTAACACCAATAACAAATATGATATAATATATACATATATATATATATATATTTGCTGCCAAAAAGGCAACCAATAGAACTTTTTGTCGGGGTGTTTCCTTTTTCCATGCATGCATGCTCTAATCCAACGTAGCATTCTCCTTAAGAATCGATGAAGATATTCATGATCAATTTTAGAATGTCATACTATAAAGTTATAGGACCTGAGGTCGTGCAAAACCATAGATCGATGAGGTCGAATTGGGTTGGAGAAGTTTCAAGAATGAACTCATTTCTTACCTCAAATTTTCGATTGGTTTCTTCTTCCTCGTGGTTCTTTGTTCAACCCAATCCAACCATGCTCAAATGTAGACTTTCACTGATATTTCTTCCACAACTAATCTCTGTGAATACGCTCGATTTTGCACCGGCGAGTATGGGTAAATTTTAAACTTTCATGGCCAAATCTACTTCAATCCCAACTTGTCTTCTCCAATACTTTCTTTCACTCGATTTATTTATGGTGCCTATTCCTAAAACATGTAAAAAGAAACGAAGAACTAGCTTCCATTGTCGTGATTGCATGCTTCGAGTCATGTCATCGGCTCTATACAATGGACAGTCAACAACTATACCTCTATGTTTTTTTTATTATTATTATTTTAGAAAATGGGTATTAAAAATCTGACAGCGGCGACGACAATATGAGGCTACGATCAGTTGAATTGGAGTGGTGTGTTTGAGTGAGGGTCACGACTGATGTGTGAGGAGATCTCCTCCTTCGGCCAATGGTACACGGTTGTAGCGACACACTACTGGAGCGACAATCAACGGTCGGAGTAGCGCAATAGTTGGAATGAGGGGCAACGTTTTAGGTATATTTAACCTTCCATTATGGTTTGTCATAGGTACCATATTTGACCTTTTATTACACACGTAAATATTTAGACATTTTCCTTCCTTTAACCTAGTATCATATTTGCCTAGGCACATATTTTATCCATTTATTTATTACTCTTTTTATTAATTTATTTGAACCTAGTATCAACATATTTTATCCATTTATTTATTACTCTTTTTATTAATTTATTTGATGATAATAAATAGATAATTTTTTGGTTTTAGAAAATATTCTCATGATATTGTAATTTATTTGATGATAATAAATAGATAACTTTCACCGTGGGGTGGTTTTAGCAAATATTCTTATGGTATCAGAACTCGTTCGGTTTAGCAATCCCGATCTTTTCTTCTCTATGGCTTCTGAATCCTCTTCTCATCTTCTTTTCCGGCACCATTGCTGGCTTTGACGCCACAAGGGTAGTCGTCATTGTTGCCTCTTAGACTCCACCTTTTTGGCCTCCAAATCAACTTCGCAGGCCCACCCTTCGCCATACTCTATACATACAACCTCACCTTCTCCAACACAATTGGTTTCTCCATAGCCACCAATAGTCTCCTTCATTTTCTTTCCAATCGGCCCTTCATACTTCATAGAAACCCTAGCCTCAGGATCCTCATCAACATTCTCATCGGAAATATATGGAATCTCGTTAAGTCCATCGACCTTCTCTAGAGATTTACCTACGGAATCTAGGTGCCGACTTTAATTACCGGCTCTTTGAGCTAGGCTCTGGGCGCTGCATTGGCCTCTTTGCCAACCAAGTCGTTGTCGGCCTCCTCACCAAAATCGTCTCCTGCCCACTGTGACAACTGTTTCGGCTTCAACATCGTCTTCGTCCCTTGCTCCGGGGGGCGTGGCTCCCTCTCCGCCCATTGGAACTTCACCACCTGCTATAACACTGACTACTTCTCCACTGGCTCTGCCTACTGCTCCTTCGGAGTCGAGAGCGCAGACTCTAGTTACAAATCCCTTAATCTCAACTCCTCCTACTCTGGCTCCATCGTCGCCCTCCACTCCTAGCAATGGTGGTGTTGTGAACAAAATCGTTGTCTCTGGATCTATCATAATGACTCTTCACCCACTCATGATGGTCTCTTTATTAGTCAGTTAAAATATGCTCGAGATATTCTTAATCATACTCATTTGCTCGATAGCAAACCGGTCTACAAGGCGTAGACCGCACTCCGTCTCCACCCCTCTCTTTCTCTCTCATATAAAATATACTTGGAAGTCCGCAATCTCAGTTTCTGCTATCTTCTCCCTCTCTTGTTCTGACTGCCACCACGTCCACCCTCTCTTCTTCACAACCACCATCTCTCTCTCTCTTACCCTTTTCTCAGAATAGAGTCATTGTCCTAATTCTGAAGCCTATATGTGTCTCTACAGTCCACACCCAACCATGGTTGTTTCTCAACACCTAACTACTGGTGGTTCTCCTTTCTCTAATTCTACTTTATGTCGATCTCTTGTTAGCGCCCTTCAGTACTTGACTATTACGCGCCCAGATATTGTCAATGCTGTCAATTCTGTTCGTCAATTTTTGCATGTCTCTAATGCAGATCACTTTCTTGTTGTCGAATGTATTATTTATTAGGTTAAGATTATCATTTCTTCCAAGAATTTGTTATCGCTCCCAACCTCACATACAACATGTACCTTACCATCTCCAAGTTGTTGACTGACATCTTCCCAAAATGTGTTTCTCGACTTCTCTTTAAATTTTTTAGATCCAAGTTTTACGTTCATTCAAATCTGACACTCAACTTGCATGGGGTGTTAACCATATTTAGCCTTCCATTATGGTTTACATAGATATCATATTTAACTTTTTATTACAGTCAAATATCTAGATATTTTCCTTTAATCACGGTTTACCATAGATATCATATTTACAACTCTTCTAGAAACAAATATTCCTTTCCATTTATTGTTTTTTCATTTTATTTGTAATTAATTTGATGATTATAAATAAAAAATTTGCACGATCATTTTAGCAAATATTCTTACAAATGGTCAACAACGCACAGGGAGGGTTAAAATTAAGTATTAAATTAATTAATTTAATAATTATTTTATAAAAATAAATTAATTGAAAATTAACCGGACAGTTAAAAGTGAGTATTACTACAATTTCGAAGGTTAAAATTATAAAACATATAAACCAATTAAAAATTAAAACTCAAAATTTAATAATTGAAATGTAATCTTTTAAAATCTAGTAACTAAATAAAAATTTAGAAATATACGTGTAATAATTAAAATTTTATAGATTAAAATAGAAATATTTGTGTAATAATTTAAACTTTATAGACTAAAATGGAAATTTTAATTGAATGACCAAAAAAAATATATTTTTTTTCTATTAAAGATAAAAGATATAAGATTACAAGGACGTAAGGTGTCAATCTAGGTTTCAAAACGTTCGATGATTTTTCGGTCAACTTAACTCAATCCATACAATTTGAATTAAGTTATGAACTTATTTTAGTTGGGTTAAGTAATTAAAAATTTTATAGGTTAGATTTGTTCCGTGTTCTTCTAAAATTAGAGAGCCCATATAAATTTATTATTAATTTTTTTAAAGATATTTTCATTATCCAACACCTCCTCTTAATTGAGGCTCGACTCCTTTTCTTTTAGAGTCCTTTGTTCGACATTTGACTAAGTTTAGGGCATGACTCTGATACTATGTTAAATGAACACGACTCTCTTTCCTAAAAGGCCTCATAGTAACAGAGTCTTGATTATAAACTCACGATCATTCCTAGATTAACCGATATGAGACTTTCATCCAACAAACACTCTTTCAAAAATAAAGAACATATAAAAAACGTGGAGGTTTTGACCGATGAATTGGATATAATTATCCTCGATCAAATGTCCAAGAGACGTGCTACTTGGCTATTCCTACATAAGCCTACTCACTTTAATTGAGGACCTACATTTTTTTTTAATGAGGACCTAATTCTTACCTAAGTTAGTTGAGTTTTTAATGCGTTTTCGTTTCAAAAAAGAAAAAATAAATAAAAACAATAGAATTTTTGTCGCTCATTAGATTAAAAAAAAAAAACGAAAGTTTAAGAATAAAAGAAGAGAATGAATTTGGTTGGATGAAGAATTTGCAGAAGAAAAGTTGGTTTGGTTGAATTGTTCGTGGATCGTCAATTTAAATAGGCGTGGAAATTGAATCCCATGACCGAAGTCAATGTTGGAGGGTCCATTTCTGATCTCCTCTCTCCAATCTGCATGTTTCGTTAAAGCAACAAACACAAAAAGGTATTTTCTCGATTTCCTATCTTCTTTGAATTCATATTGTCATTGTTCTATCAATATTCTGTTTCGTTTTCATTTTTCCATTTCGAGTTCTTCGTTTCGAGTATTAATCCATTTCGTCTAGTTGCCAGAAAAATTTGTTTCTAAATGTAAAATTTTCTGTGTTCTTCTGGATATAAGAATATGAAGATCACTGTTCGTGTAATCGAGGCTCGGAATTTACCTGCAACCGATCTAAATGGATCGAGTGATCCGTACGTTAGGTTGCAGCTTGGTCGGCAGAGGTTTAGAACCAAGGTGGTTAAGAAGACGTTAAATCCATCTTGGGGCGAAGAGTTTAGCTTCCGAGTGGATGATCTTGACGATGAACTCACTATCTCTATCTTGGACGAAGATAAGTATTTCAACGATGATTTTGTTGGACGGGTTAAGATTCCCATGTCGCGGGCATTTGATTTTGATAATGGATCGCTTGGCGCTACTTGGCATTCTGTTCATCCCAAAACCAAAAAATCCAAGCAGAAGGATTGTGGTATGTTGCATTCTCCATAGTTTTTCATTTCGGTTTGGGTTTGCTATTGAAAAACTGGATTTCTTACGAATTTGTTTATGAGTTTAAGTTATTTTCATGTCTGTGATCCAATGTTGTGTTGTTTGTTCTAATTTTGGTAGGGGAAATCCTTCTTGCTATATGTTTTTCTCAGACCAATGCATTTGTAGATTTCAATATCAATGGTCATGTATCTTATCCAAAGACATCTAGTGATGAAATAATGGGTTCACCGTTGAGCTCTCATAGTGGCAAATCTAGCTCGCCGTCTCCAGTTAGGCAAACTGAGAATTCGGTGAAGGAACATAGATCTTCTCAACAGAAGACCTTTGCTGGTCGTATTGCTCAAATGTTTCATAAGAATGTAGATTCTGGTTCTTCCGTTTCGTCTCGAGCTACCGAACTGTCCGAGATATCTGCAATCGTTCCGTCTGAAGTTTCAGAATCTAGTTTAGAAGATCAATCCTCAAGTACTACATTTGATGAAGGAATAAGAGTAATGGAGTCGAAAGATCAAGAAACTGAAACGCCATCGAATTTGCCAGGAATAATGGTGGATCAATTGTATGCTATTTCACCCTCCGACCTCAATTCTCTACTTTTTTCATCAGATTCGAGTTTTCTACAATCTTTGGCTGACCTTCAGGGAACTACAGAACTGCAACTTCAAAACTGGAAACTTGAGAATGGTGGTGAAATGTTAAAGAGATCAGTGTCATATCTCAAGGCTCCAACGAAACTAATCAAAGCTGTCAAAGCATTTGAGGAACAAACGTACTTAAAAGCGGATGGGAAGGTTTATGCAGTTCTAGCTATTGTAAGCACTCCAGATGTAATGTATGGGAGCACTTTCAAAGTAGAGATACTTTACTGCATAACGCCTGGTCCAGAGCTTCCATCGGAAGAGAAATCTTCACGACTGGTAATTTCGTGGCGAATGAACTTTCTGCAGAGCACTATGATGAAAGGAATGATTGAGAATGGAGCCAGGCAAGGTATAAAGGACAATTTTGACCAATATTCTAGTTTGTTATCTCAGACTGTTCGTCCAGTTGATCAAAAGAATATTGGGTCAAATAAGGAACAGGTTTTGGCATCTTTGCAGGCACAGCCGCAGTCGACCTTTAAACTTGCTGTACAATATTTTGCTAATTGCTCTGTTGTGGTCACCACTTTAATGGCTTTGTACGTGCTTGTACACATTTTTCTAGCTGCACCTAGCACAATTCAGGGTCTCGAATTTGTAGGCCTCGACCTACCTGATTCAATAGGTGAATTCATTGTGTGTGGCGTCCTAGTTCTACAGGGAGAACGTGTTTTGGGGCAGATTTCACGCTTCATGCAGGCCAGACTGCAAAAAGGTACTTTCAGTATATTGCATGATGCCATCAGTTTGTTCTTCTTGCTCTAGCTGATTACATAGCTTTCTTTATAATAGGGAGTGATCATGGAGTCAAAGCACAGGGAGATGGATGGTTACTCACGGTTGCTTTGATTGAAGGGTGTAGTTTAGCCGCAGTCAATTCAAGTGGGTTATCCGACCCTTATGTCGTGTTTACATGTAATGGGAAAACTAAAAGCAGCTCAATCAAGTTCCAGAAATCTGATCCTCAATGGAATGGTATTTTTAAGATGTTTGATATCTATGAGTTATATTTGATACAACCTTTTCTATACAGATAACTGATATGATTGAAGTTCTTATAGAGACGTTTTTTTTTTCCCAGAAATTTTTGAATTTGATGCAATGAACGAACCTCCTTCCGTGTTGGGTGTTGAAGTTTATGATTTTGATGGGCCTTTCGATGAGGCTGCGTCTTTGGGATATGCTGAGATCAATTTTCTCAGGACCAGCATATCAGATTTAGCTGACATATGGGTACCTCTTCAGGGGAAGTTGGCTCAAACATGCCAATCCAAACTTCACTTGAGAATTTTCTTGGATAATACAAGAGGCAGCAATGTAAATGTTGTTAAAGAGTATTTAAGTAAAATGGAAAAAGAGGTTGGGAAAAAGGTACGCATCCTACTTCAGAATTTACATTCTTGACTCAATATCTCTCACTCCATTCATATACTAACAACTTTAGTTTAAACGAACTGCAGATCAGTTTGCGTTCTCCTCAATCAAACTCGACCTTTCAGAAACTATTTGGTCTTCCAGCTGAAGAATTTCTTATTAATGATTTTACCTGTCATTTGAAACGTAAAATGCCCATTCAGGTGGTACTTTAGAGGTTTTCTGGTTAATTGAATTTCATGTTTTTGTTTACTTTATTTTGATCCAGCAAGAGTTTCATCTAATAATTAGTTCCTGTGTCCAGGGTCGTATCTTTCTGTCAGCTAGAGTCATAGGCTTCCATGCAAATATATTTGGGCACAAAACCAAATTTTTCTTCCTTTGGGAGGACATTGAAGATATTCAAGTTGTTGCTCCTACTCTTTCATCAATGGGGAGTCCAATTATAGTTATAACGCTCCGAGCAGGTAGAGGTTTGGATGCAAGGAGCGGCGCAAAGACGTTAGATGAGGAAGGCAGGCTGAAGTTCCATTTCCATTCCTTTGTATCGTTTGGTGTAGCACATAGGTAATTTCCTACTCTCTTGCTAGTTCAGTGAATTTGTCTATTTTTTATTTATTTTGCTACTTGTTCTTACATAGCCGTTTCTTATTTTCTGGCTTCAAATGGGACTAAAAGGCCCTATTCTTCTTGAAACGGCACACTTGTATTCTTTTCCAGACAAATTTTGTTCCCCTGTATTATCGAGATTGTAGTTGTTTAGAGCCTTGGAAGATGCTTGTGGGGGCTTTATGTGATGCACATTTAGCTTGAGTTTGATGGATAGTATAGAATTTTATATTGAAGCCAGGGTAAAGTATTGTCGATTTATTCCTTCAAAGTTCAATTTTCAAGTAGAGAGGAAGTGTTTCATTCTCAAATATTTTTCCAATCGAGATTGGAGGCTTTGGACTGTGTGGGATGATGCAGTATGTGGGATCCCATGTTGGTTGGAGAGGAGAACGAAGCATTTTTTTTAAAGGTGTAGAAACCTCTCCCTAACAAACGTGTTTTAAAAACCTTGAGGGGAAGGCCGAAAGGAAAAAGCTAAACAGGACAATATTTGCTAGCAGTGGGTTTGGGATGTTACATAGTAGCATAATGATAATAGCATAATGATGATTTGGTAACTTCGGCCTTGAATTTATTGATATCAGTAGTTGTTTGTCTGCTATGTTAGATTTTACTTAATTAGTCTTGGCAGTCGTTTTATTTGTTTGTTTAGTAGCTTTAGGATTGGTTGTTTTGCCTAATTAGGTAGCAAATTTGTAAGAAGGGACATTTATAAGTTTATTCTCCTCTATTTTGAACACTATGATAATGGATAAATATTCTTTTGGAGGAATCTTGAGATTTAGATGCTTAGTTGTTAGGCTGTACCAATTTTGTTTCCAAGAATGTTCTCATCTCTGTCTAGAATGAGTGCAAGAGAGGTACCCTAGAAATTAGAATTCTAAAATCGGCTCCTATAGCATGCTCAAGATATGTGGGATAGATTGTTTTAAAGAAATAGTTAGGAATCACGGACCTCCACAATGGTATGATATTATCCACTTTGAGCATAAGCTCTCATGGCTTTGCTTTTGGTTTCCCCAAAAAGCCTCATACCATTGGAGATGTATTCCTTACTTATGAACTCATAATCATTCTCTAATTAACCAATATGAGACTCCCTCCCAACAATCCTCTCCTCGAACAAAGTGCACCATATAGCCTCCCCTGAGGCCTATGTAGCCCTCGAACAGCCTCCCCTTAATCAAGGCTCGACTCCTTTCTCTAGAGCCCTCGAACAAAGTGCACCATGTATTCG
This sequence comes from Cucurbita pepo subsp. pepo, assembly GCF_057944985.1. NCBI lineage: Eukaryota > Viridiplantae > Streptophyta > Magnoliopsida > Cucurbitales > Cucurbitaceae > Cucurbita > Cucurbita pepo. The sequence continues at coordinate 5,310,228 of NC_141806.1, read as the reverse complement.
ACACTTGAGTGGAAATTGCTATTGTTTCCTACCTTTAAGTTTTAGGAAAGCAATCTTCGAGTATTTGTATATAGGAACAAAGTTCCAAGAATAACTCTGAATTCATTTATAGGACAATCCTGGCTCTGTGGAGGGCTAAATCTTTGAGTCCGGAGCAGAAAGTGCAAATAGTCGAAGAAGAATCTGAAGCTAAAGGCTGCTCAGAAACTGAAGAAAATGGATCATGTTTGGGTCCTGGTGAAATCAGCATGTCTGAGGTTCTCTCATCCATTCTCTCTGTTCCTGTAAGCTCTAACCCTCTTTCTGTTCATTTTATGCATATAAACTTGGGAAGTGCGGCGTTTATTTTATGTTACATTATTTCTGTGGTGCATCTTCCAGACCAACTTTGCTATGGAGCTATTCAACGGGGCTGAGTTGGAACGCAAAGTTATGGAGAAAGCTGGTTGTCTTAATTATTCATTCACTCCATGGGAATCAGAGAAGGAGAATGTTTATGAGAGGCAAATATATTACATATTTGACAAACGTATCTCCCATTACCGAGTGGAAGTCACAAGTGCTCAGCAAAGACACTCGCTTTCCAATAGAAATGGCTGGCTCGTTGAAGAGGTCTTGACACTTCATGGAGTTCCTCTTGGTGACTACTTCAATGTATGAACATTGTGTAATGCCGTTTTTTTTCACTTCCCTGAAACTGTTTGCGCTCATTGATTAGTTTAATGCATCTTCCCTTGCACAGGTCCACCTTAGATATCAAATTGAGGATTTACCTTCCAAGTTGAAGGGGTGTAGCATTCTAGTATCCTTTGGAATGGCTTGGCAGAAAAGAACTAAGCATCAGAAAAGGATTACTAAAAACATCCTAAAAAATCTACAAGACCGTCTAAAAGTCACTTTTGGACTCGTTGAGAATGAATCTGCTACAAGATAGCGTTGGGATTCCATGTATTGCTATCGAGATTTACTCGTTTTACTCGTGCATCGGGGAGCTGGTGCTTTGATGATAGGTGACATTCCGCTATTTTCTGCTGTTCTACGTTACCAGTGTTTCTTAGATAGATGAGAATGGCATAGGTAGTTCGTTCTGATTGAGTATTAGCCCTGACATGGCCACTGTCACATTCTTTGTTCATTAGTTTATATACCCCTTAGGTTGCTCATTAGTTTATAACTATAGGTCTTTGGAATCGCACATTCCTTGGCTCGACCTAGTAGAAGGTGTTATTAGTAACGCCGAATCATCATGCTGAAATCTCATGTTGGTTTTATGGTGTATGAGATACAAATGCTGATTTGATGTACAAAAACGTGCATGACTTAACAATATAATATTAGTTCAATTTTTTTATTCACAAACTTCGAGTCATTTCCATGGATTAGGTTCTATGAGTTGATAGTACATCGACTCTTAGGTGGGGTAACTATGTTGTGACAACTACAATGAATAATGTGTTCTTATCCTCTCGTGTTATTTGCATCTTTTATTTTGCAAGATTTGATTCATCTTCAATGTGGATGCAAACTACTACTAGTGAATGAGAATCTATCCTCATAAAAAAAAAAAAAAAAGATATGAATCAAGGAATTCGTTTAAGTACATTTTCTTGTATTGACGACGGACTAATGGTGATTGCCTAATTTGACCTTATCTCAAAAGAAAGAGGGTCTAACAAGCATGAGGTAGCACGTTGCTCTCGTCCATTCTTTGTTCATTATTGACCATTGACTTATTTCTTACCATGATCCACCATGATTTTAATGGATAAGACATAGCATATCAAGGCTTATTATCATTGGTATATTAGGTGAAATATGTCTAACACTTTTTTTCAAACTATTAGACTCTTGAATTTTAATTTTTTTTTTTAAGATTATTGCTTTTACAAGTCATACAAGAATTTGAATTCCAAACAAATAGAAAAGCACTTGAAAACAGTCCACTCCTAACTATAAACATACAAAAAGTCCAAACATTTATGAAAAATCCACAAGAGCTTGCTAATAAGGGACGTTTTACTCACCTTTAGTCATTATGAGCTAATTCTGTGTTTACCATAAAGAGATATTCGTCATTTAAATTTTTTTACTCTAGTATAAATAGGAATGCAATGCCAAGTTCGAGTTCAATACGTGCATTCTTCCTATTAGATGAATTTGAATAAGTCTTTAGAATAGAATAAATCTCACAGTTTTATGACAAGTGAAGCATTCAATAGTAGATTTGTCAACCCCATTCTCTATATCTGTCACGACCTCTTCCTCCACTTTCAAATCATGTTTCTCTTCTCAGCGGATCATATTTTGCTTATGCACTAATAAACTGCTTTGTAATTCATCTAAGGACATATTGCTAGTGTCTTCGGCCTCCTCAATTGACCGATGAGACTACATAATTGAATTTTGGAGTCTAAAGTGCATATTTTCCACTACTTTGATATCACTTTTCTTTTCACCATTAGCATTCATCTTGGTCGCAATTGTAAATGATAGTCGTTCACAATCTCTCTTGCATTTATGTGGAGTGTTTCAAATTCCTTCCTCAGAGCCTATAATTGAGCCCATTTAACCCAAATTGACCCTTGATGTTTTTTCTTTATAGAGTTTCATATATCCTTGAACATATCTTTCTTCAGAATCATTTCAATTATGGAACAATCCAATGCCGGAAGAAGATAATTCTCTGCTTTCATGTCCTTGAGCTTTTACTTGTTGATGTTGTTGCGCCTCATGTCATTTGAGAAGGTGCAACTAGAATTCCTATTTCCACTAAACTCCAATATTTTTTTTAATGTTTAAAATTCTCTATCAACATTGCCCAATGATCGTGTGACCATCAACCATAGGAATTGAAGGTTGCACAAACGTATTTTATGTGGTCATCCCTCTTTATCACTCTTTTGAATTTTAGCTAACTACAATGAAGCTTTATGAGGGTCTGATACAACCATGTTGTGCACTTAAGTTATAATAGATCCTATAAATTGGAAACAAATTAAATTACAATAATTTAAATCCAAGAACAAACATCAATGGGTTGAGAAGAGTTTTTGGACTAACTTAAAATTTTGGGTAAGTTGGGTTGGTGAACCGAGAATCCCAAATAGAGTTTTCAACCCAACTCAACCAGTTGGGTTGGTTTGTTGCATTGTTTTTTTAGTTATGTTTATATAACATATATGTAACAATAATGACTAAAATATCATAAAACTCAAATATCAAATATTCACAAGTCACAATACATCACTAGGATCTGTTATAACATGAAATATTATTAATGTTCATAATAATCTTAAAATTAAGATAGAGTTAGGTTGGGTTGTAACCCTAATTTTAGGTTCCGACAAAAAAAAATGTCAACTAGCAAACTGACCCGAATTTTTTTATTTTCCAATAATTCAACCCAACCCAACCTAACCAACCTTTGTCGGAGTCATATGAACATCCCTAGTTTTAATCTTCAAGTTCTTTTCGTTGGTTTTACAACATTATATTGTTACATAAAACAAAAGTTGTGCAATCACTTGGTGTCGCGGCGTCAGTCTAACACACTCAAGACCACACACTCGAGACCTTCCATTCAAATTCAACCAATGCCAATAATTTAATTTTTACTCTCTTTATATTAAGACATATATATATATATATATATATATATATATATATATATATATATATATTAAGAAAACTACAACACAATAATAAAAAAGTAACAAAAAAAAAAATATATATATATAACATATAAATAAGTTAATTTTTAATGAATATAAAAAATAATTGTATGGCAAAATTATATTATATCTTTGATATTTATGTATTTGTTGTACATGTTTGTCATCGATATATGTTTATGTTTGTGTGTACATGAATGGATTCTTGGATAACTTAATGTCTCTTGGATAACTTAATGTCAAATTTATTATCACGTAGCATAGTGATACACTTTTCTTGAAAATGATCAAATTTTTCTAATACTCTCCTCATCCACACCTCTTGACAAGCACGAGAGGAAGCTGCCACAAACTCTACTTCAATAGTGGACAAAGAAACGGTATGTCTTTCATTGAGTGGAAACACATAACCAAAGTGTATATGACAATGCTTGTAAATCATTTGGTGTCGTGGTGTAGTTGGTTATCACGTTAGTCTAACATACTGAAGGTCTTTGATCTCTCCAAAGAAAAGATCATCTCAATCACATCAATAAAGAAAAGACAACACCATCAATAATCATCTATAACAATCGATAACTAAATAATAAATTTTCTTAAAAGTTCAAAGAAAGGCTTTCAATCAATAACAAGTTTTATCCAAAGAAAAGACTATTAATAACAAGTTCTCTTAATAACTCCAAAGAAAAAGACTATAAGTAATACAGGTCTATATGTTATATGTTACCGATTGGATTGGGTTGGGTTGAAGGATTTTTTTGTTCGACCAATCCAAAAATTCAAATTGGTTGGATTGGTAACCCAACCTCTGTTCCAAAAACAACTAAAAAAATTTAATTTGTATCACATAAAATGCTAAAACATTTTCCACCTATATAACCTTCTAGTTTAAGAGCATCAAATCATCTATTACGTTCATATTATCATCCGTAAATAATGTAAACAATATACAATGAATTAATTCCAAAGTTAATACATCTAATTAATTTATCTAAGTATTCAACCCTCTGTTACATTCTTAATTCTTGATGCAAGCTCTTGGGAGTTGGTTACCGTTTTCCTAGAAAAAGTATCCAATCAATTTCAAAGACATGTCATGTTGTAAAATTAGTTCTTGAAAAGGAAAATAGCATCTTGAAAATTAGTTACATATAATTTTAGAGATGGTTGGGAGAAAAACATCTTGTAACTTCAAATATTTTGCTTACATTTAAACATAATTATTATTGCATGAAATTGGTGGAAATGGAAGGCCTTAAATCATCTAAAAATAAAATATAAATTATGATATTGAGTACCGACAATAAATAGATTTGGAACAAATCTCCAAAACTTCTACTGTCCAATTTTAGAACAAATCTCTAAAGTTGTTAAAGATCTAATGATAATGATTTTCTACCAATAACATCTTGAGGAATTTTTTTTTATAAAATTCTATATTTAAACTCATTTGTTTTCCATCAAATTATCATCAAGTGATTTAGTAGGTCAGATAAATATAAATCCACATTATTCTTTAAACTCGAGTGGATTTTAACTCTTGTTTTCTTCGTTTGTATTTTAATAATATTAATATTGATCCACTTAAATTCACTCCATCAATTTGTGTCCATATTCATGGAATTAGAAGTGAATCTTGATTCAGATTAATGATGATCTTGAACATTATTATAAAACTTGTAGTAATCATACAAATGAATTAAATAATTCTTTATGCTATCCACCATCACTTTAACCATAGCATCGTCATAAATATTCAAAAAACAAAATGATATGTAACACAATTTGTAACGAGAATCGAGTATCATTACTATGAATATCAACTTATTAATTCTTTCAACTGATCCACAATATTTGTCGTATTTAACTTTCATATTTGAACTCAATTTTCAAGGCATGATCAAGTATCAAATGAGTGGAATTCGATCGGTTGCCACATCCAAACAAGTATTTTACATTCAATTTTTTCTTTGTTCAACACAATCTTTAAATTTTTTTCAATCTCTTGTGGGATGATCTAACATACCTCACCACATTGCGAACACTGTAAATGGAGTCCTGCATTTGTTTAAGCTATTCATTCACAATCAAGTTAATTATGTGGCACAACACCTCATGTGTAATATTTCTCCATCTAAGACAAATGAACTAGTTATATCATTATAACTTGCATGATCAACTGTGATAGAGAAAATCTTATCGATTCCCCATTCTAATAAACAACTCTCAATAATCTTGCCAATAGTTTTGAGAATTCAATAATCTTGTAAATAGTCTTTATGCAAATTTCATTTTGAATCAATAAAACGTATAGTGATTACCATGTAATTAATTTTTTGGAATGAAGTCCATGTATTAGTGGTAAGGCAAACCCTCTTAGAATGATTGACTAAAAAATCATTTAACTTCTTTTTTTTTTTTTCTTCCAAATAAAGTTGAAATATATCTCTAGCAATCATTACTCTGGAGGGAGGTTCGACACACAAATTCCATAAAATCTCCAATCCTCATTTGTTCAAAGTCTCCATGGCTTGTTGCTCTCTCCAAGCTTCCAATTTTATTTTTATTCATCTAATTTTTGGGAGAGATTTTTTTTATTGTAGGGTGAGAAAATAGTTGTGAGTATTTGAAAGAGTTGTGGTGTGTTACTACCAAATTCAAATACTTGTATCGGTTTGATCATGCGCCATGGAAAGGATTGAGTTTGCTCTTGAACTCGTAAAAAGAGCGGTGTAGTAGTATGGCTCTGATCAATGAAAAGAGTCGAGAAAGTTTTTTATTCAAATTTCCAAGAGGTGCTTGGGGAGTGGGGTAGGTCGTGTTTGACCGAATCACTATAAAACTATGGTGTCACTAACTCTTTCGTATTTAATTTCAAAATTATTATTGTGATTTATTGCATGTTTTAGTTGATCATTGTTTTGACTTAAATTATTTTGTTTTAGTAATTATCATCTTCTACTTATTTGTAAAAAGTTGCATAATTAGAAAAACTAATCACGTTTAAATACTTTTATCGTTAAAACCCTATTCACCCCTCTAGAGTTGCCATACCAATCCAACAAATGTCATCTAACCATAAATAATGGAGATGCAAACATGCAGATACAGCCAACCCAACCCAACCCAATCGACAGAGTGCATAGACATGTAGATGTGCAGATACAGCCAACAAGCCAAGCCACAGAGATGCAGAGACATGTAGATATGCATATACAACCAAGCCAAGCCACAGAGTGTAGAGATGCAAAAATGCTTACCACTTCAGTTACCCACTCAAAGTTGAATCCGAGATATCGAGAGACCGACTGTGGAGTGCCAAAGGCGACGAGAGATTGAGATCGAGATTAAAGTCTGAGAATGAGAGACTGTGACTGTAAGAGGCTGAGAGCGAAAGACAGAGAGACTATGAAAATGAAAGATTGGGAAAGAGGCAAAGAGTAAGAGGTTAGGGAAGCTGAGTTCGAGAGACAAAGTGTCGGACTCACTGTCAAACGGCAGACGCTAGATGCTGTTAGAGAGAGATAGTATGGTGGCGGATGGTACGGCATCGCAAGACGCAGCAATAGATAGCGACGTGGGCTTCGACCCATTTAATTGTTTGGATGGGGCCATTTGACTATTTTTTTAAAAATGTTTTCGGGTTCGGTCGGGTTGACCCAATCAATTTCTTTTGGAACCTGAACCCATGTTACGTCCAAAGAAGACTATCAATAAATAACAATTTCTGTCCAAAGAAAAGATCATCAATAACAATCGATTATCAATAACAAGTTTTGTCAAAAGAAAATATTCATCGAAAGAATAATGATAATAAATAAATAATAAGTTCGGTCCAAAGAAAAAACTATCAATAACAAGTTCTCTTAATCGATAAATAATAAATTAAACAACAATCAATAAATAAAAGTTATGTTTAAAGGAAATACTTCACTGATAAGTTCTTTCCATCAATTAATAAGAAGTAATGTTTAGAGAAAATATCATCAATAAATAATAAGTTAGGTCCATCCCTAACAAGTTTTCTTAGTAAATAAATAACAAGTTGGGTAGGAAGAAAAAACTATTAATAAGTTCTCTTAATCAACAAATTTTGTCCAAAAAAAACCATCAATAACAAATTCGGTAAAAAAAAAAATATAAATAACAAGTTCTCTCAACGGATCAAAGAAAAGACCAAAAAGAAATAAGAAGTTATGTCCAAAGACCATCAATATCAAGTTGGTTGTGTCCATAGAATAAATAATAAATTTCATCCAATGAAAAGACCATCAATAACAAGTTCTCTCAATCAATAAATAACAAGTTCATAACAAGTTTTGTCCAAATAAAATACCATCAATAATAAGTTCTATCACTAGTCCATCTATTGAAGGTTGAAAATTTAGGGTGATTTATCCTTTGTCTTCCACTTTATAGGGGTAATTTCTACCCGAATTTTTTAAGTGCTTCCATAACGGTTCCACAAGAATTAGGATGACAGGTATACTCCTTTGATTTACTAGGTTTTTTCTTCCTAAATTCAGATTGTGCAGACAATGGTGGCTTCGATCCAATATAATTACTAGAGCTAGTTGCACATCTACTCCCATTATTGCTTTCCATCTATAAAAAAAGTAAAATAAAAGTATTATGATTTGAACATTCAACCGAACCATTACCATAAAATGCATCAAAGTCCACAAAGTTAAAATAAACAATATCATGATTCAATGCAAAGAATATCAATGTGGAATAAAGGTAAAATAAAATAAAATTTGAGACAACTAACCCACAAAATATTTCAATTTGATGGCTAAATCTACCAAACTATTAAGCATTTGTCTAATAGATTTTGATTATACAAAATATGGAAAGAACTCTCACTTCTCAACATCTACCCACAACACAAACTATCAACAATTCTAACAACACAAACTTACTTTGGATCCATTATGTGTTTATAAGCATAAAATTGAATTTGATCTTTCTTTTTCTTTGCTTGTATGTGACTCGTTATCATTTATCAAAACTTATACATGGTAGATGACCATTTAACAACACCCACATAAATGTTTTTAATGTACAAACTCTCCGTCTTTACAAAGGGATAAATCAAATCAAGACTTAAGACAAAAGCTTACCAGTTGTTTGTGTTTTTGTGTGTCATGAAGTTAGTAATTGTTTGCAGTACTCTAATGGGTACGAAATTGGGGAGAGTACTCTAATGGGTACGATTTGGGGAGATACTAGTCTACGAGGAGACCAAGAGAGAAAGACGGCGCGCGAGAAAGGAACAAGACAAAGAACGTGAGAGCGAGAGAAGGCTATTGAGATCAGATCCCTTGGTTGAGAGCCTGAGAGTGAGAGACTGAGAGCACAAGAAAGAATGATAGAGACTGAGAGCGCAAGAAATAATGATAAACAAACACAAAGAGACCGAGAGAGAGATAGTGTCATGGTAATGGTTGTACAATGTTACAGGACAAGAGCACAGCAAACAACGAACTTTTGATAATATGAAACACAGATATATAGAAAGAGAGAAATTTTGAGAACTTTCTCCAAGATGAGAGGCAGAGAGGAAATTTTATTACTCCAAATCCATTATTTTGGTCTTTGGTAATCAATGTCATCTTTAATCAATTTAAGTTAGTTACTTGGGCTTTGGGCAAAAAGTCGTGTTAGGACACGGATAAGACAGAACAGGGGTTAGATTTCAGAAAAGAATGGGCTACTTGACTACTGTGTTTTGACTTTGGGGCCTTGGGTTTCGATTTTTTTTTTTTCAATGTTTTCGAGTTGGGTTGGGTTGACCCAAACATTTTCTTTTAGAACCCAAACCCAACCCAAACTGGATTGGGTTAAAAAAATGAAACCAACCCAAACTCGAAATCCAATCCAACCCAACCCTTATATTTCGGATTGGGTTCTCGAGTTAGGTGTGCACCCCTATTCAATAACAAGTCATCTCAACAAGTCCAAACAAGTTCTCTTAACAAATCCAAAGAAAAAGGAAAAGACCATCAATAACAAGTTCCGTCCAAAGAAAAGACCATCAATAACAAGTTTTTTAAACAAATAAAAAGAAAAATAAGATTATCAATAACAAGTTCTCTCAACAAGTCCAAAGAATACACCGTCAATAAGAAAACTTTTCAAGAAGTCCATAGAAAAGTTCTCAACACACTACCAGAATGAAGGCTTTTCATAGCTTTTAAAGATGAAGGCTTTTCATAGCTTTTAAAGATAGCATTTTCTATTTAATGCAATTAAAAATATAAAAGAAAAAAAGAACACAGAAAACTGAGAAAACGTGTGGACAACTAAGAAAACTTAAATAAAATACGAAAAAAGAAAAAGGAGGGAAAGATCTTGTAGTGATCTGGCTTTTAGGTATGGCTTAGTTCAAAATCTTGCGCTCATCTTCATTGTCATCCCCTCTCTCTCTTTACCTTGCTTCTGTTTTAGAATTTGTTTCGTATTATGAGGTTTGGATTGGGGATTGAGATGTTATAATAATTTTCCTCTCAATCGAGTGATGTATGAGTGAATTTTTTGCTGCTGCAATGACCCTACTCCAGGTATATAAACACATACTCCATTTTGAAATTTTTTGGTGCTTCAAATTTTTTGCTACTGCAATCACTTTTCACTCCTACATCACTAGAGTAAGCAATATTTTAAGGAAAAAAACACACACAAATAGTAATATAGTTGCAGCAGACAAAACACATACTTTATCAATGATCAACATTTCAATGACCATACTGAATAAACACATACTCCATCGATGACCAATATATATATTATTCTACTGCAAACATATATATATTTTCTTTACCATATATATATATGTGTGTTCCGATAAAGAAAATATTTGTAGTTTTGATATTCACTATATTTGCTCCGGTAAAGAAAATATTTGTAGTTTTGATATTTGAATGAAATTTCTACAAGAGTAAGCAATATTTTAAGAGTATGTGTGATTATTTTTTAGGAGAATTATACATTATAAAACTTGTATTAAAATTTGGATAAAATAATTATGAGAATATATTGAATCTTGCACGATAATTATCGAAATTAGAAAAATAATTCAATTTGAACATCTTAATTTGTTTTCATTCTTTTAATTTTGCCTTGCTTATGGATTTTTTTTTAAATTTTTTTATTTTTTATTATTTGCTTGATTACTCAATTCTTAGGCATTAGACAAAGTGCCAACAAAGGGTGGTTTAAGTTTTAGTCAATTTCTTGAAATTAAAGGTGTTGAACAGATAACGGTACTTTACCTTATTCTCGACTTATTTTTAGAAAGATTTGAATGTACTTGTTACACTACGTTTTTTACCTTTGGTGGCTTTTTATTATCATATATATATATATATATATATATATATATATATATATGTATATATACATACGTACATACATACTTACACTAGTTTTTTTTTTTTTTTTTTTTTTTTTTTTCTTTTGTCAAATGATAGTTTCCAAATAGTAAATGAGAATTGATATGTTCTTTTCTTAAATAGTAATTGTGAACCAAGTTATGGACCGTCCAATTGATCATCCTATTAAGCATACCAGAGCTTTCAAAATGGTCAACAAAGATTGGTTGTATTTGAATTGGGATGAGAATATAAGTATCAATACACTTTATTTTTAAGACACATACTTAACAAAATTGACTTTGTCTAATAGTGCTACCGATGAGTACATGGAAGGAGCATGGAAATTTCTACAATAATTGAAGAAAAGAAAGCGGGATGCCAAAAAAAGTTTCTATGTCCATGTAAAGAGTGTAGGAATATGAGACATTATGATATCCAAACCATATATGAACACCTAATCATTAAGGGAATGGACCCTACATATAATGGTTGGTATCATCACGGAGAAGTATGTGAGGAGGATGATGTTGAAAAAAAAGTCAATGATGCTCTTATGTTGGAAACAACCATCTTATATAAGAGTACATATATTGCAGAGGAGGACAAGAATGATCCTTTTACATCAAAGAAAAACAAAAATATTTCTCACAATATCCAAGAGGCAAACACTCAATTGTACACAGGATGTACAAAATATACAAAGATATCAGTAGTTGTGGCATTGTATAAACTTAAGACATATAATGGTTGGTCAGATGCTAGTTTCACAAGAACTTTTGTATGACATGCTTTCAATTGATGATGTCATTCCAAAATATATTTATGAAGTTAGAAAATTGTTCAAAGAATTTGATTTAGGCTACCAAAAAAAAAATCCATGCATGTGTCAACTATTGTTGTCTATTTAGAAATGAGAAATAAAAGTTAAAAAGTTGTCCTCATTGTAATACTTCAAGGTGGAAGGTTGATAGACAAACGAATGCAACCAAGCAAGGTATACCTTCTAAGGTATTAAGATACTTTCCTATCATTTTGCAACTTAAACGAATGTTTAAAATATATGAAGTGGGTGAAAGTTTACGATGACATTCTCAACATAAAAGTACTGATGGAAATATTCGACATCTAGTTGATTTTGTTGCATGGGAGTTAATTGATAAAAAGTGGCCTGAATTTGGTATGGACTCTCGTAATCTTAGGTTAGGCCTTGCTACATATGGTTTTAATCCATTCTCCAACATGAACAGTAGATATAGTTGTTGGTCAGTCATGTTTGTTACGTATAACTTGCCACATTGGTTATGTATGAAAAAGGAAAATATAATGTTAACATTGTTGATTTCTGGCCCTGGACAACCAGGAAACGATATTGATGTCTACTTATAACCTCTTCTGGAAGACTTACAACATCTATGGAAAGGAGTACAAGTGATATTGTAAGTAAAACATATTTCAGTTTAAAAGCAATTCTCATGTGGACTAGAAATGATTTTCCTGCATATTGACATCTTGTTGGATGTACCACAAAAGGTAAATACGAATGGAAAAAAGTATTCATATATGAGTCATAGACGATTCTTGTCAAAGGAAACAAAACAGTGTTTGATGGAAAAATAGAAAAAGAATTACCTCCCAAAATTGCAACAAGTAGTGCAATTAATACCAAACTTCAAGACTTTGAAAATTGTTGGGAAAAATGTGAAAGCTTAAAAAGAAAGAGCAACAAACAATGCACAAGATTAGCGACCAGTAGGTAATGAAGTTTGTAATGAAAATAGAATTGGAAAAAAAGATCATGTAATTAGTGAAAACCCTCATTAAACAACTCTATCATAAAGAAAAAGAGGTCCTACAAGGATGAAGACAATAGTTGGACAATCTAAAGTGAAACTTGTTCTTAATGAATATGGACGACCCTATCATAAAGAAAAAGAGGTCCTACAAGGATGAAGACAATAGTTGGACAATCTAAAGTGAAACTTGTTCTTAATGAATATGGACGACCCATAGGGGATATATCCTAGGATTGACTTTTTTTCTTGGTCCACTTGTAAGGAAGGTTGTACCTGTGACATTAGAGAATTGGAAGAAATTACCTATAAGGCTAAAATTAGTGTTATGGAAGTGAGGTATGAAGTTATTTTAATTAATTTATCTAGTTTTAATAATTTGTATAATATTACTTCTAACCATTTGGTTCTTTGGTACATTCTCAACAATGATTGGCAGAAAAAGTTTATTTTTCAACAAATGGGTTGATTATTGAGGGCTGGAAAATCTCGTATGGTAAAACAAATTCGCAATGCCCAACAAAAGAAGCACTACTACAACTTATGCGAGATAATTTGCAATAGGTAGATGATTGGATGGACTTTGTTAAAGAAAAAACTAGTGCAAATTTCCTGGTAATGAATATTTATATATCGAAAAACTTAATATGATATTTTTGAAATTATTTATATACTTTGATATAACAAAAACATATGTTGGATTATTATTGAGTAGTAGAAAAGTGAAAAGTTTAAAGCCATGAAGAAGAGACAACTCCCTCATACATGTAGTAGGAAAGGATATGCTTGTTTGGTTGAAGAGATGGTAAATATCAATATTGTAGTTTTATTCTACTCTCATGTTATATGTGTGAATTTAGTATATTTATTTCATTTTGCAGAAGAAAAGTTCTTCGGATCCAACTTCGATCTCAAAGATTATGTTATGGACAAAGGCTCACACGAAGAAGGATGGACAACCAGTGAATTCACAAGTTGATGAGACACTCATATGTTAAACTTGTTTGAAAATTACTTATCTTTAAGTTGGCAAGTATTATGTTTATTGATATCCTTTGTTTATGATGTATGTGAAATAGGTGGTTGAAGTGGTTTCTTATAGGTATGAGCGGTTGAACAAACAAACAATTACTTATCATAAGATTGAGCGTATGTGGGTGGTGGTGGTGGGGGGGGGGGGGGGGATGTGGGTGGTGGTGGTGGGGGGGGGGGGGGGGGGAGTTGGAGGGGATGAAAACTTTTGAAAAAAGTACTTATTCGATTCTTTTTTTTTCTTATAACATGTGTTAAACTTATTTGAAAATAACTTTTTTTTATACCTTATTGGATATGTGAGAAGTTTGAAAGTATTGTGTTCGTTGATATCTATTGTTTATAATGTATATAAAATGGGCGGTTGAAGTGGTTTTTTATTAGTATGAGCACGTTGAACAAACAACTGACTCTGTTAAGATGTTTTTGATCATGTCTCTTAACTTATAAGATGTGTGAAGCAATTATGGACTTGCATTATGTATTTGATATACTCTCTTGGTATGAGCGCATTGAACAAGCCGAGGTTGAGACAAAAACTTCATCAAATAATATTGTTGATAATGCCTTGAGTAGAGTTCTTGGACCGGATTGTGGACATGTAGGAGGACTTAGATTTGGAGTGACTCATTCTAAATTATCTCTCTTGTCTCAACAAGAAAATAGATACATGACTCTTGAGAAAGAATATTTGAAGATGAGGGAAGAAAAGAAGGAAATGAAATCAATGTTCTCAAGTTTTATGAAGAAATAGGTACGTTTTTTTTTTTAATTAAGTTATATAAACTTCACATTCATTCTATTGTGAGTTTATTCCATATATATTTCAATTGAAATTTTCATAGATTAACCTAACCAAGTAAGTCTCTAATGGTATTGAAAGTATACCAAAATCAACAGACATCCATTCAAATTTGACAATACCTTCTCGTAAGTTGAGTTTCTAATTTAACGAATAAAATTACTGATTTTATTATTACTATCAAATTCTCCATGCTTTTATTTCTCTTCTTGTAGAGCATCAATAATAATACTCAATGAAGTGAAGTTATTAGATTGGCATGACTCAGGAGAGATTGTTGCAGAAAGACGATGGTCTTCTAATGATTCAGCTGCTCTTGTTCATCACGTCCCTATTGGACCGCATTAGAGTATGAGTTGATATACCAAGGAAATGCAATGCCTATTTATGGCGGCCTACATCAGAAATGACATGTATTGAATGAGTTGTAGGTAGTACAGATGACTTTGATGAATCTTTAAAGATGACACTTTATCTACATGATAAACTTGAAGTAAAACTTGGTGAATTTTGTGCTTTGTGAACTACTTTATGTTTTTTTTTTTTTACTTCAGCAAAAACTTTATCTTGCATTGTTGAAACTTCTTTATTTTTTTTAATGGGTAAGTAGATCATGAAACTTCAATTAAGAATGAATATATATATATATATATATATATATTTTTTTTTGTATTTAAAAGTATTTAATGTATTATAAAATATTCTTCTATGTATGTGAATTTCAAAATTAGCCAAAAGTAATGACCAAGAGGTATAACTAAATTTATATAGAAAAAAATAGATACTATCAAATATGCATTACGATAATTAAATTAATTAAAAAATGATTCATTACTTAGATATAGCATAAAATTGAAACTATAAGTACTATATTATAGTATTAACAAAATGTTATTACAAGTTAAAGATAACATACTATTTTAGCTATATTAAACATATCATGGCTTAATAAAAAATGCTATCGATTATGAGAATGATTGGATTCTTGATTTAAGATTTAAATCCGTGAATCGAATATGTTCCCTGACATATTCCATTCAATTTTCCTTCTTTTGGCACCTTGTCTATTTTGATTTTTCCTATTATTGTACTCTTTCTTTTTCATGTAAATACGTACCTCTATGTGAAGATATGTAAAAATATGTATTATGTAAGAATATGTATTGAAAGTTATTAATTAAGCTAGGATGATAGAGCTCATGTAAATCGTAAGGGCTCAAGTCATTAAGCATTTGTAAATGGTATCAGAGCCTTCTATTCGTGAGGGAAGAGGAGTTACTCGATCTTTAAGAGCGATGTCACAGAAGTCAGGAGGAAGATATGAAAATTCAGAAGAATTTGAAGTATGTGATAGCTGAGCGAATAGCCCTTGTGTTCCAGGTGGTAAGACGCGGGAAGCGCAGTAAGTCCGTTGGCAAGCTTGGGTGCTTAGTCATACGAAAAATTCTGAAGAAAATCTTATCTACAACCTGACAACTTTATCAGAGACAAAACAAAGATTGACAACTTGTCAGCCACAAAGTGAGGGCTCACATGTGAATTATGAGTGTTGGTAAATTATTAGTCTTTTAAATTATTAGTTTACTTTATGTCTTTTAGGAAAACAGATCTTGCAGGGGCCTATCATGCTAGATTCGATCTTATCTCTTAATTGGCGTTTTTCAAATTTACATTCAAATTCGAAGTCTATAAAAAGACTTCATCAATATAAGGAGAGCATCAATCGGCCGATAGCTCTCTCTTGAATATCAATTGAACAATTCAGAGAAAAATCATTCTACTCTTATCTTATCTATCTTATGAACGAATTTCTTAGAAAGCTCAGAAAATCAAGCCATCTCAAATGCTCTACCGATGAAGAAGAAAGTTCAAATGAACATCGAAGGGGAGAAAATCTCACAATCTCAAATACCGTCAATCAAGAATACCAGATTGCTAGAATCGAAGATCAACTCAAAAATTGGACTATTCCAAAGGTAGATCCTAAAACTATCTACCAAATTTCAACCTTCAATTTTACTCAAAGATCATGCATCAAATTCTCAGAGAATAACATCCCAATTCATAGCAATAGGGAATCTCTGAATCTTTTTTCAAGATCTCTTATACTCCAACATCGTGAAGAGTTTAACTATCTCCATGTCGGTCTTGTCCAAGTCGCGGTAAAACCATTGTTCAGACTTGGATTAGATATCCCAGTCCTTATCTCCTTACGAGATAAGAGACATGAAGATTTCTCAAATTTAGAGAATGGACCAGTCTATTTCAATTGTTATCCAAACTTTACTCTGTCTCTCCACGACCCACACATATTATCAGCTCTCATGCTAGATTTGCAGTCAAAAAATTTAAACATCAAGGCTGAAACCCATTCTTCAGTCGTTATATTCAGGGTTTATTATAAGCTCATGAATACAAACATTTCTCCAATAGCATTAAGATCCTCACCAAAGGGATCGACTATGCTCATAGATGCAAATCTTCCAAAGAGGAAAGAATCTCAAAACCCAGTCCAAATTATCGAACATGACGATGGAAGCGTTGAAATAAAATTCAGCGAAGAACCTTCGTCAGAGTCAAAAGTAAAAGAATTCCTGAGTTCTAGACCAAGTACTTCAGGAATATCAAGATCAATGTATGACCCCTTAAAGGTAAAAGAGGTCAGTTATGATCAAAAAAGGGCGTCAATCCATTATGAAGATGGCTCAAGGTCTCCAACCCATACGGATATGGATACTCAATCCGTCTACGAAAGCCAGCTAAATGTCATTACAGCTGATTTCCAGATAGACAAAGAATTTTTTAAAGCAGATTTTATGTCAACTACCAACTCTTCAAAAAGAAATGTCTTCTTCCAACGGGCCTTCTATGTCGAGACTCTCACTCTTCACTCTACTAAGTATGTTCGTTCCTAGGGTGGGATAAGACAGGAAGAAAAGAAGGAAAGATTCTGATTTCGTTCTATGTTTGCCCTTTAGAGGCCTTTGTTATGTTTTATGGCCTTATCTTCTCATCATGTAAGATGCAATATGATGCCATCAAAGCAAAGTAGGTTTTACACTCAAAGATCTTGCCGAAGCAGGACGGGCAGTGTGACATACTTTCTTTACATCGGTAATCAATTCCGGTATTTCTCATTCACAGGATTACTCACTAAAGGAAAGACTACTGATTAACGCCTGCCTAAGCCTTGATATTTCTTACAAAGAGGCTGAGCGAAATGAATTAAGAGCTCAGTGGTATTCTCATATGGAAGCCATCAAAGAAAATATACCATTCTTCGAATGGTTTGAAGAAAATATTCTGCAGGTATGCACCTTGACCCAGAGGAGTTGGAAGACTACCAAAAGAGGCGAGGTATATTCGAAACATCCTCCGTTAGAAGAAGTCGAATTCGACAACTACTGAGGAGAAAAGGTCAAAGCTAGCCCTTTCAAACATATTCCGGAAGGACTAGAAAAGGGTAATCCGACCCTAAAGGATATCAAAAATATCCAGCATCAAAACAATTATTCAAATAAGATTTTATCCACGATCGCTACTCAACTTGAAAGTATCGAGGGAAAAATCTCAAAGAAATCAGGTACTCAGCAAGAATAGGCAAGCAGCTCTGTACCAAAGGTTGATGAGTCAATACCAATACTCAAACCGGCAAATCTCGAAATATTTACAAAAAGGATTTCAAAAGAAGAGGCTGCAATGGCCAAGATAGAGGAAAAGTTAGACAGGATATTAAATCCCGCCATGACACCTCAAGATTCATCTGTCAATGTCATTAACAATGACGACGAGAACCAAGAATTCGAAGACGAGATTGCAAACGAGAGAGAAGAACCTTTCTACAATCGAATTGAAAGGATATCTAGAAGAAGTCAAAATAATGCCAGTAATCAGAAAAACTGGTATCCTCAACCGTCTTTTCCGGATATCCAGTTCGAAGAAAAGACACTACAAACTCAAGCTCATTACGATGGTTTAGCAATCTATGAATGGAATATCGATGGATTGTCTGACTATCTGATAATGAATGTTGTCAATGAAATGATGATGGCTGCAGGCGCGTATAAATTACAAGGCCATAAATCCGACCATCAGATAGCTCAAGTTTTGGTAACCGGATTTACCGGGCAACTCAAGGATTGGTGGGACAAATATCTCGACGAAACAACCCGCCAACAGATATTAAACCACTATGTCATTAGACCAACTACTCAAATTATCAAAGAAGAAGGTCCATCAACTAGGACCGAGGTACAACATGAAAGGGTAGAGGATGCCGTCAACACCCTCATATATACCCTCATAGAATTCTTCGTCGGCGACCCTCTAAAATACCAGGAGAGATCCGCCGAGATACTCATGAATCTGAAATGCCCTACCTTAGGTGATTTCAGGTGGTACAAAGACATGTACTTCAGCAAAGTTCTTATTAGAACAGATAGTTCGTTGGAATTCTGGAAAGAGAATTTCGTCAATGGACTACCAAAACACTTCTCAAGGAGGATCAAAGATGGTCTTAAGACAAAGTACAATGGAACAATTCCATGGCAAACTTTGTCATACGGATCCATAGCATCCTTCATCATAGAAGAAGGACTCAGACTTTGTAATGAGTCAAAGATTCAAAACAAGCTCAATTCTTCGATATCAAACAGAAAAGAGCTTGGTAGATTTTGCGATCAATATGGATGCAAGGGAATAGAAGCTCCCTCAACCTCCAGACGAAAGAAGGTTAAGACGCATCCAAAACCTTATCATTCATACAGGCCTAGAGAAACATATCGGAGTAAACCCGTGCAGTCTCAGAAGCCAACATACTCAAGAAGGAAGCATATTCCTACAAAAACTCATAGAGGAAAGAAAAAGCAAACTTGCTTCAAATGTCGTGAAGAAGGACACTATGCTAACAAGTGTCCAATCAGAGGAAAGATCAACGAGTTGGATATAGATCAAGAGCTGAAAAATCAGCTATTACGACTGACCCTAACCGACTCAGAGCAATCAAGCGAGGGAGAAATCCTCGAACTCCAAGAAGAATCTGATTCATATTCTAGCACAGAATACGAATTAGAAAAAGAAGGAAAAAGGACGTGCGAAGGATGCATAAATGTCCTTACCAAAGATCAAGAAATTCTACTCGAAGTAGTAGAAAAAGTTCAAGACCCAGAAATTCAACAGAAGATTGCTCAACGACTTAGGGATGCCATGACAATCTCTAAGCCAACTGAAAGGGAAGAAAAAAAATCCCTACAGACTCCAATCTGTTCTCCAAAGATTTGAAAAACCGAGGGAACTCACTACTCAAGATTTACAAAGAGAGATTAATAATCTCAAACAAGAGGTACAGGCGCTAAGATCTGAAACCAGGTCAGAATCTTATACGCTTCGTCAAGAAATTCTCAATCTTCAGGAAAGGCTGCCAGCACAAAAGGAAACGGCGCAACCGAACCTGGATGAAGAAGATTTTCAAAGTTCCTTCGTTGGAGCCATCACCACTTCTCAATTTCAAAAATGGTACGCTCTCGTTACCTTAAAAATTTATGATTTCAAAATCACACTAAAGGCTCTTATAGATACTGGAGCCGATCAAAATTGCATTCAAGAAGGCCTAATACCCACAAAGTATTTTGAAAAAACTACTGAGGGTCTTAGAGGTGCTAACAACAACAAACTCAAAATTAATTACAAACTATCAAAAGTTCATGTTTGCAATGATGGAATTTGCTTCGTAAATTCCTTCCTTCTAGTAAAAGACTTAGGACAAGAACTAATCCTAGGTACTCCTTTCATTACTCAATTATATGAGTACCTGATTTCTTTGAGATTTTTCCCTCGATACTTTCAAGTTGAGTAGCGATCGTGGATAAAATCTTATTTGAATAATTGTTTTGATGCTGGATATTTTTGATATCCTTTAGGGTCGGATTACCCTTTTCTAGTCCTTCCGGAATATGTTTGAAAGGGCTAGCTTTGACCTTTTCTCCTCAGTAGTTGTCGAATTCGACTTCTTCTAACGGAGGATGTTTCGAATATACCTCGCCTCTTTTGGTAGTCTTCCAACTCCTCTGGGTCAAGGTGCATACCTGCAGAATATTTTCTTCAAACCATTCGAAGAATGGTATATTTTCTTTGATGGCTTCCATATGAGAATACCACTGAGCTCTTAATTCATTTCGCTCAGCCTCTTTGTAGGTTTGGAAGAAGGCATTTCTTTTTGAAGAGTTGGTAGTTGACATAAAATCTGCTTTCAAAAATTCTTTGTCTATCTGGAAATCAGCTGTAATGACATTTAGCTGGCTTTCATAGACGGATTGAGTATCCATATCCGTATGGGTTGGAGACCTTGAGCCATCTTCATAATGGATTGACGCCCTTTTTTGATCATAACTGACCTCTTTTACCTTTAAGGGGTCATACATTGATCTTGATATTCCTGAAGTACTTGGTCTAGAACTCAGGAATTCTTTTACTTTTGACTCTGACGAAGGTTCTTCGCTGAATTTTATTTCAACGCTTCCATCGTCATGTTCGATAATTTGGACTGGGTTTTGAGATTATTTCTCTTTGGAAGATTTGCATCTTCTATTTTCCAGAGAGTGCTTCTGGTTATTTGATCCCAAGAGAGTGTTTTTGGGACAGTTACTGATGATTTTCCAATATTTACTTCTATGAGCATAGTCGATCCCTTTGGTGAGGATCTTAATGCTCTTGGAGAAATGTTTGTATTCATGAGCTTATAATAAACCCTGAATATAACGACTGAAGAATGGGTTTCAGCCTTGATGTTTAAATTTTTTGACTGCAAATCTAGCATGAGAGCTGATAATATGTGTGGGTCGTGGAGAGACAGAGTAAAGTTTGGATAATAATTGAAATAGACTGGTCCATTCTCTAAATTGGATTGAACCATTCCCAATAAAGAATTTGAGAAATCTTCATGTCTCTTATCTCGTAAGGAGATAAGGACTGGGATATCTAATCCAAGTCTGAACAATGGTTTTACCGCGACTTGGACAAGACCGACATGGAGATAGTTAAACTCTTCAAGATGTTGGAGTATAAGAGATCTTGAAAAAAGATTCAGAGATTCCCTATTGCTATGAATTGGGATGTTATTCTCTGAGAATTTGATGCATGATCTTTGAGTAAAATTGAAGGTTGAAATTTGGTAGATAGTTTTAGGATCTACCTTTGGAATAGTCCAATTTTTGAGTTGATCTTCGATTCTAGCAATCTGGTATTCTTGATTGACGGTATTTGAGATTGTGAGATTTTCTCCCCTT
Organism: Cucurbita pepo subsp. pepo; assembly: GCF_057944985.1. Taxonomy (NCBI): domain Eukaryota; kingdom Viridiplantae; phylum Streptophyta; class Magnoliopsida; order Cucurbitales; family Cucurbitaceae; genus Cucurbita; species Cucurbita pepo. The sequence continues at coordinate 5,288,274 of NC_141806.1, read as the reverse complement.
CAATGTTCATTTGAACTCTCTTCTTCATCGGTAGAGCATTTGAGATGGTTTGATTTTCTGAGCTTTCTAAGAAATTCGTTCATAAGATAGATAAGATAAGAGTAGGATGATTTTTCTCTGAATTGTTCAATTGATATTCAAGAGAGAGCTATCGGCCGATCGATGCTCTCCTTACATTGATGAAGTCTTTTTATAGACTTCGAATTTGAACGTAAATTTGAAAAACGCCAACTAAGAGATAAGATCGAATCTAGCAGGATAGGCCCCTGCAAGATCTGTTTTCCTAAAAGACATAAAGTAAACTAATAATTTAAAAGACTAATAATTTACCAACACTCATAATTCACATGTGAGCCCTCACTGTGTGGCTGACAAGTTGTCAATCTTTGTTTTGTCTCTGATAAAGTTGTCAGGTTGTAGATAAGATTTTCTTCAGAATTTTTCATATGACTAAGCACCCAAGCTTGCCAACGGACTTACTGCGCTTCCCGCGTCTTACCACTTGGAACACAAGGGCTATTCGCTCAGCTATCACATACTCCAAATTCTTCTGAATTTTCATATATCGGATGCGTCGGTCTCCACTATTAAACTAGCCCTTGGGTTTATCAGCGATAAACACGGAATTGACTTGACAAGGGATTTGATTTTTTGGACTGTTTTGGTATGTTCTTCAGTCCATGGCTTTGGATTCTTTTTTAGTCTCTCAAAAAGCGGCTTGCAAATGGGTCTGATATTTTGAAGGAAATCAGACACATAATTGAGACATCCCAACAATCTTTGTAGTTGGGTCTTATCTCTAATTTGATCTGGAAAGTTTGAGGCAAAGTCAATGGACCTTTGAATGGGTTTTATTAGGCCCAAATGAATTTCAAATCCGAGAAAACGGATTTTTGTTTGAAAAAGTTTAATTTTGGGTTTAGACACAACTAAACCGTTTCTTTTGACCGTCGTCAAAAATGTTTGAAGATGCTTAAAGTGTTGATCGATGTTTTGAGAAAAAATTATAACATCGTCAATATAAACAATTGAAAAGTCTTGAAAAGGATTGAAAATATCATTCATAATCTTTTGAAATTCGGATGGAGCGTTTTTTAGCCCAAATGGCATAACGTTCCATTCGTATTGTCCAAAAGGGACATTAAAAGCCGTTTTGTACTTGTCTTTTTCTGAAATCTGGATTTGCCAAAATCCTGATTTCATGTCAAATTTTGAAAATATTTTTGCATTTGAAATTCTTTGCAATAAATCTGATTTATTTGGAATTGGATATCTAATCCATTCCAAAACCTTATTTAAGGGTTTGTAGTTAATTACCAGTCGCGGGACTCCACGTTCCTTTTCTGCCTGGTTGTTGACGTAAAAAGCAGCACATGACCAGGGGCTCTTTGATGGTCTAATAAGGCCTTTCTGCAAAAGATCATTAATTTCTACTTTGCAGAATGTTAGTAATTCTTTATTCATTTGAATAGGTCGGGCTTTCGTAGGAATATTTTTCTCCTCGAAAGCTTTGATATAAGGAAGATCAACTATATGTTGTTTCCTATTCCAAAAGGCATTTGGGATATTTGAACAAACTTCTTTTTCTAATTGAGTTTGTAAAGTTTTGATTTTAAACTGGACAGCTTTGTTTTGAATTTGTTCTTCTATTCTTTTGAATGAAATTTCTTCTTTCAAAAAAGAAATTTGTTTTTCTTTATAATTTAATACATTGATTGAATAATTGTATTCTTTTGAAGATTATTTATTTCGCTAATCCTTATGGGGGAAAGAAAGTTAAATTTTATCTTCTCCCCTAAGGCTTTTGATTCTAACCCTTTTTCGGTTATTCTGAAAGGATATAATTGAGTAATGAAAGGAGTACCTAGGATTAGTTCTTGTCCTAAGTCTTTTACTAGAAGGAAGGAATTTACGAAGCAAATTCCATCATTGCAAACATGAACTTTTGATAGTTTGTAATTAATTTTGAGTTTGTTGTTGTTAGCACCTCTAAGGCCCTCAGTAGTTTTTTCAAAATACTTTGTGGGTATTAGGCCTTCTTGAATGCAATTTTGATCGGCTCCAGTATCTATAAGAGCCTTTAGTGTGATTTTGAAATCATAAATTTTTAAGGTAACGAGAGCGTACCATTTTTGAAATTGAGAAGTGGTGATGGCTCCAACGAAGGAACTTTGAAAATCTTCTTCATCCAGGTTCGGTTGCGCCGTTTCCTTTTGTGCTGGCAGCCTTTCCTGAAGATTGAGAATTTCTTGACGAAGCGTATAAGATTCTGACCTGGTTTCAGATCTTAGCGCCTGTACCTCTTGTTTGAGATTATTAATCTTCCCACCATTTGATTTTGATAATTTTGAAGACCTGTTTTATTTGGTTTTCGGTCTCTTTAATTTGAAAATTTCAAGTTAAAATCCAAGGAATTTGAAAATATACGCAAAAGTGCACGGTCAATGGAAATGGGATTTTGAATATGTTTTGAACAAAATAGTGGAACGATTCTTGGATTGGAACTGGAAATATACTTCGCCGATTTTCGGGTCGTCGTATTCTGGTTCTACCAGAGCTTCTGGTATAGACACAGATTTTTTAAAATAGGTTTTGATTTCAGGAACTGGAGAAAAATGAACGGGAACTACCGCGTCCGAGTAGGTCGAGGGGACAGAAGGTCCCTTTGAAGTGGAAGAGACAGTGGGTCTCGATGGAGTAACGGCAGATGGCCGTGTTGAAGAAGCTGAAGGCCTCGTCGGAGTGATAACCTCTGCCTGTTTTTGAGAAAGCTTTGCTTTAGATCTGGTCACCAATGTGAAGCCAGAATCCATTGCATAGCTATCGGATGTCATTGGAGTAGGTGTGCTTGAAATTTTTTTAATATAGCTAAAATAGTAACTCATTCTAAATTAAAGATGGAAGATGATTTAAAATATTATCAATGCGGCAAACCTCCTTTGAAAAAAGGAGATGGAAGATGATTGGGACATTCATATCGATTATGAGAATGATTGGATTCTTGATTTAAGATTCTCAAACATTCCTCCAATTACCTTTGTCATGATGGAAGGTCTTGACAAAACACTACGAAGTAACAAAAATAATAAAATAAGTTTAATTACTATTGGTATAGTACAAAGAAATCTCGTATTTAATGAAGCACGAAAAGAAACACCTTAGAGTAGATCATCAAGATGTTAACTCTAGTTTGAAGTCCATGCATAAATTGAGCATAAAGATTTGGAGACATGATCGGCAAGAAGACAATTGATACTTACATCTACCATTTGAATCAAATAAACATTAAAACCTCAACAGGTAGATGATTTGTGTCGGGATAATAATTAGGGAGGCATGATTGGCAAGAAGGTAGATGATACTGGTATCTACTGGTAGATTGTTTGTGTTGGAGGGAGGAAATAAGATATGTGTAGTTGAAGATTTAGGGGGAAGTGTTGTGATCGAACAAGTGGAAGATGCTACGCCTCAAAAGATATGGGTGTTGATGGAGCATCTTTGTGGTGGTCCTATGAAAAGAAAGTCTTGATAGACTCGAAAAACATTGAAGAAATTTTACCACATAAGGCAGAAGAGCAAACCGTATACATTTGGTCAAGTGTTGATGCACCTGAAGATCCAAGTGACATTTATGTTAGTGTAACAACCTAAAAATTTCTATTTAACCTAAGGTCGCTACCGTACACATATCATGAACATTTAATGCGAAACTAACTCTATTGATACCTTATAATAAAATCAACCATTAGGATAATCGTCTGTTTCCTACGACGATTATCCTAATGGGCAACTTGGATGTGTTATTAGTTTCCTACACACGGCCCATACGTGCAAGTATGGACTCATCATTCAGTTCGCACACCTCCTGGACTCCTTTCTAGTCGGGCGAGCATACTCTGGGAGCTGTTGATGCTGGACAACCATTAGAAGTAGTGACCGTCATGGCAGCATTATGTCAAACATAATGATCGTTCCCCTGCCTAGCAGTTTACACGTCTATGCTATCATGAAGGAATAGGGGTATCCCCCGATGCATCAGCACACAATAATGCATGAGATCCCTTAAATCTTTCCGTTTTAATTATCCTTAATACAATCAATGCTAACGCATTTTTAATATCATAAAATTTTTCATACCATTTCTCATAACATTTATCATAACTTTCATGTGTATGTCGGGGTTATATTTCATGCTAGTTATCGTTTTGCATATCAATCATATCATATCATTCATGTAACATATAAGTCATATCCTAACGTTGTCATGCTTTCAGACATAACAATCTATGTCAAAGCGAGAGTGCCGGGTGGGTGTGAAATTGAGTTGGTCGCGAAATTCCGGTGCCTCGTTGGAATTCTCGCGCATTTTCTGACGACTGCGCAAAATATCTTTTTTAAAGTTTTCATATCGTTACATTATCTACCCTTAAAAAGAACTTTTGTCCTCGCTATCTCGAATTCTTGCATTTTCTTGGGGTATTTTTACTTTATTTCCTCCTCCTGCTCCCACGTAACTTCCTCGGTTTGGTGGTTCCGCCATAGTACCTTGACGAAGCCAACATTCTTATCACATAATGTTGTAACCTCCCAGACAAGGATTTTAATTGGTTTTTCCTCATAGCTTAAGTCTTCTTCTATCTCAAGAGGTTTATAGTTTATCACATGCATAGGGTCCATGATATATTTTCTTAACATGGATACATAGAATAGGTTGTGGACGCTTGAGAGTGAGGGTGGTAAGGCTAACTTATACGCTATCAAACCTATTCGTTCCAGGATTTTGAAGGGTCCGATAAAGCGGGGGTCTACATCACACATTCTCAAAATTTAAAGAATTGAAGACGACGATCGAAATAAAAATAGGAATGAAGATTTGTTGCTTTTGCCCAGATAATGGCATATAATACACGTTAGATGAGCTCAATCAATATCTACACAAGTGCGGGATATGTCCTTAGTTTATCTGTGCCCACATGTCACAATAAAATAGTGTAGCAAAAAGAATCGACATTTGACATGCGAAGAATGTTTTAGGAAGATTTTGGGCTAAAGTTATGCAAACGGTTGGCCATGTGATTAACAAGCTTTCCCAACCCGGGTTAGGTTTCATCTCACCATTTGAGACACAATGGGACATGAAACTTATAGTTAGCTGCTTCTAAGTATTCAGTTGCATTTATTACATATTTGTGTCTAGTCATCTACATAGCAAGTTTGACAAGGAAGTAGTTTAGATGTATATTTGTTTACAATCAAACAAAAATGGTGAAAATGTTGTGATCCAACACGTGGAAGATGCTACACCTCAAAAGATGTATTTTTTTTTTTTTTTTTATGAAATATCTTCGTGGTGGTCCTCAGAGAAGAAAGTCTTACCAAACTCAAAAAACAATGAAAAATATTCTACAACAGAAGACGGAGGAGCCGGGAGCAAACTACACGCATTTGGTCAAGTGTTGATATGCTTGAAGATCTAAGTGATATTGATGTTGGTGAGCAAAAAATGACTCGAACCAGATGAGAAAGGAAACTAACACCTTATTTTAAAATCAACTTTTTGATTAAAAGTACCATTTTTATAGGCTTAATTTGTGTTTAAAAAAAAGAAGGGAAATAGAAGGAAAATAAAAGGAAGAATAGAAAGCTATTATTTGGGTTTGGCACTGGTAAGCATAAGGCGAAAGAGGGGGCGATTTAAGGAAGAACGGCAGGCAACCGTCTGCTATTCGGACGCCTGGGGATATCAGGAACTTCGCAGGTCTCGCTTTGCTCAAATTTCCCCTTCATACTTCACCATTCACACCACGGATACCTTCTCACTGGTAATTTTCTCCGTCTTTTCTCTCTTCAATTTACGCCCTGCAACTATCAATGAAGTCGGATTCAATTCGAGGAGCTTCACTGCTTAATTTACTTGTCGGTTTTCTATTCTCTGTGAGATCTGTGACCATTGTTAGCTTTGTGACTTTTGTGGTGCAAAGATTATCATGTTTTCTTTTTTCAGTTCCATGATATCAGAAAAATGATTATAATTCAAGACTAGAGTTAATGATTCATGCTTTCTTTTTTCAGTGAAGATATATGCTGTTAAGTCTGTGGACCATTGAACTTCGATACTGATGTCACCCTGTTTCATTTATAATAAACCTCAGCCTAAGAGCATTTCTTTGATCAGAAAGTAATAGAGGTTAGAGAATGTATGGAAGAAGTAGCCTTGATAGATTTAAAAAGTCTCAGACATTGGAACCATTCTCTGTAACTTTCGATTCTACTTCACATAAGTCTGCTCTATCTTCTGGCAAAGAAGGCATTCAGCCACTCGTTCCATATGCACAATCGATATCTTCTCACTTTCAGGCCGTTAACCAGCATCAATCCCATGATCCACCAAAAACGTAATGAACTTGAGGCAGGACCATTGGTGGGGCAGGCTCAACATTTAACTCGGGTTGGTGGAAGTCAGTCCACTTGGCAGCCCCCTGACTAGGCAACTGAACCACGCGCGGGAGTTTATTATCTTGAAGTTTTGAAGGATGGTGAGGCTATAGATCGAATTAATTTAGACAAGCGGAGGCACATTTTTGGGAGACAATTCCATACTTGTGATCTTGTGCTTGATCACCCATCAGTTTCCCGTCAACATGCTGCTGTTATTCCTCATAAGAATGGAAGGTTAGATGTTAGTTTTCTCAATTATGCTATCATTAATTTTGTTTCAATTTATTTCATAAAATTTTGAACCTATAATTAGTCCCTTGAATTGTATTATTGATCATAGGTTATTCATGGGTGATGTATTTTTCTCTATAATTTTAATCTTTAGTAGATTTCTTGATACAGTTGGATGTTCACGTTCTCATCACTGAAACAGATAATCTGTTTTAGGGTAGATATAATTAGTGTGTTTATTGGAGTGAAGGTGATTATAAATGGAGTGTTTTTATTTTTTGGTGTGTGGGTGTAGCCTAATAAGGATATTGCTCCTAATCTTATTGAATAAATGGTAAAAAGGAATAATCGTGTCAAAGAATACGAACTCATGTAGTTGGATGATGGTCTCAAGAACCACACCGGAAGATAGTTGCATGATGGCTGAAAGGTTGAAAAACTATCATGAAAGGACTTAATGGACATTGGACAGCCAAGGGAGATAGGAGATTGGGAATAGACTTCAACTGGAATATTAAAGACTCATATGAGAGAGAAGTTGCTGTTGAAGAAGGAAGCAAGCTTATTAGGAAAAATAGAGGAATGAATGGGCATTGTTGCAAGATTGGTGGTGGGCCTCGCCAAGGTGTTTATATTCTGACAATTAGGGAGAAGATGGAGGGATGCTTCCTTGTTTGTGGAATCAAGGTAGTGAGCAAGAAGATGAGTTCCACCACATGAGCACGATCTGTGAAAAGACATTTCCATTGAGCTCATTTCCTTTTCTCTTCTTGTCTAAGTACTGTATGCGGGATGGGAAGGAAACGTACTTTTAAGAGGAGAGTGGTGAGGGATAGACCCCTTTGCTCCACGTTTCCTCATTTATACCATCTGTCTTGCGTGAAAAACCATTATGTGGTTGATGTTTTGGATCCTTCTTGGAGCTTTCCCTCCTCTTTTGGCTTTCGACGTCCATTACCTCATAGGGAAACGAAAGATGTCTTGGCTCTCCTATCTTTGATTGAGAAGTTTGTCCTTAGACCAGGGAGAAAGGGACATTCATCTTTGGAGCAAGCCTCTAAGAGGATTTCTCTTGTAAATTGTTGTTTCAGTGTTTATTGGATCCCATCTTGATTAGTGAGTCAGTTTTTTCTTCTCTGTCGAAGGTGAAAGTTTTAAAGAAAGTTCAATTCTTCGTTTGACAAGTCATCCAAGAAGAGATTCATATTGGCTTTTAAAGAAGATGTCTTATTTGGTTGGTTCGTTTTGTTGTATTGTTTGTTGGAGGGAAGAGGAAGAGTTTGATCATATTCTTTGAAGTTGCAATTTTTCTCACTTATTTGGATCCTCTTTTTTGAGGTGTTTGGCTTTTAGCTGTCTAGACACTTAGATAGTAGGGAAATGGTTGAGGAGTTCGTTCTCCATCCGCCGTTTTGAAAGAAGGGAAAGCTTGGGTGTTGTGGGGTTTGTGGGAGGATAGAAATGAGATTGGAACTTCGGAGGAGTTGAGAGGGGCCCTAGTGATGTATGTCCCTTGCTAGGTTTTATGTTTCTCTGTGGGTATTGGTTACACTGTTATTTTGTAATTATTCCTTATGTTTTGTTTTACTTGATTGGCGCCTTTTTTAGTGGGGTTTCCTTTTGTATGCTACATTTTTGGATGCCAAAGTAAGCATATGGCAGGTTAGTTGATGCTTGCAACAAAAATACGGTCCTAACTTAACTTAAAATATAAGATTTAGGTTTGGTAGCAGGTGTGATTCAATCCATAAATGAACAAATTTTACTGCAATTTGTTTAACAATACTCCCGCTTTTGAATTCAAATGAAGCGGTTTGTGGGTGATATGTCTTGGTAGAGGGAAGATCAAGAGTTTCTAGCGACAATAATATGAGAAAACCAATGGGCTTATTGAGCAGGGTTGGAATTATTAGCAGATATGCATCCTCTTTCGTGAGTTCCTATAAGATCACGTTGGAATGAGGTTTTGCCGCTTCACTTTGACTTTATTGTGCCCGCTTGGTGTCCATATGCTATTCATGTTGGTTTCTTTTCTTTTATGAGGGTTTATTCTTGGTAATGGTAGATGTGAATAATCTATTATTGGTGCAATCTATGTTGGAAATGATAAGTTTGAAGTACCCTTTGGATGCTAAACCCTACACCTCCATCTATAATTGGCAATACCCATAAACTGCAATGGACATTCATTTTATTTTCTATGGATAATGTGATTGTGATGGGTTGATGGTTTTAGACCACATCAGTCAGTGAGTTTGAGATACTTTGTCCTACTGCATCATGGGGGAACTGGGGGTCTAATGTGTGCTCAATAGGTTAAAACAATTTGTACCCATTGGAGGGGCATGGAGAATTTGGTGAAGGGACGATGGTGTGCAACCATTGGATGATTTTATTTATTTATTATTTAATTTTAAAAAAATATGCGTGACTGTTCATTCTAAGCGCACCTCGATTATTCTCATGAGACAATTGACCCTAGTATATATTTTGTTGCCAAGTTGCATTTAGTTGGATGATGTGATATTATTTAGAACCAGGGTCTTGTTATCTACCGTAAGGGTATTTTTGAACTTTTTTTAAAGTTTAAGAGTAGTTTGAGTTTTTCTTAAGTTTTAAGTTTTAAGGATATCATTAAAACTTTGAAAGTTGAAGGGTATTTTAAAGTGCAAAATTAGTAGTATTTTTATTAATGTTTTAACATGAAGAAGATACTTTTTTATGGCCATATGGCATCACTAACACTAGAATTTGCAGCATATATGTAATTGATTTGGGATCTGCTCATGGAACATTTGTGGCTAACGAGCGATTGACTAAAGAGTCCCCAGTCGAGCTTGAAGCTGGACAGTCTTTGCGGTTTGCTGCATCGACGAGGACTTATATCTTGAGAAAGAATGATGCTGCACTTCTGATCTGTCCGATGAAGAGGCTGTTGTTTCTTATAATACGTTACTAAATCGCTTAGGTCTTACCAAATCTGGGTTACATTCATCATCTGAACATAGTAGCCCAGCAAGTGGAAAAGAAGAAACACAGCATGGAAGACCTACCAAAAAGCTTAGGAAGATGAGAGTGGCTTTCAGAGATCAACTTGGAGGGGAGCTGGTTGAAGTTGTGGGTTTTTCAGATGGTGCAGATGTAGGGACAGAGCCTGGTCCTATGGGAGTTAAAGAAGGAAGTCTAGTTGGGAAATATGAATCTCTTGTGCAGACTACCATAATACCTAAATGCAAGGAGCAATCTTCTTTGAGGGGAGATAACATTTCTCCAAAAGGCGTGACTGGTAAATTACAAGAAATCTTGAATAGGGTAAAAAATCCATCGAAAAGTGAAATATATGACGACCTTTATGGAGAATCATTTTCAGGAAATGTGGGAACGTCGTGGGCATATTCTCCTAGTACTGCTAATAACCCGTCTTCCCCTCCTAAAGACTTGATTGGTAAAGCTTCAAGTGGGAACCATGAAGTAGATAACAGGACCAATATGAATAATGACAGTGATGATGATTTGTTTGGTAATTGATCATAATGAGCTGAATGATTGTGGAAATCTGTAATTTTCTGTCGTGACAAATGGGTTGTTGATCAAGGCTACAGGAATTCTTTGCATATGGATGATTTTTTCCTTTTGAAATGTAACTGAGGACTTTAAGTTGATGCATTTCATCAGGAATTCTTCTTTGGTAATTGGACGCCTTACCAAGGGGCACGTGTAGAACTGATCATAATATTTGAAACTCTGGCTTCACAAGTGTATACAGTAGAAATTGAGGAAATGAGAAGAAAATGGGTGCGTGTCGCCTGTATGGTTGGTCGTTGAGGCTGTTCTCGTGAAGGTTCGAACCCGCCCCCCCCCCCCCCCCCCCCCCCCCCCCCCAAATCCCTTTTCCAATCTAGCCTAAAATAATAGTTCTTTTTGCATTGAGTTTGTCATCTATTGTTTGTAAGGTTCTGTTTGTTTGAACTCTTCGGATAATGAAAAGTGATCTATAGTAGGAAAAGAGATTCCAACAACATTTCCAAGTTGTGCACTTGTACTGAAAAAATAATTCAAGATTATTCCTAAATTAGAAGATTACTTTGGAATGAAAACACTGTTGTGCTACTGTTACTCTAGCAGATTCGAGTCGAGTTAAAGGAACGGATAGCTTAATTATTACTTTTGCTTGGCTACGCACAAAAATGATTTTTATGCTACTGTTACTCCTATATTATTCATTACATGAGAATGCTATATACTGTTACTTAATTATTACGTCTAGTGATTCTCCTTTTGACAGAATGACAAGATTTGCCGGCTACAAAAGATATGAAGATCAGCAGCTGTTTATTCAAGCTTTGAGCTAAAAAGTTGTTTGGACGATTCGATCAAAGATGCTTCCTGGAGTCAAATTATGGGAACTGTTAATTCTCGACGTCTTCGGCTTTACGAGGTAAGGTTTTATCAATGGTAGAAATTTGTAGTGATAAATATGGGTGCCAATGCTGTCTGGTTAAGAGTCCTTTATAAGAATGTAGTTAAAAGCTTAGAAAAACAGTGATATGCCTTGAGCAAGTGACACCCACTGAAAGACACGATTCCTTTTGATACTTTTTTGAGTCTTTGTAGTATCCCATCATAATGAGAGTGAAGTTTGACTATTCCCATTTGGTATACGTTTATAGTGTCCTCTCTCTCTATTTTCTCTCTCTACCCAATTATTTAGATGCCTTGTCCATGGAGTTTTTTGTTTGATTCATGAATCTTTTACGATTACTACTATTTAACGTATTTGATATTATACTTTTGTGGAAAGTATTATTGTTTTCCATGTTACTTTTTGTTGATACGTTAAAAAAAACGTTCAAAAGTAGAGCAAAATGTTTACAAAGAAAGTATATGATTTGGATATACTTATAGGATATTGTGGCGAAAGAGATTAGGACATAGAGCAATGATAAGAGATTCTCATTAAAAAAAACTGTAAAATTGATATGAGGTAATGATGGAAAAGAAGATGGTATTGATGATGATGATGTTAGAACGACGGTGATTTTCATCATGGCATGCAGTCATGATTAGTGATTCTGATTGAACGATGATGATGGATTGTTGAAGGGATTGAAGGGATGGGTGTGGGTCCATTATTTATAGTTTGATCTTACATTATTTATGTAGTTAATTACTTGCAACAGGAGCAGAGCATACTGAAGGTTGGAGGCACTGTTTCGTGAAAAGAAGATATATTTTAATGGGCTTTTTTTTTTATGTTCATCTCAAACTTTGTGCAAAAAAGTTAGCTGTTTTGTTCCCATTTTCTTACAAAAGTAGGCGTAGGAGGAGAAGGAATGATAGCAGTAACATGAAAGATGATCATGTGATTGCTATTAACTGTCCTACTCAACCTATTCCTTTGGTCTTCTACAAATATACTTTTGTTATTTCCTTCAATCCCATGTTCTTCAACAAATGAAATTTGTTCTAATACTTACAAGTAAATCCATGTAGTAGAAGATAATTTCGTTAAAAATGAAATAGATTTTCGAAATAAAATTGTTCTCATACTCCGAGATTAACAAATAAGTCAAATGTCAACGCGTTTATAAAAATGTATATCATTTGATCTTGAGTCTTGATATTCAACTTTAAATAACGAGATATATTCTGCTTTAGTAGTAGAAAGATTGACAATGAGTTGTTTTTTTGAACCACATGAAAAAAATACCCGAACCAATAATAAAAACACAACCAGAATATGGATGTAATGAAAGACTCTTTTACCTTCTTCTCAAAAAACTTGAGCTTGTCATAAATCTTCTTAACATACATACGACAAATGAAATATCAGGTCTCATTGCGATCAAATATACCAAGCTTCAACACAAATCTAAAACATATTCTACATAAACTTAATCAAGAAAAAGTAATGGATGAACGTCATATGCAAGACTACAATTTCAAAACATATTCTACATAAACTTAATCAAGAAAGTAATGGATGAACGTCATATGCAAGACTACAATTAAGAAAATCTTCAACACATGTATCGTGATGGAATCAAATTCAAATTTGAAAGTGTGTAGTTTTACAATCTTTACCCTATCCTCTCCTTAATAGGTAGATTTTAAAAGATCTCAAGTCGTTTTTACAGAAATAGTGAGACAAATACAACTCAAAATACGGTAGGCTCCTTCCAAATACAACTCAAGAGATTATAGTAAAAAGGAAATTGTTCGGTTACTTGTATGATTTAAAAGAAACAAGAACCAACATACATCAATATATTTCATGTAATCCGAAAAATTTCACGCGGTAAAGAAGACATTTAATATGAATCGTTTTGGAGTTAATAGTTCCATAAGATAAGGTAGAGTTTGAGGTTAAAATTTGGAAATTTAGGCAGTAGTTTTATTGGTTAAAAGAAGGAAAGGAAAGAAAGTAGAAGAAAAGATGGTTTTGTGTAGAAGAAAAAAGGAGACACGTGGGAGACATAGAAATGAAGAGAAGAGAGAAGAATTGTTGAAGAAGAGAATATAAGAAGAATGTAGGGTGGGATTAGTGGGGGAAAGCATGATGAGGAAAGGCAGTGTGTGTGGGGATCTTTCGCTTCGTTTTTTCACTTAATTGGTAGCACTCTCCAACAACTCTTCTTTTCCCCACTTCCCCTTTGCATGCCTTTTCTCAACTCAATCATTCACCTCCATTTTCTTCCTCTTTGGTGCCTACCTATGCACACAATATTCATATCAATATTGGTATGTGTGTGAGATTCCACGTCGATTGGGGAGGAGAATGAAGTATTTTTTATAAGTTCCTAGTAGACGCGTTTTAAAAACTTTGAAGACAAACTCGAAAGGGAAAGTCTAAAGAGGACAATATATGCTTGCGTTAGAGGGTGTGGAAACCTCTTCCTAATAGACGCGTTTTGAAAACCTTGAGACAAAGTTCGAGAAGGAAAACTCAAAGAGGACAATATTTACTAGCGGTCAAGGACGTGGAAACCTCTCCCTAGCAAACGCATTTTAAAACTTTGAGGGAAAGTTCGAAAGGGAAAGCCCAAAGGGGACAATATCTACTAGCGGTGGAGGGCGTGGAAACCTCTCCCTAACAGACGCGTTTTAAAAACCTTGAGGGAAAACTCAAATAGGACAACATTTACTTGCGTTGCAAAGTGTGAAAACCTCTCCCTAGCAAAAAAAAAAAAAAAAAAAAAAAAAAAAAAAAACTTTGAGGGAAAGTCTGAAAGAGAATGCCCAAAAAAGACAATATCTACTAGTAGTGGTGGAGGGTGTGGAAACCTTTCTTTAGCAAACCCATTTTAAAAACCTCGAGAGAAAACCCTAAAATACGCATTTTAAAAACTTTGAGAAACCCTAAAAAGAAAAACCTAAAGAGAACAATATATGCTAACAGTAGAGGGTGTGGAAACTTCTTCCTAACAAACGTGTTTTAAAAACCGTAAGGAAAAGCTCGAAATGGAAACTCAAAGAAGACAATACCCGTTAACGGCGGGCTTCAACTGTTACAACCTAGTTCGCTCATGTGGCCTTTCTTTCTATTCAAGCACCTTATCGTGCCTTGATGCATTGCCATGTTGACTAATACCAACCAACCAACCACTCTCTCTCTCTCTTTCTCCAATTCTTTAATATGCTACCCTTTTGTTGATGAGTTTGATACTCAAACCCACAAAGCTGTATTCACTTCTTTTCCATCTCTTCCAATATATAATATATTGCATGAACACAGCGTTGCTCCTCTTCCACACTCCAACCAATTCTCTTCCTCATCGCTTGTTTTATATTGATTTGATTGCAGCTGCCACCATGGATCAACTTTGCACAAGCTTTTCTATCAACTGATCTCTCTCTCTTCATACGGTACCTTTTTCAACTCTTTTTGGTTTCAATTCCAACAAAAAGTTTGATAATTTCCATTCCAATCACAAAAATAAGGAAACCCATCTCATAGTGTTCTTCATTTAATTCATGTTCTTCACAATTTTGCATTAATTCCCATGTTTGGTTTCATCCAATTCATAAAGTTTTATAGTTTACTTTGAGAAAAAGTGGGAAATAATTGAAGAAATAGAACCCCAAAGGGAGGGTTTGGTTGTTTTTGTGGCCACACAATATATAGCCTTTTGTTTTTCAGTGTCTTCTCTTTACCCCATTTGCCTGTCATTGCACAGACCGCACTTCCATGCTTATAACTCTCTCTCTCTCTCTCTCTCTCAAGAACAAACAACATTCTTCTCATTTTTTTCCCTTAATGTTTAGTGTTCATGTAATAGATCTTCATTTCCCATCTTTTCTTTTTATTTTCCTGATTTTTGTTTGATATAGGGTTGGTGTAGATGCTCCTTTAAACACATGAAATATTTGATTATTTGATTTGATTAAGGGAATAAACGGTGAGATCCTATATCGGTTGGGGAGGAGAACGAAATATTCTTTATAAGGATGTGAAAACCTCTTGCTAGTAGACATGTTTTATAACCCTTGAGGGGAAGCCCGAAAGGGAAAGTCTAAAGAGGACAATATCTGCTAGCGGTGAGTTTGGGCTATTACAAATGGTATCAGAGTTAGACATGAGCCATGTGCCAACGAGAAAGTTGAGATTTGAAGGGGGTGGACACGAGATGGTGTGCAAACAAGGACGCTCGGATCCGAAAGGGGTGGATTGTGAGATCCCACATCGATTGGGAAGGAGAACGTAACATTCTTTATAAGGGTGTGGAAACCTCTCGTTAGTACACGCGCTTTTAAAACCTTGAGGGAAAGCCCGAAAGGGAAAACACAAAGAGGATAGTATTGGCAAGCGGTGGGCTCGGGCTGTTACAAATGGTATAGGAGTCAGACACGGGGCAATGTGTCAACAAGGAAGCTAAGCCTCAAAAGGAGGTGAATTTAGGTCCCACATCAATTGAAGAAGGAAACGAGTATCAGGGGCCTCGAAGAGGGTGAATTGAGGGTCCCACATCGATTGAAGAAGGGAACGAGTGCCACCAAGAATGCTGGACCCCGAAGAGAATAGATTGTGAGATCCCACATCGGTTGGAGATTAATATAAAAATGTGAAAACCTCTTCTAGGAGACAACATCTATTAGAGAGTCCACTAGAGAGTCCATAGTATAGAAGGAGTTCGTTTCCAGTTCTTGAAATGTCGTCTAACTTAATTTTCATTACAGATTAAGCAAATCCATGTATCAAGCTTGTAAATCATTATATTATACCTTTTGAGAATTTGATGTTATCTAATTTGTATGATTATGGAAGGTGTGTGGCTAGAAATCTAGCATTTCAACTGAGTTAGAGCCATGAAGTTCATGAAATTAGGAACAAGGCCGGACAC
The DNA here is from genome assembly GCF_057944985.1 of Cucurbita pepo subsp. pepo. Taxonomy (NCBI): domain Eukaryota; kingdom Viridiplantae; phylum Streptophyta; class Magnoliopsida; order Cucurbitales; family Cucurbitaceae; genus Cucurbita; species Cucurbita pepo. Next base: position 5,272,264 of record NC_141806.1, on the reverse strand, counting down.
CTTCTACACTGAAGAAGCTACAAGGTAATGAATGCATTCATATGAACATAATTCAACCCACATGCCTCCTTTTTTTAATCAAGCTTTCATTGCAGGACTGTCATTTCTGATGCACCCACTGATCTTATTATCAAAATAAACAACATTACATATCTCATTCACAAGGTTCGTTCAACTCATCCCATGATGTTCTTCAAAAACTGCTTTTTCCGACATGTTTTTTTGAGCTAACCGAGCTGGATTTTGCTAGCTGCAGTTCCCACTACTGCCCAATTGCGGCCTTTTACAGCGTCTTTGCTCCAACAATGCTGACAAAATCAGTATTGAACTCCACGACATTCCTGGAGGAGAAGAAGCCTTTGAGCTCTGTGCCAAATTCTGCTATGGAATCACTATAAATCTCAGTGCCCATAACTTTGTCTCTGCGTTCTGTGCTGCTAAGTTCCTTCAAATGAGCGATTCCACAGATAATGGGAACTTCATCGCCAAGCTTGAAACTTTCTTTCTTTCTTGCATCCTTGCTGGTTGGAAGGACACCATTGTCGCGCTTCGTTCTGCTGTTGGCCTCTCGGAATGGTCCGACAATCTTGGAATCACCAGAAAATGTATCGATTCAATCGTCGAGAAAATCCTCACTCCACCTTCTAAGGTTTGAATCTCAAATGGGTTTGTCGAACTTTTTATTAGGAATAACGACTCTCTACCATGGTATGATATTATCATTAGCCAATGTGGAACTCCCTCCCAACCATCTCTACAATCCTCCCATCGAACAAAGTACACTATCAAGTCTCCCCTGAGGCCTATGGAGCCCTCGAACAACCTTCCTTAATTGAGGCTCGACTCCTTTTCCGGAGTCCTCGAACAAAGTACACTATTTGTTCGGTACTTAGAGTCACTTTTGACTACACCTTCGAGGGTCTCAACTTCTTTGTTCGATATTTGAGGATGTTGTTGACATGGTTAAGTTAAGGGCATGACTCTAATACCATGTTGGGAATCATGAATCTCTACAATAGTATGATATTGTCTATTTTGAGCATAAGCTCTGGCGGCTTTGTTTTAGGCTTCTCTAAAACGGAAAAGTTTCATACGAATGAAGATGTATTCTTACTTGTAAATTCATGATCATTTCCTAAATTAGCCAATATGTGACTCCCTCCCAACCATCCTTAACAATTCTCCCCTCGAACAAAATACATTATAGAGCCTCCCCTTAGGCCTATGGAGCCCTCAAACAACTTTCCTTAGTCAAGGCTCGATTCCTTCTCTGAAATCTTCGAACAAACTAGACCCTTTATTCGTTCTTACTTATAAACGGATGATCATTCCCTAAATTAGCCAATGTAAACTCCCTCCGAGTAATCCTCTTACACTTTTCCCCTTTTCCTTCCTCAAATTCCCCAACTTATCAATTTTGTTGCAGGTCACATGGTCCTACACTTACACCAGACCAGGCTACAACAAGAAAACCCACCGCTCTGTTCCCAAAGATTGGTGGACAGAGGACATAGCCGATCTAGACATCGATCTATTCCGCTGTATAATCGTGGCCATTTCATCAACATGCATGCTGCCGCCGCCGCTAATCGGCGAAGCTTTACACGTCTACGCCTGTCGGTGGCTTCCAGATATCTCAGCCCAATCAAATTCAGCTAAGAATCGGCAAATCCTCGAGACCCTAATCAGCCTCATACCCCCAGATCAAGAATCAATATCAGTAAGCTTCTCGCTTCGGCTACTCAGCCTTGCAAATCTCTTGGGAGCCTCTTCAGCTACAAAAACAGAGGTTATAAGGCGATGCAGCGCCCTGTTGGAAGAGGCAACAGTGAGCGACTTACTTTTTGCTTCACATTCTGCCTCCAATGATGATGGTGGCGATGAGTATTGCCATGATGTTGATTTGGTTGTGGCTGTTTTAGAGAGCTTCTTAATGGCGTGGAGACGACAGTCGCCGGCGGCTGATGAAAATGCTCAGCTTTTGATATCTATTAGAAAAGTTGGGAAGCTCATTGACTCTTATCTCCAAATGGTTGCTAGAGATCGAAACATGCCTGTTGCAAAGATGATTTATCTTGCTGAAGCTTTGCCCGACGTTGCCCGGCCGAATCACGATGATGTTTACAGAGCAATCAACATCTTTCTCAAGGTAAATACTTTGAGTTTATAAACTTGACTGAGTTGAATAAGTCACTAACTTATAGAGTAACTTTAGGACAAATTTATTAGACGGAGTATAATAAGTTACTATGGATATATGGAAGAATTGGGAGTAGTTCACAAATTGTGGACTAAGTTTTGTGGTTGTGAACTAAGTTTCATCCTTTAATGAGGAAGATCGTTGGTGGTTCTTAACTTGGGAGAAAGATTAGAAAGCTAGTTAGTGCTTCCTCCACGTAAATATTCATGAGATTATGATTTTTCGCAACAACAAACTGAAAAACTAAATGCTTAAACTTTCTTTGCTCCAAAAGATCTCTCTCCCAGGTATTCCTTTGTTTCTTTTACTTGTTTCGACATAATTTCGATCAAGGGTCACATCCAACATTTGGTATCAGAGCTCCTAGGATGCCAAAACAAATGTTGTCACCATACAAAGTCACTGGAGGAGAAGTGACAACAATAAAGAGCGGAAAGGAGGGGAGTGTAACGCTCTAGTACCCGTTACTCACAAATAGTAACTACGCAACATGGTCGATAAAGATGCGTGTCAACTTACAAGCACAAGGCGTGTGAGACGCCATCAAGCATGGTGACGTTGAGGAGCGTAAGGACATGATGACTCTTGCCGCCATCTACCAAGCAGTCCCGAAGGACATTCTTCTCATGTTGGCAGAGAAGGACTCGACAAAGGTAGTGTGAGAGATGCTGCAAACAGTGCATGTGGGTGTGGAGTGTGTCAAGGAAGCAAAGGTGCAGACCTTGAAGAGTGAGTTCGAGGCTATCCGCAGGAAGACGGTGAGTTAATAGATGACTTTGCCATGAAGTTGACAACGATCGTTAGTGGCATCCGTTCATTAGGTGATATGGTGAAGAGATCTCCATCGTCAAGAAGTTCCTTCGAGCTGTTCCCCAAGATTCATGCAAATTGTTACCTCCATTGAGCAGTTTGATGACTTCAAGAACATGTCAGTTGAGGAGGTTGTTGATCGTCTTAAGGTCCATGAGGAGAGACTTCGTCGTTATTAAGACAAAGAGGAGAAGAAAGACCTCTTACTCACACATGAGGAGTGGTTGACTCGGACAAAAAGGAACAATGCGGCTGACTCCTTTTTTTCAAGTACGAAGAGACGTGTTAGCCATAATAAGGAAAACAGAGGTCGTGGATATAGCTGTGGACATGATGGCAGAGAAGGCCGTGAGAATACCTCACAAACCCATGACAATTCCAACCTTTGGAAGGACATGAGCATGATCAAGTGTTACTCTTGTGGATAGGCACTATGCGGTAGAGTGCTGCAAGAAGAAGCATAAGAGGCAAACCTGACACTCACGCAGGATCAAGAGCCCGCACTAATATTGGTCAAGAAGATGCCGAACCTGTTGATGCTCAACGAAGAGAAGGTTATGATGAACTTTCTTACAAAAAGAGAAGATCGAATAGAGACCAACATGTGGTATCTTGACAATGGAGCAAGCAACCACATGATCGGAGATCAAACTAAGTTCAAGGAGCTTGATGAGAAGCTCATTGGAAACGTGAAGTTTGGCGATGGATCAATTGTACCGATCCAAGACAAATGATCCATCTTGTTCCAGTGTAAGAATGGTGACAACCGTTTACTGACCAAGGTATACTATATCCCAAACTTGAAGAGTAACATTATCAGTCTTGGTCAGATGACGGAAGAAGGAAATAGAGTGGAGTTAGCTGGCTCGTTCCTCGAGATGTTCGACATAAATGGAACCTTGTTGATGAAGATAAAACGATCGCATATTGCCTATATAGGATACTATTAAAGACCAGCCAGCCTATCTCTCTATTGACAAAACTTGCAGACACAACTTGGCTATGCCATGCAAGACTTGGACACGTGAACTTTCAAATGCTTAAAATGATGGGAGAGAAGAAGATGACTATGGGGCTACCCAAAATCATACACCGGGACCAGCTATGTGAAAGTTGTCTAGTCTCCAAACAAGCAAGACTGTCATTCTCATCTCAAACTAGTTTCCGTGCTGAGTGACCACTGCAATTGGTTCATGCAGATTTGTGTTCCCCGATCACCCAATTATTGATTGTTGGTAATAAGTATTTTCTCTTACTTGTTCACGATTATAGTCGTTGGATGTGGGTGTACATGCTCAAAGAAAAGAGAGGCATTATGTGCGTTTAAGAAATTCAAAAGACACATTGAAAACGGGTCTGATCAAAAGCTGAAAACCTTGCACACCGACCGAGGTGGCGAGTTCTTATCCCAGAACTTCTCAAAGTTTTGCAAAGAGGAAGATATCAAGCATCAACTCACTGCATCGTACACTACACAACAAAATGGTGTGGTCAAACGAAGAAATCACACTATAATGAACATTGCAAGAAGCTTACTCAAGAGCATGCAAGTCCCGACGATTTTTAGGGGCTAGGCAATATGACATGCAGTTTATCTTCTAAATCATTTACCGACAAAGGCGCTGGACACTTGTAGCCCCTACGAAGCATGGTTCGCCAAGACACCTCACTTTGAGTACCTAAGAGTCTTCGGTTGTACAACACATGTTAAGGCTGCAAAGTCATATATTAAAAAGCTTAATGATAGGAGCCAAAAGATGGTGTACTTTGGCGTAGAAGATGGAACTAAGGAACACAAGTTGTATGATCCGCAACATGAGAAAATTCATGCAAGTAGAGATGTCGCATTTGAAGAAGAGAAGAAGTGGGATTGGTGCAGTGTTGACAATAACAAACAGATTGTTATAGAGTTCACTATTCTAGAAGAAGAGGTAGATGCAAGAGACCTAGAAAGTGCCCTTACAGCAATACCAACAAATACACACATGTCATCACCGGTGATACCAATAGGCGTGATGGACTCTCTAGAACAAGAGAGCTTAGACGAGAGCACAAGAGGATCCACAACAGAGGATGAACCAAAGAAGTTTTGTTCTCTTGTTGAAATTTATGCGGATACACTTGAAGAAGAATTGGATCCCGATGAGTTAGTGTTGCTCGCAGCCAAGGAGCCGACAACCTACTGTAAGGCAATAACTGAGACGATGTCGTAGGAGGCTATGCAAAAGGAGCTTGAATCCATTGAGAAGAACATGGGTGGGAGGTCCATCACTTGGACGTCAAATCAGCATTCCTAAATGATGACCTCCAAGAAGAAGTGTATGTTGTCCAACCTGAAGGGTTCGTCATCAAAGCCGAAGAGCACAAAGTGTACAAGTTGTCAAAGGCCCTCGACGGTTTATGGCAAGCGCCAGGGTGTGGAACATCCTTTGAGGCCAAGTTTTTGTGAGGGCGTGGAACATCTCTTGGCAATCTCAGAAGTAGCGAACTGTGGCACTATCTTCCTGTGAGGCCGAGTTCATGGCAGCAACTGCAGCATCGTGCCAAGAATTGTGGCTGGGAAATTTGTTGAATGAAGTGGCTAGAAGTGAAATAAACCCAGTAACTCTCTATGTTGATAACAAATCTGTGATTGCACTGATGAAGAATTTAGTATTTCACGGACGCAGCAAACAAATTGACACTAGCTTCCACTTCATTCGTAAGTGTGTTGTCAAGAGAAATCGTTGTGGAGTTCGTATGCACTAGAGAGCAACATGTTGATATTCTAACGAAGACTCTAGCAAGGATTAAGGTTGCAGAGATGCAGGAATGGCTGGGAGTGAAGAATCTTGAACAAAATCAAGTTGACAGAGGAGATTGGGAGCTTATCAACTTAACTTAGTAGAATAAGTCACTAACCCGGAGTAATTTTAGTAGAATGGTTGGTAGGATTAGTTACTAACTCATGGAGCAACTATAGTAGAACTGGCCGTAGTTTCCCAATTGTGACCAAGTTTTGTGATTTAGACTAAGTCTTATGCTTTAATTAGGAAGATCGTTAGCTTGAGGGGAGAAAGTTATTCTTTTCACAACAACAGAGAGAATTAAGAGCTAAGTGCTTAACCTTTCTTTGCTCCAAAAGATCTCCCTCAAAGTGTTCCTTTGCCTCTTTTACTTGTTTCCACATAATTCCGATCTAGGGTCATGTCCAACAAACACGGCACGGTATGAATGAGTGAATATTTAAAATTTTTTTTTTTGATCATCCTAATCTCCGCTCCTAAATGCTTGGGGATCTCATTTATTGCAGGAGCATCCATATCTAAGCAAAGCTGATAAAAAGAGATTATGTCGAGTTCTGAACTGCCAGAAGCTGTCGGCGGATGTACGTGCTCATGCAGTGAAGAACGAGCGGCTGCCACTAAGAACAGTTGTGCAAGTGTTGTTCTTTGAGCAAGAGAAAGGTAATTCCAAGACAAGTAGCCGCGTAGCAGCAGCCACTGATGAGCTGAGATCAGGCCCAGATGAAAAGTTGAGGAGGTCAGCAAGCACAAGATCAAGGCACAAAGTTGCAGAAGCTGATAAAGATGAGATGAACACAAAACATTCGCTTGAATCACGAAGGAATCCATAGGATAGAAAAGGGATTGAGATGCGCCATGATCTCCCTTGCATTTTCAGGGTTCATGCTGTTCTTTCTTTAATCTCTGTTTGCTATAAAGGTTTGTACAGATAATTCAATCAATCCCCTCCTTTCCAACAGGATCTTCTCATATGTAATGTGTTTTTTTTTTTTTTTTTCCCTTTGTTGCCATAAGTGTGTTTATGAATAAGATTGATTTGCAAAAGGCTAACATTGGCAAAGTTTAATGAAACCGAATGAAGTTCTGGAGGCTGATTGTGAGATCCCACGTCGGTTGGGGAGAAGAACGAAACATTGTTTACAAGAGTGTGAAAATCTCTCCCTAGTAACGTGTTTCAAAAACTTTGAGGAGAAGCCCAAAAAAGAAAGTTGAAACAAACAATATCTACTAGTAGTGGGTCTGGGCCATTACAATGTTTGAGCAAGGAGACAGTAGTGGGTCTGGGCCATTACAATGTTTGAGCAAGGAGACTAAATCTTGAACCATTTCTTATAAAGGTGTGGAACAATGTTTGAGCAAGGAGACAGTAGTGGGTCTGGGCCATTACAATGTTTGAGCAAGGAGACTAAATCTTGAACCATTTCTTATAAAGGTCTGGAAAATATCTACTATTAATGGGTCTGGGCCATTACAAATAGTATCAGAGCTAGACACCGGACGATGTTTCAGCGAGGAGACTAAATCTTGAAACATTTCTTATAAGGGCGTGAAAACCTTGAAACATTTCTTATAAGGGCGTGGAAACCTGTCTCTAGTAGACACATTTTAAAACCGTAGACTAGCGGCGATATGTAATGGGCCAAAGTGGACAGCGGCGATATGTAATGGGCCAAAGTGGACAATATACTTAAACATATAGTATTGCAAAACAATCTGAAACCCTTATTCTTTATGAATTTAAACAGCAACTCATCCATAAAGATCATCTTAGTACATGTTGCTCTACATGTTGTTTGACTAAACAATGAAGTAACAATATTAAATGACTACATGTGTTTTTTTGAAGTGTTTCCACAAATGTGCTAGTTTCAAATTAGTATCACAAGCATATATCTCTTATTATTGTTCTTTAGTCTGGTAAAATGGTCTCACCATTTACAAGATTTTCTTTTCCTAGATTCAAATTGTGTAGTTAATGGTGGCTTGGTTGGTTGCATTGTACTTGTAATTACTAGAGCCAAATGGAGAAGTTTCAAAATTACATCCACATGCACTATTATTTTCAATCTATAAAAAGTAAAGTGAAATTAATATGATTCAAACGTTCATCCCAATATGACACAATAACCACAATATGCATCAAAATGACTCAATTATAAACTATTTACATAAACCATAAACATTAAACATACTGTGTTACGTTATTATCATCGATGTAATATACTATATTACCATCATCAACATGAATTTCATTAAACATTAAACATAAGAATTAATGTGCTACGTTATTATCATGAATCAATATGCTATATTATCATTATCATTATGGCTTCAATTTTCTATACATCAAATATAATGTGCTACATTATTCTTATCAACATAATAGGTTATATTATTCTCATTCTCATCAACATGGGTTTCATAAACAATGAACATAGTGTGCTATATTATATTATTAATAAACATAAATTGAAACCAAAACCTATATTATTATCGACCTGAGTTTCATTTTCATATATATGTTGACTAAGGTTAAAGGTTCTTATCAACTATGAAAATATTTTATTTTCACTTCTATGGAGTATCCAAACAACTGATTATCGAGTGTTGAAGACGACAAAATTGAGACAATTAAGTGTCGAGACAATCAACAACCGACAACCAAGTGCTTACTACTAAAGACGTCAGATGAGACTGAACCAGACTATGTGAAAACGTACTAAAGTGAAAGGGCAAAGGCAACGACGACTTGGAAGATGATGAAACTTGAAGAATGTATTGAAGACAATGGAACTTGGCGACCAAAAAAAAAAAATTTCTTTCTTTTTATTTAATCGGGTTGGGTTGGGTTGATCCAGTCCTTTACACACTAAACTCGAATCAACTCAAACTAGCTTGGGTCCAAAAGAAATACAATCCAACCCAACCCAAAATTCTATAGGACCCAAGGCAACCTTTGTAGTTGGGGTTGGATTTTTGGGTTCACGCCTGCCAATTTTAGTCAATTGGCTAATCTGTGGGAAAGAAAAGAAAAGGAAGAATAAAAAGAAAAGAGAAAGGAGAGAGAGAAAAGACAATTTGAAAAAAGGAAAACCATTGTGGGTGCTTCGATCTGGTCACGAGGAGTCGTTTTCAAGCAACGATCCCTTCATGAAAGTTGCTCAAAAGGTCAAAGGATATGAAGTCTGGACTCTTGGATCGCTCAAAATCATCCAGAATCAAGGAAGAACGAGAGGTAAGATTTTCAAGTTTTTAGTTTCTATTTTTCCTAGATTCGATAAGATTTTAGAGGAGTTAGATAAAAAATTTCGATAAAGTAGACACGAAGATAGAATTTCGATAATTTTTTTTAGTTCGGTTAAAAATGAGAAATAGAGATAGAATTGAAATCAAAGGGGTTGTATTCTCGTTAATATTCATATCCTTAAATAAGATAGAAGCTATCAAGTAATGCGTACCGAGGAAGAAAATATAAACTCATTAAATATTGAAAATAAAATATAATATCTAAGATATATTCTATAAATAATATATACTCTAAATATTATATCTAAGTTCAAAACAAATGTAAAAATAAAACAAATTAAATATTTGTATGTGCACGCACCCAACTCTAAATATAAAAATTTATATTATTAAAAAAGGGATTTTCAAAAGAAATATACAAGTACACATAAGACTCAGGTCAACGGTCCCTCCAATAGCCACACGGCTCAACACGTCCTTCATCATAGACAGATCTGCTGGTCACCTAAAAATGAAAGTATAGCAAGAGTGAGTATTAAAAATACTCCGTAAGTAACCTAATTTTAGGCTCTCATCTGACTTATTCCTATACTCATATTTTGAAGATATATGCTCAAACAATTCCTATAGTTAGCCAAAATTGTGCTCGAGGTTTATGCTACCTCAGGTTCTTAGATACCTAAACCCTACATGTACCCCTCTAAGGGGTACTTTATCACCTTTGGGGTTCATATCTGGATGGTTTTAGGTACTATTAACTCTGTATTTTACGTTTACTAACCTTGCCCTAAGTGTTCCTAAGTCACTGTGGCCGTGGCCCATGGAAAGGCCTTAGTACTCTATCTTAAGTATGAAGGAGACCCTTTGCTCTTAGAATATTTTGCATACTCCACACTTGACTACGTACTGAATTATATTCAAAAGATTATTCCTAAGGATGCCAAGCAACATCACTTTCGCCTTTTCAGGCTAAATCAATAAACTACCTATTCTTACCCTCAAATAAAAACAGTAAACTACTTGTTTAGGAACAACGACTACTTGTTCATTATCATTCTCAAGTTAGAGCAGTGGATTACCTGTTTAGGAACAGTAATTATATGTTTGTTACTTTTCAAACTAGAACAATAGACGACTTGTACATACACCCTCCTTGGTTTGGAAAGTATAAGGTCATGACTCCCCACTAAGTTTAACCAAGACTATCTCAATAGTGTACATCCTATACTCTTATAGTTCCTTGTGGGTGACGACTATTTCCTGCGTACCAAGTAGACCCTAACACCTGTTAGTTCGTTTACAAGTATGGGTTATGCCCTAGACGTTCCTGTAAGATACTTGATCAATTCAAAAAGGTTGTGTGACCCAATAGCTAGGCCTAGGATCAAATTATCATAAAAACAATAGTTTATGATCTAACATATTCATGGTAAGCACTCTAGGGCACATAACAATCGTTCAAATACTAATTGGGCGCATACAGGTTTTCAAACTTTCAAACTTTCAAACCTGTATCTAAAATTATATATAGGCATAAATCATAATCAACATGCTCAAATAAATAATAATAAATCAAATAAAGCATATTTAAGTACTTGTGAGCATAATAAAACTACCAGAATTTACAATTCATGCAACTAGATATTATAAAATTGAATATCATGCTAAACCGTAAATTTTTAGGCTTTTTAAGGCTTATTTTTCATAAAACTTGGGTCAATTAGGCTTCTAAACATGAATATTAATCCGTTGCTCACGGTCCTAATTGACTCTTATAAACTCTTCTGAAAACTTACTCCAAATAGTTACTCGTTTGGTTGTGTTTGGGTGCTCGATTCATGACCTTTTTAAGGTTGGAATTTCTTCAAACTTCTTGAGTAAGTGGAAACTTGTCTTTTAGTTTCTACTATAATAAACATTTTTGTAAGAATCCATAAAAAAATTGGGTAAACGGTTGGGATATGCAGCCTGCTGGCTAATTATTTATTGCTTATTCAATTCTTATATATATATATAGTAAAACTATATAGAGAAAACAGTCATATATAGTAAACGACTATTTATAGTAAAAAGCGGGTAAATAAATATATGGTAAATATTTATATGGGGAAGGGGTTATATCGGGTAAAGCTATATATATATAGTAAACTGAAGTCATACATATACCCCTTAGACAGTGCTTTGAAGATGTATTTTTCTCTTCTTGGTGTACATACCTGAAGTCATCAATATAAACTTTTAGCCAATATTCCTACTTGCATTTTCTCTCTCATACTCTTTGTATTCATCTAGATTAAGTGTGTGCGTTGTTGTGTGATCCTAGCTAGGCATGATTCACCACTATCTTTGAATATGGAAGGCTCAAAGATTGGAATTGAGAAGTTCGATGGATCCGATTTCGATTTCTTGAAGATGCAGATTGAAGATTATTTGCACCAGAAAGATCTTCATGAATCCCTGTTGGGGGTGAAGATGGATACCATGACCACGGAGCAGTGGAAGCTCAAGGATCGTTAAGGCTTAGGGTTGATCTGGTTGATGTTGTCCAAAAACATGGCGTTCAACATCATCAAGGAGAAGACGACGTCGAACGTATTAAAGGCGCCGTCGAATATGTACGAACAACCATCGGCTATGAACAAGGTGCATTTAATGCAGAGACTATTCAACCTACAAATGTCTAAAAGTGGATATATTGCAAATCATATAAATGAGTTCAACATGATTGTAAGTCAATTGAGCTCGGTAGAAATTATTTTTTAAGATGAAATTAAAGCATTGATTTTGATGTCATCTTTACCCAAGTTGTGGGATACTGTTGTTGTCACGATCAACAATTCACGAGGATTTGATAAACTGAAGTTTTATGTAATTCGAGATGTAATTCTCAGCAAAAGTATTCACAAATGGGAAATTTGAGATTCATCAGGCAATCCTCTCAGTGTTGATCAAAGAGGTAGAAGTAAATCAAAGAGCCCAAACAAACATGGGCGATCAAAATCAAAGAACCGGGGAAAATCTCCAAGCAAATCAAACGTAAAGTGTTGAAATTGTAGAGAAAAAGGGTACTTTCGGACAAAATGTACAAAATTGAAGAAGAAACAAAATCACAAATCTGAAGATAACAATGATTCTTCTATATATTTAACAGAAGATACTGAGGATGTTCTAATCCTTCGTGTGGACAGTTTGATTGGGTCATGAATTTTGGATTCAGGTGCATTGTTTCATTCTTCTCCAAGTAAGGAAATTTTGAGAAGATGTATCTTGCCGACAACTAAACCTTGGAGATTGAAAGAAAAGGGATGTCTGCATAAAAACTCCCGCAAGAAATCAGTGGACATTAAAGAATGTCAAATATATTCCTAGTCTCAAGAAGAACCTGGTCTCCATTGGTCAGTTGGATAGCACAGATTATGCAGCAGAGTTTGGGAAGAGTTCATGGAAGATCGTGAAGGGTGCTATGGTGGTAGCATGTGCCACAAAATCTGGAACCTTATACACCACTGCAGGGTGTATAAACATAGATACTGTTGTTGAGAGTGCTTCCAATTCAAGTCTATGACACAATGACTTGGACATATGAGCGTCAAAGGAATGAAGATGTTGGCTGTGTAAGGATTTTTAGAAAGCCTAAAATCTGTTGATATGGGTCTTTGTGAGAGGTGTGTCATGGTCAAACATAAATGAGTTAGCTTCACAAAGGTAGCCAAAGAACGAAAGAAAGTGCGATTGAAATGGTCCATATAGACGTATAGGAACTATCTCCAGTTTCATCACTTGGTAGATCAAAATTCTACGTCACCTTCATCAATGATTTCAGTAGGGACGTATAGGTTTATTTCCTGAAACACAAGTCAGATGTATTTGTCACCTTCAAGAAGTGGAAAGATGAGGTTGAAAATTAAACCACTTGAAGATCAAATCTCTGAGGTCTGACAATGGAGGAGAGTACGACAAGTCAGGTTTATAATATTTTGTGCCGCTTGGAAAATTAGATTAATGAGGAAATTTTCGTGTAAGGCCAGACAAAATGTCGTTGCAGAAAGGATGAATAGAACATTGAATGAGCGAGCAAGAAGCATGAGGATTCATTCTAGACTACCAAAGACATTCTGGGCTGATGCTGTGAACACAACAAACTATTTGATCAATAGAAGGCTGTCAGTACCCTTAGAGTTCAAGTTGCCAAAAGAAGTATGGACAGGAAAAGAACTCAAGTACTCTCACTTTAGAACTTTTGACTGTATTGCGTATGTTCATGTTGATCCAAAGAAGAGTGACAAGCTTGACGCTGAGCTTGTGAAGTGCTACCTCATATGCTATGATTATGACATGTTCGGGTACAAGGTTTGGGATGTCAAGAACAAGAGAATCCTGAGATGTTGTAGCAAATACTCAAGGAACTCCTGATGTGGGAATTGAGGTTGAGTTGCAAAAAAAATCACTAGTGATGTTGTAGCAGATACTCAAAGAACTCCTAAAACTGTTGATGAGGAACCAAAGGTGGAGCAAGTGACACTTGAGCAGGTGTTGAAAAAATCATCCAGAGATATTACTGCACCAGATAGGTATGTACCTTCATTACACTATCTGTTGCTGACTAATGAAGGGGAACCAGAGCCCTTTGATGAGGCCCTACAATTGGAGGATACAACCAAATTGAAGCAAATCATGAATGATCGTATGTTTAGGCTTCAGAAATGTGTTGTTCTTTCATCTACTCAGGCTGAGTACATGGCAATAGCTGAAGTTGGAAAGGAGATGATATGGATGATAGAATATCTAGAAGAATTGGGCAAGAAGCATCACGACAAGATTCTTTATACAGATAATCATAGTATCTTACAGTTGGTAAGGAACCCGGTCTATCATTCAAAGACAAAACATATAATATGATATCATTTCACTAGCAGGTTAGTTGAAAATGGTGATGTGTTTGGAGAAGATAGAGGGTGCAAAGAATCCAGCAAGCATGTTGACAAAATGTGTTATGTTAAAATATTGAGGTTGTGCAAATCCTCAATTGGTATGGTGCTTATAATCATTTGAGAATGAAATTCTTGGTTGACTGGATCAGTCTACCCGTGCGAGAATGGTTGGGACATGAAGCATGCTGCCTATTTATAGCTTATTTAGTTGTATTTAAGTGTTATAGACAGTAAAACTATATATAGAAAATGGTCTAAACAACTATTTATAGTAAAAAGTTGATAGAGAAATATATGATAGATATTTGTATAGATTATATGGTTATATTTAGTAGTGTTTTGGAGATGTACTTTTCTCAATCCCTCTATTCTCTCTAGTTAGAAGTCATCAATGTAAACCTCTAGACAATATTCTTCCTTATTTTCTCTCTCATGTTCTTTCTATTCATCTAGATCGAGTGTGTGCATTGTTGTGCGATCCTAACATAAATCATTCTAATCTATGAGCAAAGGTGCGCCCATATAGTTGTTTACATGTTCGATTGTGTTCGGGATCACTTTTAGCTACCTTTCCAAAGTTGTTTCAGTATCAAATTTCTTGGGTAGGACCCAAATTGAGTCTATTTTTTGGAACATCAAAACTTATTGTAAGAGAAAGTGTAAAAATAGGTGAACTAATCCAATTATTACTCGATGTTCAAGAAAACCTCAAGGGGCTGACGTGGCAAGCTTTGAAGTTGTCATGCCATCATCGTCTACGTCTGGACACAGATAGGAAAAAACCTGAACTTTCTACTCTTTGAAAATAACGTTTTTCATCGATTTAGTGATTACTTGAAAATGAGCAAGATATAAGAGGTCAAAGTGGGGTACCCAAGAATGAACTTACCGTCGATTCGACTTACTTCAATTCATTTGGTTTTAAAAAAAGTAAGATATAAGAGGTCAAATTGGGATACCCGAGAATGAACTTACCTAGATTTACAACTTTTTAAACTTTTTATGCTACTTTTGAAATCTCTTGAATATTTTTTAAACGCAATACTAACCGTAAAGGTATTTTTGAATTTTTATTTAAAGTTGATGTATTTTGTAGTTTTAAAAAAGTTTATAGATGTTTTTGAAGTTTTAAAAAGTGTATTAATGAATTTTTCAAAAACTTAAGGATATTTTTAAATGCTTTTGAAAGTTATTTTTGAAATTGTTTTTGAAAGTTGAAGGTATTTTTGAACGAATATTTTTTTTTCTTGAGATTTTTTCAAAGTTAAAAGAAACTTTTAAAAAATTATGAATATTTATTTTAGATAAAGGATAATGTTTAAGATTATTTTTATTAATTTAGTCATTAAGAAAGAACGAAACAAGAAATTAAAAAATGAAACATCATCGAATATCGAATCAAAAATAGATATAGTTCATAATGTTAAGAATGAGAAATAAAAGTGGGATAAAAAGTGCGATATTCATTAATGTTCACAATGTTTAAATAGGATACAAGCTACCAACTAATACCTAAAAACGTGGAGGAAATATAAACTAAGTAAATCTTGAGAATAAGATAAAATATACTACTAATCAAATCCTAAGATAAAATATTAACGGACGAATATTCCATAATTAATTATTATAATATATTTTTAAATATTATATTTTAATACTCCCCTCAAGTTGGAGCCCAGGGTATGTAATCACACCCAACTTATCTTTCAAAAAATCAAATTGATGTCTTTCCAAAGCTTTAGTGAAAATATCTGCCAATTGAATTTTAGTCGAAACATAACACGGTTTGATAATTCCAGCTTGTAACTTTTTTCGAACTATATGACAATCTATTTCAATGTGTTTCGTACGTTCGTGAAAGACTGGATTGGCTGCTATATGTAATGTTGCTTGATTATCACAATACAATAATACTAGTTCGGATAGTGGAACTTTCAAGTCTTGGAGAATGTATCTTAACCAAGTTAACTCTAAACAAGTATTTGTCATAGCTCGATACTTGGCTTCTACTGATGATCTGGACACATTGGTTTGTTTTTTAGACTTCCAAGAAATAATTGAATTTCCGAGGAAAATGCAAAACCCAGAAATAGACCGCCTGGAAGTTCGACAACCACCCTAGTCTGAATCGCAATATGCTTGTAATCTTAAGTTGTTTTTAGATGGCAGTAGAAGTCCTTGACTAGGGGTACTTTGATGTATCTCAGAACTCGAAGAGCTACCTCCCAATGTGGTTTTCTTGGTTCATGCATAAATTGACTAAGCATACGAACTGAATACACTATGTCAGGCCTAGTAACGGTTAAATATATTAATATGTCAATCAACCGTCTGTAATTACTTGGATCATTCAACATCTCTCCTTATGTTAAAGAAAGTTTCAGATTTTGCTCCATAGTAAATCTTTCTGGTCATGCTCCTGTAAGACCTGTGTCTCGAAGAATGTCTAGAGCATACTTCCTTTGAGACATAAAAATTCCGTTTATAGATCGAGAAAATTCAATGCCTAGGAAATATTTCAAATTCCCTAAATCTTTGATAAGGAATTTCTCGAGTAAACTAGTCTTGAGATATTGAATTTCTTTGAAATCATTGTCTGTCACCAGAATATCATCAACATAGATAAGAGCTGTAGTGAAAGAGATACCTTTACTCTTAGTAAATAAAGAGTAATATGCTTTGGATTGAATGTAGCCTGCATTTTGTGTAGTGGTAGAGAATATGGAGAACCAATTGCGAGAAGCCTGTTTTAAATCATAAAGTGATTTATGGAGCCGACATACTATATTCTCCCCTGTCGGCGAATACCTGGTGGTAAAGACATATAGACTTCCTCATCTAGATTACCATGGAGAAAAGCATTTTGAACACTCAACTGATGAGTAAACCATTTTCGAGCAGCGGCAATAGTGAGTAAGCAACGAAGTTTAGTAAGTTTCGCTGTATGAGAAAATGTCTCTTTGTAATCAACACCTTTAACCTGAGTGTATCTCTTTGCTACCAGTCAGGCTTTATAACGTTCGACAGAACCATCAGAGTTGTGTTTAATCTTGTACACCCAACAACAACCGATAGCTTTATGGCCAGGTGGTAGAGAAACGAGAGACCAAGTATGATTACGTTCTAAAGCTGCAATTTCATCATTCATAACCTGCTGCCATAATGGGTTGCCAACTGTCTCATCATATGTTTTAGGTTCTGTTTGGACTGTAATAAGAGCTAGAAAAGCACGTTGAGTAGGAGAAAAACGCAGGGAATACCTAGTGCTAGTGTTTGGACTTGAGCTAGAGGTTAAATGATTGACTCCAGAAGACATCTCATAATCATTATGTCAAGCTGGAGGCTGTTTGCTACGAGTAGAACATCGGAGTGGAACTGATGTATCAGGTTGGATAGGATTAGAATTAGTGGGTGAATCTAGAGAAGGAATAGAAGGCGGAGGAGACGACGAAGTAGTAGGTGAAGGAATAGAAGATGAGGGAGGACTAGAATGGATGTTTGAGTAGGATGGATCATGAAGTGGTAAAATGGGAGTTGAATGAGCTAATGTCAAAGTTTGTGAAGCAGATGAAAAAGGAAAATCATCTTCACAAACTTTAACATCACGACTGATAAAGAATTTTTTAGATTGCATGTCATACAACTTGTAACCTTTGTGACCACAAGGATATCCTACGAAAACACAAGGAATTGCCCGAGGTTCAAATTTTTGTTTAGGATGTACTACAGTTGCATAACACTTACAACCAAAAACTTTAAGATGGTGAAATGTAGGTGGTCATTTGTAGAGTGCTTCAAAAGGTGTCTTGTTAGATAACAATGATGATAGTGTTCTATTTATAAGATAAACAGCAGTTAAAATGCACTCTCCCAAAAAATTAAGTAGATCATGTGACTGAAAGAGAAGAGACCTAGTTACATTTAGGATATGACGATGCTTACGTTCTACGACTCTATTTTGTTGTGGAGTATAGACACAAGTGCGCTGAAATTCAATGCCACAAGAAGTAAAAAATGGTTGCAAAGATAGGAACCTGTCCCATTGTCTGATCTAACTATCTTGATAGTAGTATGAAATTGAGTTTGAACGAATTTAACAAAGTTCATTAACAAATGATGTACTTCGGATCTATGTTGCATAAGAAAAATCCAAGTACATTCAGTAAAATCATCAACAATAGTGAGAAAAAAACACGCAAACCATAATGAGTTGGAATTTTATGTGGTCTCCAAACATCACAATGTAACAGATCAAAGACAGAATGAGTTGTTATTGAGCTTTTTGGGAAAGACAACCTAGTTTGTTTTGCTAATGGGCAAATACTAGAATTATGAAAAAAAGTAGCATTGCTAAGATGCAATTGATTAGCTAGAAATTTAAAACGAGAAAAAGAAGAATGACCTAGGCGTAAATGCCACAAATCAGATGACTGAGATACTTGGTGAGCTGAATATTTGATTGGAGATGAAGAAATATGATAGACCTCTGAATTGTTTACCCGAGCCAATTATCTTCCCCATAGCCAAGTCCTGCATAACACAAGAATCAAGATAAAAGGTGACATAACATTTCAAGTCATAAGGTAAGTATGCTGATGGACATTAGTTTAAATTGAACGAAGACACACATAAAATATTGTTTAATTTAAGGTCAGGACTAAAGGAAATATTGCTAGGATGTGACACATATGGTGTCCCTCTATTAGGCAAATTTATTGTAGATATGGTGACACCCTTTCGTTCAGTCATAACAGAAGCTTTTGATACTATAAAGTGATCCGTAGCTCCACTATCAAGAATCCATGAATTAGAACTTGTAAAGTTAATAGATAATGCAAATACTGGAAACAAACCTGCAGTACTGATATTATTATCAGAATTACCAGAAGGACGATGATTGAATGCAAATAAGGCTTGTGTTATATGTTGTAATTGCTTAGAACAAAATTTTGGAATGGAATTAGGTGACTATTCTTCTGTATTCAATTGAGAAACATTGGTCATATTTGCAGATGATCTATATCCACGATTGTTGCGTTGATTGACTTGTACTGCCCTTCTAGAATTATTTTTCTGTCGACATCGATCTTCTGTATGTCCCCTTCTATCACAAAATTTACGGTGAAACTTAAGCATTCGACACTCATCAATTATATGACCACTTTTATTGCAGTGTTCACATGATTTGTCTTTGGTGAATTTTGAATATGTTGTTTTCTTGTGCACTGCTAATGCAATCGAGAAATTCTCGGTAGGTTCAGAAGTTACCTGACGCTACATCTCTTCTTGTACCAAGTAATGAATAGGTTTGCCTCACATTAGATAATGGAGTCATAGATCTCACCGTTTTATAAGACTCATTGAGCCCCATGAGTAGTTGCATTAACTTGTCTTCTTCGCATTGATCAACATATATTTCACGTTGATTACAGGTATATGGTGTGTCGTACGCTTCCAATTCATCCCAGAGTGCTTTGAGCTTGGTGAAATATGTTGACAGTGTCATGGTTCCCTGTAACATCATTGCTATCGACTTTTGTATCTGAAAAATTGCTGGAGCATTTTTTTTCTTTTGTGAAAATTGATCGTGAAGATCAACCCACACTTGATGAGCTGTCTTGGCATGAATAATACCTTCAACAATATCTGCTTCAATTGAATGAGTTAACCAAGATATTATCATATTGTTGCACTGATTTCAGAGTTCAAATTCGGTTGAATTTGCATCTTAAGACGGTTCTTCAATTGTGCCATCAATGAAGCCATTTTTTTTTTTTGGCAATAAGAGCATGCATAACTAATTTACTCGATGATTAGTACTTTGTTCCATTTAATTTGATTGGAACAAATGAATATCCCGGTTAATCAGAGTAATGAATATAATAAGGATGTTTTAAATCAACATCTGAAATTTTGGAGCTGAATTTGGCTGATTCCGCCATAAAGGAAATTTTGATATTTAAGAACACCAAGATCGGTGCTCTGATACCATGTTAAGAATGAGAAATAAGAGTGGGATCAAAAGTGCGATCTTCATTAATGTTCACAACGTTTAAATAGGATACAAGCTACCAACTAATACCTTACAAATAAGGAGAAAATATAAACTAACCAAATCTTGAGAATAAGATAAAATATAATACTCATCAAATCTCAAGATAAAATATTAAAACCTCTAACATATATTCTATAACTAATTATTATAATATATTTTTTAAATATTATATCTTAATACATAATCATATCAATAATTACTATAAACATTTATATTACAAATAAAAATGCAACCACCCAAGAAAAAAATTCCATGAAAAAGAACAAAAAAAAAAAAAAAAAAAAAAAAAAACTTTAAAAAAATGATAAAATCTCATCCTCCCATGGTTGAACACGAAAAAAAAAAATGAAAGAAAGAAGTTGCATAAAATGGAGTAAAATTTAGAATGAATCCACAAAAGTTGGGTGTAGGCCTAAATGCTTCCTTGCCTTACCCACAAAAAGATCTCTGGATTTGATGAAGCCAGGCAAAGTTCCGGCAATGGTAGTCAAAGAAAACTGGGCCACTGCCTGTTTCCTCCCCAGCGAAACTATGGCGGTGGTGGAAGATGGAGGCCTGTAAATCTCCATCTTACCCTCTTTTCCAACCATTATCATCTTCATGTTCTTCGTAGCTACCCTTGCTTGTCTCTTCGCCGATTCCCCTTGCTTACTTTCCTGCATTCCCAATAACCATTCTTTACTGCTTTACTTATATTATGATATTTAGCCTTCCATTATAGTTTACAGTAAATTTGGATACGTTTCACACCTTTATAAACCGTGTTTTGTTTTCCTCCCCAATCGATACAGGATCTCACAATCTACCCCCTTCAGTGTCCAGTGTCCTCTCTATCACTGGTTCCTTTCTCCAATCAACATGGGATCCCCACTAAATCCACCCCTTCGAGGGCCAGTGTCACAACCTAACAATGGTTGTGCCTCGATGACTAGTTTAAATGGGGGAGTGTCACCACCTAACTATGGAGAGAGTAAGTTGTGACCCTCAAGTTGTGACAAGATGAGACGCGATGTTGCATTAGGTGACCTTGGCCCTGAGCAGAGGCAAGGTCGAGTTCAATGACTTGGCATAGTGTAGAGACAAGTTGGTTGTGTCACAGACGATTGAACATTCACGCGCAGGCAGCGTGTGTAGTCGAACAAGCTTAGATTTTGCACAAGCGATGTTCGATTAGCGAAGACAAACCTCTCCTAAGGTCTGATGAAGCCACAAAGTCGGGGTGAAAAATATATATGGGGCTTAATTCCCCTTAACGCTCATCATGAACGTGTCAAGATCACAACGCCGTGCCGTTGAAAAAGTAGGACCGTGACACCCAGTGTCTTTACTGGCACACCACCTCGTGTCTACCCCTTCGGGGAACAGCCTCCTCCCTAGCATATCGCCTGGTGTCATATTGTCCTCTTTAGGCTTTTCCTTTCAGGTTTAGTCTCAATGTTTTTAAAACGCATCTGCTAGGGAGAGGTTTCCACTCCCTTATAAATGGGGTTTCGTTCTCCTCTTCAACCAACGTGTGTTCTCACAACATAAGTAACACATGTGGCATTTTATAATATACAGATGTCTTCTTTCTATTTATTTTTATTTCTATTTATTTTATAATTTATTTGATGATTATAAATAGAGAACTTTCACGAATACAAGTGTTTTAAGCAAACATTCTCAATATATAGATATAAAATCTTACTCGAATGTTGGTGATGTCTCCGATGGCAAAGATGTTATGTCGGCCTTTAACTCGGAGATTTCCGTCCACCATCAACCTTCCATGCCTATCCAAATTGGTTTTCAACATGGTCTTGTGAAGCCAAGCCGACCCAACTGGTTTTCCGGTGCATACAAAATGGCAGTCCGCCCTGATGGTCTCGCCCTTTGAACTTCGAAAGGTTTTGGTTCCCTCTGATACGTTGTTTAGATCAATTTTTTGATCCAATTTTACAGCCACCCTTCTGGAGATGAGCCATTTTAGAGCCTTGTCTGAGGCCTTTGGTCCCATGAATTCCAACAATCTTGGTCCGTCGTGGACCAGGGTGATCGCCTTGTCCCGAAAGTCTGTGGCAATCTCTCCGGCGAGTTCGACACCACTCGGTCCACCTCCGATTATTAGTATGGAATTGGCTTCTCTAATCCTTTCATTTTCTGTAGCAATGACAAAATCATATTTATCTACCAAACATATTACCGAGTTGAATAGTCCAGATTGAATAGTTCAAATGGGCGAGTACGTCCCTTAATCTTATAAGATTTTTCCATCACAATTATACCCTATAAAAATAAATGGAAATGAAAATAGAAATTTAATTGTTAATTCTTTTAATTTTTAACGGAATATATATATATATATATATATATATATATATATATATATATATATATATATATATATTATAGTTGTTTATTTCCTAGTGGTATGCATGAATTGATGTTGACCATTAGTTCATTAATTAATTAATTAATTAATTAGATAAATACATTTCTTGTTTGACTATAAAAATAAATTAATAAAAAAATATAAGACAAATATTAGCAACCATTGTGATATGTATTATTTAAAATATTAATTAACCATAAAGTCTAAACCAAAAATAAAAAATGAAAAAATATACTTTTGATTTTTACCCTTCTGTAAAATATTTTTTAATCCAAAAAGTGAAAATTGAAAAAGAAAAGAGATGAATTTACCTGTTCTGTAGTGTTGAAGACGGAGATCCCTGGTTGTCGGAAGGGGATGATCGTGGCCAGTGGCGACAACGAGAAAGTCAAAGTCGACATGTCGTCCATTGGCAACCAACACTTGGGATTCAGTTATATCCACAGCAGGGGAAGTAATTAATCGGCCATTGCTGAAATACTCGGAATGTTTAATCAATGATCGCTCTGCAAAAGAAGGCTCCACCGTTGATCTCAAGCTGCCGTACGGAATCTCCAAATACTCCTTTCTGATCGCCAAATCGGCTTCACGATCAATTTAAAACTTCGATTTACTTAAATATAATAATAATAATGATAACTTTTACTCACGGATCAATGAGAGTGACATTGGCGAAGAACTGGAGGGATTTGGCTAGCAGAGAGCCGGCTATGCCGCCGCCAACCACCACCACTCTTCGCAACCCTCCGCCGCCTCCGCCGCCGCCGTGTTTGTCCATTGATCTCAAGTCCGATTAGGTGTATTGGGAAGCGGAGCCTTGAATTAAAGAACAAAGAGTGGAGACGTGCAAATTGGTGTTAATTAATACTTAATAATAATAATAAAGGGCAACTTGGGTGGACTAGCGGAGTTGACTTTGGGGTTCGTCAAGTTATTCATTTGCTTCTAATGTTCGTATGCCATAACTTTAAAAGTTGGAGTTTCAACGTGAGTTTTGACATGCATCTCTAGAGTTCAATCAATATTTGTAAAAGATAAAAACTCCGTAAATTTGGTGTCGATTGGACACTGTATGAAGGCTTTACGAGGCTGTATGACTAATGTCTAAGATCATGTCTACTCCTACCATAACTAAAATGCCTCATAATATACTATATGAAGAAGCATGATGTCATCTTTCCACCACCCCTAGACCTCAAAGTTTAAGTAAACTACCCTATGCCATATGTGTGTGTCTTGAGTGTCTTCCTTTAAGAATGAGTTTTCAAGGACAGTGTCGGGTGATACGAGTGTATTGACATTGCGCCCCGTCCTTTGAATAGGATGTTGGTATATGAGGCTGCTCTGAAATAAAATATGCAGAAATGACTTGACATGAACATGAGAGAATTCATGCCTCAATAATGTTTGAATGGATGTTCGATATGTCCCAATTATAAAGTTGGCTCATGGATCGATTTTCAAAGCATATCCAAGCAAATAGTAAAGGTAGATGATATTCTAGAACTTGAGATGATATCAAGTAATGTGTGAATTGTGTTAATGAGAATCAAAACAATGGAATGAGATGTGACATTAAATTTGAAGTACCTTGGCCTATAGTAGAAGCAAGGTCGAATCTTACTACTAGGTCTAGTAGAGACAAATTACTAAAGTTTCAATTGAGGAAAAATACATGCATGAGCAACGTGTATGCTAAACGAAACTTAGTTTCTATATGAGTGTTGTTTAATTGGCAAGGGAGAACCTTGCCTAATGTCACTCAGCAGCAATACTTGGCGAAAAAGTATAATAGGGCTAGAAGCATGTATGATTTTCATTCGATATAAATTCACCATCCAACCAAATTTACTGGTTAAAAGTATTATATCTATAAATGTCCACCGGGCGGGGATGAAAAAGCCTTTTCCATTTCCATCCTGCCACCTATTTTTATCTCTATTCTTACAAAAAATTTCGGGACAAAGATTCTCATAAGAAATGGGTAGGAATCTGGTTCCACCGGAGGAATTTTCACCGTTTATTATTCTTTAAAATAAATAATCATTTTAAAGAAATTTTTTAAACTATACGTTTATTTTTAATATAAACTATTAATTGGTGATTCGTTATTATTTGTTGATATAATCCTTTCACCCACCATCTAAACAAAATATATATATATATATAGATATAGTGTTTATTTTTTATTAATAAATTGATAATTAAATAAAAAATGATAAGGCATTGTACCCTTAGAATAGAATATAAAAAGTTTTTATTACTTGAAAGGTATGAAACTTGAAAAGTCTCTCTTTGAAACGGGACGGAGACATGGACGGGATGAGGCGGCTCATTTATTTAACGGAGAGAAATTTTTCTCCACTCCCTCTCCCATTCCCGATTCAATACAGATCTCCATGAAGCCCTTGCACACCCATTTTGGGTTCAGTACGGATCTCCATGAAACCATCTCTAATTATATATTCGAACCAAAGAAAAATAAACACGTTCTTAGTTTGTTTTTCAAAGAAACTTTTATTAAAATTAACTAGCCACGTGGGTAATAAAAGGGTCCACTTGGCATCTCTTCCAATTATTTTAGGCTAACGAAGCTCGTCTCCAACCACACCGCATGCACCCAGCTGCAACAAGCCATTGGTATCGAACTCGATAGCAGGTATGAAGGATGTAAAGCTTGTGTCACTTAACGCAATAAAGATATCTCCCCTTCTAATTTTCCATACATTCAAGCTCTCTTACCCGTGTTTATCACCATGTTTAAATGAAGGTAATATATATAGTAGTTACTGCTAAGTCTTCAACTTACAGTGGATTGTGTTAGACGAACACGACTCTCTATAATGGTATAATATTGTCCACTTTGAGCATAAGCTTTCATGGCTTTACTTTGGACTTTCCAAGAGGCTTCATACCAATGGAGAGAGTATTCTTTGTTTATAAACCTATGATCATTCCTCAAATTAGCCGATGTAGAGTATAAAATTTAGCAAATTAAACTTGAAATTGATGTCATGTGTTCACATAAGTTGACTTGGATATAAAAAACAATATCGAACTTTCGTTAGGGATAAATTGGTGACATCAGCCTAGGCTAATCAGGTAAGTGGCCTTACTATCGATTCAGTTGGAAGACTTGTCTTATGTATGACGACACGTGCCCAGTGACCCTTGCATGTGTCATTTATGTTTTATGTAATATGATGATGTGTTGATGTTGTATGATGATGTTGTCTGATGATGTGATAATGTTATATAATGACGCAATGATGTTATATGATGACGATATGATATGATATGATGACAACATGATGATGAAGCATAATAACATGATGATGATGATGATTGATAACATGATGATGAGATTTCATATTAAGATAATGTGCATGTACTAAATGTCATGATGCATTGTGACAAAGAGTTTTCTAAAACACAACCCTATATGATGTTATGGATGAAGAAAGTACGAATGACAATACATGCATGTTACCTAGGATAATATGTGAATGATGTATAGAGTTACGTCCTAAGAATAATTTCAGATGAAAACAATAGGAACCTTATGAATATTGCATGTTCATATACATCGAGTTACTTCTCCATTTATGATAATGAGTACGGACACGAACACGAACATTGATGATGATCATCATCATGCCTCACATGATACTCGGAGGTTTGCTGACCTCTGGACGTCTAGCTATGGACAACTAACTTGATTACGATGAGTTCAAGGGGATGCAAACCGCCTGGAGATTCACACTTGGACTTATGGGTCGTGTATAGGGAAGTACTACAATCCAATTTTGTCTAGACTGGAGGCCACCTCTAATGGTTTTAACGATAGGTCTCTAAACATGAGTTGCATGTGTTTGCATTCTCTAACTCCAATAGTGGGGTCACTCATGGACTATTTCTTAAAATACTTAAGTTTCTATTTCAAGTAAAGACAAGGCACTCGTGTACAACTCATAACGACATCAAAGTCAAGACTATGACATATGCATAGGATAGTGATATTTTATTTCTTTGACTTTAGGTTAATATAGAGTGTTTTACTTTTAATGTTTTATTTAGTATTTCGTTACGTTGTTTTAAAGATATTTTCGAACACGTAAGTCTATGACAATGTTTTGTGATAAAGTTTTAAATATTTATTTTTGCATAGGAGAGTATGTTATGACGACGGTAGTGACTTTAAATCTAAGGTTGTTTGAGGTGGAGGCGTGGGTTATGAGGTCAGCTGGTGGTCCCAGGTTGCAGTGCAGCTGAACTTACTGGATTTGGATCTAGGCCTCTAAGTTGTCTGGGCCAGGTGTTTGTGTTGTAGGGCCAAGTGGGTCACTACAGGTGGGCTGAGTACAGAGTTGAGTTGTCGGGCTGGGTTGAATATAGGGTTGTAGATGGGTACCCGACCCGGATCCATGGGTTGCATCTTCTTCACCCATATACGCTGTGAATTCCCGATAGTTTTCTCTCTCTTCTCGAAGGTACCCGACCCGGAATTCTGGCGCCTTTTCTGGTGACTTGGCAATTTTTTTTTTTTTTTTTTTTGTAATGGTTACATGAACCAAATTTTAGTTGACTGACTTACGAGGATGAGAATAAATACTCTGCAATCGTGTTACGAATATTGATAGTGTATGATTGTGATACTTAGCACGATATCTTATGTAACGGCCCTAGTAGATATTGTTCTCTTTGAATTTTTTCTTTTTGGCTTCCCGTTTTTAAGACACGGAGAGGTTTCCACACCCTTATAAAAGAATGCTTCGTTCTCGTCCTCAATCGATGTGGTATCTTACAATCCACTTGTCCCCGTCCCCAACTGATGTGGTATCTCACAATCCACCCCTTTAGGGTCCAGACTTCATTCATCTCAAGGTTTTTAAAACGCCTACTAGTGAGAGGTTTCACACCCTTATAATAAAGAATACAAAGCCAACCGATGTTGGATCTCACAATCCACCTCCTTTAGGACCTAGCTTCAATCGATGTGGGACTCCAATTTGTTAGGTTATGGAGTTTGCTGTTATTTATAGCTTAATGAACGACTATACATATTAAAGCTATATTTGGTAAATGACATATAAAATAAATTATCATAAATAGTAAATAGTTATGTATAGTAAAAAGCTATATCCGGTAAATGGTAGATAGTTATATATGATAGATATTATATATGGTTTATAGTATATATATAGTAGAGATTATATTTGGTGGAGCTATATATATATAATAAATAAGCTAAACCATATTTATATATATCCCCTTACAGAGATGTAACTTCTGTATTCTCTCATACTTGTATTCATCAATACAAATTCTTTAGCCAATATTCTCCTTCCATTTTCTCTGTCCTGTTCTTTGTGTTTCCTTCCATTTTCTCTGTCCTGTTCTTTGTGTTCGTTTAGATCAAGGTGTGCGATTCTAACACAATTCACATC
Source organism: Cucurbita pepo subsp. pepo (assembly GCF_057944985.1). Classification (NCBI taxonomy): domain Eukaryota; kingdom Viridiplantae; phylum Streptophyta; class Magnoliopsida; order Cucurbitales; family Cucurbitaceae; genus Cucurbita; species Cucurbita pepo. The sequence continues at coordinate 5,244,418 of NC_141806.1, read as the reverse complement.
CACTCCCCCTTTGGGACTCGGCGTCCTTGTTGGCACACTACCTCGTATCAACTCCCCTTCGGGGCTCAGCCTCCTCGCTGGCACATTGCTTGGTGTATGACTCTAATACCATTTGTAACGGCCCAAGTCTACCGCTAGCAGATATTGTATTTTTTGTGCTTTAACTTTCGGTCTTCCGCTCAAAGTTTTTAAAATGCGTCTGTTTCGGAGAGATTTACAAACCCTTATAAAAAAATAATTCATTCTCCTCCCAACCTAAATAGGATCTCAATATTACCCTATAAGCTCATATTGATTGATTTTGTAACTTCTATTGCTTTGAAATTTTTTAGAATTTGAATTTTAAGAGATCTTGTTCGTTTAATAGAATTGAAGGTCGAGAAAATCAAATAACTATTAGCAAAAAAAGCATGGAAAAAAACACAAAAAATAAAAAAATAAAAAAAAATAATAAAATTTAGGTTTCTATCTTTTGTCTTTCTATTTTCTTTTTAATTTTTTTAAAGTTTATTATTATTACTTTAATATTAACAATGTATTATTATTCCTTGGAAAATAATAATGTACGAGAAGAAATTAAAAAAAAAATCAAAATTTGGAAAGTTTATTAATTTTTATTGTTATTTTAGTATTAAAAGTGTATTTTTCTTCTAATTTTGGTAACTTTATGATTCTTCATTATTGTTATTATTATTATTTTAGTATTAAAAATCTATTATTTTAGTATTAAAAATTATCTAATTTTGGAAAATTTGTTTTTTATTTAATTATTATTTTGTTTGCAGAAAAAGACTAAAAAAGAAAATGACAGCACGTCCATTCTTGTATTCACCTCTTCCTTATATAACAATGAAGATCATCAAATAAAATTTCAATGGCGACTCTAAAAGATCTCTCCACGATATTGTTTATCGAAATTCTATCGAGACTTCCGTCAGAGTCATTATTCCACTTAAAGTCGGTGTGCAAATTTTGGTACTCTCTAATCAACGATCCTACAAATTTTTCGCTTCAAGATAAATGTATTCTTATGGAGCGAAAGGTGATGGTCAATTCTGAAAACTTTACGTATATACCCTTCATCCTCAAGTTTTCCCTCACTCCTGGTCGATCTATGTCCATTCGCGATCTCCATAGTCCATTCAGAGATTGTACGTGTTTTAATATTTGTGGGCATTCACATGGCTTGTTTTGTCTTTCCAACGATAGGGTTATTTTCCTCTTTAATATGACGACCGAAAAGTTTCGTAAGCTCCCGTTATCGATTCTTCATTTTGGAGATGTCTATGACATTGATTATTCAACCACAAATGCGGTTGGATTCGGATACGATTCCAAGTCTATAGATTTCAAAGTGGTTAGGGTTGTAGAATTTGGGAACAAATACGGAGAAACTGATTTCACATATAGAGTGGAAATTTACGATTTGAGGAAAGAAAGATGGAGGGAAATTGAATCTCCTATTTGTGGGATTGTATCGGGGTCATTTCCTTATGAGATGCGTCATGAAGGAACATATTATTGGTGGGCATTCAAAGAAGGAGGAACTAATATTATACACACGTTCAACATGAGCGAAGAAGTTTTTGGCGAAATTTCAATATCGGACAATGTAGCCGAGGAGGATGAGAAGTATATAAGTACGGGGATTTTGAATGGATCAATTGTTATATTTCACTATCCAGTAACAGGGAATGGAAAAACCTTTGACATTTGGAAGATGGAGAAAGATGTCGTTTCATGGTCAAAACTGTTGACAATTGGTCCTACTTTTGGAGTCCAGAAGCCATGGTTGTTTGTGAATTCGGATGAACTTTTAATGGATGCCAACGAAGGACAAGTGATTTATTACAATATTAAAACTCATATGACCAATGTTCTTCCGATAAAAGGGCTTCCATCCGTGTATGGTACTTGTTATTTTGACTTCGATTTGCAAGATGAAAGAGAATCACATATGAATTTTCAAGTTTAGATAAGTTTAAATCTACAAATTCATGTCTTAGGTTCGCGAACCAACCCAATGAGTAGCAAGGGTCGTTGTTCTTTTGTTTGTTTGCTTATCTTGTTTGTTCAATCTATCAGATCCATATCAAAATTTTGTATAGAAACACATAAGACCATGAAGTTATTTTAAGTATTCTTCGAAATTTATGTTATAACTAACGTCGTTTTAAGAGTTATATTCCACATATGAGCTTAGGATGAGACGTTAGTAGTGACTCTAAGTAAATAAAAATTTAGGATCGTTGAAACACTCCTAACTAGAATTACTTTATATAGTTGCAAGAATTGACCTTGCAACGATCGGGGGCAATGAGTGATCGTGCATGTTAATGGACAACCCTAGTAGAACTAGTACACATATTAAAGTACTCATTTTTAACAAAATAAATAGAAAAATTTCAGTCTTTTAAATTAACATATCATATTGGTGTTTAGACACCAACTTCATCAAATATACCATCTATGACTAATGACCTACCACTAGTTATGTAGATATGTGGTTAATATTTATATATAATATATATGTATATATATAATATTCTTCTGCCTTGGGGACTGACTTGACCATATTTCTTACCAATCTATCTGATAACCGATTATTGAACACAACTTTTTGTGGAAACACTCGTACACTTAACCAATCGAGAAGACATTACAAGACACGATGTATAATAATATTGAAACCTAGGGTGGATGAGTCTTCATAGTAGAGGCAAGACAATTTATTCCTAAAATTTCTCAAAAAATTTTTCCTTAACATATCGTGCTATCTTTATTTCTAGAATACCTAAATCATTTTCCTAAAATAAATATATAACCGGCTCGAAAATAAATATATAATGGGCTCATACACGAAAGATTCATATTATTATTGGGCTTGACTTTATTGGGCTAGTGATGATATTGTAACCTAATATACACATTAGAAATGTCCATTTAACACGGGTGCATTTTGATTATATATATATATATGGAGAATTTCGTGGGATGGGAAATGATTCCCTATCCTCAACTGCCTCATGGATATCACACGTACGTATGTATGAATATTAACCAATAAAGCGTTTTATAATACCCTTTGAAAAAGGCATATATTAACGAAAATCAAACACATTTTTCCAACAACATTAGTCGTGGGGAGAACAAGCATCTTCTCCCAACGCCAGCTTGTTCTAAACAGGGTTTTACCATTACTACTGCCAATGATCGATTTTATGTTGGGAACATACTTCTCGATAATGCATTTTGGTATGCGAAAAAAACGTTAAAAAAGAAAACACATTAGGGAAGAAAAGAAAGAAGGGCACACCACACATAAGTTGCTTGAAGAATTTTAAGTATGACATATTGGGCACACCACACATAACATGCTTGACTCATCTTTTAAGTAAAGTTTGAACTGATTGAATAAATTTTTTCTATAAATATTGCCATTTCATCTTCCAAATTTCAATCTTTTATATACATCATTTTCATTATTCTTCCTATCTTTTAACTCTTTCTATCCTTGGCTAATATTCATCTATTCGTGTTCTCCTTCCTTCTACTTTGATCTTGTTTGTAAATGCTCAATTTCAATGCTTTCGAGTGGTTCAACTTAGGCCACCTCCAACGAAATTCACTATTCATGGTATTTGGCTAACCAACTATCGATGTCAAACTTGTTTGACAAGAAACAAAATTTTCTCTAAATAACAAGGTAACACATGCTGCCATATATGAGATAAGAGTTTTTTTTGTTTTTTTCTCCCTTCAAAAGCATGTAACTCTCGCATGGCTCAAGGCGGCGCGCGCAACTTGGGTTGCAGCCTCGCCCAGCCAGCTTAATTGGGCCAGTTTGGCCCCTTTTGAGTAATTCACCGGTTTTAACTCCGATTTTGACACGGTATTTTTCACCAATGTAGGACTTATTGGGGGAGTTCGGTAACTTTTGAAACCCTCTAGAGACATAAATTGGAACAAAAAGTGTCACACTTTTCAGGTAAGTAGCACATCGGAACCTTGGATGTAACTAAGCTCTTAATATGCAAGAAAGTATGATATAAGAACATATCCTAGGAATTTGAGCATAGAATGAGTTGAGATGACACATGTTGAATGTGATTATGTATGTCTACTGAAACGCGTATGCATTGTCTTATGAGCTAAAATTCATAACTAGGTCGATATGCTATGTCTCTATTTCATATGTTTATGATATATGCGGTTATACGAAGACAGTTAGGGGTTCGTCAACTAACTTCTAATTGTGAACTTGACTCGATTGTCAGAGGTCCGGATAACTATAGAACTCGCTTATGATAGTTTACGATTTATGATTGTATCATGTGGGGACTATTGCGAAGTTTCCCTGTTAGCTCCCTGTAGTGAGCCTGCCACAAGCAGTAGAGGTCCACAACTGTACCTTATGAGTTGGTTATGATTATTGTTCATGCATGTGATTTATGTGGTTATACGAGGACGATAGGGATTCGCCAACTAACCCCTCACCGTAAACCTGACTCGATTGTCAGGGATCCGAATAACCATAGAACTGACATATGATATTTTATGATATATGATTTGTGCCCTGTGAGGACCATTAGTCCCCTCAAGGAAGTTTTCCAGTTAGCTTTCTTTTAGTGAACCCGTCGTGAGTGGTAGAGCGCACAGTTGCACTTTAGAGTTGGTCAAACCTTAACATGCTTGATCCTTGTGAGATCTCTATCGAGGTTGCATCTCGAGGACTCTGAGATATGATGATGATGAGAGACTAGTAGAAACGACTAACTAGGAGACCTAGAGAACCTAAGAATACTTAGAGGGCTGGAGGTCCAGATCGGATCGAAAACCAAAAAATAGAATGAGTAAACTTAGGGTGTAGCCTAGGAAATGCCTATTTTGGGAACCAAACCCCCTAATGAGAATAAGACACCGAATGAACTAACAAAGATTAGCAAAACTCGGTAATAAACTATGAATACTAGGAAGCTACTTACTGCGTATATTTTAGATACTCATCCCTGCTACTCTGAATTTTCTTCCAGATGAGGCTTGATGAAGCGTCCGAGGTGGAGACGCACACGAGCTAGGGTCTATGGAGTTTTGGGCTAGATCGTGTCATGTGACCTATTGATATGTTTTACTTACAAAACTTTTATGTTTAGTTTGTATTTCTTGATTTCATGGACTACTAGTGTCATGTTCTTTTGTGTGTGTCGTGTGAGTCTTCAGTTTGTGATATGTTTTCAAACGATGTCGTACTTAATCTAAATTTTCTATATTTGCATATATGTTCAAAAGTTTTAAATTTTACGCATTTTTACTTATTTTCATGTGAGTAAGTAACTGTTCGTGACTTGAGTCCCTCGCAAAGCAAGTCGTTACATATTATCATCTAATAATTATTAATGTATTTTTTTTTTTCAATTTGATTATAAAAATGATTACTTTATTTTAAAAACTAAAATGATGTTTACTTAGAATTTAAAATTGGGATGAAATTTTGTTGCATTTTTCTAAAATTAGAATCTCAAATTCATTTTTTTCGTTATTTGTATGAGTTGGTTAGTAGTATATTTTATTTTATTATTAATAGTCTATATTCTATCCTATTTTCAGGATTTTGTTAGTAGTCTCTTATTTTTTTTTTAATTAGTTGATTGTTTGTATCCTATTCTAAACGTTGTAAACATTAATGAAGATAACATTTTCGATTCCGCCTATATTTCTCGTCCTCAACAGTTATGGATGATGAATATGGATGATGAATGGGAGAGTGAATATTAATTCTACTCTTCCCTCCATTTTTTCTATATATTTGTCATTTCATCTTCAAAATTTTAATCTTCTATAAACTATCCTTTTTCATTATTCTCTCCTTCTAACTCCTTCTAACTCTTTCTATCATGGTTAGTATTCATCTCTCCTTCTAACTCTTTCTATCATGGTCAGTATTCATCTCTTTGTGCTCTCTCTCCCACTTTAATGTTGTTTGTAAATGCTCAATTTCAATACTTTCAAAGGGTTCAACAATAGCCACCGACCATATGTATAAATGTCTACAGTATTTTCTCGAAAGAACAAGGTAACACATGGGGTATGAGGTTTTTTTTTTTTTTTTTTTAAATGCATATAACTCTCCATTTCTTTATTGCTCTAAAAAAAACTTAACCTCAAATTTTTTTTTCACATTTCTTCCACATATAATTCAAAAGTCATGGTCTCAAATGTCCTCCAACTATACCATCAATTTGTATACATCGAGTTAAATATAGATTTTAATTTTAAAATTTTATAAAGTCAGTTAAAATTAATTGTTTAACTTTTAAAAGTAACGTCATTGGTTTATTTTAACAATGTGAACATTATAAGACTGTTTTACTTTTTGTTTTCTCCTTCCTATAAATGGATCACTGTCAAATAGACACGTTTTTTCATTGAGACGTTTGATGCACTTAAACCACTTTCGAACCTGATAGGCAAGGCAACCAAGCTTTTTCGATATGCCAATGGAATAAATATGGAACATGTTCCGAGAATATTTTTAAACCGGTTCAATATTTCCAAATAGCTTTGAACATTCCTACAAACCCCAAATACGACGGCCATTTTGAACGTCGCCAAACTCGGTCCGACCGTCAACACATTCCACCAATATCATGTCATTGAAGGTTTCATTTAGGCCGCAATAGGAAAGAAGCCAGACCTCCACTGCAACATCAATATGATGACTAAAAACAGTCAATTGTATGAAATCACATTGTGCTCCGATAAAGATGGAGTGACTCTCCTTGACTACCCACAAGTGCCCAACTCATTTTAAGTTGGTTTAGCACTCTTCTAAGATGTGCATCGATCGATGCTAAGAAAAAAAATAAAAGAATTGCTTTTTGTTAGCGAATATTTCAAAGATGGTGATTCTCAACCATATATATATACACGTTCTGTTATTTAAAAAACAACAACTAGTGCCAGTCGACGTGGGCCTGCGCCTCGTGTGGCCCAATACAACGCGCGCGACCCAGGTTGCGGCTAGGCCAGGCCCGACTTGGCTTAATTGGGTCGATTTCGCCCCTTTTGAGTAATTCACCTATTTTAACTCCGATTTTGGGGCCGTTTTCATGGTTTTCCTTATTTTACACCAATGTAGGACTTATTTGAGGAGTTTGGTAAATTTTGGAACCCTCTCCACAAAAATACCAACAAAAAGTGTCATGTTTTTCACGTAAGTGTAACATCGGAACCTTGGATGTAATTAAGTTGTTAGTATGCAACCAAGTATGATATAAGAAACATATCCTAGGAATTTGAGCGAGTTGAGATGACACATGCTGAATGTGATTATGTATGTCTAATGAAACGCGTATGCACTACTTTATGAACTGAAATTCATAACTAGGTATCATGTTTAGATCGCTATGCTATGTCTCTATTTCATATGTTTATGATGTAGGTAGTTATATGAGGACAGTTTGGGATTCGTGAACTAACTCCTAATTGTGAACTAGATTCAATTATCAGGGATTGCTATAGAACTGACTTATAATAGTATATGATTTATGATTGTACCATGTGGGGGACTAGTGCGAAGTTTCCCAGTTAGCTTTCTGTAGTGAGCTTGCCACGAGCGGCAGAGGTCTACAACTGTACCTTATGAGTTGGTTATGATTATTGTTCATGCATGTCATTTATGCAGTTATACGAGGACGATAGGGATTCACCAACTAACCCCTCACCGTAAACCTGACTCGATTGTCAGGGGTCCGAATAACCATAGAACTGACATATGATGTTTTATGATATATGATTTGTCCCATGTGGGGATGATTAGGAAGTTTTCCAGTTAGCTTTCTTTTGGTGAACTCATCGTGAGTGGTAGGGGTGAACGGTTGCACCTTAGAGTTGTTCGAACCTTAACATGCATGATCCCTATGAGATCTATACCGAGGTTGCACCTCGAGGACTCTGAGATATGATGATGATGAGAGACTAGCAGAAACGACTAACTAGGAAACCTAGAGAACCTAAGAATACTTAGAGGGTTAGAGGTCCTTATGAGACCGAAAACCAAGAAATAGAATGAGTAAACTTAGGGTGTAGCCTAGGAAATGCCTATTTTGGGGAACCAAACCGCCTAATGAGATTAAGACACCGAATGAACTAACTAAGATTAACAAAGCTCGATAGCAAACTATGAACTACCAAGAAACTGCTTACTGAGTATATTTTAGGTACTCATCCCTACTACTCTGAATTTGCTTTCAGATGAGGCTTGATGGAATGGACGAGGTGGAGACACACACGAGCTAGGGTTTATGGAGTTTTGGGCTAGATTAGTGTCATGTGGCCTATTGATATGTTTTACTTACGAACCTTTTTATGTTCAGTTTGTATTTCTGGATTTCATGGGTTACTAGTGTCATGTTCTTCTGTGTGTGTGTTGTGTGTGTGTTGTGTGAGTCTTCAGTTTGTGATATGTTTTCGAACGATATCGTACTTAATCTAAAATTTATGTATTTTCATATACGTTCAAAAGTTATAAATTTTACTCATTTTTACTTATTTTCATTTTACTCATTTTTAATAGTCATTTGGTATATTTTATCTTATTTATAAGATTTAGTTATTAGTTTCTTTTTTTTTTTAAATTAGTTAGTTGGTTTATCCTATCCTATTTAAACACTAGGAAGATAACATTTTCTATCCACAACAATCCCACTTATGTTGTTTCACGTTATTAACAATTATTGGATGATGAATAGGAGAGTTAACTATTAATTATACCTCTCTCCCTTTTATCTATATATTTTTCCATCCATCCAAATAATTTCAATCTTTTATATATCATCATTTTCATTATTCTCCCCATCTAACTTTTTCTATGAGGGTTCATATTCAATTTCAATACTTCCAAATGGTTCAACAAGAGTCATGGATCACATGTATAAATGTCTATCGTGTTTTCTCGAAAGAATAAGGTACCACATGCGGTTTTTTATTTTCACCATTTAAAAGCATATAACTCTCTTCGATTTTTCTTATTGCTCTTAAAAAATTTCCATTCAGGCCGCAACAGGAAAGGTGTCATTCAGGCCACAGGTGCCAAAAATTTCCATTCAGGCCGCAACAGGAAGGGGCCATTCAGGCCGCAACAGGAAAGGGGCCATTCAGGCCGCAACAGGAAAGGGGCCATTCAGGCCGCAACAGGAAGGGGCCATTCAGGCCGCAACCGGAAGGGGCCATTCAGGCCGCAACCGGAAGGGGCCATTCAGGCCGCAACGGGGAAGGGGCCATTCAGGCCGCAACCGGAAGGGGCCATTCAGGCCGCAACGGGGAAGGGGCCATTCAGGCCGCAACCGGAAGGGGCCATTCAGGCCGCAACGGGAAAGGTGCCATTCAGGCCGAAATGGGAAAGGGGCCATTCGGGAAAGGGGCCATTCGGGAAAGGGCCATTCGGGAAAGGGCCATTCGGGAAAGGGCAATTCGGGAAAGGGGCCATTCAGGAAAGGTGTCATTCAGGTCGCAACGGGGATTGTGTCATTCAGGTCACAACGGGGATTGTGTCATTCAAGTCGTAACGGGGATTGTGCCATTCAGGCCGCAACGGGGAAGGTGCCATTCAGACCGCAACGGGGAAGGTGGCCGCAATGGGGAAGGTGCCAGTCAGGCCGCAACGGGAAAGGTACCATTCGGGAAAGGTGCCATTCAGGCCGCAACGGGAAAGGTACCATTCGGGAAAGGGGCCATTCAGGAAAGGTGCCATTCAGGCTGCAACGGGGAGGTGCCATTCAGGCCGCAACGGGGAAGGTGCCATTCAGGCCGCAACGGGGAAGGTGCCATTCAGGCCGCAGCGGGGAAGGTGCCATTCAGGCCGCAACGGGGATTGTGCCATTCAGGCCGCAACGGGGAAGGTGCCATTCAGGCCGCAACGGGGAAGGTGGCCGCAACGGGAAAGGTGCCATTCAGGCCGCAACGGGAAAGGTACCATTCGGGAAAGGGGCCATTCAGGCCGCAACAGGAAAGGTACCATTCGGGAAAGGGGCCATTCAGGCCGCAACGGGAAAGGTACCATTCGGGAAAGGGGCCATTCAGGAAAGGTGCCATTCAGGCTGCAACGGGGAAGGTGCCATTCAGGCCGCAACGGGGAAGGTGCCATTCAGGCCGCAACGGGGAAGGTGCCATTCAGGCCGCAACGGGGAAGGTGCCATTCAGGCCGCAACGGGGAAGGTGCCATTCAGGCCGCAACGGGAAGGTGCCATTCAGGCCGCAACGGGGAAGGTGCCATTCAGGCCGCAACGGGAAGATGCCATTCAGGCCGCAACGGGGAAGGTGCCATTCAGGCCGCAACGGGGAAGGGGCCATTCAGGAAAGGGGCCATTCAGGCTGCAACGGGGAAGGTGCCATTCAGGCCACAACGGAGAAGGTGCCATTCAGGCCGCAACGGGGAAGGTGCCATTCAGGCCGCAACGGGGAAGGTGCCATTCAGGCCGCAACGGGGAAGGTGCCATTCAGGCCGCAACGGGGAAGGTGCCATTCAGGCCACAACGGGGAAGGTGCCATTCAGGCCGCAACGGGGATTGTGCCATTCAGGCCGCAACGGGGAAGGTGCCATTCAGGCCGCAACGGGGAAGGTGGCCGCAACGGGAAAGGTGCCATTCAGGCCGCAACGGGAAAGGTACCATTCGGGAAAGGGGCCATTCAGGCCGCAACAGGAAAGGTACCATTCGGGAAAGGGGCCATTCAGGCCGCAACGGGAAAGGTACCATTCGGGAAAGGGGCCATTCAGGAAAGGTGCCATTCAGGCTGCAACGGGGAAGGTGCCATTCAGGCCACAACGGGGAAGGTGTCATTCAGGCCGCAACGGGGAAGGTGTCATTCAGGCCGCAACGGGGAAGGTGCCATTCAGGCCGCAACGGGGAAGGTGCCATTCAGGCCGCAACGGGGAAGGTGCCATTCAGGCCGCAACGGGGAAGGTGCCATTCAGGCCGCAACGGGGAAGGTGCCATTCAGGCCGCAACGGGGAAGGTGCCATTCAGGCCGCAACGGGGAAGGTGCCATTCAGGCCGCAAACGGGAAGGTGCCATTCAGGCCGCAAACGGGAAGGTGCCATTCAGGCCGCAACGGGGAAGGTGCCATTCAGGCCGCAACGGGGAAGGTGCCATTCAGGCCGCAACGGGGAAGGGGCCATTCAGGCCGCAACGGGGAAGGGGCCATTCAGGCCGCAACGGGGAAGGGGCCATTCAGGCCGCAACGGGGAAGGGGCCATTCAGGCCGCAACGGGAAAAGGGCCGGCCCACGAAAGGGGCCATTCAAGCCGCAACGGGAAAGGGGTCGGCCAGGAAACGGGCCATTCAGGACGCAACGAGAAAGGGACCATTCAGGCCGCAAACCAAAAGAGGCCATCAAGGAAAGGGGCCGGCCAGGAAAGGGGCCATTCAGGCTGCAACCAGAAAGGAGCCATTTAGGCCGCAACCGGAAAGGGGCCCTCCCGGCAACAACCAGAAAGGGGCAATTCAGGCCGCAACCGAAAAGGGGCCGGCCAGGAAAAGGGCCATTCAGGCCGCAACCGAAAAGGGGCCGGCCAGGAAAAGGGCCATTCAGGCCGCAACCGGAAAGGAGCCGGCCAGGAAAGGGGCCATCCTGGTCGCAACGGGAAAGGGCCATTCAGGCCGCAATGGGAAAGGGGCCGGCCAGGAAAGGGGCCATCCTGGTCGCAACGGGAAAGGGGCCATCCTGGTCGCAACGGGAAAAGGGCCATCCTGGTCGCAACGGGAAAAGGGCCATCCTGGTCGCAACGGGAAAGGGCCATTCAGGCCGCAACCGGAAAGGGGCCGACCAGGACATGGGACATTCAGGCCGCAACCTGAAAAGGGTCGGCAAGGAAAGGGGCCATTCAAGCTGCAACCAAAAAGGGGCCGGTTAGGAAAGGGTCGTCAAATTTGTTTGCCATTGGAACAAAATTTTCTCAAAAGAATTAAGGTAAGCATGCTATCATATAGAAAATAAGGTTTTTTTTTTTCCTCTATTTGAAAGCATTTCTGGTTTTCAAATTTCTTCTATATATATAATTCGAAAGTCATGTTCCCAAATGCTTTCAAAATAAGAAATCAATTCGAAAGTCAGGTTCCCAAATGCCTTTGAAATATAAAATCAATTTATATGTATGAAGTATGAAACATTATATTTTAAGACTTAATTTTTTTTATTATTTGTTTTTATTTTTTATTTTTTAATTTCTAAGAATTGGTAATGTCAAATACCTCGAAAATAACTACTAACTATTGGTGTAATTTATTTTTATTTTTTCTCCTTCCACATTCTAAGTGGTCTACTATCGGTGTAATTTACTTTTCGACCGGCAGCACATCCCACCAATATTAATCATGTCATCGAAGGTGCCATTCAAGCCACAAGTCAGGTCTCCGACTAAAAACAGTCAATTGTATGAAATCACATTGTGCTTTGATAAAGATTGAGTTGTTAGATGAACACGACTCTTCACAATAGTATGACAAAAGGCCTCAGACAAATGGAGATAATATTCGTTGATTATAAACTCATGATCATTCCCTAAACTAGTTGATATGGGACTTTCATCCAACACCTCCCCTCGAACAAAGTACGTCTCCCCTTAATCGAGGCTCGACTCCTTCCCTTTTGGAGTCCTTTGTTCAACATTTGAGTATTCTATTGACATGACTAAGTTTAGGGCATGGCTCTCATACCATATTAGATGAACATAACTCTCCACAATGATATGATATTGTCCACTTTGAGCATAAGCTCTCGTGACTTTGTTTTGGGCTTCTCAAAAGGCATCATACCAATAAAAATAAATATAGTATGAGTTGATTATAAACACATGAATATTCCCTAAATTAGCAGATGTGAGACTTTTATCCAACAAGAGTGACTCTCATTGATTGTCGGTGTGCCCGCAAGTGCCCAACTCAATTTATTCCCTAAATTAGCCGACGTGATACTTGCATCCAACAAGAGTGACTCTCATTGACTGTCGCCGGCAATTGCCCAACTTAGCTTAATGGCTCTTGTCTTAGCACTTTCTTCTAAGATGTGCATTAATGCCATGAAAAAATATTTTGAAGCTAGGTGATTCTCATCCATTCATATTCGTGCACAAATCTCAAAAGATTGCTTTTTTTAAAATGATAAATTTCAACGTGATAAAATAATTTTTATGCTATTACTGAAGTTCACTATTTTAATTGATAAAACCATTTGTTTAAACCTAAAAAATTCAAGCTAAAAGCAAGATGGCATCATGGTATAAAAACTATGAAATTTGCATATGGTAAGTGCATTATTTATTTATTTTTTTTTTTTTATTTTTTTTATTTTTTTTTTAAGATTTTAGGTTAGTATAGACATTCTTTTTAATATTTTCATTTGATTTTAATTTACTTTAAATATTTCCTTCGTTTTACTTTAAGACTCTTGTTTCAACGTATAAGTTTATGACATAATTTTATGAAATGATTTTAAACAAACGTTTCCATATAAAAAGATTAGACCCGGTTTGCTTCTACTTTCAAATGCGATAACAAATGCAAAATCAAAGTCAATCTATTCATATTTTATATTTCACAATGAAATATAAAATCAATTTGTATGTATGGAGTTAAATATGGGATTATAATTTTAAAATTTTATAAATTCAATTAAAATTAGTGATTTAATTTTGAAATTAAAGAAATTATTGTCATATCATTTGTTTATTTTGACGAGGGGTAAAATGACTCGTAGTTCATGAACATTATATGTTAAAAGACTTAATTTTTTTTATTCTTTGTTTTTATTTATTTTTTTTAATTTCTAAGAATCTGTAATGTCAAATCCCTAAAAAAAATTTCTTTGTCTAATTTACTTTTTGTTTTCTCTTGATCACATTTAAAGTGAAATGAAGTAAAATATGGGATTATAATTTTAAAACTTTATAAATTCAGTTAACATTAGTTGTTTAACTTTTGAAATTAGAGAAATTATTGTCATATCATTTGTTTATTTTGATAAGGTGTAAAATTACTCGTAGTTCATGAAACATTATTGTCATATCATTTGTTTATTTTGATAAGGTGTAAAATTACTCGTAGTTCATGAAACATTATGCGGTAAAGACTTAATTTATTTTATTCTTTGTTTTAATTTTTTTTTAATTTCTACAAATTTGTAATGTAAAATCTCTATAAAAAAAATAACCGCGTGTCTAATTTACTTTTGTTTTCTCCTTCCAAGAAATGAATCATATTCTAAGTGAGTTTTTTTGTTGAGGCATTTATGCACTTAAACCATTTCGGAACCTGATAGGGAAAGAAGGCAACCAAGTTTTTTTTGGATAGGCCAATGCATAAATATGAAACATGTTTCGAGAATATTTTTAAACAGGTTCAATATTTTCAAACAGCTTTAACATTATTTTTAAACCGGTTCAATATTTTCAAACAGCTTTGAACATTAGTACAAACCCCAAATACGATTTACTAGCCATTTTGAACGTCGCCAAACTCGCTCGACCGGCAGCCCATCCCACCAACATCATGTCATTGAAGGTGTCATTCAAGCCGCAACAGGAAAGAAGTCAGACCGAGACTGCAACATCACTATGATGACTAAAAATAGTGAATTGTATGAAATCACATTGTGCTTCAATAAAAAGTGAATCTCATTGACTGTTCATTTGCCCCCAACGAATGTTTCGAAGATGGGTGATTCTCATCCATGCATATATGTAACGTTTTTTTTATTTAAAAAACAACAACCAGAGCCGATCGAACATGGGCCTGCGCCTCAGGTGGCCAAACAAGACGTGTGCGACCCAGGTTGCACCCAGGCCAGGCCCGACCCGACTTAATTGGGCCGGTTTTGCCGCTTTTGAGTAATTCACCTATTTTACCTCCGATTTTGGCACCATTTTCATGGTATTCCTCATTTTTGCCGGTGTAGGACTTATTTGAGGAGCTTGGTAAATTTTGGAATTGAGAGACAAAAATACCAACAAAAAGTGTCATGTTTTCCAGATAAGTGGAACCTCGTAACCTTGGATGTAACTAAGCTCTTAGTATGCAAGAAAGTATGATATAAGAAACATATCCTAGGAAGTTGAGTATAGAATGAGTTGAGATGACACATGCGGAATGTGATTATGTATGTCTACTGAAACGCGTATGCACCGCCTTATAAACTGAAATTCATAACTAGGTATCCATGTTGAGATCGCTATGTTATGTCTCTATTTCATATGTTTATGATGTACGCGGTTATATAAGGACAGTTTGGGATTCGTCAACTAACTCCTAATTTCAATTTCTATGTACCATCCTTTTTCATTATTCTCCCTATGTTTTAACTCTGCCTATGTTTTAACTCTCTATCGACTCTTAATTTCAATCTTCTATATACCATCCTTTTTCATTATTCTCTCCATGTTTTAACTCTGTCTATCAAAGCTCATATTCATCTATCCGTGCTCTCTAACTCTGTCTATCATGGCTCATATTTATCTCTTCGTGCTCTCTCTTGCATGTAAATGCTCAATTTCAATACGGGTTCAACAATGGCCACCGGGTTCAACAATGGCCACCAGCCACATGTAAAACTCTACTATGTTATACCACCTCCAACCAAATTCACTATTCATGGTCTTTGGCCGAGCAATTACACTAAAAACTTGTGTGACCATAAACAAAATTTTCTCTAAATAATAAGGTACACATGCGGCCATATATGGGATGGGTTTTTTTTTCTCCATTTAAAGCATAGAACTCATGGCTCAATGAGGCGCGCAACTTGGGTTGTAGCCCGGCCCAGCCCGGCTTAATTGAGCCGGTTTGGCCCCTCTTGAGTAATTCATCAATTTTAATTCCTATTTTGGCACCGTTTTCCTCATTTTTTCACTAATGTAGGACTTTTTTTTTTTTTTTTTTTCTCTCCATTTAAAGCATATAACTCATGGCTCGATGAGGCGTGCGCAACTTGGGTTGTAGCCCGGCCCGGACCGGCTTAATTGGGCCGGTTTGGCCCCTTTTGAGTAATTCATCAGTTTTAATTCCTATTTTGGCACCATTTTCACAGTATTCCTCATTTTTTCACTAATGTAGGACTTATTTGAGGAGTTTGGTAAATTTTGGAACCACTAGAGACATAAATCGGAACAAAAAGTATCACACTTTTCAGATAAGTGGCACTTCGGAATCTTGGATGAAACTAAGCTCTTAATACGCAAGAAAGTATGATATAAGAAGCATATCCTAGGAATTTGAGCATATAATGAGTTGAGATGACAAATGTTGAATGTGATTATGTATATCTACTAAAACGAGTATGCACTGCCTTATGAACTGAAATTCATAACTAGTTATCCATGTTTAGATTGCTATGCTATGTCTCTATTTCATATGTTTTTGATGTATGCGATTATACGAAGACAGTCAGGGGTTCGCCAACTAACTCTTAATTATGAACTTGACTAGATTCTTAGGGGTCCGGAATAGTTTACGATTTATGATTGTACCATGTGGGGAATACTGCGAAGTTTCCCAGTTAGCTTCTTGTAGTGAGCCTGCCACAAGCGGCAAAGGTCCATAGCTGTACCTTATGAGTTGGTTATGATTATTGTTCATGCATGTGATTTATGCGGTTATACGAGGACGATAGGGATTCATCAACTAACCCCTCACTGTAAACCTGGCTTGATTGTCAGGGGTCCAGATAACCATATGTTCTCACTGTAAACCTGGCTTGATTGTCAGGGGTCCAGATAACCATATGTTAAGTTATGGAGTCTGCTCCCTGTATTTATAGCTTGGTCAACGGCTATATCCGGTAAAGCTATATTTGGTAAAGCCATATATGGTAAAGCTATATCCGGTAAAGCTATATATGGTAAATAGCTATATATAGTAGATGGTTAAATGTGGTAAAGCTATATTTAGTAGACTGAACCATATATATATCCCGTCCAGTAAAGCTTTGGAAATGTACTTTCTATTCTCTGTACTCTCTCTTGTTGTACATACCTGAAGTCATCAATAAAAAATTCTTTTAGCCAGAGTCCTCCTTGCAATTTTCTCTATCCTTTTCTTTGTGTTCATCTAGATCGAGCGTGTGCGTTGTTGTGCGATCCTAACAACTGGTATCAGAGCAAGGCAAAATTCACCACGATCTTTGAAGATGGAAAGTTCAAAGATTGGAATTGAGAAGTTCGATGGATCCGATTTCGGTTTCTGGAAAATGCAGATTGAAGATTATCTGTACCAGAAAGATCTTCACGAACCTCTGTTGGGGGTGAAGCCGGATACCATGACCACGAAACAGTGGAAGCTCAAGGATTGTCAAGCCTTAGGGATGATCCGGTTGACGCTATCCAGAAACGTGGCGTTTAACATCATTAAGGAGAAGACAACGTCAGATCTGATGAAGGCGCTGTCAAATATGTATGAAAAATCGTCGGCTATGAACAAGGTGTATTTGATGCGTAGATTATTCAATCTACAGATGTCTGAAGGTGAACGTGTTGCTGATCATATAAATGAATTCAATATGATCATAAGTCAACTGGGTTCGGTGGAAATTAATTTCGAAGACGAAATTAAAGCGTTGATTTTGATGTCATCCTTACCCGAGTCATGGGATACTGTTGTCGCAGCAATCAGCAGTTCCCGAGGATCTGATAAACTGAAGTTTGATGAAATTCGAGATGTAGTTCTCAGCGAAAGTATTCGCAAACGGGAAACTGGAGATTCATCAGGCAATGCTCTCAGTGTTGATCGAAGGGGAAGAAGCAAATCAAAGAGCTCAAACAAACATGGGCGTTCAAAATCAAAGAACCGGAGAAAATCTCCAAACAAACCCAACGTAATGTGTTGGAGCTGTGGGGGAAAAGGACACTTTCGGATAGATTGTACAAAACTGAAGAAGAAGCAGAATCATAAATCTGAAGATGATGATGATTCTATATATACAACAGAAGATGTTGAGGACGTTTTAATCCTTAGTGTGGACAGCCCAGCTGAATCCTGGATTTTGGATTCAGGTGCATCGTTCCATTCGTCTCCAAGTAAGGAATTGTTTCGAAATTTCAAATCAGGAAATTTCGGGAAGGTGTATCTTGCCGACAACAAAACCTTGGAGATTGAAGGAAAGGGAGATGTCTCCATACAAACTCTAGCAGGAAATCAATGGACATTACAAGATGTCAGATACATTCCTGGTCTCAAGAAGAACCTGATCTCTATTGGTCAGTTGGATAGCACAGGCTATGCAGCAGAGTTTGGAAAAAGTTCCTGGAAGATTGTGAAGGGCGCCATGGTTGTTGCACGTGGCACAAAATCCGGAACCTTATACACTACTGCAGAGTGTATAAACATGACTGCTGCTGTTGAGAGTGCTTCCAATTCAAGTCTATGGCACAATAGACTTGGACATATGAGCGTCAAAGAAATGAAGATGCTGACTGCGAAAGGAGCTTTAGAAGGCTTAAAATCTGTTGATATGGGTCTTTGTGAGAGCTGCGTTATGGGCAAACAGAAACGAGTTAGTTTCACAAAGGCTGCCAGAGAATCGAAGAAAGTGCGGTTGGAAATGGTCCATACAGACGTCTGGGGACCATCTCCAGTTTCATCACTTGGTGGATCAAGGTACTACGTCACCTTCATCGATGACTTCAGCAGGAAGGTATGGGTTTACTTTCTGAAACACAAGTCAGATGTGTTTACCACCTTCAAGAAGTGGAAAGCTGAAGTTGAAAATCAGACCGGCTTGAAGATCAAATGTCGAGGTCTGACAATGGAGGAGAGTACAACAAATCAGAGTTTATAACATTTTGTGCAGCTGAGGAAATTAGATTAATAAGAACAATTCCCGGTAAGGCAAGACAAAATGGTATTGCAGAAAGAATGAACAGAACATTGAATGAGTGAGCAAGAAGCATGAGGATTCATTCTGGACTGCAAAAGACATTCTAGGCTGATGCTGTGAACACAGCAACATATTTGATTAATAGAGGGCCGTCAGTACCCTTGAAGTTCAAATTGCCCGAAGAAGTATGGACAGGAAAAGAACTCAAGTACTCTCACTTGAGAACCTTTGGTTGTACTGCGTATGTTCATGTTGATCCAGAGAAGAGAGATAAGCTTGATGCTAAGGCTGTGAAATGCTACTTCATAGGCTATGGCTCTGACATGTTCGGGTACAGGTTTTGGGATGAGAAAAATATAAAGATCCTAAGACACTGTGATGTGACCTTTGATGAAAATGTCATGTATAAGGATAGAGAGAAGATAAACTCTGAGACTACGAAGCAAAGTGGGAGTTGAACTTGAGTGGCAAGAAAATTCACGCAGTGATGGTACAACAGAAGCTCAAGAAACTCCTGATCCTATTGCTGAAGAACCAGACGTGGAGCAAGTTGCACCTGAGCAGGTGTTGAGAAGATCATCCAGAACTACGAGAGCACCAGATAGATATTCAACCTCATTACATTATCTGTTGCTGACTGACGAAGGAGAACCAGAGTCCTTTGATGAGGCCCTACAAGTGGAAGATTCAACCAAGTGGGAGCAAGCCATGGATGATGAGATGAGCTCACTTGAAAGGAATAATACGTGGGTGCTGACTGAGTTGCCTACAGGTAAGAGAGCTCTGTTGAACAAATGGGTGTTCAAAATCAAGGTTGAACCAGATGGCAGAAGGAGGTTTAAGGCTCGGTTAGTAGTTAAAGAATACTCACAAAGAAAAGGCATTGATTATGCTGAGATCTTTTCTCCAGTTGTGAAATTAACTACTATCCGAATTCTGCTGAGTATTGTTGCATCGGAGAATTTGCACCTTGAGCAAATGGATGTAAAAACGGCATTTTTACATGGAGATCTAGATGAGAAGATCTATATGCAACAACCCGAAGGGTTTGCAGCTCCATGCAAGGAGCACATGGTGTGTAAGCTCAATAAGAGCTTGTATGGACTGAAACAAGCACCGAGACAATGGTACAAGAAGTTTGACTCCTTCATGAGCAAGAGTAGTTTCCACAGAAGTGAAAAGGATCAGTGTTGCTACCTCAAGAAATACACTGATTCTTATGTGTTTCTACTCCTGTATGTGGATGATATACTAATTGCTGGATCAAGTATGAGGGAGATAAACCACCTGAAGGCAAGCTTGTCTTCATTATTTGAGATGAAAGATTTAGGTGCAGCGAAGCAGATCCTTGGGATGAGAATTTCTCGAGATAGATCTGGTGGCACATTAAATCTATCCCAAGAGCAGTACATTGAGAAGGTGTTGTCCAAATTCAAGATGAATAACGCTAAACCCAGGACTACCCCGTTGGCAAATCATATTAAATTGTCAAAGAGGCAATCTCCCAAGACAGTTGAGGAACGTGAGCACATGGCATCAGTTCCGTACGCTTCTGCAGTTGGGAGTTTGATGTATGCTATGGTCTGCACTAGACTTCACATAACACATGCAGTGGGAGTTGTTAGCAAGTACATGGCAAATCCAGGGAAGAAACATTGGGAAGCTGTGAAGTGGCTTCTGAGATATCTAAGAGGTACATATAATACTACACTTTGTTATGCCAATGGCAAAGTAGTTCTGCAAGGTTTTGTGGATGCTGATCTGAGTGCAGATGTAGACTCCAGCAAGAGCACATCTGGGTATATCTACACTATAGATGGAACAGCAGTGAGTTGGATGTCCAAGCTTCAGAAATGCGTTGCTCTTTCATCTACTGAAGCTGAGTACGTGGCCATAGCTAAAGCTGGAAAGGAGATGATATGGATGACAGACTATCTAGAAGAATTAGGCCGGAAGCAGTGCAAGAAGATCCTTTATACAGATAGTCAGAGTGTCATACAGTTGGTGAAAAACTCAGTCTATCATTCAAGGACAAAACACATTAGAAGACGGTACCATTTCACTCGCAGGTTAGTGGAAGAAGGCGATATGTGTTTGGAGAAGATAGAGGGTGCAAAGAATCCAGCAGACATGTTGACAAATGTGTTGATGTTGGAAAATTAAGGTTATGCAAAGCCCTAATTGGTATGGTGTAGGATCAGTCTCCAGGTGGGAGAATTGTTGAGTTATGGAGTCTGCTCCCTGTATTTATAGCTTGGTCAACGGCTATATCCGGTAAAGCTATATTTGGTAAAGCCATATATGGTAAAGCTATATCCGGTAAAGCTATATATGGTAAATAGCTATATATAGTAGATGGTTAAATGTGATAAAGCTATATTTAGTAGACTGAACCATATATATATCCCGTCCAGTAAAGCTTTGGAAATGTACTTTCTATTCTCTGTACTCTCTCTTGTTGTACATACCTGAAGTCATCAATAAAAAATTCTTTTAGCCAGAGTTCTCTTTGCAATTTTCTCTATCCTTTTCTTTGTGTTCATCTAGATCGAGGTGTGCGTTGTTGTGCAATCCTAACACCATAGAATTGGCATATGATGTTTTATGATATATGATTTGTGTCTTGTGGGGACCATTAAGAAGTTTTCTAGTTGGTGAACTCGTCGTGAGTGGTAGGCGTGAACAGTTGCACCTTAGGATTGGTCGAACCTTAACATGCGTGATCCCTATGAGATCTATACCGAGGTTGCACCTCGAGGACTCTAAGATATGATGATGACAGACTAGCAGAAACGACTAACTAGGAGACCTAGAGAACCTAAGAGTACCTAGAGGGCTGTAGGTCCACATGAGACTGAAAACCAAGAAATAGAATGAGTAAATCTAGGGTGTAGCGTAGGAAATGCCTATTTTGGGAACTAAACCCCCTAATGAGGATAAGACACCGAATGAACTAACTAAGATTAACAAAACTCGATAGCAAACTATGAACAACTAGCAAGTTGCTTACTGAGTATAGTTTAGATACTCATCCCTGCTACTCTGAATTTTCTTTCATATGAGGCTTGATGAAGCGGACGAGGTGGAGGTGCACACGAGTTAGGGTCTATGGAGTTTTAGGCTAGATCGGTGTTATGTGCCCTATTGATATGTTTTACTTACGAATCTTTTGTGTTTAGTGTGTACTTCTAGATTTCAAGGACTACTAGTGTCACATTCTTTTCTGTGTGTCGTGTGAGTCTTCAGTTTGTGATATGTTTTCGAACGATATCATAGTTAATTTAAATTTTATGTATTTGCATGTACGATCAAAAGTTATAAATTTTATGCACTTTTACTTATTTTTATGTGAATAAGTAACAGTATGTGACTTGAGTCCCTCGTGAATCAGACCGTTACATATTATCATCTAATAGTTATTATTGTATTTTTTTCAATTTAATTATAAAAATGATTACTTTATTTTAAAAACTAAAATTTATTTTACTTCAATTTAAAATTGGGATGAAATTTGTTGCACTTTTCTAAAATTAGGAATCTCAAATTCACACATTTTGATTTTGTTTCTTATTTTTTACTTTTATTAGTTGATTTTATTTCTTTATTTTTTCTTTTATCGTAGATTTTAAGTTATTATTAACATATAAATATATTTAGAGAATAAATTTTGTGGAATAATAATTAATTAATTATATATATATATATATATATATATATATATATATATATATATATATATATATGAGATATCTAATATTTTTTTCGGGGATTGATTGGTAGTATATTTTAGATTGAGTTAGTAGTCTCCGAATTTTTTAAATTATCCTATTTAATCAGAATGAATATAGCATTTTCAATCCCATTTATAAGATAATAGGTGCTTAAAGAGTTAATTCTACTCCTTTCCATTTTTTCTATATATTTGTCATTTCATCTTCACAATCTTAATCTTCTAAAAACATCCTTTCTCATTATTCTCTCCATCTAAATCTTTCTATCATGTCTTCGTACTCTCCATCTCCACTTTAATCTTATTTATAAATGCTCAATTTTAATACTTAGTTCAACAATAGCCATCGACCATATGTATAAATATCACTTATTTTTTCGAAAGAATAAATACATACGAGGGAGGTTATTTAAACATATAACTCTCTCCCTTTTATTCTTGTTGCTCTAAACAAACTAAACCCAATTTTTTTTTTCCCACATTTTCTTCAGCATATAATTTCTCAAATGTCCTTATAAAATCAACTTGGGTTAAATATGGGATTATAATTTTAAAATTTTATAAATTCAATTAAAATGAGTGGTTTTACTTTTGAAATTAAACAAATTATTGTATGTCATTTGTTTATTTATAAGGTGTAAAATGACTCAGTTTATAATATCATGTTATTGAAGGTGTCATTAGGCTGCAACAGGAGAGGAGTCAGACCTCTGCTACAACATGAATATGATGACTAATGACTAAAAATAGTCAATGGTATGAAATCACATTGTACTTCAATCAAGATTGACTCTCAACTATACATTTGCTGGAAGTGCCCAACTCAGTTTAAGTGGCTCTTGCCTTACATTTTTTTTCTTGAGATGTGCATTGATGATAAGAAAAAATAAAAGAATTGCTTCTTGTTAACAAATATTTCGAAGATCGGTGATTCTCATCCATGCATATATGTAACGTTCTGTTATTTAACACTTTCTTCTAAGATGTGCATCGGTGCTGAGAAAAAAAAAAATAAAAGAATGGCTTCTTGTCAACGAATATTTCGAAGATGGGTGATTCTCATCCATGTATATATGTAACGTTCTGTTATTTAAAAAACAACAATCAATGCCGGTCGAACGTGGGCATGTGCCTCGTGTGGCTCAACACGACGTGCGCGACCGAGGTTGCAGCCAGGCCAGGCCCTGCCCGGCTTAATTGGGATTTCGCCCCTTTGAGTAATTCACCTGTTTTAACTCTGATTTTGGCACCTTTTCCATGGTATTCCTTATTTTTGACCAATGTAGGACTTATTTGAGGAGTTTGGTAAATTTTGTAACCACCAAAATACCAACTAAGACTGTCATGTTTTCCAGGTAAGTGGAACCGGAACCTTAATGTAACTAAGTTTTTGGTATGCAAGAAAGTATGATTAAGAAACATATCCCAGGAATTTGAGCATAGAAAGTTGAGATGACACATGCTGAATGTAATTATGTATATCTACTTAAACGTGTATGCACTGTCTTATGAACTGAAATTCATAACTAGGTATCCATGTTTAGATAACTATGCTATGTCTCTATTTCATATGTTTATGATGTAAGCAGTCATATGAGGACAATTTGGGATTCATCAACTAACTCTTAATTGTGAACTAGATTCAATTGTTAGGGATCTGGATAACTATAGAATTAGTTTATGATAGTTTACAATTTATGATTGTACCATGTGTAGACTACTACAAAGTTTCCAAGTTAGCTTCCTGTAGTGAGCCTGTCATGAGCGACAGAGGTCCAAGCTGTACCTTATGAGTTGGTTATGTTTATTGTTCATGCATGTGATTTATGCGGTTATACGGGGACGATAGGGATTCACCAACTAACCCCTCATAAACCTGACTCGATTGTCAGGGGTCCGGATAACCATAGAACTAGCCTATGATGTTTTAGGATATATGATTTGTGCCCTGTTGGGGACCATTATGAAGTGTACCAGTTAGCTTTCTTTTGGTGAACCCGTCGCGAGTGGTAGCGGTCCACAATTGCACCTTAGAGTTGGTTGAACCTTAACATGCATGATCCCTATGAGATCTATACAGAGGTCGCACCTCGAGGACTCTGAGATATGACTATGATGATGAGGGACTAGTAGAAACAACTAACTAGGAGACCTAGAGAACATAAGAATAATCAGAGGGCTGTAGGTCCAGATGGGACCGAAAACCAAGAAATAGAATGAGTAAACCTAGGGTGTAGCCTAGTAAATGCCTATAGCCATCATGAGCTAGGGGCTATGGAGTTTCGGGCTACATCGGTGTCATGTGCTTTATCGATATGTTTTACTTACAAACCTTTTATGTTTTGTTAGTATTTCTGGATTTCATGGACTACTAGTGTCATGTTCTTTTGTGTGTGCGTTGTGTGAGTCGTCCGTTTGTGATGTGTTTTCGAACCATATAGTACTTAATCTAAATTTTCGTTATGTGCATATACATTTAAAAGTTTTAAATTTTACGCATTTTTACTTATTTCCATGTGAGTAAGTAACGGTCCTTGACTCGAGTTCCTTGAAAGGAGGGTCGTTACATATTATCATCTAACAATTATTATTGTACTTTTTTTTCAATTTAATTATAAAAATGATTAATTTAATTTAAAAACTCAAATTGATCTTTACTTAATTTAAATTTGGGATGAAATGTTTCATTTTTCTAAAATTAGAATCTCAAATTCACCATTTTTAAAAAATGATGAATACTATTTCTTGATTTTTCTCCCTTTTTCATGGAGTGTGAGTTATTGATGATGAATGGGAGAGTGAACCACCATATCTTCTATATACCATCCTTTCTCATTATTATTATATATATATAGAAGATACATCCATCTCCGCTCTAATCTTGTTTGTAAATGTTCAATTTCAATACTTTGAAATGGTTTAACAATGGCCACCGACAACGTGTATAAATGTATTAAACCAATTCCAACCAAGTTCTGGTTTTTGCCCAAGCAACTTACACCAATGCCAAACTTGTTTATCAAGGAACAAAATTTTTCTCGAAAGAATAAGTACCACATGCTACCATCGAAAAAATGAGGGTCTTTTCCTCAATTTAAAAACAAATAACTAATATCTTTCTCCATTTTTTTCTTATTGCTCTCAAAAAACTGAATCCCAATTTTTTTTTGTTGGTTGGTTTTCACAATTTTCTATATATAATTCGAAAGTCATATTCGCAAATGCCCTCCAAATATAAAATCAATTTGTATGTATGAAAGTATGAAACATTATATTTCCAGACTTTTTTTTTATTATTTAATTTGTTTTTTTATTAATTTCTAAGAATTGGTAATGTCAAGTATCCAGGTAATTTACTTTTTGTTTTCTCCATTCATATCCTAAGTGGTTTTTTTAGTTGAGGCATTTGATGCATTGAAACCACTTCTGAACCAATATTTGCTTACCAAGCTTTTTGGATATGTCAATGAGATAAACATGGAACATGTTTCGAGAATGTTTTTAAACATGTTCAATATTTTCAAACAACTTTAAACATTTGTACAAACTCTAAATACGGGTCCTACTGGCCATTTTCAATACCGCAAACTCGGCCCGACCGGCAGCACATCCCACCAATATCATGTCATCAAAGGTGTCATTCAAGTCACAAGAGGAAAGAAGTCAGGCATCCGCTGCAACATCAATATAAAAACTAAAAACAGTCGAAATCATATTGTGCTTTAATAAAGATGGAGTGACTCTCATTCTGTCGCCCAAGTGTCCTACTCAATTTAAGTGACTCTTGCCTTCGCACTTTCTTGTAAGATATGCTTTGATGCTATGAAAAAAATAAAAGAATTACTTCCTCCTAGCAAATATTTCGAAGATGGTGATTCTCATTCATGTATATTCATGCACAAAACTCAAAAGATTGCCTTTTCTTTTAAATAATAAATTTCAATGCGACAATAATAATTTTTATGCTATAAAAATTAGATAATTAAATTAGCTAGTTGAAGTTCATTATTTTAATTGATAAAACCATTTGTTAAAATCTAAAAAAAATTCTTGGTAAAAGCAAGGCACATTTGCACGGTTGATGACGTCATGGTATCAAAGACTATAAAATTTGCCTATAGTAGTTGCATTTATTTTCCGTAGACTTTAGGTTAGCATAGGTGATTGTTTTTTAATATTTTCACTTTATTTTAATTTACTTTAAATATTTCCATTCATATTTTCTATTTCACAAAGCCTCAAATGGATCAAATAAGGGATTTACGAAATAAGCTTCAATACTCTTTACTAGATTCATTACCATTCATTAAGGTAGCCGTTTCAGGAACATAGCCACATATCTTGAGTTCATGAAACAACACCTCTAACATCGAGTATATATTATCTGCATCAGCATGGTATTTGTCACCAGCAACAAACTCATGAACCTTACCGTCGATCTCAATCGAGCTAAACCCCGGTTTTTTCTGCACGCCTCGGGCTTTCATTGTTCTCCTGACCTTGTTGGCGCCTTCCCACCTCCCGACTGCTGCATATATGTTCGAAAGCAGCACGTAACTCGAATCACCACCAGGGTCCAACTCAAAGAGATATTTGATCAACCTTTCAGCCAGGCTCACATCACCATGAGTCCTGCAGGCAGCCAGCAGCGACCCGAGTACAACTTCATTTGGTTTCATCGGCATTGTCTCGATCACGTTCAACGCTTCATCCAACCTCCCTGCACGGCTGTAAAGGTCAACAATGCATCCATAATGCTCAATCCTAGGAGTAATTCTATGTACTCTCTTCATGTTATCAAACAATTCCAGCCCCTTGTTCACTAAGCCAGCATGGCTACACGCAGTAAGAGCTCCCGTGTAGCTAACTCCATCTGCCTTGAATCCTTCCTTCTGCATTGCATCAAAAAACTCCAGAGATTCATCTGCAAAGCCATTAATAGCAAATCCCACAATCATTGAATTCCAAGATACCAAAGTTCGTTTGGGCATTTTATCAAACACTTGGCGGGCAAACTCAATGCATCCACATCGAGAATACATATCTATCAATGAATTACTTATCCTAATATTATCCTTAAACTCCTGCTGCATAAGGAACCGATTAACCCATAACCCAAAAGAAAGCGCACCCAAATCAGCACACGCCGCAAGAACAGCAATTATTGACACATAATCAGGCTCGATACCCGAGCATTGCATTTCATGGAAGCACTCCAATGCTTGTTCAGAGTACCCCTGTTTCAAAAAACCATTAATTAAAGCCGTCCAGGAAATCGCATCTCTTGTAGGCATTTCATCAAACAGTTCAATGGCCAACTCAATCTCTCCATTCCTCATGTACCCATCGAGCATCGTGTTCCAAGTGACAGAGTTTTTCATGTCTAGATAATCAAAAACATTCCTAGCAAGACCCAATTGAGCACATTTGGCATACATAGCAATAAGAGCAGTCCCAACCATTACATGCCCTGTATCCAAACCTAATTTACGGACGTACCCATGAAGAGAAGCGCCGAAGTGGAGGCTGTGTGACGGAAAATCAGCACAGCCGGAGAGAAGCGTAATGAATGTGATGTGGTTCGGCTCAACTCCGGCGAGTCTCATCCTGGTAAACTCTGCGGCGGCTTCGGGTAATTGGGCGTTGCGGCAGTAGCGAGCAATAGAAGAGGTCCATAGAACAATGGGTTTAATGGGATTTGAGGAATTGGGATAGCGAGGGAAATTGAGATTTGATGGATTTGAATTAGAATATTGTTGGAGTTGGAATTGGAATGGAACGGCGGTGTGCGCTGGAACGCTGCTCATCGTTCCAGTGTGAAGAATCGTTTGGGATAGAGCGGGAATGGGATTTTATTGGTAAATTCATTTCCTAAATTAATAAAAATTAAAATATGACATCTATAAACTTTAATATATATATATATATATATATATATATATATATATAATTAGTTTGGAATAAAAATCATTCATATGGTTAGAGAATGAAAATCTCACTCCCCTAATTTATAGAATGATCATGGGTTTATAAACAAAGAATACTCTCTTCTATTGTTAGGGAATGATCATTGGTATGATCATTGGAAGCCCAGAGCAAAGCAAAGCAAAGTCATGAGAGCTTATGCTCAAAGTGGACAATATAATACCATTGTGAAGAGTCGTGTTCGTCTAACATGGTATTAGAGTCATGCCCTAAACTTAGTCGTGCCAATAGATTGGTAAATCCTCAAACCTCGAACAAACTGCGAGGGGAGGAGAGGTGTTAGATGATGAAAGTCCCACATCGGCTAACAAAGTGGATTGTGCGAGGGGAGTGGAGGATCGGTTAATTTACTCAAAGTGGACAATATTATAACAATATCATATTTTTTTCCAATTAAAAATATTCTTAAATTAACAATATTTTTTATTTGTTTTTTAATAAAATATATTAATGGTATCCAAAACTAACGGTAAAATTAGGATGCTAAAATATAATTATAAGCTTATATTTGATAATATTAATGATATTTCCAATCAGCTAACAATTTTTTACACAGTAAAAAGCTTTGTATAAAGAAAGCATGACATAAATAAAGGAACACAAAACAAAACAAAGAGTGAAATCAAAAGCTCATAAACCCAGCTCCAACTGCTTTTAACTGATTAACTTATATTCAGCTGAGGTAGATGGTAATAGTTCCTTTGCAATGTGGAGTTTACTCATCTTCCATCAACAGAGGTGAAGGAGTCTGCAAATCCGGTGGGTCGGGCGGGAATGCTTCCCTTACTGTCTTCAAGGCTCCTAAACTTCGTCTCCCCGCTCTCTGCTTCCTGCCATACCTTTAACATTTCAGGAAGCGGTAGACTGTAATCAATCCCCGACATACTATCCGCATCGTCGTCAATTGGTTTCCACTTCTCGATCAAAGGCGAAAGCACGTTCACCACATGTCCCATGTCGGGCCGATGAGTTGGCTCTCTAGCTGTGCAATGTCCTGCCAATTCAGCGATTATGAAGACCTTCTCGAACACCTCGGCGTTTACCGATAGAGATGGATCGATCGCACACATTAGCTTTTCTTTGTTCGACTTCATTCGCCAAAACCATTCGGCCAAGTACCGGCTTTCCTCCGGTCGCTCCTCATCCAATGCCATCATTCCGGTCAAAAGCTCCATTAGCACCACGCCGAAACTGAATACATCAGCTTTTGTAGTGATCTTCCCCATCACTGAATCCCCAAACAAATTTAAGAACAAGAAGATTTCAGAAAATTGAAGAACTTCAAATCAAACAATCAATTATTAGCCATCGGAATGAATGCTATAAGCTCGTTTGATAACGTTTTGGTTTTTAGTTTTGAAAGTTGTGCTTGTGTTAATAGAGTTTATAGGCCTAACTTTCTAAAACAAAAAAAATGTAACCGTTCAAGTCCACCGCTAGCAGATATTGTCCTCTTTGGGCTTTCTCTTTCAAAGGCGCGTATGCTAGGGAGAGGTTTCCATACCCTTATAAAGAATGCTTTGTTCTTCTCCCCAACCAGCCAATGTGGGATCTCACAATCCACTCCCTTCTGGGGCCAGCGTCTTTGCTGGCACTTGTTCCATTCTCCAATCGATATGGGACTCCCCAATCACCCCTTGTGGGGCCCAACGTCCTTACTGGCACACCACCTCGTATCCACCCCCTTCAGGGCTCAACCTCCGAACTAGCACATTGCCCAGTGTCTAGCTCTGATACGCCCAAGCACACCACTAGCAGATATTATCCTCTTTGGGCTTTCCCTTTTGGGGTTCCTCTCAACGTTTTAAAACGCATCTACTAGAGAGAAACTTCCACACCCTTATAAAGAATGTTTCGTTCTCCTCCCCAACCGACGTGGGATCTCACAAAAAATCAAATGGAGCCTTAACTACGAGTATCTATTCTATTCAGGTTCTAACTATGAGTAACTTTTTCGGGGTTTCCCTTTCGGGGTTCCCCTCAAGGTTTTAAAACACATCTGATAGGGAGAGGTTTCCACACTCTTATAAAGAATGCTTCGTTCTCCTTTCCAACTGACGTGGGATCTCACAAAAAATCAAATGGATATCAAATGGAGCAACTACGAGTATCTATTCTATTCAGGTTCTAACATGGCTGCGAAAAGTCAAACAAACCAAACATACTTCAACAGCCTAGCTCAATTGTTTGCCATGAGTTTTAAAAAAAGTGTTGGTGTAAGTACCTGCATACTCAGGTGCTAGGTATCCAAATGTACCAGCAAGCTTAGTTGCTACAGACTTCTCCCCATCTGGAGCCAACTTCACGAGTCCAAAATCTGAAACTTTTGCTCGAAAATCATCGTCCAGAAGAATATTAGACGATTTAAGATCTCGATGTATGAAGGTTTGTCGGGCTAAACCATGTAGATATTCAATTCCCCGGGCAACATCGAGCGCAATCGTCAGCCGAGTCATCCAAGGTAGAGGCTCCAATTTAAAACTTTTCCAATGGAAGAGATGCTTGCTAAGAGCACCTTGAGACATATACTCATATACAAGAAGCCTTTCAGCTCCTTCTATGGAATACCCCAAAAGCGATACCAAATGTCGATGTCTAACATGTGAAAGAACTGCGATTTCGGATTGAAACTCTTCTAATGCTTTATTACTGATTGATCCAGCCTCCATTCTCTTCACTGCTATTTTCGTCCCGTCCTCCAACTCACCTTTATAGACCGTTCCAAAGCCACCTCGGCCGAGCTCATTTTCGAGGGAAAAATTATTGGTCACCTTGCGGAGAACTTGAACAGCTACAACCAAATTCCCATCCTCAATCACATGAGAACTCTCAGTTCCACCACTATTAGTACTTGTCATGCTAGTTCCCGTTTGATTCGATACGTTTCCTGTGTTCTTATTCGACACAGAAATCTTAACTATGCTTTCTGGGTACGAGGGATCTTTCGGGTGCACCACAAAAGTTGGAGATTCGGCAGCTCGTTTTCTCCTCCTAAAGCAGAAGATACAGAACAATGCTGATAGAAATATCATGACTATAATGAGAACCGTGGCAACCACGTACATAATTCTTCTCGTCTTCGAAGACTTTTGCATCTCAGATTCGACATGGACAGATGAAGAGGAATTCCTTACTGTAATTGGAGATCCAGGAACTGGACTCCTCGATGACGCATCACCTGAGGGATCGTCTAGGGGAGGCGACACACTGGTAAGTGGTGGATGTGTAATCGGTAAAGGAGGCACTGCAGAATGATTAGAAACCAAAAAAGGATTTCCCAACGTTAAAACTTTAACATCATCTCGAAATTTCGGTAAAGGAGGCTCGAAATTGTTTCCAGTCAAATCCAACAACCTCAAAGATTTCAAACTCGTAAAATTCTGAGGAACTATACCACTAATATTATTGCCAGCCAATCGAATTTCGATCAACGAATCTAAGTTCGATATAGAAGGACTCAAAGTACCAAGAAGTCCTCGCTTGGGCAGATTGATCATCGAAACCTTGGACTCAGGATTGCAACTAAGTCCCAACCAAGGCCCTTGGCATGGATCATTACCCGACCACTCCGATGCAAGACGTATAGGATAATTCAGACTGCCAAGAAAATACAAAAGTGCAGTAACTTCTGGGGCACATTGTAGACCTGGTTTAGACTGACAAAAATAGTTGTAATCATAAGTAACATTACGAGCCTCGAACTCCGGTATCGGACCCATTAGAAAGTTATTATTGAGGACCAGATTGTCAAGGTTCATCTTGGCCAAGCTCTCAGGAACCGGACCAACAAGTTGGTTTCTATTGAGATTAAGATCAGACAAAGCTGCTAGCTCCCCA
The DNA here is from genome assembly GCF_057944985.1 of Cucurbita pepo subsp. pepo. Lineage (NCBI taxonomy): Eukaryota > Viridiplantae > Streptophyta > Magnoliopsida > Cucurbitales > Cucurbitaceae > Cucurbita > Cucurbita pepo. Next base: position 5,212,005 of record NC_141806.1, on the reverse strand, counting down.
ATATTTTCAGGGATCACCCCTGAGAATTTGTTTCCATGTAGCCATAGCTGAGTCAAAGAAGTCATCAACGGAACAACATCGATCGAACCGGTCATTCCGGTATCCTGATCATTCAGCCATAGAATCTGCATCAAAGACTGCCCAAAACTTTCAGGAATTGGACCAGTTAACCGGTTGTAAGAAAGCTTCAAAGCTGTCAATGATGGCAATGTCCCCAAAAACTCAGGGACAGGCCCAACTAGATTGCTATGAACCAATGAAAGATTCGTCAGCTGAACCGACTTAGCAAGCTCATCAGGAAGAGACCATCCAGCAGTGGCATTGAAAGGATTATAATCCAAAGCCAATACCCTAATGTTGGTTAATCCATTGAAGAAATCTAAAGGGATCGTGTCGAACTCATTGAAATCTAAGTAAGCAAATTCCAGCTCTGATAAGCCACTGAAAGAAGGCAATGCCCCATTGAACTTGTTCTTTTGGAGACCCAAGTTTGAGAGCTTAGATAACTGGTTAAGATTCTGAGGCAAAGGTCCTTTTAGACCCAAGCCCTGAACCTGAATCTGAGAAACTCTATCACCTGCACAATAAACATGAGGCCATGGAGGAATCCCACATGGGTCATCTCCATTGTCAGGCCATTTGAGAAGCTCTGGATTTTCTAACCCCATTCTTAAGTCATTCAAGATTTTGACATCACTTAGGTCAGTGGCACAAAAACAAACAGTTGATGTGCATAACAAAACCAGAGAGATACAGAGCCCCAAATTGTAATCCATCATTTCCATTAAAGAAGTAAACAAAAATGTTGAAGAATAAATCGCAATGCACTGCAAAATCTCATGAATTGGAAAGGATTGAAGTCGAAATAAGCATAGCCCAGATCAGAAAAATGGCAAAAAGATTACGAACACCTGAAAACCGAAGCTCTGTTTCGTAAGAGGAGCAGTGAAAGGTAGATGGGGGAAGTGGGTATGATCGTGAAAAGCAGAGAAGGGGGCCTTTACGACTGTCTGTTTCTCTCGTTCGTCGGGTCTCCTTCCTTTGAACCTAACACGGCTTGCTTTGTCCTTTTCGCCCATCAATTTTGGCCTCATTACCCAAATTAACAATGGGGGCATGTTTAATCCACTCACAGTTGAGCTTGCCGACATCACTCGTTCTCCAAAACAAGAACAGGATGATTCAGACAAGTGACAAGAGGCCCTTCAAAAACATTTTAATTGATCATAGTTACATGTCAAGCTCTATGCAAAGCAGTGGTACTATGTGGAAGAGAAGAGGTTAGGAGTGTTCATATAACTAAATAATCTAATTCAAATTATAAAATTTAAAATTTAATCTATTTTTTGGTTTCGTCAATCTAAGAAACTTAAAAATAGAGATACAATTCAACCAAATCCAGTATATATAGTGTTTATAAAAAGTGATGCACATCACTTGTAAATGGTTGATATTTGAATTTTATAAAATTTTAGTTATAAATTTAAATATACCGTGTATATTTTTTTTTTAAGTAATTAAAAAAAATAACCTGATAATTCAACTCAACCCAACCCAACCCGAAAAATAGAGGCCAGGGTTGGGTTAGTGAAGTTTGGTTGTAAATTTAATTCAAGTTGTTCGGGTTATGAATCCAACCAACTAGAAATTTCAAGTTGGTCCAAAAGATTTTTCCCCCGACCATAACAGTGTCCAAATGAGTTTTGATACCTCATGTCATACATTTTTTTAATCATATACTCATTACTAGTGTATATAAAAGATGAATACATGACTCAGCTCGATCAAGACCCAATTCGGTAGATCACAACCTCCAAATGCGATCATTGTTTCTCCTCGACTTGGCCATTCTAATCTCGATGAATAATCTACTAATATTATTGTCATTCATTAAATTTATATTATATAAAAAAAAAATTTATGATAAATGACGTTGGCACTAGTTTAAAATTATATATTAAATTATCTTAAACTTTTTATTATCCAAACAAGATGGACAAATATAAATTAGGTTAACAATTCACTTTTATTATTAAAAAATATATATATAATAATTATGACTAGATCTTCTCACTATATTTTAAAAATATAAAAAAAAATTAAAGTATTAAAGATTGTAAAACAAAATTAAGGAAGAAGGCAAGTTATAATTATTTAATTAGGAATGTTTAATTATTAGTAATGGATAATGGTATTTTTGTTATTTAAAAATACATTATATTTATGTTAAATAAATAAATAAATAAAAGTAAATTATTAATAATTATGATAGAAGCAAGAGACAGGAAGGTGGGTCCCAGGTGTCATAATAAAAGAATGAAAGAAAAAGAAATGCCGTTAATTGAGGATGATTCTATTCCACCTAGGAATAAATTTAATCCATAAAATGGAAAAAGAATTTCCACGCCGACACCTAGATTTCAGTTATTATATTTAAAAAAAAAAAAAAATTAAACAAATTTTATTAAATAAAAAAAACTTAATTAACCCAATTATAAATTTTTTAAATTTGGTTGGTTTTATTTATTCAAATTTTTATTTTGGATTTTGAAACGAGGTCTAGTCAAAACTGACAATATTTTTATTTTGTAGATTGAGATGGGTTGATATTGCACCTGTCATACTTTGATTACACAGAACTAGACAATTCAATTGGCTTTACGGTTTCGTTAGGGTTTCGCCCATTGTGGAAAATTCTCCACTGCTGTCTATTGTGGGAATCTAGGTCGTGTCTCAATCTCAGTATGGTTGATCATCCTCTTGGACTAGCTACTTATCATCGTCTTGGTAAGTTATTGTCTCACCAACTAGCTAATTAGACACGAACCCTTCCTCGGACACATGTCCAACGGGAACCTGTAGTGAAACCGAACGTGGGCTGCTATACCAAATCCCTCGCTTCCCATCGGGGATTGAGTGGAAAGGTCATGATCTGTAGGGGGACATATCACTCATTCTTCCATTGGAGACAGGTGCAGGAATGAAGAAATCAAGTGGACTTAAGGGGGCTTTTAGAGAATGTATCAATAAACTAGACCCATGATTCGAAACATTTATCAGCAATAGCAGAAAGAAGACCAATAAAGTGGGATTCGAAGGCTCAATCCCTCAAAGCATGCGAGAAGGGTCGACATTAGCAGAAAGAGACAAAGCTGAGAAAATAGCTTAGGTTGGAGCAACACACCATCGAACGTTCAACAGGCAGTTTCATGATTAGGCATGAGTGCCCGAAAGTTGTCATTGTATACTCCCGTGGGTTGGAAGGCGGCAGGGAAAGGAGGTGAACACAACTCCCCCTCTCCCCATTCTACCGTCCAAAACATGTCAGTCATTCGAAGTTCTGGAGTTGATTCATATAGGAACAACCACTAAATCGGTAGAATCCAATCAGATTTGGTTTACTAAAAGTTGCAACTCAATTTCTATTTATATATATATTTATCTTAAAATTAGGAATACAAAATTAGGAAGAAACTACAATATTTATTTATTTATTTAATTTAATTTTTTAAAAAAGGTGTGAAATTGGTGGTTTTGTAAATACTTTATAAGATGGTGTGGGTTTGACTACATAATATTTTCCAAAAGTAATATTCCACACTCGATTAAAGCGTCCGTCTTCCTCGAGCTTTAAAGATTGAAGGATTTATAAAAAGGAGGGCCCTTTGGACTTTGGCTTAACCTCTCCATTCTCAAAATAATTTTAGAGAATATTACAATAATAATAATAATAATAATAAATTCGGGTCAAGGAAGAAGATGACAAGCGTGTCGGGTTCATGCACACATGTCTGAAAGCTGGAAGGCTCGAGGTGAGTTCATACAGGCGTGTGACGAGCTCTAGTTCATCTTGTTCGACTTCTTTTGACCTGCCCTATCAATATTAGTCCATCTTGACTTTGTTAATTACTGAATATACCATTGCCATATTAGGATTGATCTTCGTGAGAAAAGGAGTTAGCTATTCACGTAAGTAGCATATCGAAGCTCATAAATAAGTTTGAATTTGTTTTAGTTATGATAAATGCACGTTATACTAGGACCTAATTAGTAGTAATCATGATCGCATGTGTAGATTATAAGCATGTTAGAGGTTAATGATTAGTATGCATGTGTATGACTCTACTTTATGCTTACGAGATGATTCTAGTATATAACATACGTGAGTGTACTTATTCTACTAAACCTACCAAAAACTTGACTAGCATGCTGTGTGCTAAGTTAGGAACATTAGTATTCCTGACCATTGGGTTCTTTGTTGTTTTAGGCAACTAGAGCATTTAGTAGATGGGTCGTATTTGACAAATAGTGAGTCTTACATACGAGTCTGAAATCCAAGAAAATAGTTATAGAGCATGTTGTCCAATTAGTTTACTTAACCTCATGGAAACCCGACGGATGCGTTGTATGCTAAGTTAGAGACATGAGTATTACTAACCGTTGGGTTGTGTGCTATTTTGGGCCACCAGAGTGTTTAGTTGACGACCAAGCGGCCCACTCCATTCAGCCTTAGATCGCGCGCTTGTTTCAAGCCCGCACAAACGCTAACAGCCCAACGACCTGCACATATGCATTCTTCACCCATAATTTATCCGTGTACACGTGAACGCCACCCGATTGACAAACGTGAGCTCCGATGGCTCCTAATCGCTTATCCACTCAAGTTGCACTATTTAGACTCGTTTTCTATGATTTCAACCCTTTTGGAGCTTATTTGGATCTTATTGGAGATATTTAAGGTCATTATGACTCGTAATTGCTCAATGAGCTAGAAATTGGAATAATTTGATAATTTAGGTACTAAGTTCGTTAATATGTCTTAGTGCGAGTAGTGAGTCCACCTAGATTGAAATAGATTTTGAGGGACGCACTTGCCAACTCTAGAGATATCTAGTAACTTTGACTTAGACGAATCAAGTGAGTGACTCTACTATTAACTTGGTTGGATGAATTGTATTATATATGATGTCGCGTGTTATCATGGTCGTACTTTTTCAACCATGCGGTGTCGTGATTTTGACATGCTCACGACAAGCCTTAAGGGGAACTCGAGCCTCATATTCATTTTTCACCACCTTTGTGGCTTCGTTGGACCGTCAACGAGGTTTGTCTTCACCAACCGAAAACAGCTTGTGCGAAATCCAAGCTTTTTCGACCACACATGTTTGTGCATTCATGTTCCATCGTGTGCAACACAACAAAAGAACTATTTGGAACTTCGAGCCCTTCCTAGAAGCTCAGATAACTATAGAACCTCGGCCTGAACTTTTTGAAGCCCAGAGAAAAGGCCGTGGTAACTTATTAACATTAGATGCAATGAACATCTACATGTAGGCTGCTTGCGGAATATTTTTATACTCGCCCCTTCGTACACTGTTTTCAAGTATTCTTTAATTGCGAGTCAAGGTAGAAGAGCATTGAGGAGCTTCTAAGTCATAGATAGGGCATCCCAAGGCATTAGTTATTTTATGAATTTTGGGTCATTTTGTATGATTTAAAATTGTATCTCGAGTGACTCCAATTTGTAATAAACTTGAACAACATCTATTTGAATATGATTTTAGTTTGTTTTTAATTATAGCAAAATTTTACTATATCTTTATTTGTATACGTCTATCTTTTTCAAAATGGTCCAAAATTCAAAACCTCGAAAATTAAGTCGTGACAAGTAAGCTGTTACTTAAAACTGATGCATTAGGAACCTCATGATACTGAATCCATGGAAGTTTCTACGTAATAGGAATGATGCGATCTTCACAACCTTGCTAAATATGAATAGAGCCATTATTGTCAGGGAATGAATTACTCAAGTCGATGATGGGATTGAACTCCCATTTTGATCCATAAGAAGCCAATATGTCTCGGTTAAGCAACTCGTGTTCACCTTGTTGTGTCACTTTTTTCCTAAATTTGGTTGCAAAAGAAACATTACTGATACTAAAATTTGATAATACAAGCAGGAACAGGCTCACTCATCATGCATTCATTGATCGAGGAAGACTCCTGAAAGTCTGTAGTGATAAAGCTGAAGGAACGGAAGGCCACCAGTAATTCACAAAAGGAACCACAGGGGAAGCTCCTAGGAGTATGTAAATAAAGCTCAATTCAGAGTTAATGAAAGAAAAGTGTATAAGAATTGATCACAGTGAAATGAAGATTAAGTGCCTGTGTGGAATGTATTTTAGACAGCTCCAAATAGAGCATGCTCCCATTGAACATCCCATTACGTAAAATTTTGTGCCGAGTTGTAATTTGTCTGCTAATTCTTGAATGTCAAAAGCTTCGGACTTCACTGAACGTGCTTGATATGTGTCGCTCTCGCCATAACCAGCTCAGTCAAATAATACTATGTTGAGCTTAATCTCCTCTATAAGTTCGTGAAGATAAAAGATATTGTTGAGGATTGTTGGGAGGGAGTTCCACGTTGACTAATTTAGGGAATGATCATAGGTTTATAAGTAAGGAATACATCTCCATTGGAACGAGACCTTTTGGAGAAACCCAAAACAAAGCCATGAGAGATTAAGCTTAAAGTGGACAATATCATACCATTATGGAAAGTCGTGATTCTTAAAAACTATGGAGAGGCAGGTAAGCGATAAGCAAAGAAGAAGGATGTGTTACTTGAGAGGCAGGTAAGTGCATGTCTTTGGTGCTATTGTAGCCATGACACATAATGATTCTATATTGAGCCTCTTCCTTAGGAACTCCAATGTAGACCAAATGCCTGCCATCGCTGAGCTTTACTTTGGGTGAAGTCAGTGGAGGGTCGTTTGCAGATCCACATATCTTAAGAGGTGGAGGTTTCAGTGCTTGATAAACCCATCCAAGAAGACCCACTGCAAATGCTAATCCTATTGCTACAATCATTGTCTGGAGAAACTAGAAGTTCATTACTACCCATGTGATTCATAATAAAAAGATCATACTTGGTGATCAATTGTCTTACTGCAAATACTTCGTAGCAATTCTAAGAAATAGAATTTGTGTATTACTTTTTTCTTGCTCGTGTATCATCTAAGTAATACACCGTGAACTTGAGCCATGTCACAATCATACTATGTAGAGATCATACTATGAAGAGAGTAGGTTGTGAACCGCACGTCAAGTCAAGCAAAGCGGAGATCCTCAAGAGGCGCTTATCCGGCCACGCATGGGCCAATATAGAAGAATGTTATGATGCGACCAAGGAGGACGGTGCATCATCCAACATAGTATATAACGTGAGTGTTAAAGATCATGTGTTTGTTTAGATTGCTGTCAGTTAGTATCTGATTAAATCTCCTCATAGTTAGGAGTTGATTTAGTTTTGATTTGATCTACTGGTTTGTTACCAGATTTTCTGCAAATTTTTAGGTAGATTTTTTAATATCTTTTAATATTCTCGGTATATTATAGAGCCTCCTGGCTCTTCATACTATAATCTTCTCATCAACCATTCAATCATTCACTCTTTCATTAACAATTGGTGTCAGAGCAGTCTTCTTAAGGGATGTGTGAGATCAAAATTGTTGGTTATAAACTTTTTTTCTTTTTTTTTTGCTCCATAAGTTTTTTTAGTTAAAAAATAGCTGTCAGGGAGATATTCGGAATAGTGGAACTAGTTTTAAGGAGTGGAAGGAGTAGTGGGATGCTTCTTGATTTGTAGCATAAATATGTAAATTTTTATTATATAAGGAAAATGGTGTCAAGTTCTCAAAGCACACCACAAAAAGAAGAGAAAATTAATTTGTGTGTCTTTGCTTCTTCTCCGCTTATGTTATTTTTTTCTTTCAATTGGTATCAGAGCTACAAGATCAAGGCCTGTTTTCAATCATGTCTCACCTACAGATTGAGTGGTCAAGAAGGGAGAGAGATAAAAAAAGGAGACACGAATTGAGTAACAGGAGCCAAAACACCGGTGCGATAGAAGGTGATGCCTCACATGAAGTGAGTGTACGGATTCAAGAAAAGGAGGGATCTGCCACACTCAAATACCTGATGTTGACAAAATGCAACTATGCAGCTTGGACGATTAAGATGGAGGTATTTATGATGGCACAAGGTGTTTGGGAGGCAATTGGGTCACCCGAAACAATAGATAATCGCAAAGATAAGATGGCTTTAGCAGCTATTTATCAAAGTATTGGAGAAAATACGTTGCTACAGTTGGGTGCCAAGAAAACGGCCAAGGAAGCCTGGATCATGTTGAAAAATATGAATCTAGGTGCGGAAAGAGTGAAAGAAGTTAGAACGCAGACTCTCTGGCGGGAGTTTGAAGCGTTGAGGATGGGTGATTCAGAAAGTATTGATGAGTATTCTGGAAAACTCACCATTATTGTCAACAAATTGAGAGGCCTCGACAATACTGTGGATGATATCCAAGTAGTTAAGAAACTTCTACGATCCACCTCTACAAAGTTTCTTCAAATCACTTCAACGATTGAGGAGTTCAGTGATCTCAAAACGAAATCCGTTGATGAGATTATTGGATCACTCAAGACACATGAAGAAAGGTTGCAAGGGTTTGGAGAAAAAGATGAAACCGTTCTTGATATGAACCAATGAGACATCAATCATACAATATACTTCAATGAAGATGTGAAGAAAAGGTTGTCAAAATTATCAAAAGATGTTTCAATTCATGCTACATTGAAGAAGAATGAAGTTTGATTGTTGTAAATTTTGGGTGGGTTACAATTTAGAGTAATTTAGAGTTATTGTATTTTAAGACTTTTTATTTAATTTCGGTTACATTTACATAATGGCTAATTTATGGCCATAAAGTAGGAATGTTACAACTCTTGGAATACCTTTAGTAGTTTCATTTTTGAGGCTATATAAAGCCATGTATGTTGTATTTTTAAGCAGACTTGGAAAATATTATTAAAGAAGCATTTGTGCTTTCCTTTAGCCAATGGCTAAGTTTCTTTGCAATTCTATGTAGTTTAGATTGCATGTAGAATCATTCAAGCTCGACATGATCAATCTTGCTTGTGGAGTGATTCGAATCTCAAACAAGTGTTTGAGATATTTGATCAACAAGAGTCATTCAAGCTAGACATGATCGATCTTGCTTGTGGAGTGATTCGAATCTCAATCAAGTGTTCTTGCCTTGAGATATTCGATCAACAAGGTAATCCGAATCTTATTCCCCTTGTAGTTGATTCCTTATCTTATCATTTGGTATCAGAGCTTCAGGCTCAAGATCGGATATATGTTTCCTTTGCGTTTCTTCTCAATTTGATTTTTATTTATCTTTATCTTTTTTAGTTTTTAATCGACCCAGAGTTCAAAATTCAATCTTTGCTCTATTTAAAATTTTGAGAGGTGAGAATGAAAGCTTCATTTGTGTAAATGAGTGCAAAAAGAGTGGCCTAAAATTCCTTGAGTGTAATACTCGCGAGAGAGTGTTGTGAGGTCCGTCGTATTTCCATAACTTATTTTTTGCAGCAAAGTTACACAAATAGATTCGAGGACGAATCCTCTTGAAGAAGTGGAGAATGATATGAACCAATGAGACATCAATCATACAATATACTTCAATGAAGATGTGAAGAAAAGGTTGTCAAAATTATCAAAAGATGTTTCAATTCATGCTACATTGAAGAAGAATGAAGTTTGATTGTTGTAAATTTTGGGTGGGTTACAATTTAGAGTAATTTAGAGTTATTGTATTTTAAGACTTTTTATTTAATTTCGGTTACATTTACATAATGGCTAATTTATGGCCATAAAGTAGGAATGTTACAACTCTTGGAATACCTTTAGTAGTTTCATTTTTGAGGCTATATAAAGCCATGTATGTTGTATTTTTAAGCAGACTTGGAAAATATTATTAAAGAAGCATTTGTGCTTTCCTTTAGCCAATGGCTAAGTTTCTTTGCAATTCTATGTAGTTTAGATTGCATGTAGAATCATTCAAGCTCGACATGATCAATCTTGCTTGTGGAGTGATTCGAATCTCAAACAAGTGTTTGAGATATTTGATCAACAAGAGTCATTCAAGCTAGACATGATCGATCTTGCTTGTGGAGTGATTCGAATCTCAATCAAGTGTTCTTGCCTTGAGATATTCGATCAACAAGGTAATCCGAATCTTATTCCCCTTGTAGTTGATTCCTTATCTTATCAGTTCTCCTCACTCATGCAGAATGGAAGGAACGAGAGAATGCAAAATCCTTAAAGAAAGAATGGAAGGATCAAGGCAGTTCTAGAGGAGGCAAGGGATGGGGTCGTGGAAGATGAAGAGGCCGTGGGAGAAGTGACTGGCATCGAGGAGATGAAGGAGAGTCGCAAACTAAGAAGAAGAAATTCGACAAAAGTAAAATTAAATGTTACAAGTGTCAACAAATGGGACACTTCGCATCAGAGTGTTCCACAAAAGAGGAACAACTCAACTTGATAGAGATGCAAAAGGATGAGGAGTCTTCGTTGCTAATGATAGAGGTGTGTGAAATTAAAACCACACATGACAAAGAGCCTGATTTTGTGATGTTGAATGAAACTATAGTGCCTCCACCAGTCAATATTGGAGCTGAAAATTCCTGGTTCCTAGATACTGGAGCAAGCAACCACATGTCAGGAGAAAGGAGGGTGTTTCGTGAGCTCGACGCATCTGTTGTTGGAAAGGTACGTTTCTGTGATAACTCTGTAATAGACATTTGTGGTCGAGGAATAGTGCTCTTCAAATGCAAAACCGATGAGCACTTCATCTTATCACAAGTCTATTACATACCTAAACTCAAAAGCAATATTATAAGTTTGGGACAACTGAATGAGAGTGGAAATAAAATTGTCATAGAGGACAGTGTGGTGAAGATATATGACAGGGCTAGGAGTCGTTATTATGATGACCAGACAATCCAATAGATTGTATGTAGCAAAGCTGAAGTTTGCGGATCAGGTGTGTTTAATGACAAATATCAGTAATGGTGGTTGGCTCTGGCATGCGAGGTATGGACACCTGAATTTTCACTCTTTAAAGCAATTAAATGACAAAAGAATGGTTGAAGGGTTGCCGAAAATCACCCAGGTCAATCAATTTTGTGATGGGTGTTTAATTGAAAAGCTGCATAGGACTCCTTTTCCCCGAACAACAACATATCCTGCGAAGGAGTCATTGGATGTTGTCCATGGAGATCTATGTGGACCTATTTCGCCAATGACTTATGGAGGTAACAGACATTTTATGTTACTAGTGGATGATTTTTCACGATTTATGTGGGTGTTTATGTTGAAAAACAAGATTGTAACACTGGTGGTATTTAAAAAGTTCAAGATTAGTGTGGAGGTAGAGAAAGACAAGAAGATTAAGAGCTTTAGAACGGACCGTGGAAGAGAGTTCATATCTACTGCTTTTAAAGACTATTGCGAGAATGAAGGCTTGAAGAGACTTCTTACTGCACCATTTTCCCCACAGCAAAATGGCATAGTAGAAAGGCATAATCAACGGTGGTAGAGATGGTCAGATGTATGTTAAAAAGCAAAGAGATGCCTGCAAAATTTTGGAGAGAAGCTATCAAAACTGTCGTGTATATTCTGAACAGATCGCCAACAAAAGGAGTTGCAGTGTTGACTTCTGGCAAAAACGTCGACGAAAAACAAACGGCCGAAGGAAAATTTCTTCGAAGAAAAAATAGCGGAAAGTAAAAGGAGAGAGGGAGAGATTTGCTGAAGACTCGATAGTTATTTCTCATTGAGTTGAATTCTTTAAATAACAAATATAATCATAAAAATAAAAAATAGTGGGCAAAAACTTGCCCAAGGTTGGCCAAAATGGCCAGCAAAAATTACGCTCTTCCCTTCAACCGTGAGCGTGAATTCAGAAATTTCAAAAGTCAAAAACAACTTAGCTAAATCTAAGACTCCATATAGGTTTTATCTAACATGCAGATGGTACACCGTATCAAAGTTGGTTTGACAAGAAACCAAAGGTTCATCGCTTTAAAATCTTCGGGTGTCTTGCTCATGCCAAGAATACATATTTCCACCTTCCTAAACTTGCTGATAGGAGTGTGAAGACAATTATGTTGGGATATGAAGATGGAACCAAAGCTTACAGACTATTGGATCCACAAAAGAACAGAATTATGGTGAGCAGGGATGTGTTGTTCGAAGAGGAGAAAAAGTGGTGTTGGGAAGAAATCACAAACGGTGATGATGAACAAAGAGGAATTTTCACCGTTCAAATTTCAGAAAAACATAGTAGAACAGAGGAAAGAAATATTGAACAAATCGAAGTTGATCCAGATGAAAGACAGAGGAAAAATTCATCCTCAACTTTATCAACGCCAGACAGTACCTCAAATGCATCCTCGTCAAGCTCATCGACGCCGAAAAAGTTCAGGTCTCTAGAAGATATTTATAGAGAACTGAACGAAGCAGAGGAGGAAGCAGTGGACCTTTGTTTTCTTTCTATAGAAGAGTCAACCTCATATGAGGAAGCTGCTAAGAATGAAAATTGGAGGAATGCCATGAAGTCTGAAATCCTCTCTATTGAAAAGAACAGAACGTGGGAACTCACAGATTTGCCTAAGAATCATAAAGTAATTGACATCAAATGGATTTTCAAATTAAAGAAAAATCCAGATGGAGAAATCATGAAACATAAGGCGAGACTCGTGGCAAAGGGATATGCACAGCAGTTTGGTGTAGATTACAGTGAAGTATTCGCACCAGTGGCCAGGTTAGAAACAGTGAGATTAATTCTTGCCTATGCAGCCATTAAGAACTGGGAAGTACATCACATGGATGTAAAGACAACTTTTCTGAATGGCGAGTTAGAAGAGGAGGTGTATGTTGTTCAACCAGAAGGGTTCGTTCACAAGGAAAATCCAAACATGGTGTTAAAACTACGTAAAGGCTTGTATGGATTAAAACAGGCTCCGAGGGCCTGGAATTTTAAACTCGATCAATGTTTGCAGTCACTTGGTTTTGTTAGATGTCCACAGTAATATACTCTTACAAGAAAATTAATGGAGTTGAAGCAATGATAATCGGCACATATGTGGATGACTTAATCATAGCCGACTCAAACAAACAAGTTATAGCTCAGTTCAAGGAAGAGATGCACCAGAAATTTGAGATGAGTGATCTTGGACTTTTAAGCTATTACTTGGGTATTGAGGTACGACAAAGCAGTGAACCAATCACTTTATGTAAGGTCGGATATGCAAGAAAAATCCTAAAGAAGCTAGGAATGGGGGAGTGCAATCTTTGTTCGATTCCCATGGAACCAAGAATGAAGATGAGCAAACATGGTTATGGAGAACCTGCGGTTGACAAAACACTTTACAGAAGTTTTATTGGAAGTTTACGCTATCTGGTTGATACCCGGCCCAACATAGCCTACTCAGTTGGTATGATGAGTAGATACATGGAGGCACCAACAACTTCACATCTCACAGCAGTAAAACAAATATTGAGGTATGTGAAAGGTACTCTAAGTTTTGGTTGTGTTTATAAGAAGCTATCGAATGTGGAGCTGGTAGGATTTAACGACAGTAATATGGCTGGGGATATTGATGATAGAAAGAGTACAATTGGAGTGTTGTACTATTTGGGAGTAAATCCAATAACCTGGATATCACAGAAGCAGAAGGTGGTGGCTTTATCATCATGCGAGGCTAAGTACATAGCCACAACTGCTGGAACGTGTCAAGAAGTATGGTTGGGCAAGATTTTGAGTAACATCAGTCAACTGCAAGTAAAACCCAAGCTTAATGTTGACAACAAGTCAGCTATAGCATTGGCGAAAAATCCTGTTTACCATGATCGAAGTAAGCACATTGATATCAGGTTCCACTTTATTCGCCAATGTGTACAAACTGAAGTTATTGAACTGGAATATGTGAACACAGATGAACAGTTGGTGGATATTTTGACAAAGCCGTTAGCAAGACAACGGTTCCTGGAGTTAAGAGAGAAGATAGGCTTGAAGAAAGTCGATTCAACATAGTTAAACAAGTTTAGAGAAGTGGTGGTTGGTTATAAACATGTTTTTTTTTTTTTTTTTTTTTTTTTTTTTTTTTTTTTTTTTTTTTTTTTTGCTTCAAGTTTTTTTTGCTTAAAAAATAGCGGTTAGTATTTATTTTATTTTTGTTGCTTATCCACTCGTTTTAAGGGAGTGGAACAGTAGAAGGAGTGGAAGGAGTGGAAGGAGTGGTGGAGTGCTCCCTAATTTGTAGCAGAAATGTGTAAATTTGTATTATATAAGGAAAATGGTGTCGAGTTCTCAAAACAAACCCCAAAAAGAAGAGAAAATTAATTTGTGTGTGTTTGCTTCTTCTCCCCTCCTATTATTTTTTTGAAAAAAATGAGAGAAGAATCCAGTTTTTCAGCTGTTGTACCACCAGTCTTCGATGGAGACAATTATCAAAGGTGGGCAGTTCGTATGGAGACTTATTTGGAGGCTTTGGATCTTTGGGAAGCAATAGAAGAGGATTACGAGGTCCCTCCACTTCCAACAAATACTACTTAGCACAAATCAAGTATAGAAGTAAAATAAGACAAGAAATCAAAGGCAAAAGCTGCCTATTTGTAGTTGTATTTCAAATGATTTTCATGCAAATAATGTCCCTTCAAACAGCAAATGAAACCTGGGATTATCTCAAGGTTGAATATGAAGGAGATGAGAGGATTCGTGGAATGAAAGTCCTGAATTTGATTAGGGATTTCGAGTTGCAGAAGATGAAGGAGTCTGAGTCAGTGAAAGAGTACTCTGACAGACTTCTCAGCATTGCCAATAAGGTGAGATTGCTTGGTTTTGTATTAAATGGTTCTAGGATCGTTGAAAAGCTTCTAGTCACTGTTCCAGAGAAGTTTGAAGCCACTATTACTACTTTGGAGAACACCAAAGACCTGTCAAAGATTTCTCTTATAGAGCTCTTGAACGCTTTACAAGCACAAGAGCAAAGGAGGTCTATGAGGCAAGAAGGGGTGATTGAAGGTGCCTTACCTATTAATCATCAAGACAACCACAGGTAAAAAAACAAGAAAAATTTCAAAAACCAATCGACGAATGGAGATTCATCTGCCAATTATTAGAAGACAAAAGGAGAAAATGTCGGGACCTCATGCATCATTGAGTGTTACAAGCATTGAGGAATCTCCCCCTTTTACAATGGTACGGTGCGTACGTTACGAGGCAAGAAAACAATCATTATGTTTACCATAATGCTGCGACGATCACTATTTCTAAAGGATGCCTAGTAACAGCACCAAAGAATGCTAGCCCGACCAGGAAAGGGGCCAGGAGGTGTGCGAACCGAATGGTGTTTCGATACTCACACGTGTTGGTCGTGTGTAAAATAGTAAATACACATCCAATTGCCCACTTATGTTTGTCGCATAAGGGAATACAAAGTATTGTGCCACTCTTATTTACCCAGTAAGACAAGGCTCTCATGTATGACTGATGGTGGCATCGCAATTCAGTAGACCATGACACATGCATAGGATAGTTTGTATTTTATTTCGTAGACAATAAGGAAGTATAGGGTATTTTCTATTTTATTTTACTTTTGTTTATTTTAATTTTTGTTAAATTGTTTTAAAAACCTTTCAGTGAACATGTGAGTCTATGGCAATGTTTTATGATAATGTTTCAAATGATTACTTTCGCATAAAATTTTTACGTTATGTATACAGTAACAACTTTAGGTTAAGTAGAGATCTAAGGACGTTACATTTATTCTTTCTAGATTTGACGTCATTTTGGCTAGCAGCTATATAGTCCCATTCAGGATTAGTCGAGTATCTGATTGTCACCAAATTTGGTGTGCTTTCATCTTTCATATAGAACAATTTAACTCTAAAACTGCACACTCGTATCCAAACCTCAGCTTCTGAGGCTATGGATCGAGACCGGACCGACCCTCTTTGAGCTTGTTTTCGACACTCGTGTCACCTTGTTCTCTCAAACTTTGTGTATGTTTTAGCTTAGCTTGAATGCACACTCTTGGCGCGTTGGATAATGCATCATCCTGCTCGGTGCATCATGACACTTCTTAATCTTGGCCCTCACTTGGTTGGATGGATGCTACTTGAGGTTTGCCCCCTTGTCTATCTTGCGTGTGGGGGTCACAACTTACTTTCTCTCAGTAAGATTGTGACAACACGCAGGTAAGAATCTGACACTTGCCAATACATTAAAAATACAATAAAACTTCATGCCATCGAGGATTCAAAACTATGCAGCCAAGACCAGATGCGCGAATTAGGGAACACCACGTGTCAAACAATGGGCACAACGTTTCCTTGATCGGCGTAAAAGGCCTCCAAGTGCATGAAGAGCGAGGAAAGCGTGTGTAAGCTCCTTACTTGCGAAGCGTGTTTAGGGAATGATCAGAGTTTATCATACCATTATGAAAAGTCGTGATTCTTAACCGTTAACTGATATGATTGAATACATTTAGTAAACTAGGACTGAGGCAGGTAAGTGGTAAGCAAAGAAGAAGGATCTCTTACTTGAGAGGCAGGTAAATGCATATCTTTGGAGCTATTGTAGCCATGACACATAATGATTTTGTACTGAGCCCCTTAGGAACGCCTACTTCCCTATAGGCCAAATGCTTCCCATCACTGATCTTTACTCTAGATGAAGTCAGTGGAGGGCCATTTGCAGAGCCACAAATCTTAGGAGGTGGAGGTTTCAATGCTTGATAAACCCATCCAAGAAGACCCACTGTCAATGCTAATCCTAATGGTATAATCATTGCCCGGAGAAACTAGAAGTTCATTACTACCCAGGTAGGTGATCAATTGTCTTCCTGCAAATATTTGAGAGTAGTTTTAAGAAATAGAATCTGTATTAGTTTTTTCTTGCTCATGTATCATCTTACTTGCCTAAGAGAAGTAAGAGATATCTCTCTTCTTCAACCTAACCATTGCACTATAAGATGCAGCTTGCACTAAAAGAGTAGATTGTGACCGTCACGTCGAGTCAAGCAATGCGGCGATCTTCAAGAGGCGCCCATCTGGCCACATGAGGACTAATATAGAAAAATGTCGTAAGCGACTGAGGATGACGGTACATCATCCAACACACTATATAACGTGTGCATTAAAGAGTAGATGAGGCATAAGCAAGACAAGGATAACGTGATAAGATAAGGAAATAAACTACAAGGGGAATAAGATTCGGATTACCTTGTTGATCGAATATCTCAAGGCAAGAACACTTGATTGAGATTCGAATCACTCCACAAGCAAGATCGATCATGTCTAGCTTGAATGATTCTTGTTGATCAAATATCTCAAACACTTGTTTGAGATTGGAATCACTCCACAAGCAAGATTGATCATGTCGAGCTTGAATGATTCTACATGCAATCTAAACTACATAGAATTGCAAAGAAACTTAGCCATTGGCTAAAGAAAAGCACAAATGCTTCTTTTACTATATTTTCCAAGTCTGCCTTACAAATACAACATACATGGCTTTATATAGCCTCAAAATGAAACTATTAAAGACATTCCAAAAGTGGTAACATTCATACTTAATGACCATAATTAGTCATTATGTAAATGTAACCTAAAGTAAATAAAATGTCTTAAAATACAATAACTCTAAATCACTCTAAATTGTAACCCACCCAAAATTTATAACCATCAAACTTCATTCATCTTCAATGTGACATGAATTGCAACCTCTTTTGATAATTTTGACAACATTTTCTTCACATCTTCATTGAAGTATATTGTATGAATGATGTCTCTTGGTTCATATCATAACGAATAGACAAGAGAGTCAAAGATAGGCTTGTTGTAGGGTCCGGTAGGACCCTGGGCCTTAACCTCGAAAGTTGTGGTTCTAGAGAGAATTTGGGCATGCAGTTCTTGAGTCATATCTGTCCAATATGAAATATGAATGTTCGTCAAATTTGGTGTCAATTGGACACTGGACCGACGCTCCACGATACCGTATGACCGTTCGCCAAAATGATATCTACCCCAAGAACATTAAAAATGCCTCAAAATGTACTATAGGTAGATGTGGCTAGTTGTCAATTCTTTCTACCCAGGTTATATGCTGTCAAAGCAACTGTTGTTGCCTACTCACTTTTAGCTTATAACATTTCTTTCTTTAAAATCGTTTTCAACGTATATCATCTCTCACATTTTCTAAAACATTTCTCTCAAACATGACTCAAGACTCGAGCATAAGTCAACATTTTCCGTGAAATGCGAATTTCACACGGCTGACTTGTTCGCTAGATTAGAACAAGTGTCGCACAATCGCTATCTCGCAGCCTCAAGAGTGCGATTGTGACACCGTGCATATCATCCTATTAAATCCTATTAAATGGATAGTGTATTCTTGAACCTCGAGGTTGTACCTAGTTTGCATAACTCAAATGGCAACAGATAGAAAGTCTAAGTGAAAATCAAACCGTTGAAGTAGTTTCTTAACTTAGAGATTTCAGAATATAAAATAACCTCATCAGGCACGTTTTGAATTATGCAAAACACCTGGGAAAGGAGTAAGTTAAGGGGAGGATTATTGGGAGTGAGTCCCACATTGGCTATTTTATATTCGGGCTCTCCAGAGAAAGGAGTGTTTAAGGGGAGGATTATTGGGAGTGAGTCCCACATTGGCTAATTTAGGGAATGATCACTTGGGATTTGACTTTCCTGAAAAACACGTTCGAGGGGCTCCAGAGAAAGAAGTCAAGGAGTCGAGCCTCGATTAAGGGGAGGATTATTGGGAGTGAGTCCCACATTGACTAATTTAGGGAATGATCACTTGGGAACATTCGGGCTCTCCAGAGAAAGGAGTGTTTAAGTGGCTTGAGATTTGACTTTCCTGAAAAACACATTCGAGGGGCTCTAGAGAAAGGAGTCAAGGAGTCGATCCTCGATTAAGGGGATGATTATTGGGAGTGAGTCCCACATTGTCTAATTTAGTGAATGATCACTTGGGATTTGACTATCCTGAAAAACACGTTCGAGGCGCTCCAGAAAAAGAAGTAAAGGAGTCGAGCCTCGATTAAGGGGAGGATTATTGGGAGTGAGTCCCACATTGGCTAATTTAGGGAATGATCATTTGAGAACATTCGGGCTCTCCAGAGAAAGGAGTGTTTAAGGGGCTTGGAATTTGACTTTCCTGAAAAACACGTTCGGGGGGCTCTAGAGAAAGAAGTCAAGGAGTCGAGCCTCGATTAAGGGGAGGATTATTGGGAGTGAGTCCCACATTGGCTAATTTAGGGAATGATCACTTGGGAACATTCGGGCTCTCCGGAGAAATGAGTGTTTAAGGGGAGGATTATTGGGAGTGAGTCCCACATTGGCTAAGATAGGGAATGATCATCACTTGGGAACATTCGGGCTCTCCAGAGAAAGGAGTGTTTAAGGGGAGGATTATTGGGAGTGAGTCCCACATTGGCTAATTTAGGGAATGATCACTTGGGATTTGACTTTCCTGAAAAACACGGTGCATATGTCTCTACTTGGGAGTGAGCCCGACATTGGCTAATTTAGGGAAAGATCACTTAGGATTTGACTTTCCTGAAAAACACGGTGCATATGTCTCTATTGGGAATGAGTCCCAATTGGCTAATTTAGGGAATGATCACTTGTGATTTGACTTTCGTGAGAATCCCACATTGGCTAATTTAGTGAAAGATCACTTGTGATTTGACTTTCCTGAAAATCCCACCTTGGCTAATTTAGGGAATGATCACTTGGGATTGGTGCATATGTCACTCATTTAATTTGACTATTTAAATTAAATTACATTCTCAAATTGGTACGAGGGGCTCCAAAGAAAGGAGCCGAGTCTCGATTAAGGAGAGGCTATTCGAGAGCTCCATAAGCCTCAGGGGAGGTTTATAGTGTACTTTGTTCGAGGGGAGGATTGTTGAGGATTATTGGGAGTGAGTCCCAATTTGACTTCCTTGAAAAACACAATGAAGAAAAGTAAAACCTAAATGAAGAAAAAGCCACAGCCCACAGGAGCTGTTGTATATCTACCTTATTATTTGAACTCTGATTTTGAACTTATGTCTCCAAGCTGTTCCTCTGTTCGGATGAATTTGAACTCCGGTTTTGAGCGAAGTTCCTCAAACTTTTCACGCGCCAGAGACTTAATGAAAATGTCTCCAAGCTGTTCCTCTGTTCGGATGAAGTTAATCTTGATAAGCCCTCGATCTGCACACTCCGGATGTAATAGAACCAAATTTGGTGTGCTTTCATCTTTCATATAGAAGGATTAAACTTTAAAACTGCATGTCGAAACTTGTACCCAAACCTCAGCATCTGAGGTTATGGATCAAGACTCTACCGACCCTCTTTGAGCTTGTCTTCGACACTCGTGTCACCTTATTCTCTCGAATCTTGTGTATGTTTTAGCTTGGCTTGAATGCACACTCTTGGCCCGTTGGATAATGCACCATCCTGCTCGGTGCATCATGGCACTTCTTAATCATGGCCCTCATGTAGCCGAATGGGTACTACTTGAGGTTTGCCCCCTTGTCTATCTTACGTGTGGGGGTCACAATCTACTTTCTCTCAGTGAGGTTGTGACAACACACGGGTAAGAATCTGACACTTTTCAACACCTTAAAAATACAATAAAACTCCACGCCATCGAAGATTCAAACCTATGCAGCCAAGACCAGACGCGCAAATCAGGGAACACCACGTGTCAAACAATGGGCGCAACCTTTTCTCGATATGCGTGAAAGGCCTCCAAGTGCATGGGAGGTGAATGAAGAGAAAGGGAGATGTGTGTAAGCTCCCTTTTTGCCAATATTATGAGAATCATAGGATCGTGAACAACGATCAGTGGTCAAGATCATAATGCTCCTAGAAATTAGATTATCCCTAATAAGTGAGTCCTAAGTATCTTGGAAGTGTGAATTTAAGATTTAAACCGCCTAGATGCTTAAAGAATCTAATAAACCTCAACGACATCCAATGATTACTAAAAAAAAGTTTACCAAACTTATAAGCATTGTGAATGGAATCGTCCGAGTCAAGATCACTTCCTATTTCCTCAAGTGCCTCGTTACACTGTTTGGCATCCAAGGTGGACCAAATAGTGTTCCAACGAAGAGGTAAGTAACCAAGAACCCCTACCGTCGAGCTTGACTCAAATTGGTCAGATAGGATAGTATGACAATGCTACTTGAGTTACTATAGTGTGTAAAACTGGGTCAAAGGTTGAGGCCCCAATTTCATGAACTGGTCCTAAGATTGGACTAGGAATTACATGGATAGTTAGCTCTCAGTGTGTGTGGAAATAACCTTGGGCCTCATAAACAAGGTTGCACTATCGTAAATTCATCTCAGATGGACAAGAGAGCACACAACTAAATTTAGTAGTTGATTGACATTTGGTGTTGCTCACCCAAATTCAATGTGACTTTATGGTCAAGTGTTAAGGATCGCCAACTAACCTTACATAGATGATGTTCAGATGACATGATGTCACATTGCCTAACCAAATATGATGAGGATGCGCTTCTACCTATAATATCGATCATTCACTGTTGTAGTAATGCAAGCTGACTAAGTCGAAAAAACAAAAAAGTTGGTTCACCCCAAAGATTAGATACACTGTCTAGTAGATATGCAGCACTAAAACTCGGTGAACAACTTATAGACATCGAGTGGGTTTGTGAGAAGTAAGAGAATCGTTCGAAACTTCGAGGCCTTCCTAGAAGCTCAAATAACTATAGAACTTAGACCCAAACTTTCTAAAGCTCAGAGAAACGTCCATGGTAACTTATTAACATTAGATGCAATGAGAGCATATAAGTAGGCTACTTGTTATTTTTATATTCATCTCATTCTACATTTCTTTTTAAGTATTCTTTTATTGCCTGTCAATGTGGAAGAGAGTTTGGGAGCTTCGAAATCGTAGATGGGGCATTAGTTATTTTATAAATTTTTGGTATTTTTGTATGGTTTAAAATTGTATCTTAGGACCCAATTTGTAATAAATCTGAACAACACCTATTTAAACCTGATTTAAATTTGTTTTTAATTGTGGTATTGTTTGTTTTTAAATTGCACAACATTTTACTATTTTTACTTTTATTTTATGTACATTCGTCTATCTTTTTCAAAATGGTCCAAAGTTCAAAATCTTGAAAATTAGGTTATGACAAGTGACGTCAACAACCAAATATACCAAATGATATCGGGAATGTTGATGGAAAAACAAACACATCTTGGTTGTTTTTTTCGACAAATGGAACATGTAATCACCCACCTGAGTGTTTGTAAGGCCGCAAATGTTGTGTTTCATGTCGCATTTGCACCCTATCTTAATCGAAGAGAATTAAAAAACATAAGTGTTTAGGTTTCTTTGTTCCAAATAACTCTCCTCTCAAATTGTTTTTTCTCCTTCAAATATTTGTTTCCACATATCTCTAGGAGTAGTGGTTTGTTGCCACAAGTATATGGTGAACATAATGCAGCTTATACATTACAATATCAATTTGACCATGACTCAACTAGCCAAGGTTAGAGATTTGAATCTACCACGTGTTATTGAACTTCGAAAAAACATAAACATATAACACAATAGTAAATTACATGATGACAGAGTAATACCCGACAAAGATTAACTTATCTGGCCAAAAGTGCCCTCACTATGGCTTCAAACTTTTCAGCATCATGAATTATTAGATGCCCACCATTAAGAACCTCATGATACTGAATCCACGGAAGTTTCTCTGCTATAAAACGAGTAAATGCAATAGGAATGATGCGGTCTTCACAACCTTGCCAAATATGAACAGAGCCATTGTTGTCAGGGAACGGATTGCTCAAGTCGACGATGGGATCAAACTCCCATTTTGATCCAAAAGAAGCCAGTATGTCTCGATTAAGCGATTCGTGTTCACCTTGTTGCGTCACTTTTTCCTAAATTTGGTTGCAAAAGAAACATTACTTATACTAAAATTTGATAATACAAGGAGTAACAGGCTCATTCATCATGCATTCATTGATCTATAGGAGAGAAAAAAAAGCACCTGGTTATGATTTAGGCGTCCTGAAAGACTCTTTAATATCTCTAAATCTGAATCACAGGGTGTGTCATCACCCACCAACCTTGGGAACCATTTTTGGGTCCTCCACCAATAGTATAACCAAGGTGTGTAACGTGCAACCCGAAATGTCTGTTGGAAAGATGGAGGAATGCTCCTAAAAGCCTGTCGTGATAAAGCTGAAGGAACGGAAGGCCACCAGTAATTCACTAAAGGAACCACAAGGGAAGCTCCTAAGAGTCTGTAAATAAAGCTCAATTTAGAGTTGGGGAAAGAAAAGTGTATAAGAATTGATGAGTGTGAAATGAAGATTAGGTGCCTGTGTGGAATGTAATTTAGACAGCTCCAAATAGAGCATGCTCCCATTGACCATCCCATTACGTAAAATTTTGTGCCGAGTTGTAATTTGTCTGCTAATTCTTGAATGTCAAAAGCTTCGGACTTCACTGAACGTGCTGGATATGGGTCGCTCTCGCCATAACCAGCTCTGTCGAATAATACTATGTATAGCTTAAGCTCCTCTATAAATTCCTGAAGATAAAAAGATATTGTTGAGAGGGAGTGACTAATTTAGGGAATGATTATGGGTTTATAAGTAAGGAAGACATCTCCATTGGTACGAGGCCTTTTAAGGAAGCCCAAAGCAAAGTCACGAGAGTTTAAGCTCAAAGTGGACAATATCATACCATTGTGGAGAGTCGTGATTCTTAACATGGTATCAGAGTCATGCCCTTAATTTAGCCATGTCAATAGGATCCTCAAATGTCGAACAAATAAGTTGTAAGCTCGAACAAAAGGTGTACTTTGTTCGAGTGCTCTATAGGCCTCAG
Source organism: Cucurbita pepo subsp. pepo (assembly GCF_057944985.1). Taxonomy (NCBI): domain Eukaryota; kingdom Viridiplantae; phylum Streptophyta; class Magnoliopsida; order Cucurbitales; family Cucurbitaceae; genus Cucurbita; species Cucurbita pepo. Next base: position 5,188,196 of record NC_141806.1, on the reverse strand, counting down.
GGGAGGCTCTATAGTATACTTTGTCCGAGGGGAGTATTGTTGAGGATTGTTGGGAGGGAATCCCACCTTGGCTAATTTAAGGAATGATCCTGAGTTTACAAATAAGGAATACATCTCCATTGGTACGAGGCTTTTTGGGGAAGCCCAAAACAAATATATGAGAGCTTAAGCTCAAAATGAACAATATCGTACCATTTTAGAGAGTCGAAATTCTTAACCGATATGATTGAATACATTTAGTAAACAAAGACAGGGTAAGCAAAGAAGAAGGATGTGTTACTTGAGAGGCAGGTAAGTGCATGTCTTTGGAGTTATTGTAGCTATGGCAAATAATGATTTTGTATTGAGCTTCTTCCTTTGGAACGCCTACTTCCCTGTAGGCCAAATGCCTGCCATCCCTGAGCTTTACTCTGGGTGAAGTCAGTGGAGGGCCGTTTGTAGATCCACATATCTTAGGAGGTGGAGGTTTCAGTGCTTGATAAACCCATCCAAGAAGACCCACCGCCAATGCTAATCCTATTGCTACAATCATTGCCTGGAGAAACTAGAAGTTCATTACTACCCATGTACGTGATCAATTGTATTACTGCCGTCGAATCAAGTAAAGCGGCGGCCCTCAAGAGGCGCCTATTCGACCACATGAGGGCAAATATAGAAGAATGTCATGATGCGATCGAGGATGATGATGCATCATCCAACATACTATATAACGTGTGTATTGAAAAGTAGACAAGACGTAAGCAAGACAAGGGAAATGAGTAAACAAGAGTGTCAAAGATAGGCTTGTTGAAGGGCCAGGTAGGACCTTGAGCCTTAACCTCGAAAATCGGGGTTCCAGAGAGAATTTGAGCATGCAGTTCTGGAGTAAAGTCTTTCCATATGAAATATAAATGTTCGTCAAATTTGGTGTTAATTGGACACCGGACAGATGCTCCACAACACCGTATGACTGTTCGCCAAAATGACGTCTACCCCAAGAATATTGAAAATGCCTCAAAATGTACTATAGATAGATGTGACTAGTTTTCAATTCTTCCCACCTAGGTTTTATGCTATCAAAACCATTGTTGTTGCCTACTCGTTTTTAGCTTATAACATTGTTTTTTTAAAAAAATTATTTTCAATGTATTTCATCGCTCACGTTTTCTAAAACATTTCTCTCAAACGTGACTTGAGGCTCGAGCATACGTCGATATTTTTCGCAAAGTGCGAATTTCACACGACTGACTTGTTCGCTAGTTAAAAAAAGTGTTACACAATCACCGTCTTGCTGCCGCAAGAGTGCGATTGTGTCACCGTGCATGTCATCCTATTAAATTGACTGCACCTATTAAATTGACAATGAATTCTCGGAAAGCTTGAACCACTTGGAGCAGAAATGTCACCAATGTTATGCAACACAAATAACCCTCGAGGTTGTACGTAGTTTGCTTAACTCGAATGACGAGAGAAGAAAATCTAAGTGAAAATCAAACCATTGAAGTAGTTTTCTAAATTAGAGATTCGAGAAACCAAACTAATATCATTAGGCACGATTTGATTTTGCAAAACACCACCAATCACAAACACTTAAATCTACTTCATTTGCCCACGTTCTCTTCTTTGAACTTTTCCTTTTGACCTTCCTCTTTTAAAATGTGTTTAGTAAGGAGAGGTTTCAACACCCTTATGAATAAGAATATTCTGTTCCCCTTAGAGCCCAGAGTCCCGGTTGGCACGCCATTCAGAACTTGGCTTTGATACTACTTGTAACAGCTAAGTCCACCGTTAACAGATATGTTCCTCTTTGAGTCTTCCCATCCGCTCTTCTCCTAAAGGTTTTAAAACGCGTCTATTAGTAAGAGATTTTCACACTCTTATAAAGAATGTTTCATCCCCTCTCAAACCAATGTACGATCTCACAGAAATCTTACTAAAAATGATTCTTGCCCATCTTCAATCTAATAATAACCATTTTCTTTCACGAAACCATTAAATTGGCCGACCCAAGAACAATCATCCCAAAACTTTGAACTTTTTTAAGTTCAAACCAATAATTAATAAACCAAAAAGCACAACCGAAGAACATATGGAAGATATTCTACATTATGCTCTTTGTCGGTATGGAATCTAAAGTTGTTCCAACCACACCTATTGTTTTATAATTTGGTTACTATTTATTCATCATCAACCAATGGAATATAACTCACTTTTTAATACTCTCTTTGTAATAGCCCAAAAGAAAATAACAAATAAATAAACAAATAAACAAACAAACAAAAATAATTAAATTAAAGAAAAAGAAGAATATTAAATAATAATAATAAAAAAAAAATTCTCCACTTCTCCGAGGAACAGAACAACAAAAATGTCAAATTTTGTTGGAAGAAAAATGCAGCTTTACCTGTGGTCGGAGAATTTGTCTTAGGTAAATCTTTTCTTTGATTTTATACTGATTTTGTTTCATTATTTATAAAAACTAAATTGTATCATAGTTAAATCTTCTTTTATTTTATATGGATTTTATTATCTTATTTATATTTAGATTTTAATTATAAATTAAATAACCATTCGAACATATTTATCTTGATTTGTTACCTTATTTATATTTAGATTTTAATTATAAATTAAAGAATAATAACTAAATTAAAATTTTCCTTTTATATATCGAATATCTTTATATATCTAATATATTAAATACTGTCGGAACATTTTTAAATTAAATATATTTGTCTCTTTTTATATTTAATATATATAATATATTATATATTAATTTTAACGTTTCAAATTAAACATATTTTTTTCTTTTTGTATTCAATATATCTAATATATTAAATATTAATTTTAACACCTAAATTAAATAATTAAACTCTTTAATTAATTAATTTTTTTTTAGGTTTGTAATTTGGTTAAAAGTTTGTTTTACACTTATAATTAGATCTTACACAAGTGTCATTGATTCTTTAAAGAATAATTTGTTTATGATCCAACATAAACTCAAGTCTGTCTCAAGCGAGTGAGAGGATGAGGTCCCATTGTTAAGTCCAAAAATCAGAACTTAAAGACTTACTTATCCACTTATCTTATATAGAATGAATTTTATGGCGTGAAATTATGTTTTCAACTCTCTATTTTGTCAATTCCTTAAATGGTAGGAGTATTGAATCGACTACAAAAGTCATTTTCACTCATTTCGTTCTTTCTATTACTCTTTTGGAGTCCCTACTTAGATTAAAGCATTTAACATAAGGTCGATGCATATAAAAAGGATACCGCTTACTTATAAAACTAGTGCGTACCCGATGATGCCTAGGGATTAAGTGGTATGAGCTTGGTGGGTTATGTGCCTACAAAAGTGGTGCTTACAAAACACCGTGTATGGAAGTGATACATATCCCGAGTGTAAAAAAGACCTCGAGCCCAAGGTGGTGGTTTTAGGTCTACAACATTTAAGTAGGTCATTGACGATTCTTCAAATTTTGGTAGTAATTTCAAGCCTAACTTTCCACCAAATAATTATTATATGAAGTTATATCATTTTCATTAAATATGTTCTAACATGATCTTAAAACTTTGAATTTTTTTTTTTTAAGATATCCTTAAATTTTTTAAAATTATCAAAATTAAAAAATATATATATATATATATTATCATTAATTTTAGATTAATAATATTAATATTTTATTTCAAAAATTCTTATGAACTTTAAAAAATAACATTAAATTTTTTGAGATAATCTATAAAGTATCGATAAACAGTTTTCGTCTATATCTTAACGCTTCTATCTTAACGTACTAGTAGATATGTGTAACACCTCTATTTTCCTATTAAAAATAGGGTCACCATTACATACATGATGTGACTAATGCATCCCGAAAACATCCCTTTAAAGTATTTCATGAATATGAGCCATGAACTTGACATTAAAAAATAGGTACCTTAAACAAGGTAGACGTAAATAGTAAGGTGGAAATTAAACATCATAAATTACATAGAATAAACCAAACCCCCCTAAACATCAAGATAAGACCTATCCTTTTGAAAACAACATGGCATGCCCTTAGGTAGCTTTCTAGTCGAGGCAGGGTTGGATGTGTAGTATTTTCCTATCACACCCCACGTATGTGCATATGGACCTAATAGGCGGGCTCGCGTACCCCCTGGGCCATGTCTTGTCAGGCTAGCACTCGCTAACGGACTACCAAATGTCACGATTGTGTGACACTTGTTCTAATCCAATGTACAAGTTAGGCATACGGAAATCGTAAGTCACAAACAATTTAGATGTATAATCGAGTCTTGGTCATGTTTGAGAAAATATTTTAAAATCGTAAGTGGTAAGAAAACGATGTTAAATGCTAAAAACAAATAAGTAACAACCACAACCACAACCTTGATAGCATATAATCCGAGTCGATTAGGAAGAATTGACTAGTCATATATAATACATTTTGGAGAGTTTAGACCTTGGCGGGTGTAAACATGATTTTGGCTAAGGATTACAAATCTCGTATTGACATGACAAGAATAATAAATATCCAACTATATATGAAACAAGTATGATAGGGACATTCGACACGACCGTGACACCAGATACCTTGAAAGGTGTTCTTCTTAATTTCATGTTTTTTGTTTCAACATTTGTTGTATTGTATTATGGTTCGAATCAAATTCAGTGGTTCGGTTGGATCCGATTTTTCTCGACAACAATGGACATTGGAAGTTCAATTGCTTCCCCCGAATCTCTTTCGCCCACATTGTCCTAGACTCTGAATTGGGTTACTCTGTTTGTAAATAATGTATGATATTGTCCACTTTGAGCATAAACTCTGATGGCTTTGCTTTGAGCTTTTCCAAGAGGCCTCGTACCAATGGAGATGTATTATTTACTTATAAATCCATGATCATTCCCTAAAGTAGAGAATGTGTGACACCCTAGGAATCAAATCTCCTCGAGTAGGATTCGAACCTACGACCAAATAAATTCGCTTCATATCCAACATTATGCTTTCTTTAATATGTGTTTTTCCATCGGCAGGCACAAAGCTGATTGTTGTTTTTGTACTAATTTGAAGGTTACCAAGAAGAGTGACATTAGTGACTTTTACTTCAACCTTCAAAGGAATATTGCCTACGGTGCTGCTAGTGTAGTCGGGCCGAGGGACCCTCCGAAGGAGCTTCAGTCAGAGAAGCAAGAAAAGAGTGTTACTGATACTTTTTTACAACTGTCCATCATTGAATTCCTCCAATTTACCTTCCCAGTCAGCTAAGACGACGGAAGAGCATCCTGATCTTCATGAAGAAGACCGTTTAAATTCAAGCAAAACAACACCATCTGATGCAGGGGACGTACTAGCCCTCAGATACGTAAATCTCTCGGTTGAAATTCATTCCTAAGGTAACCATCTTTTCTGTTAAACCTACACAATTACATGGGTGGAAGGTGTCCACTACTCTATTTTTAAGATTAAATTTGTTATTTAAATATTCTTCCATATGTTGGGATTAAATTTGTTATTTAAATATTCTTCCATATGTTGGGATTAAATTTGTCCGTTATTTGTTTTCTTAGAAGAAGTTTCCTTGCTTTTTACAATATTTTCCTCTCAATTGACAGAAGTTTGGTACCAAGTTTAATCTACCGTGGTATATTATTGCGGAAGAGCCAACTTTGTCAACAGTCAAGTTGAATAGAATGTCGACCTAACAACACACAGATCTCAAGTTTAAGTAAAGAAAATGCATAGTGTGAAAATTCATACATCGTGGGGTCCATCCCGAGCAGGCTCACTCCTCCGTGATCCGCATTGAAAAGTCATCGACGGATTCGCCGTCCATAAAGCAGATCTCCGAGAGCTCCTTCTCCTTTTGGTCTTCCGATTCCAAATCTTTTCATGGTGAGTCCATCAGTCCTACCTGACGTCCCTACGGAGGTAATCGACGACGGCATAACTACTCCGGTGAACTCGAGGAAGAGCACCGGACTGGGCATAACAAAGGCACCGGCTATGGAGCCAATTCAACTGAAGGAGTAGCGAGTGTTCGCTCAAATCGGTGAAAGAGGCAAGTAGCAAAAGCACCGACGATGGATCCTCGACACGGGGGCAACAAACCATATGACCGGGGCCAAGTCTGCGTTCTTCGAGCTTGACTCGGGGATTCGCGGGACAGTTAAGTTCGGTCTTTACATCTTGGAGTTGGAGATAGAGCAACCACTTAGCCTCTCGGCCAGGACCGAAGAGGTATCTTGGAGGTGGCACGCAAGGTATGGTCGACGACACAAGTTCGGTGCACGGAAAATCGAGCAACCAGTTAGCCTGGGTCAACTCGAAGATCCGCAATGATCGACGACAGCTGCTCACACATGTTCGGTGCACGGAAAACCACCTTTACATCCTGTAGTTGGAGATAGAGCAACCAGTTAGCCTCTCTTGGAGGTGGCACGCAAGGTATGGGGCATGTCCTCGACACGAGGGCAACAAACCATATGACCAGGGCCAAGTCTGCATTCTCCGAGCTTGACTTGGAGATTTATGGGACAGTTAAGTTCAGCCTTTACATCCTGGAGTTGGAGATAGAGCAACCAGTTAGCCTCTCGGCCAGGACCGAAGAGGTATCTTGGAGGTGGCACACAAGGTATGGGCGCACCTAAACTTTCTTGCTCTATAGAAATTACACAAGGAAGAGATGGTGCACGGTTTATCTTGGAGGTGGCACGCAAGGTATGGACACCTAAACTTTTCTGCTCTACAGAAATTACAGAAGGTGGAGATGGTGCACGGTTTATCTTGGAGGTGGCATGCAAGGTATGGGCACCTAAACTTTTAGGCTCCATATAAATTACACAGGGAGGAGATGGTGCACGGTTTGCAAGCAATCAAGGGCGTGAACAAGCTGTGCGATGGGTACCTCATCGACAAACAGAGGCGCACCCCTTTCCGTCTCAGGCATCCTACCGCGCCAGTGAGCCATTGGAGCTCGTGCACGGTGATATCTGCGGGCCAATCAAGTTGGCAACCCCGAGCGGCAAGATCCTGCTGCAAGCGAAAAGTGAGGTGGCAGAGGAGGTTAAGCCCATTCAAGTGCGAGCGGAGGCCTAATGCGGGAAGAAGATGCGAGTGCTGTGCACAGACCAAGGCAGAGAATTCACCTCAGCGAGCTTCGGTAAGTACTGCAACGAGCTCGACATATAACGGCACCTAACAGCGCCCTACTCCCCCCAACAGAACGGAGTGGTGGAGCGCAGAAATTAGACCATCGTTGGGATAGCGAGGTCATTGCTGATGATGACGACCGGGATGCCTGGGAGATTCTAGGGAGAGGCGGTAATGATGGTCGTCTACTCCCCCCAACAAAACGGAGTGGTGGAGCGCCGAAATTAGACCATTGTCGGGACAGCGAGGTCATTGCTGATGACGGCCGGGATGCCTAGGAGATTCAGGGGAGAGGCGGTAATGACGGCCGTCTATCTCCTCAATCGGTCGCCAATGCGAAGTCGCGACGGGAAAACGCCACATGAGGCCTGGTACAACAAGAAGCGAGCGGTACGTCATCTCTGAGTGTTCGGCTGCGTCACATACATGAAGGTAGCGCGTCCTCACCTTGCCAAGCTCGATCCCAGAGGGCTGAAGGTTGTCTTCATCAGCTACGAACCCGGGAGCAAGGCGTACAAGCTCTATGATCCTGTAGAGGGGCGAGCTCACATGTCGCGCGACGTCATCTTTGACGAGAGCACCTTCTGGCAGTGGAACAACGTGACCGAGGCAGACCAAAACCCAAATCAATTCACGGTGGAGTACCTCATCACCGAGCCGGGAGAAGGAGGAGCGCAGCATCAGGAGCCGTCACCGTCGCTAGCAGCTGCACCGGGCACGCCTACACCAACCCCAACCACAACTCCGGCTGCACCCTTGAACCAGTGGAGTTTGCAACACCACGAACTGCGGATTCGATGTTGGATGCTGATCACGATGATGATCTAGTGGCCAGGTACCGGAGGATGGAAGACCTACTGGGAGGAGGTGAACCACTTGGACTGGCGGCGCGCGAGCTTGAACGTAGAGTTTGGAGGACATGCAGTCAGGACACCGAGCCATAAGACTCAAATTGGAGTTAAAACATATGGTAGACATATAACATAGGGCTTTGGGAGGAGATTTGGTAGACATATGGTAGACATATACCATACCGCTTCAGGAGGAGATTTGGTAGACACATAGGAGGGGGGATTTTTGGTAAATCTCTTGTTGAAATTCATTCCTAGTTTTGAGTTGAAATTCATTCCTAGGTGTTAGGTAACCATCTCTTCTGTTAAATCCACAATTAGATGAGTGGAAAGTCCACGTTAAACCCACACAATTAGATGGGTGGGAAGTCCATGTCTGAGTGGAAGCCCTTTGATTGAGTTACCCACTGCTAGATTAAATTTGTTATTTAAATATTCAACTCAATCATAAATAAACAATCGGATCTTCAGCAAATATTTCTCCCTCCTCTTCTTTTTGGTTATTGTTGTTCTTCCGGAGAAGTTTTCCTTTGGTCAGTTTTTACTCCCGTTTTTCTCTCAATTGCCAAAAGTCAACAAAAACTTCTTCAATCCCAGAACGACCCAAGCACGATGAAGGTGAACAACAACCTAAGCGTGATGATAATAAAAGGAATGAAGATGCTGTCGCTGCAGCAAAAGAACGCTTTTTGGCTCGAAAAAGAGCAAAGAACGCTTATTGTTGTATTGAGGATAGTCCATAATTATGTCCTTAATGGTGAAGTTCGTCTTTGAGCTTTGGCACGTTTCTTTTTTCCATGTGAGACTCCTTGTGAGGAAGCCCGAAGGAGTAGCTGCTCAACATCACGACTTCTTCATCATCAAAAGTAAGCAAACACTTCCCCATGTAGGAACAAATATAGTGGCATCATCTGTTAACTGTCCACAACATGTATCTAGGTAGGCTCCTCTTCCATATCAAATAGGGCCTTATTTTTCGCATTTTTTTGTTATCACATGACGAATGCCTGCTTAAATTTAGGTAGTTAAATGGCCCACACCCTTTGAAACTTGCACGTGATGATTGCACCGACCCCATCTAACATGTTTTTATTGCTGCATTAAATGATATAGAGCCTTGTGTGCGCAGATGAAATGGTGTTATCATTGGACATTGGACATTGGACATGAACTCTCCTGCGTAGCACGTCAAATGCATAAAGTAGATCTTCCAAACTTTATGCTCAACTCTTATAATCAGAATATGGAAAGATTGTGTTGGTTCCTTTTATCAATAATGGTTAGGACCCAAAAATTGAAGCAACTTTGCTTTGTTTGGAGTTCCTATCAACACCACAGTGGTAGCTAGATGGTGATGCTTAACGCATACACGTCTATGAAGGTCTTGAAGTAGTGGGACTGTGACTGAACGGTTATTTCCTTGATCATATCATTTTTTTTTTTTTTTTTTTTTTTTTTTTTTTTTTTTTTGCTATAAATAACACCTTTCCACCTTTCTTTCCATTGGGAGTGATTTTGGAACATTTCTGTTTTTAATCAAAGTTGTTTGATTATTAATTAGGTTAAGAGCATGTTTAATGATAGTAACATAATGAAAGGAGTTTAATGATATGATCTTCAAAACCAAGTTGTAGATGTATACCGCCAAAACATGCAAAGTCAATGTTTAAACTTTGTATTTGCTCTCTAATTTCTTCGTTGGAGAGCTCTCGATTTTGGATCGAAGCCTCAACATTTTGAAGTTGGAACTACAATATTTTTCGTTCTCGGTGTCTAACTTAACTATCGAAGACGGATGCCTCATGTACGTCTTGTCGTCTAAGTTTGATCGCAAGTGTCCCATCTGCAACACCACCATGTTGCTCGATTTCTTCAATTTGGGAAAACAAGCAACACGGAGAGAGGTTGTTAACGTGTCGATCGACGTTGCTAAATGAGATGAGTTTATTGACATGTCGATCGCAGATATCTTACTTTATTCATACTCTTTAATGTGCATCAACTTTCGTTTCTGAATTTCTTCTGTAGCCTTGTTCTTATATGTTTTTATTCTTAGTTGTGAATTTCAAAATGTTAAGAACCACGAACCTCCTCAATGGTTTGATCATAAGCTCTCATGACTTTATTTTTTTGTTTCTTCAAAAGTCTTTGGACCAATAAGATGTATTCCTTATTTATAAACTCATGGCCATCTCTCTTAATTAGTCAAAGTGGGATTACTCCTCTCAATAACTCTCAACAATCCTCACCTTGAACAAAGTATACCATAGAGTCTCTCCTAAGGCCTCCTTCTCTGAAGCTGTCAAAGAACCTCCCCTTAATCGAGGCTCGACTTCTTCTCTGGAGCTCTCAATAACTCTCAACAATCCTCGCCTTGAACAAAGTATACCATAGAGTCTCTCCTAAGGCCTCCTTCTCTGAAGCTGTCAAAGAACCTCCCCTTAATCGAGGCTCGACTTCTTCTCTAGAGCCCTCGAATAAACGACACCATTTGTTCGACACTTGAGTCACATTTGACTACACTTTTGAGGCTTATAACTTTTTTGTTCGACACTTGAGAATTCTATTGGCATGGCTAAGGGCATGACTCTGTACCAAAGGTTGGACATGTCCCATGTAGAAAAAACAACTTGAAGAAAGAGTTTCTTACGACCAAAAAAAACCTTAATCACTATGTTTTCAATTCTTAGTGTGAATAAAACAGACCTCTGAAAACTATAAATGAAAACTATTGATAGGAGAGAAATCACTAACATATGGGCCTAAATTTTTTACACAAGTTAACAACTCCTAACAATTTTCTCCAACAAAATGCTAGCAAGCATTTTTCCTAAATTTGTTCAAGCTAATAACTACAAATAATTATTTTACAATTGATCTTAGTTAATAACATTTGTTTTTTAAATCAAGCTTATTGACTCACAGAGTTAACTCAGGCACCATAGTAAGATATTCTTCCTATCCATTATAATAATAGATATAGGAAGAAAGTAGAGAGTAAGAGAGAAAGTAGAGTCTCACGACCCAATTTTCGAGGCTTTGAAAAACCGAATCGGGACTAAAAAGATGAAATCGAAAACAATCAAAAGAAAAGAAAATAAAAAGAAAGTGAAATAGAGAGATGAAAATCAAATAAAATTAAAAGATTTCAAAAGAGGATTTAAGTTTACAAAAAGGAAATAAAATACAAATATAAAAGGAAAAAAGACTCCAAAAGACCGGAAAGGGACTGACGCTCCGGAACGACCTCCTCTGTGACCGCACAGCTCTCCAACGCTCCTCCACCTCGACCGGCACCTGACAAAAAGGAAGGTAGAAAGGAATAAGTATAAAAATTATACTCAGTAAGCCACCTACTTATAGGCTCTCTTCGCATCTTAATTTACAGATTCCCACGGTTTCCTAACTCGGTTCTAGGTCATCTGGTTCTAGTCTTAGTCCCTTGGGGCTTGCCCCTTGGATTTCAGCGGTTCATCGTCCTTTCTTTAAACGCCTAGAGGTTCCTTACGCCAAGCTAATGTGGTCGGTATCTCTCTATAAGGTGCTACCTTTACATGGCTATCTGGGACTACATGGTATCTAGCCTAGGGGTGTGCTGAATACCCCTACGCCCATATAGTCCCCCTGTGGGGGGCGCGACCCAACCCGTTCCCATGCAGCTAATGGGCTGTACAACGTGGGGACACATTTCCCATGCGAAATGGCTAAGAGCAGTAAGGACTGATCAGGGACCCTTTGTCCTCTCACGAAGCTATAGATACCGTTCTCACGCTAGCAATCTATGAACACTCCGAGATACCCTCTTGCCGTGGCAAACCGCTAAGTTCCTAGGAAAAAATTAAATCTGGCTAGAGCGACATATCGCTCCTAACAATAATTCCCTAAGCTTATCATAGAAATGGGCCCTAGCAATTATCAGAGTGTGCATGCAATCGTCTTCTAACATCGTTACTATTAATTTATGCAAACTAGGCATATCGGCTCAACGGGGCGATGACCTCCATCAAGCACCCAGAGCACAAAGTTCGCGCTCAATGGGGGGCGAATTCGTCCATCAAGCACCCGGAACACAGAATACACAATTTCAACATAAATTAAATGCATGCATACATACAGCGGAAGCATAAAGCATACAGCAACACTCATGTAATTCACCCAATACAATCATATCAAATACTCTGACAAATAATTTACATGGAGAGCTAATCTGAAGTAAAACTACTAGCATGCATGCAATCCAAGCGAATCCTACAAGTTTCTTCCTAAATACCGGGTGGTGACTTACCTGGTTGACGCGTGCCCTTTTCTAGCGTTTCTTTGCCTGTGAGGTGTCTAAAAATACTGATTTCTTTAAATTAGGTCCCTATTCACTTAAAAACAGTATTAGAACTGGAACAGGGACAAAAATCGAGCAAACAGAAAGCAACAGGGTCAAATTGGCCGTCCCACGCGCGCTGGGAGTGTGTGGTCACGCGCGCGGGAAGGCGCCAGTCGCAGGCTGCACGCGCGCCCGCCTCCGCCTAGTCGCGGGTCGGCCCGGCTTGCAGGCGACACGTGTCGATGCCTCGCTGGAGCTGGTTTGCTCCAGCCGATGGTCGATTGTGTCCGGCGCCTGTCGCCGGCCGACTTTTTTTTTTTTTTCTTCTTTCTTCTCTGCCCTTTGAAAACCGAAACACAATCCTCTTTTCCGATTTTCATATCTTTCGATCCGTAGATCGGATCGACATGATTCCTTCGGCAAAGTTTTAGATCGTGTTACGGACTACGTCCTCGTATTTTTTTTTGTAATTTTTGCTTGACTACCGGACGAGTTAAGAACGTCGGAAGTTCGCTCACCGTTCTCGAACGACTCTCGGATCTCCGCCTTCAGGTTGAGATCTCGGCCAAACTTCTTCACAGAACATGCGTAGAGTTGTTCCTAGATGAATATATCAAGATTTCAGATCTTTATTCACAAAGGAAAACCGTAGATCTGAGAAAACGTTTAAGATCCTTACCTTGCGGGTTTTCCGATTTCTTGATGAAAAATGGGACTCCGGCCACCCACATTCTCTTTTCCCTTCCAAGAAAGTCTCCCTGCATCATGATCTTCACCTCCTTGCATCATGATCTTCACCGGAATAGACTCCGACAGTAGTTTTCGGTGAGTCTTCCGGCCGTTCATCCCTTCTCCTCTCTCTAGGTTCTCTCTACCCCTTTCTCTCACTATTTTTCTTTTGTAGGACTCCGGCTGGGGTTTCATTTGGATCCCTTAGATGGTTGGAGGGGAAAATTTACCAATTTGCCCCTCTCTTGACTTTTCCTTTTTTATTTCTTTTTCTATTTCTATTTCTCTTTCGGCCGTCGTTTGAATTTTTTTTTATAACTTAACGGGATGTTAAAGAAAGTTCTCCTCTCGAACAGATATGAGATCTCACAATCCACCCCAAGCCACCGCTAGCAGTTTTTTTCCTTGTTGGGCTTTCCCTTTCGGGTTCACCTCAAGGTTTTTAAAACACATCTACTAAAGAGAGGTTTCTACACCCTTATAAACGGTGTTTCGTTCTTCTCCCCAACCGATGTGAGATCTCACAGAATGTGACCCTCGAGTAAATGAGATATACATGAATAAATCAAGATTCTTTTCCACTCCAATCCTTCCAACTTCTTGCACCTTTGGGTCATTGGTATCCTCAATCGACACTACTGATTCTCCAAGCACCGGTTCCACACAACTCATTATAATACCTTTGATTATAATATCTCTAGCATATTTCTTATGGGAAAGATTACTAAAGTATTAGACATTTAACTCTAAAATATTTAATATTTATATTGATTAAACAACATATAATATATTTTTAATTCATTCGAGTAGTTGGTGTTTGTTTCGTCAAAATTACCTAGGTAGAGACTATGTTTCACTTAAAATTCACTCAAGAGAGAATAATTAAATACCGTGCCATATTCGATAGAGAATAACATTTCTTACCCTTGAAAAATAAGAGAGAATTAAAATTTAACAGTACCCGTTCAACCGAGCTTAATCCAAACATCGACTCACAAATTTAATTAACCTTAGTTGTATCCAACTATTAATAGGTAAGAAAAAATACACGTACAAAATGTTTGTACTATTGATAATACACTAGTCCCGATTGTTTGACTAAAACAATGTAACCATCATTCCAATTAAAGAATTTGATTCGAAGCTAGCTATCTCCTAATAGAGGAACGATCCATTAGTTTTTGTTGTAAGATTTGACTATATCAATTTGAGTAGCGTTTAGCCACAACTATAAATACCAAACTCTAAAGTATTTATAAGCAAAGTAAGTTTGCTAAAGGTATCTCTAAAAGGTGTTTCAAAATGAGTTGCGGAGATGAGTTGCCTTCCAATCTTGTTCCAATTAAGGATGTAAACGATGAAGAAGTGCAAATTGCTGCAAGGTTTGCAGTGGAAATGCATAATAAAAGTGGTGGACATTGTTAGATGAACACAACTCTCCTCAATAGTATGACATTGTCCTCAATAATAAGCTCTCATGGCCTTCCCCAAAAGGCCTCAAACCAATGGAGTTAGTATTCCTCACTTATAAACGCATGATCATTCCCTAAATTAGTCGATGTGGGACTTTTATCATCCAACGGACATCATTTCATTTACAAGCGTGAGGTGAATGGTCTGTTCCGTCTCATTAATGTTGTTGAGCCATTTTATATTCTTGTGATAGAAGCTATAAAAGACGAAGGGATTCATTGGTCATTTATTGCAAAGGTGAAGAAGTTCCTTTTTATGCATATGATATATCCGCCGCCGCCATCCCATAAGCTCTTATCTTTTGAAGAAGTCATCAAGTTTCCTGTCCCGAAGTAGCAGTACAACTAATAAATCTATTATCTCTACTTATAATAAGTCCTCTTTCTATATGTGTTTTTCGGGCACTACTCTCTTTTATCTATGAAAATGACATTAGCCATAATGATATAATTATCCTAATATGAGTATCTTTTCTTTCTCTCCTAATGGTAGTATCAACTAATTTGTTATTAAAAAGTGTTTGTAAAATCAATTCCGACCTAAAAAATAATATAGAGCATGGTTTTCACAAACTTATTTTCATTCAGAATATTAAAATAGGTCTTTACAAAAAGAGGTGGGTCATTTGAGTAAAAGTAGGTAAATGAATGAACCGAGACCACATCTAAATGAGAGCGATCCTTTTCGGTAGTTCAAGCATCTTAGAAGAACTCGTGTTAATTTGTGGGATTCGTGTTAGTTTATGGGGGTAGTTTTCACTTTTAGAAACAAAGAGTAACATGATCATGTCGGAACCATCAGGTGTCGAACTAATACCTTAATCTTTATATACTTATCTTTTGAAAGTGAAATAATATTTAGGAGAGAATAACCACTTTTCATTTGAGATTAAAAAAAAACAATTAAAATTTAAATTAACCACATGAAAAAATGAGTCCTAAGTTTAATAAGCATCTTATCTTTTGATTTGACACATTTTTAACTACGAGCACAAAATATTGTACTCTTTATGTAAAACTTGATAAGTTATAAAAATTAATTGAATATTAAAATTTGTTTTAGACGTATTTTCATTTATGAACAGTTACTAGAAATGAGTAACGAGAAACTAAAACAGTTATAAAAATAGTTTCGATTTTTATTCTCCTTTTCCTCCCGAATTTAACTTCGCTTTAGGTTGGGATATCCATTTATGAAAATCTAACATGTAAGAACTCGGAGAACATAATATAGGGACATGAGACACAATTATAACACCACACAGACAACATAAATATGACAAAAACACGTTTTTTTTCTTCTTTTTATTTCTTCTTCTAACTTCTAAAAAAAAAAAAAAAATTTGAGAGGCTTTTTCCCTCTTCCAAACATGAGACAGAACAAGAGTGCAACAACCAAGTCCATCGCTAGCCGATATTGTCCTCTTTAGATTTTCTCCTCTGAGCTTTTTCTAAAGGTTTTAAAACATGTTTACTAGGGGAGGTTTTCAGACCCATATCAAGAATGTTTCATTCCTCTCTCCAACCGATGTTGGATCTCATAATCAAATGCTTCTATTATGGAGAGGGCCTAGCCCTACTCTGACCATTGGTTGAAGAGGGGAATGAAGCATTCTTTATAAGGGTGTGAAAACCTGTCTCTAGTAGACGTGTTTTAAAATCGAGAGGCTGACAACAATACGTAACGAACCAAAGTGGACAATATCTACTCACGGTAGGCTTGGGCTATTACAAAAGGGTTTGTTCCCTATCTCATATTTGAAATGGATAAGGAGAAGCTCCTCTCTAATTCTTTTTTAAAAAAAAAATTTTGAAAGAAAACCTTTAATTCTAGAAGTGTATCAAATACTCTTTAACTTATTCTCACGTCCCATCTTTAAAACCATGTACTAAAGTTTAAGACTTAATTTCCCTTTGTCATTTCTATGTTCATTCCCATCTTCGCTTCTTTAGTCTAAACGGCCCCTTAAATAACAAAATTAAAGTTGTAGTTAGTGAATCGTAATATTTGACGTGCTAGCTTTCAAACTACATTAAACGGCCGTAAAGAAAGCATCGAAATAACTTATTCTCATATGATTTAAGATTACCTATTCCACCGAGCTTCCAAACGTCTACCTACAAATTTAATTAACCTTAATTGTATTGAATGTGTAATCTGAAAAATATACCTATATAATGTTTGTACTTCTAGTAATAAATTAGTTGTAGTCTATGTTGTAAGATTGGACTAAATCAATTTGAGTAGCATTCAACCACAACTATAAATATCGAACTCCAAAATATTCATGAGAAATGTTTATTGAAGCTATCTATCAAAGGTGTCCCAAAATGATCTCTGAAGTAGTGTTGCCTTCAAATCTAGTTCCAATTAAGGATGTTAATGTAGAAAAAGTGCAAAATATTGGAAGGTTTGCAGTGGAAATGAATAACTGGATAGGTGGGCGTCCTTTAATTTACAAGCGTGTGGTGAACGGTATGTCTAGTCAGATCAAAGTACGTCTTCCTCGCATGCTTTATATTATTGTGATAGAAGCTATAAATGATGATCGTATTTTTAGGTCATATATTGCAAAGGTGGATGTCTTTATATTTCACGAGTTACCGCACAATCTCTTATCTTTTGAAGATGTCCTCAAAGATTTTTACGAGCATTAGACTGCTCTCTTGCTTACACTAAGCTCTCTCTCTCTCTCTCTATATGGAGGGCGTTACTGTCTTTTAACTATGAAAATGGCATAGGCCACAATAAAATAATCACATAGTTATCTATATATATATATTTATCTCTTTTTTAACAACTAATTTATTATACAAATTCTCTAATTTTATTTCGAATATGCTTATTATCTTCCCGTCGTTTAAGTATAAATGTTAAAATAATTAGGAAGCAGAACAAAATAAGATGTATAGAAAGAACTTATCGTAATTAATTTATTCAGCGACATTTAACATTAAAAATAACTTAAAATAATTTAATCATCCATTATGAAATTAGGCAAAAATTAAAAAATAATTTTTTAAAAAAATAGGGAAAATTCTTAACCAAAAAATAATTATATAAATCACAAATAATATTAAAACAAAATTGTAAATATAAATGGTTCAAAATTTGTTTGCACTCAATTCTCCTTTTTATCATATAAAATAATAATTCACAAAAATTAAATCCGACCCGAAACCCATGTACTTCATCTTCCTTACCCGTTTCCTCGTATTTTTCCATGACTTTCTTATTATTCATTTCGACTGCAAACCTTACCGCAAGTGTCTTTCGCCATCAAACACCTCTCCTTCTCGATCGCACACCCTTAAGCCGACTAGCAAATGGAAACCATTAACAAAATTATTAAGAAGAATTACAAGGTAGAGCAACTGAAATGTCTTTTGATGGAAGGAACTACCCAGCATTGTCAGACAACTCATTTGTATTTTGTTTTTATTAGATATGGTTAAGGATATTTAGCTTTAAATTATGGTTTAATATAATTATCATATTTAACCTTTTATTATAGACAAATATCTTATATGATATTTAGCCTTCTATTACCGCTTATCATAATTACCATATTTGACCCTTTATGATAGGTATCCATTATATCATAGGTATAAGTCTATCAAGACATCAGCAGTTTATCAATGTTTTCGACGGGTCTATTAATGGCATGAAGTTGGACACAAATTGTTATGAAGGTACGAGCATACTCAGCGTTTGGTGTCGCATTTCATCAGCAGCAAGTCCTTCATGAGTCTTAGTTCACAGGCTTTCGAATGATGGCTGCATGTAGTTTTCAACGTAAGCCAAACGTCACGTGATGGAGAGACCAACGACGATAACAATGACTTCCTTAGTGAGAGAGGAGATAGAGAAGTGTTTGATCGATTACTTTCCACGCCAAATATTTGGTGATTAGTGTTGAGAAAGTTTCTAGTGGTAAAACCATAGTTTCATAAGAATATCAAAGCATTGAAAATACAAAATACAAATAAAATCTTTTGTGAGTTTGTATAAGACTGAACTACAAAATATTTAAATTCTTATTATAAATTCTTTCGTTAAAAAATTAATATTTGACATGAAAATTATATGCAAGGTTACATAAAGTGGACACCCATTCCATCAATGTTTAGTCTGATCTGGTCGAGAGGGATCGATCATGATGACATATCAAAACTCAACACCGAACTATACACATCACACGAACTAACTAAATAGTATCCCATAAATCAATTCTATGAGAGGACCCCGCCCAAAGAATGATCCCACCTCTAGTATTATTATTATATATCATTCAAACTATATTACTAAAAAAAATAACATCTATTAAAAAGTGTTATTTAATTCACAACCAAATATTTAATTTTTTTTTAAATGTTATTATATTTCATAAAAATAACTTCATATATACACCAAGATTAAATTCTCCACGTTTAAAATTGCATTAATTTAATTTTCTTTAATTAAAAGGGAAAAAAGAAAAAAAAAAAAAAATGGGAATCAGCGTAAACACTCCAAGAGGAAAGTGGCACGAAGACAGAAAAAGTTGGCCCACTAACTTCTTTTTTTTAATTATTATTATTATTTTAATAAAAAAAAAAAAAAAAAAAAAAATCGGGCCGTAGAGAACCCAATTTGGACCGAGTCAACTCGCTCCAGTGTCCGAGTCAAAACATTTAATTACGCGTTCAACCTCACAATACACTGCATCCATCCTCGCACCTTCCCCTAAATCCCTCACTTCTCCCTTTTCAATTTCTATAAGAACTTCATCTTCTTCCTTTTTTTTCTTCATCCAAATCTCACTCCAATCTTGTTTTCAGATCAGATCGGATCAAATCTCGAGAATTCGGCCATGGTTAGCCACGATCTCAACAACAATCACTACAAATCCATCAAAATCCGTGAAGTTTGGGCCTCCAATCTCGAATCTGAGTTCCAGTTGATCCGCGATTTGATCGATCACTTTCCTTGCGTTTCAATGGACACTGAGTTCCCCGGAATCGTTTTCACCGCTCCAACCGCGCCTTTCAACGCTCTAAATCGCTCCTCCTCCTCTGATCACTACAAACTCCTCAAATCCAACGTCGATGCACTCAATCTCATACAGATCGGTATCACTCTCTCCGATTCCGATGGAAATTTACCAGATCTCGGCACCGATGATAGTCGATTCATTTGGGAGTTCAACTTCATGGATTTCGATCTAGCGCGTGACATCTACGCGCCTGATTCCATCGATCTTCTCCGCCGTCAGGGCATCGATTTTGACCGGAACCGCGTGGAAGGAATCGACTCGCGCCGATTTGCCGAGTTGATGATGTCGTCGGGACTCGTTTGTAATGACTCAGTGAGTTGGGTGACGTTCCACAGCGCGTATGACTTCGCGTATTTGATTAAGATTCTGACTCAAAAGAGCCTTCCTAATCGGCTGGATGAATTCCTCGGGGTTCTAAGGGTTTTATTCGGCGATAACGTGTACGATGTGAAGTACATGATGCGGTTCTGCAAGAGCCTGTACGGCGGGTTGGACCGGATAGCGAAGAGTTTGAATGTGAACCGGGCGGTTGGGAAGTGCCATCAGGCCGGTTCGGATAGTTTGCTGACGTGGCATGCGTTTCAGAAGATGAGGGACACGTTTTTTGTACAGAATGAGGTGGAGAAACATGCGGGTGTGTTGTATGGATTGGAGGCATTCTGAAAAATAGAAAAGAAATTAAATAAAGTAATTTTATTTATTTATTTATTTGGTAATTCAATGGCCCAAACATATTAACACCCTTTAACCTTTTAATTTATTAATATACATATTTATATCGGTAAAAATGAAAAAATTAAAAATATTGAAATAAAAAATATACAAAAATTAAAACTATTGAAATAAAAAATATACCTAATCTATAAGCATTTGAAAATATTCGAACTATAATTTATGAAAAATAAAAAATATACTCATTTGAAAATATTGAACAATTTAAATGTATGATTTATAAAATAGAACTGAAAAATTTTAAATTTATATGTATAATTTATAAGATAGAATTGAAAATTTTAAAATAATCCTACATTTAAATTTAAAATTTAAATCTATCATTTATAAGTTAGGATGGTATGATTTATAAGATAGGATTCAATTTAAATGTATGATTTATAAGATAGAATTGAAAATTTTGAACTTTTTTAAACTTTTTTTTGCAGATTTCTAATTGTACTTGAAAACCAAGTTAGCCAACCCACACATACATAAACCGACCCACACATACATAAAAAAAAATTTCGGTTCGGACCAACCCAAAAATTTGTCCAATGAGCCTGAAACTTGAACTGACTCTATTCTTTTTCCAACCCAAATGTTATCTAACCCAACGCTTGCTTATAATTGGAGTTGGATCGAGTTTAATATATACTCCTATTATAATTGGGGTTGGGTCGGGTTTAATATATACTTGGATTCAATATACACTTCTATTTTTGGTTGGATAGTTTTTCAAGCTTAATTACAATTATATAATATACATAAAAATATGGCCCAAAACATTTAAAACATATTTATAATACATCACAATCAAAACATTTAAAACATGTTTATAATACATCACAGAGTCATATATTTACATTGGACATAAGTCCTAAATACAATATTTATCCAAACAACCTCCTCTAATCATTCAATTTATCTCTTTCAAGAGAGGTCAACCATACTTAATTTAAATAGAAATTAAATAGTCTTAATTTTAATTTAGTCAAAGTCGTCAGAGTTCTATTCAGTCTTTCACTTTGAAGGAGAAATTGAGTGAATTCCAAACCATAAATAATAACAGTTCGTGTTCATTTGGTGATGCTGGTTAGACAACTGAGTTCTTTAATAGATTCCAATATTCTTCGTTTGTCTCAACTAAATTGATCAATTTGACGATGAACAAGCAAATAATTAGTTTTTTTTTTTTTTTTAATTTTTTATAAATGGAAAGCAAATAAAATGCTTGGTTAGAAAGATTCAATTTCAAAACGTACTTAAAGCTATAAACATCCCTATTAAAATGAGTCGGGAGTTGTAGCGTTCATTAGCTTCTCCTTCAGACGAGTTTGTCCGTAAAAAAAATCACATCTCTTATCTCTCTCTCTCGTTCTCAAGTAATCATTTAATTTTAATAAAAAAATTAATTATTTTATTTATATTTTACATTATTGATTGTAATGTTATTAATGTAATTCTAAACAATCCCATAAAAATTAATTTTCTAATTTTCAAAATTTCAAAATGAAAATCTAGAGATCCCACGGCCGCCGCCACAAAGAATTCAGGAGAGAAGTAGAAGGGCCCACTTTATCCAAATACTTCCACGTGTCAAATCCTGATTCATCAAAAAATGCATCCAATATCCACATCGATCAAATCCCAAAGAAAATCCCACGCCCTCTCTTCCACAAACGAACCGCACCACTCAAGCCCTTATTCCCACGAATCATCCAAAATGGCCACCGCCTTCGCCACCACCTCTCCCACCGTCGTCGGCCTCGGAACCTCCTCTCTCTATTCTCCTCCCTCCAAATCTCCCCGTCTCGTCTCCGGTAATCCACCTCTACGTGCAATCGATTCTCAACTCTGCTCTGAAAATTGATTTCGCCTTCTTTTCTTTTCGTCATCGCAGGGTTCATCAAATCCCTGGTGCCCGCGAGGAATCCGTTTCGCGTGGCGGGCGCATCTGGCCAAAGGTTCACATCGTAAGCGATTACTTCACTGGCGAGTGTGACGATCTTATTTTATCAGTTTGTTAGGTTGGGAAGAGAGTCCCACATTGGCTAATTTAGGAATGATCGAGTTTATAGGTAAGGAATATCATACCATTGTGGAAAGTGGTTATTCCTAACATGGTATCAGAGTCATCCCCTTAACTGAGTCATCTCAATAGAGTTCTCAAATGTCAATCAAAGAAGTAGTCAAAAGTGACTCAAGTGTCGAATAAAAGTGTACTTTGTTCGAGGGCTCCATTGGCCTCTGGGGAGACTCTATAATGTACTTTGTTCGAAGGGAAGATTGTTGGGAAAGAGTCTCACGTGGGCTAATTTAGGAAATGATCATGGAATACATCTACAATGACTTGAGGCCTTTTGGGGAAACCCAAAGTGAAGCCATGCGAGCTTATGCTCAAAGTGGACAATATCATACCATCGTGGAGAGTAGTTATTCCTAACATGGTACCAAAGTCATACCCTTAACTTAGTCATGTCAATAGAATCCTCAAGTGTCGAACAAAGAGTCTAATTTGTTCGAGGACTCCAAAGGAGTCGAGCCTTAATTAAGGGGAGTTTATTTGAGGGCTTCATAGGCTTCAGGGTAGGCTCTATAGTGTACTTTGTTCGAGGGGAGGATTGTTGGAAAAGAGTCCCACATTGGCTAATTTAGGAAATGATCATGGGTTTATAAGTAGTCGTCATTCCTAACATGTCATATGATTTTGGAGAATGAAGCTTTCAAAGAGACTGGTTGCGGAGAGATCTGAACGTGATCGAATTTGGACTGATCGGGTGGATTGCACTATCAAGCATTCCCGTGATTGACGGGAAGAGCTTGACCGAACTGTTCTTGGAGATATATTTTGAATTTTTTTTTTTTTTTTTAATCTTTCACTCGACGATTGGAGAGCGATGCTTGCTTGTATGATCGTACTTGATGAATTGTCATACTAAGTTCGAGGGAAGGATTTCATAAATGTTTGAAAAGGCATTTCCATCACAGTCAAAATTGCAAAAGATTGTTCTCAATTGTACTTGACGAAGAGAAAGAGTGTCATAACTCGATGTAGTCGAGGAGTTTAATTAAGGACTGATAAATGGACTTCTATTCAGAATATTAATTGCACGATTATAATGGCTAATTTCATTGATGATTGGAACCTACACAAAAATTATGAACCTTCTTCAAATAACTAATCATAAAGGAGAGACAATAGGAGCGAGAAATTGAAAAGTGCTTGCAATGTCGAGGTATTGATAGACTTTTTACCATCATAATTGAGAATGTTTGCTTAATCTACCCCACTTAAATGGTGTGAAAGTTATCTGTTTATAATCAAATAAAATGGAAAAAGTAATAAATAGAAAGATAGCTATGGTAAGAAGGCAAATATCTGCCTTATAATAAAATATCAAATATTTGCAATTCATAACTCATCACTCAACTCATCGAAGCATATTTACCATCAAGATTGTTCTACGGGTTTTAGGATGATTTGGTTAGCTATTTAATATTCTTTGTATCATATACCTATGTGTCATACATATATAAGGTAAGACTTTGTTCTAGTTCGAACTAATGGTGATGAGGAATCAACCCAAGGGAAAGCTCTGATATCATATGATAAGGAATCACTACAAAGGAAGTAAGATTTAGATTACCATGTTGATCGAATATCTCAATCACTCCACAAACAAGATCGATCATGTCTAGCTTGAATGATTCTAAACATGCAATCTGAACTAAATAGAATTGCAAAGAAACTTAGCCCTTGGCTAAAAGAAAGTTGAACACTTAGCCCTAATGATAAGGAATCACTCCAATGGAAAGTAAACTCCATATTAAATTGTTGATCCGGTATCTCAAGGCAAGAACATTTGATTAAGATTCGAATCACTTCACAACCAAGATCGATCATGTTAAGCTTAAATGATTCTAAACATGCAATCTAAATATTGGAAAGACTATTGGTTAAAAGAAAGCATAAATACTCATTTTATTACCTTTTTCAAGTTTTATGACATACCTGACTTTATGTAGTCTCAAAATGAAAACTCTTAACGTTCGGTGAGATTTCAAGGGTTAGTAACTTTCATAACCCACTAAGTAAATCTAATTAACCACTATGTAAATTTAATTTAAAGTAAATAAAAGTCTTAAAATACATAAAAGAACACCACGACTCTAGATTATCATCAACTTCAAATTTGTGCCTATGAACGTAAAACCTTGGAAAAAGATAAATTTAAATTAAAAATAAATATATTAAAGCAAAGGCGATGACAACATTGACAAACAACTTTGTGAGAAAAATGGAAGGAAAATTGTCAAGGCGTGTTGCCTATAGTTATGTGTTAAGGCACGTTGCTTGTAGTCGCATGTTGCATGTCTCAAACATGCTTGTCTATGGCGTATTGTCCATTGCTACATGTCCATTCTTAATCCCTTTTACTTGTTTTCACGTGTAATTTGGTCTTTACTATCCTTGTCATGTCAACACAGGGATGTTTGACTATTCACCAAATTCATGTCTATACTTGCTAATACCAAAATGACCCAAAATGTACGAGAGATGTGTCTAGTTGTCAATTCTTTCATTATATGTTATCAAAGTTGTAGTTGTTGCTTATTTGCTTTTAGCCTATAACATTACTTTCTTTCAAATTGTTTTCAATGTATTTCCTCATCCACATTTTATAAAACATGTTATTACATATACCAATAAGGTGCACATAAACTTTATAGGGAGACTCTCGATGAATGATCTGGATTTCAGTCTTTCACTCGGTAAAGCAGCAAAGAATCAGAATAAGATTTCCTTCTTTCACTGTGGCCACGACCGTTGCGCTCCGAAGAGGAAGGTTTGGATCTTTCAATCTTATGTCGTGAAGGATGTGCCCTATCTTAGGTCCATAAGATACCTAGAGGTTCAGGCATGAGACTGAGTTTACATGGAATTGCGAGACCGATAGGGGAAGGGGCGAAGCCAAGAAGGTCAGGTAATATCAGGGAATAGAGGTGAAGGAGAGAAGAGCAGCGATTGAACTGAACGTTCCAAGTGCATCCAGCAACTCGGTAAAGCTATTTTACGGTCTCGTTGCTTCGGGAATGATCTATCTATGTTGGACGAGCTTTTTGAAATTTTACTAAGATACATGATTGAGAATAAAACATATTGGAATGACTCGTGTTGGTTTGTGAGACTAGTTTTTGCTCTTGGAAACAAAGAGTAAGTAAACATGTTCCAAGGGATGCACGGAAACGTTGGAACCATATGGGGTGGAGAATTCCCACTTAAACCGAGAATGGGGGAGGAAGTAGTGAGAGATTTATACTCGTTAGATAAACAGGATCCGGACTCCGTCACTTAAATTTGTTGGACAAAACAATGAACTGTCCAGAGAAGCTTGTCATCATTGGAATGGCGCCAACAGAGGAGCTTATCGCCATTGGAATGGCGCCAACAGAACCATGGATGTCCAGATATGCCTGACGCCATACACGTTCTTTCGAAGCCTAAATCAATCCCCACGCGTCCTTCACGTTTCTCGAGGCTTCAAATGGCTTCAACAAAATCCCATTTGACGTGCGACCAAAGAAAAGAATTCTTCTCGGTAACCATTTTCGCCACACCAAAACCACCAACAATATACGATCCCTTTCCCTTTCCCTTTTCCTCTGTTTCTCCTTTTCCGTTTCGATCACTCGAGGTTGTTGCCAATGGCGGCGGCGGCTGCTGCTGCTGCTGCTGCTGCTGCTGCTGAGAATGGGATATCCAGGGAAGTGCAGCTTTCTATGGCGGTTTCTTCTATGTTTCCTGGTTTTCGCTTTTCGCCGACTGATGAAGAGTTGATTTCGTTTTACCTCAAGAAGAAATTGGAAGGCTACGAGAAGAGCGTTGAAGTGATTGTGGAGATTGAAATTTATAAGTACGAACCCTGGGACTTACCTGGTCAGTGTTTGCTTATATGATCTTGTATTCTTACTTCTGTCTCTGCATCTGAGCCCTAGGCAAAAACCCTACGTTCAACTTTGAATTTCTTTGAAATGAATCATCTATGGCTATTTCCAATTCTTTTGGGCTTTTTCTGGTGTTTGATTAGAACTGTTTGCTTTCTTCGTGTGATCAGCTAAGTCTATAATTCAATCCGATAATGAGTGGTTCTTCTTCTCCCCTCGGGGAAAAAAGTACCCGAAGGGTAATCAGACCAGGAGAGCGACTGATTTAGGGTACTGGAAAGCCACAGGGAAAGAGCGTAATGTAAAGTCAGGTTCCAATGTTATTGGTACCAAGAGGACTCTGGTTTTCCTTACTGGCCGTGCACCAAAAGGGGAAAGGACAGAGTGGATTATGCATGAATTTAACGCCAAGGATAAAGCTCAGGTAAGTTTCTTTCTGTTATTGGTGACCAATTTGGAAAATGTTGATTACTTTTGGAGCAAATTTTCTCGTTGAACTTGTGGCTTGTTTGAGGAACTGTTGTAGGATAAACAATTTGATTACCCTGTTTTGCTGAATTTCCAAAGCAGCTCTTACTTTTGGTGGTGACCCTATGGTGATTTGGTGTCATCGTGTTACCTTTAACCACTCTGTTGCTCGTTTCCATGTTGGATAAATATGCCTTGTATGGATTTTGTCGCCTTTATCGTTCGCCTCACTTGTTGAACTAGGAATCTGTCGAAGTATGGTGGAACTTCACTTTGAGAAGTTTATCTACTCTGGGAAAAAAATGCCTGATATAGTTTGAATTAGTATAGGAAGTGTTACAACAATTCGATTGTATCGATACATCTTTGAGGTCTAGGCTTTAG
The DNA here is from genome assembly GCF_057944985.1 of Cucurbita pepo subsp. pepo. NCBI lineage: Eukaryota > Viridiplantae > Streptophyta > Magnoliopsida > Cucurbitales > Cucurbitaceae > Cucurbita > Cucurbita pepo. The sequence continues at coordinate 5,161,145 of NC_141806.1, read as the reverse complement.
ATTGTGTAGTGAATGATTAGTAGTAGTACATGGTTGTTTCCTATGTTTATTCTGAACCTTGATGGTAACTTTGCATGATTATGAGTCCAGTTGAAGGTAAATCATTGGAACTTTCAGCAAGGGGCTTCTGAGTTGGGAGTCAAACTGCTCGTAAGTTCCATGCATTCATGGTATGAATCGATCTGCTTCAAGACGACAACGAGTGATCTGTTTTGATCAAGAATCGAGGTCGAACAATCTGGATCAGCTTCTTTTTTTTTTTTTTTTTTAGCTTAGAATAAGGTAGGTAAAAGAAATCTAAAATTAATGGCTGGAAAAATAACATAAACAGAGCTAAAGCTGCAGAAAACAAGTAGAGAGAGAAGCCCAAAAAGAGACTCATGACCCATTATGAAATCTAAATCTAGATTTGTAAATTAAATGTAAGGTAAAAGCCCCCGAGGAGAGGCAGCCATGTTGAATTATCCTCGTGATCTGTGAGCAACACCCACCCAGAGTTCGCGTGTTCAAATCTTCAAGTGAGTTTAAGGGAAACCCTTGATGGCTCCAAAGTTTGGATCTTAGGAGCACAGACTTTGAAAAAGAAAGAAAAAAATTTAAGCAAAGTTTGAAGTCCTATACAAAAGTTAAATGAAGGTTTCATTATCTTCTTTCCGGACACCTTGTATGTAACCGCCCAAGCCCAAGTCCAAGCCCACTGCTAGCAGATATTGTCCTCTTTGGCTTTCCCTTTCAGGTTTCCCTCAAAGTTTTTAAAACGTGTCTGTTAGGGAGAGGTTTCCACACCCTTATAAAAAATGTTTCGTTTTCCTACCCAACCAATGTGGGACAATGTATATTTAGTATTTTGAATTCAAGATAAAATTGATGAACTATCTTTTGAATGGCGCAGGATTTTCTAGTTGTTTGCCGCCTTAGGAGGAATAATGAATTTCGTCAACATAGTTGCTCAAACCGAGCTGCTTCAAGTCAAATGAATTTATCCTCGTTGCAAGCTCATTCTGGCGAGCAGGTCGATTTTACATCTGAGTCCAATCAAAAAGATGTCGCAGAAGCTGTACCTGTGGAGTCTTCTGGTGATCAGAAGGTAAGTTCTAATTGTTAGACGAACACGACTCTCCACAATGGTATGATATTGTCCACTTTGAGCATAAGCTCTCATGGCTTTGCTTTGGGCTTCCCCAAAAGGCCTCATACCAATGGAGTTAGTATTCCTCACTTATAAACCCATGATCATTCCCTAAATTAGTCGATGTGGGACTTCCATCATCCAACACCTCCCCTCGAACAAAGTGCGCCTCCCCTTAATCGAGGCTCGACTCCTTTGGAGTCTTAGTCATTTTTGACTGCCTTCGAGGAGGGGCTTGGCTCCTTTTCTTTAGGAGTTCTTTGTTCGATATTTGAGGATTTGAGGATTTATCAATCTATTGGCACGACTAAGTTTAGGGCATGGCTCTGATACCATGTTAGACGAACACGACTCTCCACAATGGTATGATATTGTCCACTTTGAGCATAAGCTCTCATGGCTTTGCTTTGGGCTTCCCCAAAAGGCCTCATACCAATGGAGTTAGTATTCCTCACTTATAAACCCATGATCATTCCCTAAATTAGTCGATGTGGGACTTCCATCATCCAACACTAATATCCTGTCACCATTAGTCTTGTTGTTCGAAGTATATTTACGCCATGGATCTATAGATTTCTAGGGACTCTTTACCAATCTTAAGATGGAAACAATTGACTATATATTCTAAAATTTCATCTCATCCCTTATATTTTTGAAAGCTAGAGGCTTAATCTCGATATACCTCAATATACCTGAGAACAATATATATTTGTTACTGCTAGGTATATTCGCAGCTGCAGATCATTTGATTGGACTAAAATTTGAAATGAGTACACTTGACGATATGAATCATTTGAAAAATAAACGGATTCGTTCTATTGCCGATCTCTTACCAGATCAATTCGGATGGACTCTAGTTTGTTTAGAAGCTGTGGTTAGAGGAACTATATGTGGAGCAATTGGACATAAATTGATACCGACTCCTAAGAATATTCTCTTCTAGTACCCCCTACACATCGACTACTAAAGCCCCACATTGTTGTATCCAGGATTATGGTTCTGATGATTTCTACTCTGACATACTAAAAGACGACATTCTTAACCTGGATGCATCTCCGCCTTACAATGCTGCTTCGGATCTGTTCCCACTGGTTTTCCATAGATCAGATGCAGAGAGAAAGTACCAGCAGGACTGGAATGAGTATTTGGAATGGCTACCGAACCAAGGCTGTGCAAATCGGAGAATCAGATTGAAATGGAGAGAAGCCATTGGAGCAAAGAAGTTGGAGGCTATGCAAAATGGTGATTCCAGATACATGGTTGAGAAATCAAGGCTATCATCCTCAGAACTATCACAAAGCCAGTTGATGAACACTGCTTCTTCGGTTAGCGTTGTTCGGGGCTATGCTCGAGTCGTGATATATGCTTTGTTGATTTTGTTAGCTTTGTTTGTCTCGATTGGAGGTTTTTGGTATGCCTAAGGGACTCTACTGATCTTTCTATGCTAATGTGCCATAAGAGATAATTTTAAATGTGTAGTGTATATATATAGAGGTGTCAAATGTGGATTCTATATAATTCACAAAGGAAATTTTGAATTCTTTTAACAAGATTCAATTGTTGGGCTTTAGCAAAATCAGTGTTTATCAAGAGTTTTATCAGTGTTGATTGTGATTTGTATTAGTTGGGATTGGTTAAATTTACTGTGTTGTGTTATTTTGAAATGTTAACATACTACCCTATACTACCCTCGATCCCATGACCTTTACACTGCAGCGTTATCATTCATATTGGGATGCGGTACCTTAACTTGAGAAATAAGAGTAGCATATGGTCTACGTGCAATCCATCCAGTTCACCAAGTAGCCAACCCACACGCCTTGTGTCATGATCGTATTTAACACGCTCACGACAAGCCTTGAGAGGAATTCAAGCCCTATATTCATTTTCACCCTTCTTAGTGACTTCATCAGACTTTAAACAAGGTCTGTCTTCACCAACCAAATACATCTTGTGTGGAATCCAAGCTTGTTAAGCTAACACACAAAGCTTGTTAAGCTACACACGCCGAATGCATGCTCATCTTCAATCTTTTTCGACCCAATCGACTTGCCTCAACACTAGGCCAAGTGATTTGACTAAGGTCTCTCAACGCAACGTTACATTTCAATTATCATCTCGATTCCCAATTGACGTGACCTTCATGTCATGATGTTATCCCAAGTCCTGGGATGTCATCCGACCATCATAGCTCGCTCGGTCTTGCCCATCAAGAATGGACCCATATGTCATTCATAACATCGGGACATCTCGAACATCCATCCATGTGTCATTTAGAAGATGCACCATCCTCCTTGGTCGCATCATGACACTCGCCTTGTCTTGGCCCTCGCATGACCAGTTGGGAGCCACTACCGTGTTGCTACCTTGTCTTGTCTGCATGTGCCTCATAACTCGAATTCCACAAATGAACTAGCATGGACACAAGATGACCTAATGTCTCGATATAACCCGAATGGATGAATGTTTGGGATGTCTTGATGATATGAACGACAAATGGGTCAATTCTCGATGGCCATGACCAAGCGAGCTATGATGGTTGATGGCATCCCGAGACTTGGGATGGCATCAAAATGAGATGCGATGTTGCACATTTAAAGACCTTGGCCCCAAGTAGAGGCAAGGTCGAATCGGATGACTTGACCTAGTGGAGAGACAAGTTTGTTGGGTCGCAAAAGATTGAACATGCATGCACTTGCAACTTGTGTGGCTGAACAAACTTGGGTTTTGCACAAGTTCTGTTTGGTTGGCAAAGACAAACTTTGGCTAAAGTTCGACGAAGCCACAAAAACAGGTGAAAAATGTATATGAGCCTTGAAAAATGTATATGAGCCTTGAATTCTCCTCAAGGTTTGTTATGAGCTTGTCAAGATCATGATGTCGTAGGTTAAAAATGGACGACCGCGATAGTTGGTATCAGTGCACACTTTATGTCTAGTCGGACAAGATAGTAAGATAAATGAATCTCAAAGGTCGAATGAAGGCAGCATAAGAGTGTCAAGAGTGTCAGTAATGATAGGGTAGTTGTGTTGTTAGGATCGGAAACGAGTCGTCGGTTGAAGCCAAGCTCATTTGTCAAGGTCTTTGGGTTCCAAATTGGGTAACATATGAATCATAAGGTATACCAGGTCAATGTCTTCCAAAGAGCCATCTATATAAGATGAATAAAGACAATGGTTGCAAGCAAAGAAGTCAGAGATCAGTTGAGACATGCACGGCCCATGTGCTGGATTATGCACAATACGACACTTTGTAGCGAGGCAGTCAAGTTTGAGAGAGAGCTCGAGAAAATGAGTTGCTCACCTCTTAAGAGTTCTCCCAGAAACGAGCACAAGTGAATTCCTTGAGACATCCTCTCTTACTTAAGGTGGGTGGCTTCACAACCGATGTGAAGGCCAACATTTACTCGAGAAGGAGCACCCAGCTGGATATAAAGGCAACAGAAGAATGAAGCTGTGGGAAGACCAAGAGAATCGTCAATGTAGTGACTGCCACATGAAGGTGGCCAAGACGAGATAACTGAAGTTTAGTGCCAATAACTGAAAGAACCATGTAAAAAAGCTTTAACTTTGCTTCAATGAGGGATGTGACCATGACGAGAAAATGTTGTGGTTGGGCTTGCGAGCCCCACCTCAAGGGGTGTAAATGAACTAGAATGGACACGGGAGGGTCCAATAACTCAATATAACTCGGATGGATGGATGTTCATGATGTCTTAATGATATGAACGACACATGGGTCTGGTCTCAAAGACCATGAGTGAGTGAGCTATGATGGCCGATGACATCAAGACATATGGGTCATGTTAATTAGGAACCTAAATGAATAGTTGAGATGCATCATTGCACTGAGGGACATTGGCTCCAAGTAGAGGCAAGGTCGGAATTAGATGACTTGGCCTAGTGTAAAGGCAAGTCGGTTGAATCGTAGAAGATTGAACATGCACGCACAAGTCGCATGTGTGACCAAACAAGCTTGGAAGACAAGACTTATGTTCGGTTGCCAAAGACAAACCTCGCCTAAGGTCCAATGAAATAAAAAAGACGAGCAAAAAAAATGTATATTGAACTTGGGTTCTCCTTAAGGCTTGTCGTGAGCGTGTCAAGATCACAACGCTGCATAATTGAAAATGTACGACCGTGACACCTAGCATGTCATGCTCAGACGCGTGCAACCCAAAGCCCAGCAATCTAGTCCAGACAGGTGCACACGCAGGTCATTCCCTTCGGCGCCAGTTCAGCTCTAGTCAGCTTCGGTCCTATGCACCAGCATCGATTCAATTGTGGTTTACACACTGGTTCACATGTACAACTCTAGTTCACGTCTATTTTAGTCGTCCCAACTTAGGTTCAAGCATATTTTAAGTCAATTCAATGTTAATCCTACTAGTGCATATTGGTTTAGGGTTAATCCAATTGGTTCAAATCGGTTTAAGGTGTTTTTGTCTAAATTACTCCCAATTTAGAGCTTTTTAGATCAGTTTATCCTTAGTTTTAGCCCGTTTAGTAACTTTTTGTTTCACAGTTTAGGACTATTGTTTAAAATTAATAAGTATTTTTAGTATTATGGATGAGTTTTAAGATCAATTTCCCGTATGCTTCAAGGGTCGTAGGTAAAATTGGTCTCCAATAGGGTTTACCTAAGCTATGGTTGGCTCACGAGAATGTAGTAGAGTTGACCTAAGCTATGGTTGGCTCACGAGAATGTAGTAGGATTTGTCTAAGCTATGGTTGGCTCACGAGAATGTAGTAGGGTTTACCTAAGCTATGGTTGGCTCACGAGAATGTCGTAGGGTTTACCTAAGCTATGGTTGGCTCACGAGAATGTAGTAGAGTTTACCTAAGCTATGGTTGGCTCACGAGAATGTAGTAGGATTTGCCTAAGGTATGGTTGGCTCACGAGAATGTAGTAGGGTTTACCCAAGCTATGGTTGGCTCACGAGAATGTCGTAGGGTTTACCTAAGCTATGGTTGGCTCACGAGAATGTAGTAGGATTTACCTAAGCTATGGTTGGCTCACGAGAATGTAGTAGGGTTTACCTAAGCTATAGTTGGCTCACGAGAATGTAGTAGGGTTTACCTAAGCTATGGTTGGCTCACGAGAATGTAGAACATTTGGATTAATCTCCCTGTTGGACGCCTATGAACTTGATTTGATGAGCTATTTGATGTATGAATAACACGTACCATGATGTTTTAAATTATGAGCTATTGAATTGAATGATGCGATGTTTATGCATGATTAGCCATGATCATGTATGTTATAACATGGCCTATGTAAAGCATGTTCTATCATGGATTACTTCTCCGGTCATGCATAGTACAAACAAGTACCGTTACCATTCCTTTCTTTTCCACGGGTTTCAACTGCGTAAGAGTGCCATAGTCCATAGTTAGGCGAGTTCACGTAATGAATCATTTAAATACTTCTTTTTTTTCCTTAAAAACAATGATCTCTAATTGAATGGTGGTTTCTAATGTAGAGACTATGGAATGGTGTTTCTCATAGATAGTTGTCTACACTAAATAATATTTTACAATTGTCTTAGACGATCATGTTTATTTAGTTTATGGGCTCCTCAAAATATTTGAATTGTAGTTAGTATTTAATGTCTTAATTAGCTTACTTGGGTTTCCAAATTATACGTTGCATTGTTCTTACTAGGACATTGACGAAAAAGCTTCTACTGATTGAGAGTGGAGACTTCCTGAGAAAAATATGTGATCTAATCTTGGTTAAAGACCCACTAAGCCCCATCAAGATACCCATTGGATATTCAAATTGGAAGAAATTCTAAATGGCTTCCCTTCCCCCACAAAAATAACCAGTTTGTCGCTGGAATCTTCCCTTCAAATCAACCCGAATAACATATGCAGAATTATAGTAAATGATACAAGCAACAATCAGTTCTGAGAGAACTTAAAATCCAGGCATTCATGATGCCATTTGCAAGTCCAAGCAGGTAATAGTAATTCACCAGTGTTTGGAAAGAGTTCCATTGAGGAACCCTAATTTGTTCTCAATATAAAGAGCTATAATCATCGTCGGTACGAAGCTATATAACAGGAACAAGATTTAACCAATCATAATAATGTACGAAGTATGGATTCTAGACAGTAGCATCTGTAAATTTAAAAGAGGTAGAAGAATCTGAAGATGGCACCACAATGCAAAAGAAAGTTTGTGAAGCAGCAGAAACGTGTTACTATTTTGAAATCGAATTCGAAATTTGTGAGATAAAATCTTGTATATTATCTCTTAGCAGAAAGTCCATGCTTTTAAACAGAAATACTACAGAGATTTGATAGAACTGGATAATAGTTAACAAAATTACAAACTAATGACTAACCTGAAAGTTAATTCCAATACCAACAGTCAAAATCCCATACAAATTCTCTGAAAAAATGGAGGGAAAGAAAACTCTTATCTCATGACTTTTAACTGTTGAACAGAATCTAATGTATTTTTGCCACTAACATCGACGGTGCTCCAAATAAGACCCAACAAGTTTCAAGAAAAGAAATCTTAGTCAAAAGTGGAAACCACAATTGAGGGTTAAACAGTACGAAATTAAATATGGTGAGCACACAATAACGTTATTATGGCACAGATGATATAACTAAAGGATGAGAAAATCCAGAGAGGAATACCACATGAAATGTAACCTTCAGTTCCTCTAGCTGTGATGATTGGTTTGACACCTTGTCACATTGGACCCTATAGTGTATGGCCTGTCTAATCTAGGTGGCAAAAATTTGGCAGCAATGATGTAAATCCAAGCATCAAAATCTACAACAATACTCATCAAGCTGTTTTCACTTTTCGGGAAGGAGGGCGTCTAAATAGACCGATCAGATCATCAAGACCCTATGAAACAAAAACATTTTGTGAGCTTTTCTACCATTTTTTAACCAATTACAATTACTTTTTAAGATTTTGTATAACGTTTGAGTACATAATAAAAATAATTTAGAAATTCTTAAAAGCACTTAAAATCGATTCTAGAGAGTGTTTCTGTAGAGTGCTTATAAAAAAGAATTCACTGAAAAAAAAGCATTATTTTAAAAAGTCATGTCACACCTACTTTAAAAGTGTGCTTGAGAATGCTTTTAAAATAAGTGTTTTACGCAGATGTAAAGAAGTTTGGGTATAATTTTATATCATGAGAGAGATTTCTAAAATTGATTAAGAAAAGGATAGAACATACCCTGGTTGTGATCACAAGAAAACAGAAGAGTAAAACTAAATATGATCCCAAGGCCAAAAGCAAAAGCAAGTCGAACGTCACGCTAGCAACCTGAAACAACAAACATAAACCTTGCTTAGATTGAAGTCAAGAAAGAACACCTAAGGACTTAAATAGAGAAAGCAACCCTCATCCATTTCACTCGCATGTATAACCACAGATCCAGAATCAGCTGACTCGAACATAGGAAATAACTATGTACAAACTAAAATAGAAATGTAGATTCAGAATGAGCATGTGTGAATGGAGAAGCTGGAAAATTATAACAAAACTGGATCTTTAACATGAAAATACAAGTACAGAATCAAGTTCAGCATTCATCTGCAAAGTACCTGATATATGTGAAGTTTAGCTGCAGTTGAATCATAAAAGGTGAACATCCCATCGAATAGCTCATGTTGCAAGCTCACATCACTGGTATGGACCTCCAGTTCCTGAAAATAGTAGAACAATATCATTGGACGATGGCTGAGGTAACTTGAGTTAGTAACCTAAGGTATTCGTATGACTTATGAGTCAGCCCAGTCAAACTAACTGACGACGCAGATATTGTGTTAGCACAAATGATTTGCAAACTTTTGAATCACACAAACGTACAAGACAAATTTGGATAGAGTAGAAGTAACAGTATTAGTTCCACCATATTAAAAAAAAATGTCAGGATTTTATGATGTAACAAATTTAAATTATGGTTCAAAAAGATGGCAGCAATTTTATCAAAATTCAGAATGTTGCATGCAGCTGAAAATTAAAAAACCCCAAGCATTTTATGTATGTTTCAGAGCAATATTTTCAGGTTAACCTGAATGAAAGGAAAAGAATGGTAACAGCCTAGGAAGGGGTTATCTTATGACAGGAAACTTGCCAAGTTGACATCTACATGTTTCAGAACATTGTCTTCTATTTTCTTTATCAGATTGTCAATCAATCAGTCTTTGGGTGAACACGGTATAGGAAGCTAACTGAAAGTATGTGGCATCAACTGGAACAATTTTAGTTATGATATAAAACCTTTTTCAATGCCAATATGAAGGGGTCGTCTTTCGACAGAAATGGAGCAACTCGAGGCGTTTGTGACAAAAGATCCAACCATGATCGAATATAAGTTGGATTGACTGCCAAACTACTATCATCTGCAAATACTTGTATGTTCTTTCCATCATATCTGTAAATATGCCTCTGCATAAATACAAGGAATTATGCATTAGAGAATCCTAAAAACAATATAGAATAATACAACAGACATTCTGAATCATCTGCAATTTGAAAATCAATAATGTATGTAATTTATTCATGCACTCCCCCCACTTTTAAAGAACAGTAGAAGTTAATTGACATATTTAAACATTCAAATCTTGAAATGAATTCTGGATTGCCAAAAACAAACACTAGCAGTTGGAAACAGGAAAAAGTTGAAATAGCTTAAAGATTATGGCTAAGCAAGACATGACAAATCTTACTGCAAGACTCTCCGCAACTAACTTGATACTCTTGGCAACTGCACTCTCGTTCAAAAACGATCTGTTGGAAGTTATGATCTTGTCAGAATACACATCACACGATACACAAATATATAACGCACACATGCAAACATGAAGTGGAACAGAACCGAGAAATTGATCGATTTCTTAAAAACAGAACCTGTTATCAACTAAACCTCCAGTCCTTTCCAAAAGCTCAGGAGCAGTAGAAAGTCCAGAAAGGGTAGCAGCAGTTACTCTCAATCTTGAAAACTGTTCGTGCTCCCAGGCTACCTACAGCATACAAAGGAATTATGAAGCGGACTACGATAATCATAAAAATAAAAGTAACAATAGTATACCATGCTAAGGAAAACCTAGAAAAATCTTTTTTTAAAAAAAATGGAAATAGCACACATCATGTGGGAAAAAATGTAATAACGGAGATGTCTGTTGTCCAGTCACAAAAAGCTTTATAGTTCTTTTGTATCATCCATGTGCAGAATGACAGGCTTACTAAACCATCCATTAGATTTGTATGCGCACGTAGAACAAAGGGTGGGGAAGCACGAGGCATGACATAAGCAAGGGCATCGACACCCTCAGTTTGTTATTATAGAAAGATTGTAGGTGTCAATGGATGTATGTAACAGGTAGGTTGGAATTAGGCTTGTTCTCGGGAGAGAACAAAACCTTTCAAACGGTTTTCTATTTCCTCTTTCTATTTAAAATATATATATATATATATATATATATATATATATATATATACATATATGTATGTATGTATATGTATGTATGTATATGTATGTATGTATATGTATGTATGTATATGTATGTATGTATGTATGTATATGTATGTATATGTCTCTTTTTACTGTCTGTAACATTTCAATACAATGTTTTAATTTTTATATCAACTGTAATATGAAAACCTTAGCTAATTGAATCTAAGAACCTTAAAGATATGCAAACCCCTAGATCACAAATGCTAAAAATCTCCAAATCGAGATGATTTCATCCCAAATTATATGAAACTCCCGAGAATTTGATCTAACAAACTTATTGAAAAAAAGACTTTTAGATTTAAAATATCCAAGAACCCCAAAACAATAAGGAATTACTCAAGGGAAGATCTGGGTTACCTTGTTGATCAAATATCTCAAGATAAGAAATTTTATTTAAGATTCGAATCGCTCCACAAGCAAGATTGATCAAGTCAAGCTTGAATGATTCTACGCATGCAACCTAAACTAAATAGAATTGTAAAGAAAACTTAGCCCTAGGCTAAAAGAAAGTATAAATGTTTTTTTTACTACATTTTTCAAGTCCTCTTTGACCTTCCATGAGGCATTTCAAGAGTTGTACCCTTCATATTTTATGACAATAATTAGTTATTATGTAAATGTAACCTAAAAAGTAAATAAAAAGTCATAAAACTGAAAATACACTAATGAAAAACTATAAATTTTTCATTATAAATTTGAAAATAGTAGATTTCAATCAGCCATCCAAGAATTTGTAACCATTTAAAAATGAATAAAGTCTCACTTGCAGTGGCTTGAATCCATTGTCGCATAAATGAAACTTAATTTTTTTACGTGGCATTAATTGCAACTTGAGTTCAACTTAATGAAACTTGACTTCACTTAATGTGACTAGAGTTTAGCTTGTGGTAATTTGAACAACATTTTCTACATCTTCCTTGAAGTTCATATTGCATGATTGAGATGCCTTTGTTCATATCAAATTGTTAAATACGAATTATAGAGTTTCAAACTATTATCTTCAGCCAAAAATTAACTCTCTGTCAAAAAAAAGAAATATTTCAGGTGTATTTACTCACTCGAGGGTTTGAAATATTAATCTTCTTGTGCTTCAGATCAACTTTAAAGCCCAAATCCTCGGCAACATTTGAGAAATCCTACAGAGTCCAGTCCTCCACAATCAACAAGTTATAATGAAATAACAATCATAAGACATTAAAATTTTAAAAGTACATTTGCTTACTTCAAAGATTTTTTTGATGTAGGCATTTTCTGGAGGTTTAGAGACATGCAGCCACAATTTGTCATCCCATGAGCCAATACTATTTAAGCAAATAGCATAGTCAATACTCTCATGGAGACGGTGATCCAAGCTTTGAAGCCACTGGAAAAGCGATATTTTACATTAGTGGGCAACAAATGGAAACAATGATAAGGTAAATAATAAAATAAATAAATATATAATAATTAAAATGAAGAAAATTAACTAAATGGAATACTTTGTAATGATAAAAACAAGAAATATGACAATTGTATATACATAGAAAGGATGAGAACTGGAAACAGTGATAAAGTAAATAATAAAATAAATAAATAAATAAATACATAATAATTAAAATGAACAGAATAAAGTAAATGGAATACATTGTAATGATAAAAACAAGTAAGAATTATGACAATTGTATACACATAGAAAGGATGAGAACCTTGTGAGTCCCATTATAGTTGTAAGGTCCGCCGGAAGTGAGCCCAAACAGTAGGTTATACCTTCCTCTTGTCTTAGGGTTGGAATAAAGAAGAGAGAATAACCTTGAAATTTCAAGAAGTGCAACAATTCCACTTCCGTTGCTATCACTTCCCACAGATAAGTCCTACAACCAGAGAGAGGATCCACATCATCTAGATATAATATAGATAAAATATGGTCGATACTGTTAGTGCGTTACACAAATAACATACAGGAGCAGCGCCAAATGTATCATATGATGCTACAATAGCAATTGTTGGGAGTTGACTAGCATCTCCGTCAGATTTTAGTCCTGGCAGCCAACCCTGACACCAATTTTTAGGGGAAAAAACAATGTAACACTATTGAAAAGAATTAGACGCAAAATATTAGAGGAGAACAAAGCTAATCACAGCAACTCAATAACAGAACACTAACTATAAAATTGCACCAACGATGGAAACGGTAAGTTATAAGGAAAATACAGAATTTAGGCTGTAGTATTTTTAACACGCTAGCTCTCACTTGACCTTTATCCATCTTAATCCCTCCAATCATTTTTCGAAGTCAACAGAGAATATTGACATAAATGCCATGTGAAAATTTCAATTTTTTTTTTTTTTTTTTTTTAATAAGAAACAATTTCGTTGGTGCATCAAATTTACAAAACTGATGCAAAATCCATGAGGTTGAAGAACACTTCAAAAGGGTGTTTTTAATCCTACAACACTCTGGTTTCTTTTCTTCCAAAGGACCCAAAAGAAGGCCCTAGATATGTGCATCCACAGCAGGGCTTTGGCTTTATTGAAGGGGTGATCCAACAAGACAGTGTGAGAAGCTCCTTCACATCCCTAGGAAACACCCAAAACCAACCATAACCGTTGTGTATCATGTTCCCAAATCTCTAAGCAAATGCCAGTCTCCTTTGGATGAGAGCTTGGCTTCTAAAGGCTATGTGAGGATTTCCCGTAGGAAATATTGATCTGTGCTTTGGGCAATGATCTTTCCAAATATCTCTAGCAAAGGAAGTCTCCAGTAAGTGTTCAATCTAGTTTAACATATAGATTTGACAGGACAATTAAACTGAGAGAGGTTAGGGGGTCCAAAACAAAGCATTACATAGATATTATCCCTAGAACATCTTTCTCATGTGGTATGGATACCCAATACTCCAAAAGTCAAATCTTTCCCTTAGTCTACAGCCCTTGGTTAAGTCAGCATAGCAATAAAAAAAATCCGGTAAATAAAACCTCACAATATAAAGGAGGAAATTTCTTAAGTGCCCTTGCATAAGGTGGGTAGTGTGGAAATTTGCAATAGACATTAAGAAAATGGAAATTTGAAAAGTACAGCAGCAAAGAAGCCATCAGAAAAAAGGGCGGGCTAGGAAAATGTAAATTAGCAGTCTCATGAACATAGCAATCCATTCAAGGCAGAGCGCAAGTCATAATTTATTTCTGTAGAGAAAAACCACGTGCATGTACAAAGATGAAAGAGGGCAACAAACTCGACCATGCAGTAATTGCTTTGGTACAATCTTAAAGAAAACTAGAAACCCGACAAGCCAACCACTTCTTCTTTAGAAAGGCTTTCCAATCCGCTATTATGTATGATTTCAAGGCAATCAATTGGTCTCCAACGTGTTGCTTAAAAGCATAATGCAGATGGTGCATCCAAGCTTGCTTTAATTAAGCCGTTCATAAAGAGAAATGTACTCAAATAAATAATTATATGTAACAATTCTAGTTGTTAACATTTTAAGGAAACCAAAACAGGTACCTGAATGTTTGTAATAGTGGAAGACACAAGTTTCCTTGGTTCTGGTGCCGAAACAACAAGTTTGTATCTGACAGACATGAACACAGAGAAGATTAGCAATCATATAGTATCCTCAAGCTCTCAAGTAATTTTTTATGAGAAATAAGATTGAAGAGAGAACGAAACTATTAAATAAAAGCTCTTGCAAAAGGCAGAAGGAGAGTTTAAACTGCGAGCACTTTTTAAATGAAAAACAGAATGGTTTGATATGAATATTACAGGTTGATAGACGTTTGCTTTAACACTGTGCAAATGTCAATAACACATCGAAAGTGTCCAGAAATATTAGGAATTTCACAAAAAAAAAAAAACAACATTAATAATAATCATGATTTTATAAGTTACTTAAGAAGTGTCGAAACTTTACAGATTTCTAAGATTTTTCGAAAAATCTTCATTGAAATCACGACACTTTTGCCAACAATGATATTTAACTCCTTGGGCAAGAACTTAAGGATAAAGGAAGTTACAAGATAAATATCGTCAATATTTTATGCAAAAGGGGGATCAGACAAAGAATTGAGAAAAAATTAGAGATAGTGGTGAAAATAAAAGATGAGAACATAATATAACTCAACATTCAATACGTAGTGTTGTTTCCTGTTGCAATAAAAGGCAAACATAATAATCATATTGAAGTCAGAATCAAAAATATATAATATAATACCAAATTATCATAAATGATAAAAATTATTTTGTGATTCCAAAAACAACTATTCTTTTCCTACCTCAGTTGTGATATAAATTCATTTATCCATATAAAATCCACTAAAGCACCCAAAAGTTCATAATAGATTCAACTAACCCGCCAGTAGTTGCAGTTGCAAGCTGACCAGTGGCATCATTCCTCTTGACATCAGCCAAAACAGCATCAATATCGTCACCTTCTGAAGCAAAATATACAGGATACTGAAACGAACGACATAGATACTCTCAGAAAAAATAGAAATTGAAAATATATACTGAAGAAATGTAATACAAAAAGGTGGTCATAATTCACAGACTGAAAAGATCGGGTGCATTTAATGTAGAAAGAAAATAAAGTTCACATTTCTTTCTAGTAGCACTTGATATAAAAAGAAGTTAAATGTTCAAATGTTTCAATCATATATAGAGAACTGCATAACTATTGAAATATCTGGTGAAGTGAAGAAATTCCAGAAGTTATTTTCATTTCACTCACAGGTATATTTTCATGTATGAGGAACCGTTCAAGTTGAGCCAATAAATCCTTGATCATCCCCTCTCCATTATTTGGACATCTAGTACCCTCGTTTTTCAGGCCATCCAAGCCAAGAATCTTTGGAAGTAAAAACAGCAGACCTCCCAGACGCTTTTTTTGAGATATACATTCTGCACAAGACCAAAAAGATATCCCAGTTACCAACAGAGGAGAAGGAAGAGCGGGAATAGTATACCAACACTTCTCATAGTACACATATGTAAGATCACACAATCTTCTCACTGACAAAAACAGGCAGTATTTCTGAAATGTAAAAAGTTACAAAGTAAGAAATGTAAACTCATTCAATCCTTTACAGTCGAGTAAATGAATTAGCTGCTTTTGCTCAGTGAATAAGAAGAAATCCTCAAATTCTTCTTTCACTCTTTCTTTCACAAGGTAAAGCGGCTGGATGAAAATCTCCTTCCCTTAAACCTCTATTCCCTGACCTTATTGAAGGAAGTAAAGCTATTTGACGAACCATTCTTTACTGGTGTTTAGAATCAATCAAAGTCTACAATCATACTCTTCATTCTTCAAGTACATGATAAATTAGATTAACACTGTTCTGCAAGTCTACAAGCACAAAATTGTTTGATAATAGAAAGAAGAATCGAACCTTCCAAATTTGGCATATTGTAAAAGAAATACACAAAGAGCAAACTTCTTTAACTTGTTCAGTAATTAAAGCCCGGTCGTCAAGGAAACTTCCCCCAATGAAACTTCATGTGGAATTTCAAAAAGAACCCAAATGAAGTAGCAACAATCAAGAACTGAATCTATGAGAGTAATTCAATCCGCCAACAGTTAAAAACAGTTCAGAACTGCTCTACTGAAATCTCCACATTTTAACGATGTACAAGCGTCGTATTCATGCTCCACCAGCTAAGAAAGTGCGAGAATGACAAGTGTTAAAAAAAAAAAAAATAGAAGAATCGTACCCTTGACAAAGGTGATATTGAGTTCACAAAGAGGAGTGATGACAACAGTGCGAGAGAGATCAGCACCAGAGGGAAAATGAAGAGATCCAGCATGGTGATTAAGTGTGGCGGCGCGAGATCCAAATGGAACACCAGAGATATCGTACTGAATAAGACGGTAGACATCCACAACAGTGGCGGCGTCACAGAACTCGACACAGGCGACTAGAATGAAGACGAGAGCAAGGACAGGGTAGAAGGATTCGAGCACCTGTCGCTCGCGTGCTTTAGGAGGAGCCATGGATACAAGATCTGGAGGTCAGTTGGAGATTTGTGAAGTAGAGCGATGAGATTTGAGGGAATTTGAATACAACAAAATTGGTCAGACTACTGTGGGTGTGTGCACATGGAGATTGAATCACCTCGCGCCTCTTGCTGCTGTTCTTGCCGGATGCCGACCGGATGCTTACACCACCTGACCTTCACCCCCAACGCCCGCACCTCTCAGCTTCTTAAATAAAATAAATGCTTTCTTAATAATTAAATTATAATTTAGCCCTTTAATTTTAAAAAAAAAATATATTAATTAATTAATTTTGAATTTAATAAATCTTTTGACTTATTTTTTAATTCCTTCCATTTACATGATGGAGAGCATAGCACAATTCTTCTTGGAGGAGGGTTGGTTTGTCCCGGGGATCGATCCTGCCCAGACCATAGCAGCTTTAAAGACATCTCTTTAACAGTGACAAACTTTTGTTCGGTCCGATCTTGGCTTGCTTCATTGCAGTCATTCATTCTTTGTTTGATTCTTCGGCCTTCTTTCGATCTGCTTGAGATAATTTCCCTCTACTTAAAGTATTTCGCAATATGTTCCTCCTTTCATGGTTCTTTAAGTGCAGCATTCATTATTAACCGAGCTCCGAGGGCAATGTGTCTTTCCCATTGATCACCATGACTTGTCCTATCGCTTCCGAGATTTTGATGAACTTTTCTAACAAAAATGATAATAAAAATATGATGGTTTTTTATTTTTTTTTTCTAGTACATCCTGAGGTTAAACCGTTATTCATGCTCTCCGCATTTACATCCTTGAACATGTGTGTCACATGTTGTCGAGGGATCGACCTTATAAACTTAATGTAATGGTGGCCCTAGTGTGTGAAGATGCGAAGATGAAAAGTTATCGTGAATAAGAAATTAGAATCATGACCATTTAGGTCAAAGGATCGACATCAAACTGTGTCCATGTAATAGGAACTGTGTATTGGATGTCGTGATTGACCTCATCAAGCATAGGAGTACATATATTTAGGAGTTCAATAACGTGTAATAAAACGTTAAACTTGTGTCTTTGTCCTTTTTTGTCCACTATGCGCCTGACTTACTTCGTGTGTGAAGATGAAGGTTGTGCATGAAAGCCTTGTATGCTTCGTCGGGGAGGCCACCGAGCCTAGAGAGCCTATAGATTAGACGATAAGATAGGGAGTTGCGCTTGAAGATAATTTACATTTATTAACTATAAGTCGTTGCAATTTTATGCACTATATGATAAAGTTGTCTATTGATATAATCATTACAAGCAAGTCAATTTTCTTCGAGTAAAAAATTTATTTATTTTTATTCCTGTAATTACCTTTCATATCAAGTACCACTAATTCTCTAACAAACAAATTCATTATAGAACTTGCACTTTTATCTAATTTCAAGTACCACTAATTCTCTGACAAACAATTCTACGATAAACCTTGCACTTTATGTCATTACAAGTAAGGTAAATAGTTCATAATTACAGTTGGGTCAAAAGTCTATTTTATCCCTAAGGTTTCATAAGTGCCACTAATTCTCTAATTAACAATATTTTGCCATATAAAGTGATCCTTAGAATTTCTCTCGGTTATGCATTTCTAAGATGTAACATATGTACTATGTAGGGTGATAGAGTTTTCCGTCCAACCTTATAAAAACGAGGTATTATAAGAAATGTAAATGATTGACACTTCTTGAAACTCTTATCTCATCATCGAAGAGATGTCTTAACTATTAAGTTAAGAATATATATTTTGAGCAGATATTCTAGCCCAACGTAAAATAATTACCTTTTCTAAAAGCAAATAACTGGTTTAAAGATAACGGCAACTCTTTAACATATAAGCCGAGAAAACATTTACGGTAACTTTCATATAATTGACGTGTTAAATGAATTTCATGAATCAAAATTTGCACAAAATATGCATTAGAATGGGAAGATGGTAGTGGAAACAATAGAGAAGTAACTTGTAATGGAGATTAAAAGGTAAGGTTTGCTTTATTACATTTTCAAAACACTCCATTTTTTTTCAAACACATAGTTATGCATTATTACACTATACACTATACGTATTGATGTGAACCACGACCAAAGAATTTTCATACTTCAAGGTCTAATTATTAGGACGAGAGCCAAAAAACTACAACAAATTTTGTACACTTATATTCAAGCTACGGTGAGCTCATCAAAGAAAATTTTAGAAGATGCTAGAGACCTCCCTTATATGTTGTGCAAGGTTGAGCTTCAGAAGAAAAGAAAAAAAAAGATGCATGGCTAAATTTATGGAACTAGTCAAAGGACGACTAATAAGCACATTTCATTCATTGCACTATTTAATTATAATTTAAATATTTGTTTGTCATATTCAAGCTAGTTTTTAATATAAGAGTTAAGTTTATATGTAACCCACGTAGGTTATCATATTCCACCATCAACTAGTCATTTAATATGGAGATTATGGGTATTTTTGATTTCCTAGCCAATTTAATTTTGGAGTAACGTTGTAAAGTCTGTATAAAGCCTTCTCTTCTTCTATTAGAGGCCTCACATTTTTTAATTAAAAAAAATTCTATTTTTTTAGCTTGGTTGAGAGTTAAGATTTTCTTTGCAAATTCTTGTGTTTAGAACTTACATGCTAGAGTCATTCAAGTGGTATTGATCAAACCTCTTGTGGAGTGATTCGAATCACGAGTTTAAAAACGAGTTTTCTTTACTCTTGATATTGATCATCAAGGTAATCCGTTCCATACTTTCCCTTGAGTTGATTCCATATCACGTACTCACGCCTGAAGACAATGGTTCGGCCCCCGATGTCGAGTTGTCTCTTCTGTCCAATTGCTGCTTCAATGAGTATCTAGCGAGATATTCAGCTCTCGAAGCTTCCATCACCATCTGCTCGATCTCCTTTTCGGTATTGTCAAGATATGAGAAATACTGCCCTTGAGCAAGAAGAGCCTGTCAAAATGAATATTACTTACCCTCAATTAAACAAAAGAACAAAATCATGTTATCTAGAATTTAAGAGTACAGGGTACTTGCCCTATCAATCTGTTGATCTTGCTGCACTCTTCACTTTATCCTTGTCAACATTGAAGCAACGATTCCACATAAAGCAAAAGAAGATCCATGATAGAGTCTCTTTGGCAAAGGTGAGGGAAAAGCTCCACTCGCTTGTGGACCACTCATGCTGTCATAGTCGCTTACTCACCAGGTTGGTAATGAAAGGCTTAAGTTGTTAGGAACGCACAACAACGCACACACTCGATCTAGATGAACACAAAAAAACAAGAGAGAGAAAATGCAAGGAGAATATTGGCTAAATAATTTGTATAGATGACTCCAAGTATGTACAATAAAAGAGAATATAGAGAATATAGAAAGTACAAATCCTTAAGCCAATATTCTCCTTGTATTTTCTCTCTGCTGTTCTTTGTGTTCATCTAGATCGAGTGTGTTCGTTGTTGTGCAATCTTAACAAATGGTAGCAGAGGAAGACGAAATTCATCACGATCTGTGAAGATGAAAATTTCAAAGATTGGAATTGAAAAGTTTGATGGATCCGATTTTAGTTTCTGGAAAATGCAGATTGAAGATTATCTGTATCAGAAAGGTCTTCACGAACCCCTAATGGGGGTGATGCCGGATACCATGACCACGGAGCAGTGGAAGCTCAAGGATCGACAAACCTTAGGGTTGATTCGATTGACGCTATCCAGAAACGTGACGTTCAACATCATCAAGGAGAAGACAACGTCATATATGTTGAAGGTGCTGTCGAATATATATGAAAAATCGTCGGTTCTGATACCAGTTGTTAGGATTGCACAACAACGCATACACTCGATCTAGATGAACACAAAGAACAGGAGAGAGAAAATGCAAGGAGAATATTGGCTAAAGGATTTGTATTGATAACTTCATGTATTTACAGTAAGATAATACAGAGAATATAGGAAGTACATTTTCAAAGCAATGCCTGATAGGATATATATATGGTTTAGCTTAACAGATATAACCATCTTAAGGACCCAATTCTACCAGCATTCGAACTTGTCATAGCATGTCTCCTTGTGTTTGATGAGCTCGTTGAAGAAGGCTTAGAGAAGTCATTTTGAATGCCATTCCTCTCCGAAAGTCCCACATCAGGTAATTTAAGGAATGATCATAGATTTATAAACAAAGAATACTCTCTCCATTGGTGTGAAGCCTTTTGGGGAAGTCTAAAGCAAAGCCAAGAGAGCTTATGCTCAAAGTGGACAATATCATACCATTGTGAAGAGTCGTGTTCATTTAACATGGTATCAAAGTCATGCCCTAAACTTAGTCGTGCCAATAGATTGTCAAATCCTCAAATGTCGAACAAATGACTCCAAAAGAAAAATGAGTCAAGCCTTCTCGAAAGCAGTAAAAAATGACTAAGACTCCAAAGGAGAGGCGTGCTTTGTTCGAGGGGAGGTGTTGGATGATGAAAGTCTCACATGGGTTAATTTAAGGAATGATCATGAGTTTATAAATAAAGAATACTCTCTCCATTGGTGTGAGACCTTTTGGGTAAATTCAAAGCAAAGCCACGAGAGATTAGGCTCAAAGTGGACAATATCATACTAAGAGTGTCACTTCTTTTTGGAGCTCGCTCGTCTTGTTTTTTTATGATATATGAGAGGATCGTGTTCATTAAATAACGTCAATTGCTTGTAATAGGATAACTTATTTTGTGAAGTTACAAATGATTAGATCTAAATCAATTATGTAGAGATATGTAAGTGAGGGTATCATATATATTGAGTTTATGCGATACCCGATTTTAAATAATATAATCCTACGTGACACATAATCTTTGTTTTGAGTGTAGCCTTCATGTCCGTGAAGGTAAAATTTTATTTGGGATACATGAATAAACAGGTACCACATTCGAATAAGAGCGATCCCTAAGAATAAGAGAATTAAGAAAAGTTTAAAAAAATTGAAAATTACTACACATATACTAATAAAGTACAACTTTCTTTCTGGCGGCTCAATCGCAGAGACTCAAAAGTTCAACATGTTTTATATTGAGAGCATGTGACCTCTTGAGAATTTTTCTAGAAAGCATGTGGGTATAAAATATGCTGAATAGTCATGTTAATTTGTGGGGGATAGTTTTCGCTCTTAGAAGATATTAGTAAGTAACATGATCATATCATAAGAGATTTAATTGAATGTCGAGACCATCAGGTAACAAATATAAATGTGGGATCACACATCGGTTAGAGAGGGGAACAAAGCATTACTTGTAAGGATGTGGAAACCTCTCCCTAGCAGATACGTTTTAAAACCGTGAGGCTGATGACAATATGTAACTAGCCAAAACGGATAATATCTGCTAGTAGTGAGCTTGAAGTGTTACAAATGGTATCAGAGATAGACACCGAGCTGTGTTCCAGAAAGGATGTTGGGCTTTCAAGGGGGGTGGATTGTGAGATCCTTCATTGATTGTAGAGCGGAACGCAACCTTCCTTCCCCTCCCTAGCAGACGCGTTTTAAAATCGTAAGGTTGACGACGATACGTAACGAGAAAAAGTAGACAATATCTGTTAGCGATGGACTTGTTACACCAAATCAAGATCTTGATCCAAATCTTGGGCATAACTTTACTATTATATAGATTTAGAGTTCTTAGGACTCCTCTTTTACTCGGATATCACATGAACTTAATTGAACAACCAGTAAAGATAATTAGGGTAACATTAGCGAATTGAGGCAAGAATTTATGTAATAATCCAAACTCACCTCTAGCAAATATTATCCGTTTTGACCTATTATGTATCGTCGTCAGCCTCATAGTTTTAAAATGCATCTACTAGACAGAGATTCTCATATCCTTATAAGAAATGTTTCGTTTCCCTCTCCAACTAACGTGGGATCTTACAATTATAATGTTCCTACAAGACTAAAATATTAACTCGAGTAAAGTTAAAAATTGAATTTTTTTTTTTTTTTTTTTTTGTCTTTGTAATGGAAATTAGTGTGATTAGTGGAAAATCATTGTAAGTATTACGCGTTGAAAAAAGTGACACATTTCATGATTAAAAACAAAAATTGTTTCAATCCTAAACCCCAAACATAACATGTTTATACTATGTTTTTGTCGTTGACATCCTTCGACCAAGTCCAATCCCTTGAATTCAGCTCCATTTTTCCTTTTCCCTTTGGAGTTGGTGGAAAACAACTTCTTCCACCTATAAATCCAATATAAATTTTGGCTTTTTAACTTCTCGTCTCTCACCAAACCTTTTTCTTTACGTATATAATCCCGACCTTAACAAGGGAAAAAAGTTCATGATTTAGTACGTAATTGCTTCCAATTTGAATAAGGAACGAGAGGTTTGTTCCATACTCAAACAAAGAAACAAAGAGTTTGTTCGTAATTGACCTATCTTAGTAACACTATTAATATGAATTACTTTATAATTGTTACACATAGTTTTATTTAAATTGTTCAAATATATATTTAATATCTATATTTATAAATCCGTTAATCGAACCTATTAATATTTTACCTTATATTTATGAACACTAGATTTTGAACCGTTCTTCATTTTTCTCATAAAAAGTGCTTAGAAAATTACTAATAAACTATAAAAAAAAAAAAAACTTATAAAAGAAAATAATAGAAAAAAAAATATAAAAAACGACTCAAGTCAACTTTATTGGATATTTTGGTCATTTCAACCCCTTTTCCATTAGCTAAAGTTGATCGATGTTTTGAATGCATTGTGACTTGCAAACGTTTGATATTTAAAATTCGTAACATTTTGATTATTTATTTAACATGTAGATAAATAAATAAAAAATTTAAAAATAATTCGACAATACAATTTAATCCCACCCAAAATGAGAGAATTAAGTTAGATTGAGTTGGATTGTAAACTTTATTTAAATTATATGGCTGGTAGAGAAAAGGTCTGGATTTATTTACTTTAATATTTAAAAAAGAATTTAAATTTATAAATTTAGTGAGCTGGCAGTTGGGACACAAAAAAATAGTAGTCGGTAGTAATAATGAAGAAATAAAATAATAAAAATTATGAAAAAAAAAATATAAAATGGAAATAAATAAATAAGAGCCCCGAGCATGTGGCACCTAGGTCTAGCCCTAGAGTTGGGTAAACGGTCAACGGAACGCCGGTCAGCTAAAATCGTACGGCATTGCGCGTCAATTATTTATATATATATATATATATATATACATATATATAATTTTAGCTTGAAAATATTATTTTATGTAATAAAAATACTTTTAAATATTCAAATTTTTTCTATTTACACTTTTTCTATAAATATTTACTTTCTATTTTTTTTTTTTTTGTAATACAAATTATTTTTATTGCTTTTTTAATGTTAGAAAAATATTAACTTGAAAGGGTGATAATGATAAATATTTTAGGATTTATTAAAAATATAATTATTATTTAGAAATATTTGACATTATAAAAACAAAAAACAAAATAGAATAAAATTGATGTATTATGAAATGGATTATATATTTAAAATTTGAAGATTACTCCGTGTATGAAAATTGAATTGCAACAAAATGAGTCTAGGTACTTTTTAACCGAGTTGAGTAGAAAAAATATGACAATCCAAAGAAAATAGAAAAAAGGTCAGACAAAATGTGATGCTATACGGCTAGTCGATTGAAAGATGCATGTTGATGATTGGTTCGTATGCGAAGATCTGCATGGGACCCGACTTGATCTGAGATCCACAATCTGCTCCGCTCGTCTTCAACCTGAATCAACTAGCTTGAATCGATTGTTTGGTTTGACTCGAATTAGACGTACCTCTCTATGTATGTCACATGCCATAGGGGTGTATGACCACTCGCTAAAATTACATCTATTTCAGAAAGATAAGAAATGTCTTAAAATATACTATAGGGTGAGGCATGTCATGAGTATCTCAAAAATGTGAATGCGACCTGAGTTTTCTTTAAGCCTTGTCACGAGTGTGTCAAGATCATGATTTCGCATAGTTGAAAATGTACGATCATGACACTAAGCATATCCATCATGTGATTAGGAATTCAATTATGATGAATGCACGTTATAGCATGACCTAATTAGTAATAACCAAGATCACGTGCGTAGAGTATGATCATGTTAGAGATTAATGATTAGTATGTATGGTGTATGACTCTAGTTTATGCTTATGAGCCTATCATCGCATGTGATATATATAAGTGTACTTAGCCTGACTAGCAGTTCTGTGCTATGTTAGGGACATGAGTACTCCTGAACATCTGGTTGTGTGCTACTTCAAGCCGCTAAAGAGTTTAATAGACATGCCATTTTTTATCGAGCTTGACATATAAGTCTAAAATCCATAATAAGCATAAATAGAGCAACTGAGTGAATAATTGTCACCGGGCATGTCTCCCAATTAGTCTACTAAACTCCACAAAAATCCTGACTGATGTCTCAGACTATGTGGCTACTTCAGATAGTCAAACTGTTTCATAAATTGGTCATATTTGACCGAGATCGAGTCTTGAGCCCATAACTTTAAATTAAGTTTAAATAAAGCTAATAGGTAAAGGTTATTAATCAAATTTAATAGCATAATCATGCTTAATCAGAGTCTAATCCCCTCAATTAGATCATCAAAGCTCAATACAAACATATTTAAGGAGTGTTTCGTGTTCGACGAGCTCCTTTAAGTTGATACGGTCTTCAATAGCTCTAAATTTCTTCATCAAAGTAAATATAAAGAAGCAAAAGAAAAAAAAAAAAAAAAAAGAAGCTCGATATTTAGGAAGATAATTTAATTTTTTGAATCTCGGTATTCGATCTCCCTATACAGTCATCCTCAACGTTTGATTCCTTCATTAGTCTTGCTCCAAATATGATATGAAACTCTGAGATCTATATCGGTTGGAGAGAGGAACGAAAAAATCATTATAACAGTGTGAAAACCTCTCCCTAGCAGACCTGTTTTAAGACCATGAGGTTGACGGCAATACGTAATGGGTCAAAGAGGATAACATTTGTTAGCGGTGGACTTAGACCGTTACAAATAGACAGTATGCCAACGAGGACGCTGGCCCCAAAGAGGGTGGATTGTAAGATCTCACATTGGTTGGAGGGAGAACAAAACATTCCTTATAAGACTGTGGAAATCTCTCCTTAGTATACGTGTTTTAAAAACTGTGAGTCCGCGGCAATAAGTAATGGGCCAAAACGAACAATATCTGCTAGCGGTGGGTTTGGGCTATTACAAATAGTATCAAAGCTAGACACTAAGCAGTGTGCCAGCGAGAATGCTGGATCCCGAAGGGTAGTGGATTGTGAGACCCACATCGGTTGGAGAGGGGAACGAAACATTCTTTATAAGGGTGTGGAAACCTCTCCCTAGCTCATTCTTTATGGGCCCGAAGGGCGGTGGATTGTGAGACCCACATCGGTTGGAGAGGAGAACGAAACATTCTTTATAAGCGTGTGGAAACCTCTCCCTAGCTCATTCTTTATAACGAGTGTTGTCACAATTATATGCATGTTTACCCTTAGTTCATGACGAGTGTTGTCACAATTACTTTTTTCTACCAGTTAGATGTGGAAAAGTCGTGTATGTGCAAATTATGTATGTTTTATATGAGATGCTATGTTGTGATATGTCTAGTTCTGCTAGAGGGTCGTCTTGCCACGACTCAATTTTCGAGACTTTACATCTCTAACCGTAAAGAAAAAGACAAGACAAAATAAAAACAAGAAATAAATATAATAGAAATAAAATATGTAATTTTTGGCTCAATTTAAAATAAAAAAACACTAAAAACAAATTGAGATCTAACTAATACATAGATTGGACATGCATCTTGGGCCGACCCCCTCTGTGACCGTGCAGCTCTCGAACTCTCCCCACCTCAACTAACAGTCATCGAACACCTGAAAAAGAAATAAAAGATGAGGTGATTATAAAAATACTTAGTAAGCAGCTTACTTGTAGGATCTTATTGCATCTAATTCCTCGTGCTACATGCTTTTCTCTAGGTTTTAGAAACTTTTGGCCTAATTCTATAGTTATTTAAGTTTCTAGGAATACCTCAAAGTTTCCAACGGTTCTCTTACTTGTCACAGACTCTATCGAGGTCTGAAAGCTGCTCACTAGGTTTTAGCATCATGGATCTATAAGATAGCAAATCTCATCTCGGGGTGAACCAATTTTTATATTATCATACTTAGGAAACTTGGATAGCCACAATAGTGAATGGTCGGTATCGTAGGTTGAGGTACAACCTCATCATATCTCATAGAACAGTATGGAGTCTCGTCTGAACACATATGGGTATAATTAACTAATGACGCTTCCTCAGGAATATATCATGTAATCAACATCTAGGGAAGGGACCCCACGTGCCAACCAACTACTAAGTCTACCCATATGGTCACTCACCCCCTCTCACAAAGGATTTACAATACAACAAGCCTATTTAGGGACTCCTGACCAATTCTGCACATGATAGTGACACTCATCACGAGCTAAATACTTATATAGTCCCTCGTCCCCTCTGAGGATGAGTTTACAAAATCACGGTCTAGGCTTTCAACTCATTTCTACACACAATAATAACTCCCCAAGTCACCACGACTCGCCATCCTATTAACCTTGGTTAAACTGGATGGTACAAGTTCCTAGATATCAGTTGCTTGGTAGGGATACTACTAGGTCTAACCTAGGTCACCAAATAGTCAGGCTAGTGACACCATTCACGCTCCTAGCGGCCTTATAAGCTTTCTTAATTTCCTTGGGTGCTGCGTGTCATGGTCGTACTTTTTTCAACCATGCGACACCATGATCTTGACACACTCATAATAAGCCTTAAGGGGAACTCAAGCCCTATTCACATTTTCACTTGATTTTTTAGCTTCGTTGAACCTAGGTGAGGTTCTCCTTCACGGACCGAGCACAACTCATGCAAAATTTAAGTTTGTTTGACCAGACACATCGTACATACGTGCATGTTCAATTATCGGTGACTCTAGCCGACTTGCCTCTACACTAGGCTAAGTCATCCAACTTGACCTTGCCTCTACCTTAGGCCAAGATCACTCATTTGCAAAGTCGACCTCATCCCGTTATCATCTTGATTCCCAAAAACATGATTCACACATTGTGATGTCATCCCAAGTCCTAGGATGACTTTGGCCATAATAGCTTGCTCGGATATGTCTATAAAAAATCAACCCATGTGCGAACTGTATTGTCAGGCATCTAGAACTGTATCGTGACATGGATCCTCCAGTGTCCATGCACAACCTTTTATGAACTACATACCAAAGAGCAGGTGCATATATCAACCCCTAACACATGAGTTGGGGCTTAATGTTGACGACACTAACCTAAAAAATCCATCTCAAAGGAAGTATCACGACCAGACCGTGACACACGTATGTGTCATAGGGTAGCTCATTTAGACCACATGACTCAGTGGTAGTGTAGAGTTGACACCATCACACTATTGTGGCAGTGGGACAACAATTGTGCGGCACTTGTTATAACCTAGTGAACAAGTTAGCTACGCAAAAGTCAAATTTTGCAGACAATCTTAATATATGATCTCGCCTGAAGTCACATTTGAGAGAAATGTTTTAGAAAACATGAACCAGATAATGATTTGAAAATAATTTGAAAGAAAGTAATGTTATAGGCTAAAATCGAATAAGTAACAACCACGACTTTGATAGCGTATAACTCGGGCAGAAAAAGTTGACAACTAGTCACATCTCCTATAGTACATTTTTAGGCATTTTAGCGTGGCGAGTGTATACATGGTTTTGTTGAAAGGTCATACACCCTCGTATTAACATAATAAGAATAGTAAAGACCTAACTAGCATGAAAGCATGTAAAAGAGGATTGAACAGTCATGCGACCATGGGTAATACGCCCTAGACAAGCATGACCATGATATTTGACACACGGCCATAGACAATACAATACGTCTTGGACAAGTATGACAATGTCATCCTCCTCCACTTGGTTGGTTGACGTCTCTGTCAACCAACTCTTCACAAACTCAACGATGTAGGATGAGACTGATTTTAGGTCTCTCGATGCACTTCCAGCTAATCTCAACATTAAGAAGTCTCTTCCAATCTACCAGGAGCTGTTGAAAATCACTTATCGGTTCGTTGACTCTTCGTATCTTCTCTATCAAAGTCTCTACTACTTTCTTCGCCATGGAATTCTTTATCGTGGCATGAGGTGTACCACCTTCTTGTGTCTGTCAAAGTCTCTCCTACTTACTAGTTTGCATAACAACGTCTCAAGTTACTGACATAGACAAGAGGGCTAGTCCGCATCTATGAAAGCAATTAGATCATGTATGATGTCTTCCTAACCTTCTAAATTATTTCGACTAGTCCATAGTATTTTCATACTAGTTGTTAGTTGTTGGTTCTTGCTACTTTGCAATTAGAGTTGATCTGACCTCAACTTGATCAAAACTCTTTCTCCATTTTACAATTGTCATGGTCGATGCTTCCAATTGGCCTTTATCTTCATCCGTCTCGGATGGTCTTCTCGAGTAAACACGAGTTAATTTAGAGGTTTGTCTTACCCATTCAATGAAGTGTTGGCTTGGGGTCTACCCCAGCATTGAGAGAGTCGTTGACAAGAGGTTTTGTTGGTGTAATGAACCAATTTTTAACAAATAATTTAGTCATCTAGTTTAAAAGTGAATAAGCAACCACCTAGTATATAATAATCCAAGAATAATTGACAAATAGCCATATTTTCATATTGTACATTTAGAGACATTTTAGCCCTGCCCCGTATTGGAACTAGTATGCAGCCATAGACAATATGATCTAGACAAGCATCAACGAAACATCGGATATGCGGCCACATGAAATACGAGTTGCACAAGCATGACCATGACACCATGGAGGTTTACTAGGTTCTTAGAACATCTAGATGATCTAATTCTCATCTTACATTTCCAAGACGCTTGGGACTAGCTCATCGAATCTAATTCAATTTTTAGGTGCACTCAGGTCTAGACCTCTAATGGCTTGGTCACGATTCTAGGATGCTCTATCTATTGGAAATGTACTCACCTAGGTCAACGTGTAAACCGCTCTATCTCTAGCGCCCTAATGTTTACAAGATAATTCTATCAATTACCTAAAACATAGAGAACATCATGTAAACATTCATGCAAGCTCAACAGGAAGATAGCATCCATCAATCACCTAGAGTAGAGGTCACAATGCTCTATCCTCCTTCCTAGCATAGAGTAAAACATTAAAATCAGTATGCAACTCAAAATCTCATCTTAGGGGTATTTCGATAATTTTTCATAGCACATGTTGCTTATTAAATTTGTGACTACCTAAAGCAAGATACTTACCTACAAGTATTTTTTGAAAATCTTCAAATGATTACTTACCTAGATGACACGTGTCTTTCCAAGTTTTCTTTTCTACTTGTTAGAAGTTCCAATTTTTTGAAATGTCTAGTATTGAAATCCGAGTGAAAAATTGACACACGAGAGTCGAAATGAGCCAAAAAAAACCATCTCACACCCCTCCATGCACGACTAGAGGTTTCCCACTTGCGAGTAGCTCACGTGCTTAGAAGGAGAACTCACTTCCACAACATGTCATGTGGCATTCACGGATTGGCTGCTACGACTTCTACGTCCCATATTCGAACTCTAGGGACATAACTCTCGCAGAATTTTTTTAGCGCGACACGTGCCCACCCCCTTCGTCCCGCTTACTAGCGGATGCGTGTTCCTTCTCTCTTCAAATGCATTCATGTTGACACATGAAACTTGCATTTGGATTTTTCATGAATCTTTTCTAGATTTCACGTGTGATTTCGTGTTTTTTCTAGTTTCTTCTAATTTTCTTAAATCTTTTATATATAACTTGATTCAACTCGGGTTTTTCACCAAAGTTGAAGATTTTTCCGCCAACTTTCTAACAAAATTATTTTAATTATGTTTCGTTAACTATGGAGAGAAATAAATTTCCAAAGGAGATTTGAAATTAGAAAACACATCATTCTTGAGACTCATCAAATTTCCATCTTGCCTCGAGTCTCCTTAATGTAACTTGTATGAATCTTACTTAGAACAATATACTTAAATTTTAGAGCCTAATTCCACTGTAATCGTTAATGAACTCACTCTCAATTACCGGGTTAAGTTGTAAGTTGAAATAACCAAAATATTCCTTCCCGTTGATTTTGACCATTTTTTCTAATTTTTCATTATTTTTTTTTTATATTTTCTAAATACTTTTTCTTTTTATTCGATCTTAAAATTTGGCCTTTAAGATCCTCAATCAAATCTGAGAAGCGGAGAAAAAAAAAGTTAAAAATTAATTCTCATAGCGTCTTAGATATTACAATTTTTCCTTACAAGATTGACCCACATAAGGGTCGCTTCGATAATGTTTAAATATAATATTTTTATGAGGTATTATTTGGGACAGGCCCATACCACCAGCCTCCCAGAACTAATCCACAAGCACGGGTTAATTACTCATTTAGATATCATATTTTCATATTTTAAGATAAGACCTTTAGGTACCCGACATTTTGTGTATAAATAGTCGGGGTCCATCATGAGCTGTAAGTGAACATAGTCTCAACCTATCAAGTAGGGCTCACCATCACTATTCTTTTCTTTCTAAATAGTACACGAACGTAATAGTGACGTGGTGAGTGCGTTTAAATATGCTAAAATACAAAGACAATGTCAAATCAAAGAGTCTTAGAGACTTCCCACTCTTGTCTTATGCTCTAATCTTTTGCTCATGTATTTGAAATATTCAAACTTTTTTTGAATTTTGTTTCAAAAATAAATCTTTGATTTGTCTTTTGAGGTCGTGTAGTTTACACGTATGTAGTAGTATTCCTCATGCATGATGTCGAAGTAGTCGGATCCTTACCTAAATAATGATTATTTAAAAAAAAAATGGTTATTATATTAACGGTGTCTATTGGGTTTCTAAATTTTTAATTATTTTAGTCAACTTCTCCCTATAGTACATTTTGGGGCATTTTAGCTGTTGCAGGTGTAGACACGATTTTGGTGAATGGTCATACACCCTCCTACTAACCCAATATGAAATGATAAAGACCTATCTAGGATGGAAGCATGTAAAGTGGGTTTGGAACGAGCATGCAACCATAGACAACACCTCCTGGACAAGCAAGACCGAGATATCTATCATGTGGCCATTGACAACACGCCTTGAACATGCATGATCGTGATATCCTCCCCCACTCAATTGGTTGACGTCCCTGTCAACCAACTCGAACAAACAAGACTGTGACATCTATCATCAAATTTATAATTTAAGTTCTAAGCGGTTTTTGAATCAAATTTATAATTTAATTAAACAAAAAATAACCGAGTATTTCCTTTTTTCAACTAGGAAAGTTCCCCCAACCCTAATTCCAATTCTAAGTGTAAAATTAACCACAAACAACAAAATAAATTTTTTATTTTTAGTATTAATTTGAAAATAAAATTACATATTAAAAAAAAAAAATGAAAATTGGGCATTAAGGTTAAAATATGAGGCACTAAGCGTCTATGACCAATTCAAAAAGAGGTCTTATGATGCATAAACATCTCTGTCCTTGTCTTGTTTTTCCAACATAAGCGCGTTGAGCTTGATGTCTACATTTCCATTAACTTATCCCAATATATATATATATATACATATCAACCTACAATGGGTATCACAATGCCAATGTCAATGGCTATCGAGGGAAACGACTCGAACGTTGAGTACCCACCGGGATTCCGCTTCTACCCGACTGAGGAAGAGCTCATTTCCTTCTATCTTCGACACCAACTCAATGGTCAGCTACTCGAAAAGCACCGCGTCATTCCTCTTCTTAATATCTACGATTCCGAGCCCTGGGATCTTCCAAGTAACTACTCACTTTCTCCTCTTCTCTCTTAAGTTCGGTTTAAATTTCGTTAGATTACGTTGTCAATACCGAAGAAAAAGGTTAAAGGGTAAAATTGAAATTTTGACAGTGATATTAATTATTAAATATTTAAAAATTTTAATTTGATCTAATTGGGTCTTTTTTTTTTTTTTTTTTTTTTTTTTTTTTTTTTTTTTTTTGAAACAGAGTTCGCCGGCGAGCTCTGTAAAGGGGACAGCGAGCAATGGTTCTTCTTCGTGGCACGGCAAGAGAGGGAGGCTCGCGGTGGTCGGCCGAGTAGAACCACTGCTACTGGCTACTGGAAGGCTACCGGCTCTCCGGTCTACGTGTACTCCGCCGCCAATAAAATAATTGGATTGAAGAAGACGATGGTGTTCTACAAGGGCAGAGCACCGACCGGAACCAAAACCAAGTGGAAGATGAACGAATACAGAGCAATTGATGATTCCACTAAGGTCCGACACAAATTTGCTTTGTTGATTTCGATTATTGACTCTCGTTTTCGCCGTTTAATCGATTTGTGTTGCAGTTGAGATACGAATTCAGTTTGTGCCGAGTTTATGTGATTTCGGGATGTTTTCGAGCCTTCGATCGGCGGCCAATGGAAGTCATCGGCGATGGTCGGAACAACGCCGATCAGAAACAGAAGGCGGAAGCGATAACGGCGGCGATTTCATGTTCGGCGCCGGCGACTGGTTTCTGCGGCGTAAGTGGCGGTAGTTCGGGAATGGTTGAAGACGAAGAGATTGAAGAGGCGAATTGGGAATGGGATCAAATAGATTGGCCCTAGAAATAGAATCCTAAAATTAAAAGATTCTTTTTAGAATATTTCAGAAATTTGGGGGAGCTTTTACAAATAAACAAAAATTGGAGGACCTATAGGGATATTTTTGATAAATGTTTCAAATTTTTTTTTTTTTTTTTTTTTTTTTTTGAAGTTTATTTGTTTATATTATAATTATAACTTGTAACAACTATGTTACTTAGCTTAATAACAATTGGAATTTTATACAATTCAATTTAAAATATGATACAAACTCGTTACTTGTTTGTACTTGTTGCGATCGTGCAAGATTAGGTTCCCGATCGCTTTTTTTTATCAGGTCTAGGGCTTCTATTGTATGAAAGTAAGAACTAGGTTCTATCGAGTTCATTTTTTTAATTTTAATCATTCGGAGTTTATTTTATCTTATAATTTAGTTCCTCGTAACTCATTTCATACTTTGAGATTCATCGGATAGTTCCCGAACATATTTCTTTCTTTAGGGTTAATTGACTATTGTAGAATCTAGTTGACTATTTACTGTTCTCTACCGTCATTTCAAAACATGCATTTCATACCTATAAGATGTGCGACTTATTATAGATTTCAACTCAGTGATATACTTACCGACCCTATCATAAACTAGTTGGTGATTGTGACCCTCCAGTAAACGAGAGATACATAAATGAACTAAGACCACACATGAATGACAGCAATCCTAAGAATAGAATAACTAAAAAAGACTTAAAAATTTTGAAAGTTACTGCATATATCAACAAAGTGCACCGTCCTTTTTCGGTGGCTCAATCGTACGAATTTCATGGTTTAACGTGCTTTACTTGAAGTAATTCTATGTGAGTGAGGACAAAATATGTTGGAAAGACTCATGTTGGTACGTATGGATAATCTTCACTCTTAGAAGTGAGGAGTAAGTAATATGTCTATATCGTGGGGAATGTCGTGGCATACAGGTGTCGAATCCAGATTACGAAACCTAATTTGAATCCTAGACATGGATCATTACTCTAACTCTCTTAGAGTCCCTGTATAGTGTCATTATCATAAAAGAAGAGAACGACCCTCCTTGCCCCTACTTTGATATTTATTCGACCCTCCTTGCCCCTAAGTCACGAGTTCCTAAGAATAATTGGGAATTTCCTGATAGTTCCCAAATAATATCCATACGACAATATGATATAAACCCATTACTCGTTTGCGTACTCGTTGCGATCATGCATGATTAAACATCATATGTAAAAGAAGAGTAGCATTAATGCGTATAAAAATACTCAGTAAATAATATACACGTAGGTTTTTAAATTTTTAATCACTTTTAAGTATCAGATCTAGGGTTTCTATTATATGAAGGTAAGAACTGGGTTCTATCGAGATAATTTAATTTCTCGTAACTCATTTCATACTTTGAGATTCATTGTATAGTTCTCTTGAACCCATTCCTCTTTTTAGAGTCGTGACTATTGTAGAATCTAGTTGACTATATACTATTGTTTGCCGTTATTTGAAACCATGCATTTAGATCTATAAGATGTGCGGCTTATTATAGGTTTCAACTCATGATATATTTACAAACCGTATCATAAACTAGTTAGTGATTGTGACCCTCGAGTAAATGAGAAATACATGAATGAGCTGAGACGATGAATAAGAGCAATCCTAAAAATGGAATAACTAAGAAAGACTTAGAAAAAAATTCAAAGTTACTATATATGCCAACAAGGTGCATCTTTCTTTTCTGATGGCTCAATCGTACGAATTCATGCTTAAGCGTGTTTTACTTAAAATAATTCTATGTTGGGTGACCTCTGGGAAATTTTCCTATGACGTGAGTGAGAACAAAATATGTTGGAAGGACTCGTGTTGGTATGCAGGTATAATCTTCACTCTTAGAAGTGAGGAACAAGTAATATTACTATATCGTTGGGAATGCACGGGAATGTCCTGGCATATAAGTGCCGAATCTAGATTACGAATCCTAGACATGGATCATTATAGTAACTCTGTTAGAGTACCCGTGTAATGTCATTATCATAAAAGAAGAGAACGATCCTCATATCTGCCAACTACTTTGATATTTATTTGGACCCTCCTTGCCCTTAAGTCACGAGTTCCTCACAATAGTTGGAAATTTCTTAACAGTTCCCACATAATATCCTTATGGCACCATATCATTGAGATTTAGGACATGACCCAGTCAATGTCAACTCAGGATCATAAAGGTATACAAATGCAGACACTTGCCCTTGGGCCGGTTAACTAGCAACTATTTAATAATCTCCGCATCGTATAAGCACAAAGGAACATGATCGCACGTCATTGTCATCTACGAACATTCTATGTTTCAATAAACCAAACATATAAATTTTTTAATTCTAGATGATTTTTATAAAAAAAAAATACTTAAAAACTATATTTTTGAAGAACACGAATCTAAAACGAACCATTCTTATTCTTAACATGTAGTGTTGAAATAGATCGATCTCTGAAGGATTAGATAATATTTGAATACGGGTCATAGTTAGGTGGGAAAGTTGATATATTTTCGCTCTTCTTCAAATAATTAATGCTTTTCTCTTTTCCATCACAAAATTTGTCAAATGGTCCCGTTGACATTATATCTAAAATTGTCCTTTGACTTTTGTTCATGTTTTTCCACGCAATTTTTTTTAAAATTATTTATTTATTTAGAATTTAGAGCCATCGAGAATCCGACCAACCTGTCCGACTCAACCGAAACCATAAATGCACCGCCCAGTTTGCAGATTGACATTTTCTTTCATTGACTCAACCTAAAAATAGGGTTACTCGCCAGGCTTATAATTGAATCGTATTAATTTTATTCTTTTATTTATGTCTTTTTTATTATTTTTATTAAATTTGAAAATTTCTATTTATTTTTATTCAGTAATTAATTATTATTTAATTTTTAAAAATAAATTATTTTATTAGATGGAATATACAAATAAAGTACGTTCATTTGCTTTTTTCTCAATTATTTATTGTTATTAAATATCATTATACTATTGGTCAACATGAAATAAGTCATTAGAATAAAATATTATTATAAAATAAATTAGTAAAAAAACTAATAAAATTATTATTGATTATTAATTATATACAATAAAATTTATATTAGTATATTATTTAACAATCTATTTTAATTATTTAAAAATACTTCTATTGAGTTGTTGGTATGGTAAGTCGGAGAGTACTAACGTCCCTACAATCAATCTCGATGTTGAGATATAAGAGAAAACGAAACTCATTTAAATATAACTTATTGAATACTCTAATTTTCATTTAAAAAATTGACGGTTCTATCTACTATCCCTATCATTGTATATATTTTTTTATGTGTTAATTTGGATATATCATATCGACCCGACATTCTAAAACCCTAAATCAACCTAGGCTCGTTACCATATGTGTCATTTAAAGCAAAAAAAAAAAAAAAAAAAAAAAAAAAAAAAAAAAAAAAAATTACGTTGCAGACTCGTAAAATTTAATAGAAAACATTTAAATTTAATATGGGTACCTCGTAAAAATTTAAATAAAAGAACATGTTTGAGAAGAAAGAACTTCTAAATCAATCGCTAGAGTTTGTAGTTAAAAGATAAAACAGAAGTGCAAAATACTGTCGGAATAAATAAATGAAGATAAAACAGACACAATGACCATTGCCCAAGGCCATAAGTACTATTGGTTGTCACAATCATTGCACGCTCTTATCTTTAACTCGAAACATATTGAGAAAGCCTGAGCGGTGAAAATACTCCTCCTGTATCAGAGTTAAACGTGCATACAATCACAACAAATATCAAGAAACTAAGGGACCTGTAATCATTTGAAATTGGTCAACTCCCGTGGACACGCAAATATCAAGGGACCTATAATCATTTGAAATTGGTCAATTCCCATGGACACGTAAATTTGTTGTTGCCACAAGTAAAGCCAAAATAGAGTATACAAATTCTTGCATACCCAGACACGTAATTGTCACAACGGTACATCACACGTCTCTAAAGTAATTTGCATGCATACAATTAGGTAAATTACTTAAGTTTACACGTACACAAGTAGGTAGTTGTCTTATATCCTATGTAATTCCATTTACACAACTTCGTAGTTACTACAACTTTCATGCACATAGATTGTCATGACCTGGCTTTTGAGGTTTCGAAAACTCAGACCGTGACTAAAAAGGCAAAGACCAAGACAAATAAAATAAAAGTTGAAAAGATCAAATACGAAAATGGGGTAACATTTAAATCAAATTAAAACAAAAAACAATACCACAATTAAATACAAAATTAAATTTTATTACAAGATGATACTATTTAAATTTATTACGAATGAAAAAATGGGTTTGGGATACATTCACGTAATGAAATACAAAACACTCAAATATTAAAATATTAAAATAGACTGACGTTCCAAAATGACCCCTATGTAACCACACAACTTGAACTCTCCTCTACCTCGACCGGTAGCCTGCAAACAGTTGAGAAAGAAGGGAGAAATGGGTGAGTATAAAAATACTCAATAAGCAACCAAATTATAGGCTCTCATCTATCTTTAACCTAGTAGGTATCCACGGGCTTTACTCTATGCTCTAAGAAGTTCGACCTAGCCTTAACGGGTATCTAAGCATTTAGGGTACCTTAAAGTTCTAAGCGATACTTTAGCTGCTCATCGCTTACGAACCAACTTTGGATATGGAGAAGGTGATTCACCCTTTCTTGGTTTCACAGATCTATCAAATGACAAGTTCCCTCTCTAGTGTGAATTACTCTTTTGTTATTTTGCCGAGTTAGTGTGAAATTCTTGTCCTTGGTTGAGGTGCTACCTCATAGAATTCTCTCTCTTTTGGGGACTGTATGGTGTGTTCTAGCCTGCTCATTATCCATGAGAGGTTAGCTGGTAAACCCTCCCATAAAATCATATAGTCACCCAAGATTGGGGGAGCGACCCCGTGTGCTTGCTAGTTACTAAGATTACTCACGCGATTCTACTCCCCCTTTTAAGACAAATTTGATGAGCATGGGTAATCTCTTGCTTGATTCCACGCCCTCCTTAGGATGGATCTACTGGTTCCACAACCCTCTCTAGAAAACACAACCCTAACCATCTTATTCATGGCTTGACAGGGGATATCGAAGTAAAACTCGACAGTACGGGTATTAGAGTGGAAAGGGTAGGGAGACTCTAATGACACCATTAAACTTATGACATCGTACATACTCTTATGCTCTGAAGAATTATCTTTGTCATTCTTGGATGCCATGAAGATTTACTAGGTTCTTAAGCGCATCTAGGCGGTTTAAACCTTGTCTTTCATTCACAAGACGTTTAGTAACTCCTCGAGCCAATCTACTCTCTAGGATGCATACAGGTCTATATCTCAAATCGCCACTCACAATCCTAGGATGTAGTGTCAAATAAAAACGTACTGACCTAGATCAACATGTAAATCGTGATTGATTGATGCATACATGTGTAACCATTAGAAAAATATTTAAAACATGATCATCTAATACTAGAATCCAAGCTAATCATCAGCTAACTCCACTCTTGACGATCAACGATTGCTATTGCTTGGGCTTGGGCTTTGGCATGGGCTGGGCTGAAGGAGGAAATGAGTTTAAACGTGGGCTGGGCTTAAGTTGGTATGCTGGAGTTGAGTTTGGGCTGAACTGGATTGTGGACTTTCAGTGGGTTACGGGTTAACCTGACCTGACCCGACCCGACTCTCTGGCAACTTTTCCAGTGACCTCCTCCCAAGATCCACAGCTTTTCACCATTGTTGGCCTCTACGAAAATGTCTGGTGCATGAAGGCGAGTCTACTGCCCCTAATAATTGAACCAATTGGTGTCGACAAGTCGATAACCCAACCTAAATGATAGGGGTTGGGTTGGGTTGAATTTATTTTTCTGAACCTGAATTGTTTTGGTTCGATTTTAGATTCATGGAACAAAAACTTCGAGTTGACCCGAACCAAACAAAAATTTACAAAATACATTAAGAAGTGTAGTTTAAACATGAGAATAGAGGGTTCGGTTGGATTGTGAAAATTTTTGGATTGGATTAAGTTATCAATTCAACCAACAGAACTTTTGGGTTTGTCCAAAACAAATCTTTTAACCGGGGTGCACCTCAGATGGCTCAAGAATCATCGTATGCCCCCAAAGACAAATTATTACGAGCCATACTTGGCATTCATGTATCCACTTCAAAAGAAACCTATCTAAAACTACCTATAAAGAGTAGGGGGTCAAATTATTGATGTGATATGGGTCCGAAAAAAAGGGGTTGGTTCTTTGGCAACTTGTGAAAAATCTCGTGAAGATTCCGACAACAATATATATTAATAACAAGTATATATAATTCATCTTTTCCATGGTTACAAACGTATTTAAACTACAACACTTAATCATATTACTTAAACATGAATATAACACGGTGTTAAGACACTTATACTTTCCTACGAGCTCCTACGAGTTCCGAGATTCAAATCTCTCGCCCACTCAAGGAATGCCTATGATGGGAAGCACAGGAAAATAGTAACTTGTAGGTGGAAAGCCCCACTCAGGTGGCAGAGGTAAATCAATGGTCTTTGAATCAGCAACAAAATTTTTGATGGATAAGCACTTTGTGTTATGTTTGCATGTGGAGAAGGTGAGAGCATTGGCAAGGGTGAAGAAGTTGGAGTTGGTTCTCTTGATGACTGTGGAACTCATGCCTTTCCTTGAAGCATAGAGCTGGTGAGGTCCCCCAATAAGCTTGGCTATGCAGTTGGATGGAGCTGCTTCGGAGTCGTCCGAGGCCGTGTCGAAAGGAAGCGTAGTTTTGAATGATCCATTGGCTTCGGTAATTGCAACGCTTAGGTTCTTCATGTTCTTGCAGTTTACTACGAT
This sequence comes from Cucurbita pepo subsp. pepo, assembly GCF_057944985.1. Taxonomy (NCBI): domain Eukaryota; kingdom Viridiplantae; phylum Streptophyta; class Magnoliopsida; order Cucurbitales; family Cucurbitaceae; genus Cucurbita; species Cucurbita pepo. Next base: position 5,120,898 of record NC_141806.1, on the reverse strand, counting down.
CATGTTTCCTGAAAGAAAAATAAATCTATTTTAGAAACTTTTTAACCGTTCAAAAACACCTTTAATTGTTTAAATACTAGAGTTCATTAAATACTTATCAAATAATTTTTTTTTTTCTTGATAAAAACATGTAACCGTCCAAGCCCATAGTTAGTTGATATTGTTTTCTTTGTGTTTTTCCTCGTCTACTAGGAAGAAGTTTCCACCCCCAACCCCTTCGGTGCTAGTGTTCTTGTTGGCATACTGCCCAAGTTCTAATGCCATTTATATTAGTCTAGGGTGCCAGTATCCTCGCTCGCACACTGCCCAATGTCTAGTTCTGATACTATTTATATCCGTCCAAGCCCACGGCTACGTGATAGTGTCCTTTTTGAGTTTTCCCTTCTAGGCTTCCCCTCAAGGTTTTAAAAAGTGTTTGTCATGGAAAGGCTTCCACACCCACCCCTTAGGACCCTGGCACACTGCTAGATGCCTAGCTTTGATACCATTTGTAACAGTCTAAGCTCACTGCTATGTCCTCTATTTGGGTTTTCCCTAAAAGTTTTAAAACTCGTCTACTTGGAGGAGGTTTGCAAACTTTGGGCTTCCCCTCAAGGTTTTAAAACGCGGCTACGAGTGAGAGGTTTCCACACCCACCCCTTTGGAGGCCCAACGTCCTCGCTAGCACACCGCCCGGTGTCAGGCTCTGATATCATTTATAACAGTCCAAGCCCACCGCTAATAGACTCATTTTTAGACTTTCCCTTATGGGCTTTCTCTCAATGTTTTAAAACGTGTCTACTAAGGAGAAGTTTTCCCACCTTATAAGGAATGTTTCGTTCTCCTCTCCAACCTATGTAGAATCTCACAAAACACGATACAAACAACATGAAATAAAAACAAAACGTAAGTCAAAGGGTTGCAAAGACCTGAGAAATCATAGTTGGATTGACAATCAAGGCAAGAGATGTTGGCCTTCAAAGTGTTGCATTGTGCAAGTTGAGTTCTTGCAAGAACCATGAGCAAGAGAAAAGCAATAATGAAGAGCTTAAGAGAAGCCATTGATTAGTGCTAAAAGTAAGAACATGTGAAGTGAAGAACACAGCATATGCAGGCAGCCCTATAAAGGAAGGCATAAAGGTGATGAAATTACAAAATTTAATGCAAAGTGTCCTACGGCCTCATTATGTAGGTGGTGCTATGCTAAATACCTTTTGGTTTTACTACACTGCTTAGAATCTTCCTAACATGATATGAGAAAATTCAATTTGCATTTAATTGATTTTGTTAAGTTCATCGATTTGGTAAGAATTGCAACGACTTAGTTAAAAAATTTAAAGAACAGCACGGTGACTTGCCCGAGGCTTTGTGATTCTCAACCGTCGATCAACCTAGACGTTCGAAATTGTACCCTAAACCATTCACCTCTCTTAATTATCGAAACTATCATCTTTCTTGTCCTCTAAACGTTTATCGTTTTAATTGAGGATTGCTTGAGAAAAATTTGAATTTTTCAAGGTTGTCGTTTGTTTCGCGATGATAATGATAAATTCTAAAACATCATTAATGGTTTTGGTTGAGTTTTTTTGGGTTTTTAGATCCATAATTCTTTTTCAAATTCATTTAGTTTCAAAGATGTTATTTCCCGATTCACCAGAGAAAAAAATCATTAAAGACGGTGTGAAATGTCGTGGAACGCCAAAACTTGGTCAATGGAGAGTCATTGGAGCGTAGCCAGAGAAGAATAAAAAATAGCAATAGAATCAAACGGAAAGAAGAATCCACTAGGTCGAGTGTCTATTAGCTTCTCCTTCAACCCAACTCATTCCAACTATATGACTGACCAAGCTCAGACCCAACATCGATAACTTTAGTCTAGACTCTATTCAATGCGTGACTAACTCTGTTAGCTCACCTAGTTGTTTGCATAGCCATTGGCATAGACCTTGCGCTACGACCCAACCCAACTCAACTCAACTCTTATAATTGCTTAGCCAATAGTTCAACATACACCTTGAGCTTAAAAAAAAGTCTTTAAAAATTACTCAAAATTTTAACGGTAGTATTAACACTATTTATCTTTATAACAAAAAGAGTTTAAAAAAATTCTTACCATTGATATATGGACAAAAATCGTCTATCGACATCTTATCATTATCTCTAAATTTTTTAATATTACTTTTAGAATTTTACGGATATTTTTTAACTTAAAAGTCCATATAATAAAAAATAAGTGATTATGGAGCTACGTCGGTGTCGGTGTCGGTGTCGTTATTTCATTCACTTAATAAATAAAATAAAAACAAAATATCTTATAGAAAACATGATGATTTAATTCTAATAACACGTCAACAAATATAACACAAATAATATAAATCATACTAACCAATTCAATAAATTTGCTTACATATTTTGACTTTATCGACCGACTATGTAGTTGTAGTATCCACGTCATCATTAATAACTATAATGTCGGACGTAGACCTCTATAAAATTAATTTAATTGGATTTTGTTTTTCCGTGCAACCCACGCGCACCCACTTTTAAAATCTCAAATAATAATATTTTTTATCGTCTGTATTTACTCGATCATCATAATCACTTTTATTTGGATATAGTCTCTATTAATTTATGTACTCTTTTGTTCGGGTGTCACATGTCCACCAACTTCTTCCTTAGTTCACGTATTATTGGAAGACACCGAAAAAGATGATGCACTTCATTGGTATATATAATAACTTTTAATTTCTTTAAACCCTTTTTACCTGACCTCTCTTTAGGATCACTTTTATTTGGATACGGTCTCTATTCATTCACATACCTCTACTTTATTCGGGGTGCACGTGTCCATCAACTTTTGCCTTGGTTCATCCTCAAACCACATCTTATTGAGAGAGATATTGCTCTGGTACCATTTGTAACGTCATATGTCTAGAATTCATACTAGTTATGAGATAATGTCTCGTTTAACTGTACAAAATTTCAAGAATCCAACGCTCTAATTAACAACATTTTCAATATAGCATGCGACTTTCGATTTGGGAGTGTCAAATGTTCGATGGATAGATTCACTAAAAAACAAATTTCAAAATAATGTAACTATCTCAAGCTATTATTAATTACCCTTATCTATACAATCGAAGGAATCAAAGAGAATTAGAGTTCTTATGTCAAAAGAAACCATACAAACCGTAAATATGCATAATTACATAATCAATATTGTGAGAGAATTAGTAATTTATTAACTATAATCAATGACATTAAGAATGTTGTTGATAACTAAGAAAGCTTCCTCAACAGCACAAAGTTAGGGGTTGTACGCAGGTGTTCAGTCTCGAGACGTTTTCAGTAATATGTGAGTCTTGGATCTGGTTAAGGTCTGATTCTTGAACATGATATTCTAAGAGTAGAAATCTCGAAGTTTTAAGTTGGAACTTGGCCAAAAACTGCGTTAGAACCGAATTTGTTGGGGTCTCGAATTTGGTAAGAACTCTTATTTTTCTAGGTATTCAATTGAGATTATTAAGGTATATGTTTGGCAAAAAAAAAAAAAAAATCTTTAAAAATCATGTTTAGATAGCTAGATTAAAGAGCTATACTTCTCTTGAAGAAAATAATTCGTTTCGAACGATGAACGGCGGAGTGTGTTTGGATGCCACATGGACAAATGTCGAATGAGTAGTGGATCAATGTGTTATATTGTATGCATCGACACGTCTACGGGCCGACTCAACCCAAATTCGATTCAAAATCCACGTGCAACCATACTGATACCTAACTCGAATGCCACTCAACCCGAAGTCCAACTCGAAGACCCTTGCCTGAATCTGACATGCAGCCCACCAACCCTCGCGCGCCACATGTTGCTTCTACGTAAATTCAGGGTAAGGATCACTTGAATTTGCATGCATGCTAGAAAAATCGACCCTGGGATTAGTTTGGCATGATCTATTCTAAGGTTTATGGTTTAAATGTGTGATTATATACTACAATATATGTATATGGATGAATTAGACCTCGCATGTTGTACTGTGTTATTTTATACTACTTGTACAATATTATGTTGTGCTCAAGGATGAAATTTTGTGAAATCTACACTCTAGGTGCTTGATGAATGTCATCGCCCCACAATGTATATTTACTTGCATGATAGAATGTACATTAGCTCCAAGTGATCATTGTGAGACTATTCTTGTAGAGGTTTAGCAGTAGAAACGACCTAAAACTATGATGCGTGAGTTAGTTTGACTAGATTGCGACCTAGGATGGAGCGTCTCTAGAGGACGTGCGCTAAGAAATCATGGGAGAGGATCAGAGGGTGAGACCTTGTGCTCCTGACCGAACCAAACGGAGTCAAAAATGCAAAACTACCCTAGAGACTTAGACAACCCCACAACAATCCTTGAAGAAATAAAGGTACCTTGTAGGCTAGTAAAAGTTGGTGTGGCATTTGCGGAGCTTTCACTTCCCTTTCCACTCTAGTTTGATATCATTGAGCTCGGCACAAGGCTGGTTAGAGTTTGTGTGACCTGAGCGAGAGAATCTAGCTGGGTTACCCTTCGCAGAGGATCCGACCTATGGGAGGCGTTGATTATGTAGGTAATCAACAATGTTGGTTTGCTAGCAACCTCCCATGGATGACGAGGATAGCACTCACCATGTTGTCCCACTTGATTGTCAGATAGTTCTTAAGGCAGCGTCTCAAATCCGGACACTGAACATCATTGCACAATTTGAGTTACATCCGGTCTTTCGACGCCTTGAAATTTAGGGTGTGACAGATTGGTATTAGAGCAGTTCGAGTTTTAGGTCCTATAGATATTAAGGGTAGTGAGTCGTTAACCTCACTGACTCAGCTCGCCGACACACCCCATCGTGATTAGGTAAGTAGTTTGAATTTGAATTGTAGAAGCTTATTTATAAGAATTTTGCCTCTCTTGCCCAATTGTGATGTTTTGGATGTTATTATGATTTTTTTCTTTCTCTATTTGGGGTCTCTAGCGGTTTGGTTTTGAATTAGAATTTTCCTATGTGATGACAGATAATGCCTTGCAGAGGAAGATGAGCCACTGCTGGTACCATGCGTGGATGGGGAAGAGGTAGGCCCCGCAGGGACGTTGTAGCTCTGTGACTCGAGGCCGAGTAATTTTTCCGTTGACAATGCCACAACTCTGAATCTCTCTATTTTGATGGACCTACACCACCTCAAGGTCAAGCCTTCGGTGATTGGCCACACCCCCTCCACCTCTTTCGGACAGAAGAAGAAAGCTGATAAACAGTCCTCTAGGAATGATAGGTGGGTACGAGAGCGTACAGGGCATCACAGTCATCAGCCAACAAACCATAGGCAACATGTCCTAGACAAGCATGACCTGGATATCCGACATGCTGTCATAGGCAACACGTCTTGGAAAAATATGACCGTGACATCCTCTCCCACTCAATTGGTTGATGTCTTTGTCAAACGACTCTTCACGAACTCAACGATGTAGGGTGAGGCTGACTGTAGGTCTCTTGACGCGCTTCCAGATAAATTTAGTATTGAGAAATCTCTTCCAATCTGCAAGGAACTGCTGAAAACTACTACTTGGTTCTTTGACTCTTCGCGTCTTCTCTGTCAGAGTCTCTCCTACTTTTTTTTGCTAGGAAATTGTTCTTCTTTTCCTGAGGTCATACCACTTCCTTATGCTTGATGTCTTTTTGGCTGAGATAGTAACGTTTCCGTTACTGACGTGGACAACTGGGTTAGTCCGCATCCATGGGAGCAATTGGATCCTATACGATGCCTTCTCGACCTTATAGATAACTTCGAATGGTTTATAGTATTTTCGCACTAGTCCTTGGTTATTGTTGCCTTGAAATCAGAGTTGATCCAGCCTCAACTTGATCAGAACTCTCTCTTTGTCTTGAATTTTTCGTGGTAACACTTTTGACCGGCCCTTCTCCCATCTGTTTGGATGATATTTCTAAGTGTAGAGGTTTGTATCTGTCTTCACTCCTTCAGCAAAGGTGTTGGCTTGGTGTCTCTCCCCAACACTTGTGTGATCACTCCAACTGTCAACAAATCATTTAGTTGTTTATAGAGTTCAGCTAGCTCAGGTTGAGCCGTATGACATAAGTGTGTGACTGACGATCTTGCACCCGACATAACATCAATTTTGTGATCTATCTTCCCAAGTGGAGATTAATACTCCGTCCGACATTTTAGCTTTGTGTCTTTGTGTTCTTATTGTGGCCGCGAGGTTTCTGTTGGAGTGAGCTCACTCGAGCTCCCTCTTTAACCATGAAAATGATATCAAGCGTGAGTTCATCATCGATAAGATCTCTTCTCAACTGTAGCGCCAACATCATCTTCACCCTTTTTGGCTAACAGGTGATAGTTTCAATGTTTGTCGGGTTGGACTCTGTTACTACTAAACATTTCACTAGGTGCATAAGAATGACTTTGTGTTTAAGTAGGAATCCATCCCTAATACGATGTCGAGTCGTCCATCTTAACAATAACAAAATTAGTTTGTCCCATCCAAGTCCCAATCTTCATTCGTCTTGTATCTCAATGCCATAGGATGTTCAAGCATTTCATTTCAGACTCTATCATTTAGTTGTGGTGGCTCCAGAGTCAACAATAGTGTTCTTGGCCACTCTGTGATTGATCTAGGCCTCAACATAATAAGATCGTGTTCCACTGGCTATTCTATCGAACACACTCTCTTCTAAAGAGGAAATAAATACTGTAGGGTCCCTATACGGGGGTTTTCCACGTTTTCGACTAGTCATATTTCAACTTTTGATATCTTGTACTCAACTTCTGATTTCATTCCAAATTTTGCTTGGATGGCATAGAATGTCGTACTCGATTTCTCGATGGGCTCCCTTACATACGAAGCAAGATGAGGGGCCTTAGCTTTGACTATGGTTGTTCTGGCTGTGAGGTCTGAGGTCTCTGCAATGGAGTTCTATCTCTTTGTTGGGAGGATTCATATTCCTCTCCTCTGCCTTCAAGTCTGACACTTCCCCACTTTTGGGGAGTTGGGTCGATAATTTTTATTTCCACCACTTGCGGACACCTAGTTTTGCCTTATCCCTTGGGGTTGATCAATACTATAGATCAAACAGTCGTTCAGTTGTAGCATGGGCTATGGAAAAGTCTTGAACTCTTTGTTTGTAGAACTTGACTTTCACCTACGGTAGCCCCTCAATAAAACTGAAGACCTTATTTTTCTCACACATATCAAGAATATCTAACATAAGCCCCTCAGTAAAATGTTTAAGAGAGCTGGGGCATACTAGATATTTGTCACAATTGCATTCTTGTGGAACCGGGACAATAATTATACGACACTTGTTCTAATCCAGCGAACAAGACAATCATGTGCATTCAGACTTTGTAGATAATAATGGCGTATGCTCGAGCCTCGGGTCACATTTGAGAGAAATATTTTAGAAAATGTGAGCGAGGAAATACATTAAAAATAATTTTAGAGAAAAGATTCTAAAACATCACAAAATGAATGCTATGAATTGTCTCCGTGTGATTTTGTTGTTTACTTTTGCATCAACTTTTAATGCCTTCACTTGTTTATCTCTCCAATCTCGAGGGTCACCTTGGAAAGTGACCATTCTCAATTATAAGGAAGGAGATCCTGATAAGCGCCAACTATGCTAGATTTTGCAAAGCTAGAGGTCCTTCTAGAATCTTTGCAAAACGTTCACAGAAAAACCTAACTTAATGGATTAATTCCAACCAAGAGTGAGTTAGAAGATGAATGACTCTTAGATCAAACTTGGAATCTATGATGGTCACTCTTAGATACCAAGACGACTCACTCCAGAATCGATTTTTAACCTCAAACCTAAACCAAGGTTTGAAAGAAACATACCACCCAAATGGTTTCAACGACAAGGTTTTTGTATTCCACCTTGATTTCAAAATTGAATATTACATGACTTTAAATAGGCCCATAAAATAATCCTAACATAATAAAATTCAACCACCAACTACAAATTACTCATAAATGCTATTAAATACAAATTAAAGAAAACAAGGCATTCATAAATTGTCTTAATTGGTAGTTCAACTACCAAAAACGGGTCTTCTAATCACTTTTCAATGTCAGCCACTCCATTATTTTCTTGATTTGATACTTGAATCTTCTTTGTATTATATTTTGTAATTGCTTGTTCGGGTACATGCAAGTGATCAGTTGTTGAATTCATATCATCCCCTTTCTTTAAAAAAGGATTTGTCCTCAAATCAAATTATTCGTTTCTTTCTGGACAAGAACGGAATATATATTTTTTTTTCTCTACTAACATATATATTTTTTTCTACTAATATATATATATTTTTTAATCCGAAAGACTAAAAAAAATCGACATAAAAAGAAGAAGGTAAAGTTAATTTAACGACAGAAAATAACATAATCATAAGCGCTCACAATGTTGGATTTTGCAAAATTAGAGGTCCTTCTAGAATCCTTGCAAAATTTCACACATAAAGCTAACTTAACGAAATAAAGATATTTCACCTCTAGAGCCAGCCAAAGATGTCGACCAAATGCTCTGATAACAAATGATAAGCGCCATACAATGCTAGATTTTGCAAAGCTAGAGATCCTTCTAGAATCCTTGCAAAACGTTCACAAATAAAGCTAACTTAACGGATTGATTCCAACCAAGAGCTGGTTAGAAGATGAATGACTCTTAGATCGAACTTGGAATCTATGATGGTTGCTTAGATACCAAGACGACTTACTCCAGAATTAGCTTGATAATGGTTAATCCAATGAATCAATTTTTAACATCAAACCTAAACCAAGGTTTAAAAGAAACATACCACCCAAAGGGTTTCAACCACAAGGTTTTTGTATTCCACCCTGATTTCAAAATTGAATATTACATGCCTTTAAATAGGCCCACAAGATAATCCTAACATAATAAAGTTCAATCACCCACTACAAATTACTCATAAATGCTATTAAATACAGATTCAAGAAAAATAAGGCATTCATAAATTGTCTTAATTGATAGTTCAACTACAAAGGCAAGTCTTTTAATCACTTTCCAATGTCATCCACTCCATTACTTTCTTGATTTGACACTTGAATCTTCGTTGTATTACTTCTTGTAATTGCTCGTTCGGGTACATGTAAGTGATCAGTTGTTGGATACATATCAGAACCTCTAACGGTCTATTGCAAGTTGAAAGCCAATAATTTAGGTAAATAAGGGTGATGTATTATTTCAAGTTTTCAACGACACCGTCTTTTTATATATATATATATATATATATATATATATATATATATATATATATATATATATATATATAGATAGATAGATAGATATATATATATCTCTAAATTTATATATTTGATAGTTTTTTAAAAAGAAAAAGTTCAACCTCCGAAAGTTTAACATACAACGGAAAAAAAAGTCATTATCGATATTCTACAACAGAAAAAAAAGTCATTATCGATATTCAACTTCTATTGCGATTTATAAAAAAATAATAAAATAATTATAGTTTGAATGTTTAATTAGAAGTTTAATATTTAAGTTCAAAAGTGAAGAATTCTTTAATGCTTTATGGTTTACTACAACTTCATATAGTCTCCGTTATTATTTTAAATTTTTTTTTGTTGATAAAAATAAAGTGGCAAGTTCAAATTTTTTATCTCTTAATTCAAGTCTTTTTTAACTTAATTTGTGCCCATCTAACATAAATTTCTAATATAAGGAGCATATCCTTCAGTTCAAACAAGAATACCAACTCTAGATTTCTACTTATCTAGAGATATTATCGTCATCATAACTTAATCATTTTGTGAAGAAATTCTAGATGTAATGGGTCGAGCGATCGATGGTATAGGTGGGCCGAGCGTTACAGGTGGGCTTTAGGAATTTGTTCGTGGCTGCTGGGCTTCACACTAGTCGTGGGTCGAGGCTTGGGTTTGTCTTAATGTGAGTCAGGGGTTGTAATCACGGTTTACAAGAATCTGACCCAACCCGATGGATATTTTCTTCTCCACACGACTGTATGTGAATTTACCGAAACTTTTATCTCTCTTCTCAAGAGATCCTCGCCGTCGATTTTTGGTCCCTTTTTCCTTCTTCCTGTCTTTCCTCCCTCTCCCATGAATTCACAAAGTCATGGATGTGACTACCGTTCCAGACCCATGTTTCGTTTCAGATTTCCAAAACACACGACGATTGCAGGCGTAACACCCCCAAAATGAAGGGAATTAGCCCCAACAAGAATAAGCTGCCCATGAAAGACACAAACGATTAAAAGGAAAGAAATTAAAGGATTAAGCAAGAACAAGGGGATTAAGCAAGTCACACCTATAAGCTAACAAGTAATCTTAAGGAGGGCCTTTGGAAAAGAAATGGAAAGGGAAAAATCTTTCCAATTTCTAAGGAACTTTCTAGATTTTTAATTCCGTTGGTGAATTTCAAAATGTTCAAAAAGGAAAAAATGACTAAAAGTGATGAATAAATTTTTAAAAATTATGGGTTTTTTTTATAGAAAAAAAATAATAAAATATTCCAAATATGGTAAGGAACTTTCTACATCTACATTTTTAATTCCTTACTTACTTATTGTCACGGTCTTTAAGGTTATCTAAAATCTTATCATAAATAGTAACCCTACAATCATGCATCCAATAACTTAAAACCTTGGGAATACTTGACCTAAGCCTTAGAGGTGTACTTACTTGGTCTCGGTAAGGCGTCCCTCGAGTTGGATCATAGAGAAACCTTTGGCTCTAATACCATTACTTTCATGAATTCATTTTTGAGCTAGAACGACGCATAGATTGCAACTAGAGTTGACTCGATAGTATAAAAAGACGGCAGGGTTTTTACAAAAAAAAAAAATGAAAAAAAAATTAAACCAAATATACAATATCTTAACATTATATCAAAATAGAGTTCATAACAAAACATTTAAAACAAAACTATGTTGACATGGATTCAGGTTTCCAAGTTTCTCAAATTTGACTCCGTGAGTTTTGAATCAGTCAAGAGAACTAGGGCCACACCTCTGGTTGTCTTGTAAATTTCTACTCGCTCGAACTACTAGAGACATTCCATCCTAGGCTACCATCTAGCCAAACTGATACCCTCACCCTAGTCTTAATTTGTTTTATCTACCTACTCTCTACCGGGAGAATTACACATTTAATCACTTGAAGTTAATATATAGATATTCATGCATACAGTTACACGTATGCTTAATTGGGCGATAACATCCATCAAGCACCCGGAGGCCAACGATAACATCCATCAACCTTTCAGGCACATGAAGAAAAGTTCGCCATTAGAAAAATCTAAACTAGTAAGTCTTGTTTTCAAATCTCTGCTTACGTTAATTTGGTAAAGTTTCATTATAATTCTTAAATCTGGCTCGGAAGATTTATTTTTGGATTGGAAAATACTTTTGAATAAACTAATACAAATAGAAATAAAATGAAAAACAATCCAAGTGAAATGTCCTAAACTAATCTATATGCTACTAAATGGATATGCAATTAACCTATACTAACGTATGGTCTACTAAAAATTAAATATGAAACTATCAAAGCATCTGTCACAATCTCATGATTGCGATGTCACCGTCAGCCTTACAGAAGCGTCTTGCCTTTACCTGAAAAATAGAGTAGCACTTGACTTTAGTATTTTAAGAAATAATCAGTAAGCGACCCTCTATTGGGGTTAAAATACAAAGACACGTAGTTACTTGCATGGAACCTATCATAACAGTTTATTTTTCTATGGTGGCTATCCTAACGGGCAACTTGGATGTGTAATTAATTTCTCTACACACGGCCCACACGTGTGAGTATGGACCAATCAGTCGGTTCGCACACCTCCTGGGCTCATTTTTAGTCAGACGAGCATTCTTTAGGAGTTGTTGATGCTAGACACCCGTTAGGAGTAGTGACCGTCCCGACTACACGATGTCAAACATATTGATCGTTCCCCTACCTATTAGCGTACACATTCGAACTACCGTAAAGGAATAGGGTCACCCCCGATGCATGAGCACACAATAATGCATGAGGTCCGAATATCTTTCCATTTTAATTATCCTTAATACAACCCCACTAGCGTCTTCTTCATATCATAACATTTTTCATATCATATCTCATAACTTTTATCATATAATTTATCATAACTTTCATGCGTATGTCGGCATGCTAGTTGTCATTTCTCATGTCCATCATATCATTCATCAAACATATAACTCATATCATATCGTTTTTATGCTTTCAGACACAACAATCCATATCGTGCACATATCATATCATATATCATAAGAGTTACATAATATATCCCAAGAACGTTTTTAATAAATCATATCATAGCATATCACATCATAAAGCATATCAATTTATCAAATACAGCATAACAATCACATTGCATAGTATTTTCGTACTATTTCATAACGGCATACATATATGATCTATGACTCGTGCAAAACCACGAGCACGTGTCATCATATACCATACTCTTTGTGCTTTTTCCTCCATTTCTCTCCCCTCGATTCACGTGGCATTTTTTATGGCGTCTGGACCGTTGTGGCTTGATTTTGATGTACTTTCTAACCTCACGATGTCACCAATCTGCCTTAGTGTTTAAGGATGTGGATTCGTTCTGTTTTCTCAACTTCCCCAACTCTCAGATCCCGCAAATGAATTTACGATGTGTTTCTCTCTCTTCCCTAAACTCTTTCTATCGCTTGTTTGTCCCATTTTTCCATGTACGTAGGCTTTGGGGTTTTTGGTAGGAGGGTTTGGGGTCATGTGGGTGTCGGGTTTCTCTGGTTGGACTCGTCGTGGTTGTTTTTTGGGTTTCTCTCTCTCTCTCTCTCTCCCTTTAATTTTCTCTATGTTTTCCCTTTTACATTTCTCTAGAGCATCTGGCTCGAGATGGGGAGAAATGTGGAGTTATTTTTTGTGAGTCATAAGGATCGGGAAGGCATGTCCGAGAATTCTTGAATCTCATTTGAATTCTCGCAGGTTTTCTGGCAACCGAGCCAAATGTATATATATATATATTTATTTATTTATTTCTGTATCGTTACAAGATCGGTCAACAACACTAGGGTCTCACCCTTTAATCGTCTCTAACAAATCTTCTGTGTTCGAACTACATAGGCGTTCCATCCGAGGTTACCATCTAGGCAAACAAATACACTCACTCTAGTCTTAAATTGTTTCATCTACTTAGAGAATTACTTGAAGTTAATATACAGTTAATCGATTAGCTTATAGTAACACATATGCTCAATGGGGAGATAACATCAATCAATCAAGCGCATGAGTTAATTTAGAGGTTTTCAACCTTTCTTTCCTTAGTGATTTTGTGCACAATCTTCTTCTTAAAATAGAGGGAGAGTATGAGTGTTTGAGGTGCACTATGGACGAACCCATGTTGTCGATAACAACAAGAGTGATATTGAAAAAGAAGGTGGAAGATGGAAGGACGCACTACCCGTTGTCGAAGAAACGTCAGAGAATGCGATAGGGGATAACTTGAAATCGAGCAGATGTGTAAAACTCTAAATACCTGAATATCGGGTGAAATTGATCGGTGTTGAGATATATTATTTATGAAATATATCCTAGATATTATATCTTAATATTCTTCCATTTATGGTTAGATTTATAGTATATTTTATTTTATTCTAGTATTTAATTATTTTATATTTTCCTCTACTAGCTTGTATCCTATTTAAAGGATATCAATATCAATGATAATACACACATTCCCAATTATATTTTCTATCTCATTCTTAACAATCGGGTTACACAATTTTGACTGACATGCGTCCGGAAATATTTTTTACCTTAGGAGGCATTGAAAGTAAGTATGACTCCTACCTGCTCAATTTAAATTATTTTGAGCTAAAACTTTAATTTATTTGACAATTTAGATAAGTTTAGTTCGTTATTGTGTCTTAATGTGATGTAGTGAGTCCACCTCGGTTGAAACGAACTTTGAAGGACGAAGTCGAACTAGCTTTAGCAATATTTAGATTCTCTCGTTTAGGCCAACTAAGTAAGTGGGTTTATTATTGACATGGTTGGATGAATTCTATTTTGTATGATATTGCGTGTCTCGTGGCTCCGACACGTGTCATATATATGAATGATATATGAAGCTATGTTATGTGATACTATGTTATGTTATGCCAAGTTATGCTATGCTATGTTATACCATGTTAAGCTATGTGATGCCATGTTAAAATATGTTAATGCCGTGTCTTGCCATATTATGATATGTTATCATAAGACCATGACATGTTGTATAGTTATGAAATTGATAATCTATGATTTATGAGCCTTCTTAGACCATGCCATAAAAGCTATGCTATGTACTACAAAATGTATGAGAATTATTAAGAATAATTCACAGACTTATGTCATAAATAAATGGATGTTTGTCTTGCATCATACATTATGTCATGATAATAAACTATGTGAATCTCATGCATAAAATCTCATGCATAATTGTGTGACACGTGCATTGGTCACTTACGTGGTTTGCTTAGGTTGAAGCTACTACGACTCTTTGATGCTAGCTTAGCATTGCTCTCTAAAATTTATTTATGCCTATGGAATCCAACAATCACGGGTTAGAATTCTACTGTGGAAATTGACTCAACTAGTTAAGCCTAAAATAATTTAATCTTACTCCTAATAATTTAAACTAGTTAAGCCTAATTGTGAATTTAAATTTACTCCTAATAATTTAAACTAATTAACTCTAATTTTGCATAAAATAATTTAAATTTACTCATAATCATGTAAACTTGCTATGTCTTACCATGCATAAATACTTTACATTTAACTCTAACAATTTAAATTAGCTAAAAGGTAGTTACACTAACTTTAGACGCTCTTGAAAAAATTGAAACTAGGAGAAAAGGGTTTCGATGTATTAAACAGAAGCCAAATCAGCCTAAATGCTGGCCTTGAGCCGTCAGAAAGTGTAATATCCGACTAGCTCAACGGTTCAAGTGGGATGCTAAAATGGGGTGAGGGACGTCCCACGAACCCCCACTTCTCAGCATTAAGCAAAGTGGGACTATCCATTTTTTTTTTTAATTCTAATATTTTGGGAGATTACACCAACACAATCATTTTAGAATTCTTATAAAGATTTTAAAATCTAAGGTATTTTTACTTGAACTTGTTTTAAAAGTTTTCAGGATGTGTATGTATCAATCACAAGTTAAAAGTATCGTCATTACTCACCTCAACTATTTTCTTAATTTGAATATAAAGGACATGTGCTCAATGGAATTTTCACATCTCGGTGAAATGTCTATTTTCAAAATTTTAATATTTTTTTTATAAATTAAAGCTAAAAAAAAAAAAAAAAAAACAATGATTTTTTTATGGGACGGTGGGCTAATGTTTCTTAACAAGAGAATTACACCTTCAGGATCTATTGACATGGCTAAGTTAAGGGCATGACTCTGATATCATGTTAGGAATCACCACTCTCCACAATGGTATTATATTGTCCACTTTGAGCTTAAGCTCTCATGACTTTATTTTGGGCTTCCTCAGAAGGCCTCGTACCAATGAAGATGTATTCCTTACTTATCGTTTCTTAAATAAGCCAATATGGGACTCACTCCCAACAATCCTCAACAGTTATGTGTTTGAATTAATACGCCCCTAAATTACATATAACACAATTCAATGACAAAATACATGTATTTAAACCTATAACATAAGTAGAACAAAAACTATACAAAATTTCAAGAATCAAACACTTTACTCAACAACACTTTCAATATAGCAGACGACTTTCGATTTGGGAGTGTCAAATATTCATCGATAGATCCGTTAAAAAACAAATTTCAATCATTCTCAAGAGCATGTCCCTTCTCTACCCATGAGATAAAAGCATACAAATCGTAAATATGTATCATTACATAATCAATATTGTAAGAGAATTAGTAATTTATTAACTATAATCAATGACATTGTAAATGTATTGTAAATGTTTGGTGGATGGATGAATCCACCATTAAATGGTGGTGAGAGTTCTCTTATTTATAATCATTTACAGAATACAGAAATATGGTAAATTACAAATAATATGGAAATAACATTAAAATGAAATAATAATAATAAATGAATATAATATATTTGCGTTTAATAAAAGGGCAAATATGATAAGCCGTAATGTAAGGCAAATATCTAGATATTTGTCTTATAATGAACGATCAACTATCCTTAACACCCCCCCGCAAGCTGAGCGTCGGATTTGAACGAACGTGAAGCTTGAATCTGAAAAATTCAAAGAGAGGTCGAGAAATACTTTTTATGAAGATGTCAGCAACTTGGAGATGAGAGGGTACATATTGTGTGCGAAGTTTGCCAGTGATAACAAGTTATTGAAGGAAATGATAATCTAGTTCAACATGTTTGGTCCGCTTGTGAGAAACGAGATTAAAGCTAAAAAAAAATAGCACTTTTGTTGTCACATAAGAGTAGAGGCTACTGTGAAATAGGGACCTTGAAGTCATGCAAAAGATGCGTAACCCAAAGAAGTTCAGCAGCAGTTGTGGCAAGAGCACGATACTCAGATTCACAGCTGGAGCGTGAGACAGTAGGTTGCTTTTTGGCACTCCAATAAACGAGATTGTTACCAAGATAAATAGAATAGCCGGATGTAGAATGACGGGTATCGGGACAACCAGCCCAGTCAACATCTGAATAAGCGATTAGCGTACTAGGAACAGTGGATGGACGAAAAGTAAGACCAAAGTGGAGTGTTCCTTTGACATAGTGAAGAATACGTTTGACAGCAAGAAAGTGATTTGCAGTAGGGGCATGCAAAAATTGACTGACAGAATTGACAGCATAGGCAATATCTGGATGCGTTATAGTCAAGTACTGAAGGGCGCCAACAAGAGATCTATAGAGAGTAGGATCAGAGAAAGGAGAACCATCAGCAGTGAGGTGTTGAGAAACAACCATGAGAGTGTGGACTGGTTTGCTATCGAGCAACTAAGCACGAGTAAGACTATCTCGAGCATGTTTTAACTGACTAATAAAGAGACCATCAGGAGTGGGTGAGGCTTCAAGACCAAAAAAGTAACTGAGAGAACACAAATCTTTGGTAGCAAACTCAGAATGAAGTTTGCGAGTAAAGCTGTCAATAAGAGATGAGTTGTTGCCGGTAACAATAATGTCATCAACATAAAGAAGCAAATAGATAAGGTTAGATTGTTGATGAAAGACAAAATGGGATGTGTCAGCGCGATTGCAAGAAAATCCAAGTGTGAGAAGAAATAAGCTAAAACGCTGAAACTAGGCACAAGGAGCTTGCTTTAAACCATAGAAGGCTTTCTTTAATAGACAAACATGAGTGGGAAATCGAGGATCAATATACCCAGGAGGTTGTTCCATATGAACACGTTCAATAAGAGTTCCATTGAAAAAACATTCTTGACATCAAGTTGTCGAAGAGGCCATTTATTTGTGACTGCAATAGAGAGCACAACATAGACAGTGGTAGCTTTGACAACCGGACTAAAAGTGTCAGTGTAGTCAAGACCAAGAACCTGAGTATAACCTTTGGCAACAAGACGAGCCTTGAAACACTCGACGGATCCATCAGGCAAATATTTAATACGAAACACCCATTTGAGGCCACGATGTTGGTGTTGGAAGGGCAAGGAACCAAAGTCCAAGTATCATTTTATTGTAACGCTCGAATTTCTTCATCCATGGCAGCCACCCAAGCAGGATTCTTAGCTACAGATTTGAATCCTTTTGGCTCAGTGGATGCAAGAAGAGTAGAAAGAAGTCTAGATGAGCCCAAAATACCAAGGTTTGTTGGATGACGAGTCTTGAATATACCAGCTTTGGCTCGTGTGTGTCAGAAACACTCATACAACTAAGAGAGAATAATTTTAAAATAAACAAAACCAACTTACTCATATTATTCAACTTGTTACACAGTACATATATAGACAGAATAGCCACACATTAATAACCGCTAATAACTTTCCTTAACTGCTAAACTTCCCTTAACTAACATAATTTGAAATACAAACAGTAAATACAAATGAATTACGGTTAATACAAGATTAAATAAACTAACAAATCATCCCCTTAATCTTGTATTTCGATTTTCACATTCTTAATTCTTCAAACCAATTCTTTCTTGAAGCTCCACAAATTTTTGTCGTCCTAATGGCTTCGTAAGTATATCAGCCAATTGATCCTCAGTTTTTACATGATTCACTTCAATCTCTCCTTTTTCCACATATTCACGAATGAAATGAAACCTCATGTCTATATGTTTGCTGCGATCATGATGAACTGGATTTTTCGCTAATGCTATAGCAAACTTGTTATCGATATTTAAACGAACTGGATTTACTTCATTCCCATGCAATTCCTTCAGTAAACGTCCTAACCATATTCCTTGACAAGCAGCTGACGTCGCCGCAATATACTCTGCTTCACAGGATGAAAGTGCCACCATCTTTTGTTTTTTTGAAGTCCATGTAATTGGATTCCAATGCAATTGTTTCTTTCTACTTGCTTTGCCTTCACATAATGACATCCAATATCAATAGTTCCTTTCACCAGTTTGATTACTTGTTGAACGCTGCCGCTGCCGCCATTATCGCCACCTTCCTTCTTCCCTGTCTTCGTTTCAATGGGCAACTACTTTTCATTAACAGTTTTAATTACCTGTTCTACTTGTCCGGCCAACGACTTTTCCTCAACAGGTTTAATTACCTGTTCTACTTGTCCGGCTAACTGCTGTTCCACAACAGGTTTAGTTCCCTGTGCTACTTCAATTGCACTGCCGGAAACAATGGTCTCAGCCAAGTGCGCCTGATCCTCCCATTTTTTCGATCTACAGTCGGATGCATAATGGCCAATCTTTTGACAATTATAACACTTCACCTTCTGACATTCTGGGGCATAGTGGCCTAGGCCTTGACAATTGTAGCATCTTACCTTGCTCTTGTCAGCCTTCTTTTCTTGATGAAACGAGTCGTTTCCACGTCCATGACCTCTCCCTCTCCAGCGACCACTTCGACCTCGCCCTCGGCTATGGCCTCCATTGTCACTACGTTCTTTTGCTTACCATTCTCCTTGAGTCAATAAGACATGCTCAACATTCTCTTTGTTGCCACCGATCCGTTCCTCGTATGCTTTAAGACGACCGATGACTTCCTCCATGGTCATTACCTTTAAATCGGCAAATTGCTCTATTGCCGATGCGATATGAAGAAACTTAGGAGGTACTGAGCGGAGAAATTTTTTCACCAAGTATGCCTCTTGAAACTTGTCTCCAAAAGTACGTATTTTATTAACAACTCCTGTCAACCTTGCTGCATAATCATCAATAGTCTCGGACTCCTTCATATTCATAATTTCAAACTCAGTCTTTAGAGTTTGGATCTTTGCCTCCTTTACACGTTCAGCATCGACATGAATAGTTTTTAACGTCTGCCATGCTTCTTTTGCTGTCTCTTTCTCTGCTAACAAAAACAACATCTCCTCAGGGATTGCTTGATAGATAGCTGCTAAGGCCATTTGATCCTTCCTTTCATCAAGACTATCCAGAGACTCAGTTGATTCGATTGTGTCCCACACCCCTTGAGCACGCAAATAGATCTTCATCTTCATAGCCCATGCTGAGTAGTTGGTTCTCGATAACGTCGGGTATTGGAGTGTTACCAGACCTTCCTTTGTTGCAGACTTCGATGACTCTCCTCTCTCTCCAGTGTTGTTATTATTTCTCAGCATGATCTTTGGCATGTAACCAAGCTCTGATACCAATTGTCAGAAACACTAGGCAATAAACTGTTAGAAACACTCATACAACTAAGAGAGGCAATAATTTTAAAATAAACAAAACCAACTTACTCATATTATTCAACTTGTTACACAGTACATATATAAACAGAATAGCCACACATTAATAATTGCTAATAACTTCCCTTAACCGCTAATAACTTCCCTTAACTGCTAAACTTCCTTTAACTGACATAATTTGAAATACAAACAGTAAATACAAATGAATTACGGTTAATACAAGATTAAATAAACTAACAGTGTGATCATAGGATGAGTGCCCAAAGAAGAGGAATCAACAGTAGGTTCAATAGAAGTCGAATTAGAAGTCGAGGGTGGCAAAGTCGAACCTGCAAGAGAAGTATCAACCTGCACAGACTAATCCACAAGGTCAGAAAAAATATCACACGGGGATGAACTGGATCGAGGAATGTGCGATGATGAAGTGGTAGGGGGGGATGAATCAATATGATAAAGATGTGGTTCCAAGAAATTTGAAATAGGAATAAAGGAAAGAGGTTGGGCCTGGGAGCTAGGTATTGCAGGAAAGTGAGTTTCATCAAATTGAGCATGGTAAGTGATATATAGCTTAGTGGTGGCAGGATCAAGATAGCAGAACCCTTTATGAGTAGGACTATAAACCAAAAAAATACAAGGAATGCTGCGGAGAGAAAGTTTGTTAGGCATATAATCACGCAAATAAGGATAAACACGCAACCAAAGGGATGAAAATTGTCATAATGTGAAGTGTAGCCATAAAGGAGTTCAGAGGGTGACTTACCTCCAAGAAGTGGAGTAGGCAACCAATTGATAATATATGCTACAGTGCCGAAGGCGTCAACCCAAAAACGAGGAGAAAGATGAGAGTGAAAGAGAAGGGCCAAGCCAGTCTCAGTCACATGACGATGTTTTCTCTCAGCACGACCATTTTGAGCAAGTGTATATGGACAAGAGAGTTGATGGTGGATGCCAGAATTACGTAAATGAGTTTTGAACAAGTACTAGTAAATTCGGTACCTCCATCGCTTTGAAATACCTTGATACGAGAAGAATATTGATTTTCCACAAAATTTTGAAATTGAAGAAAAATATCAAAAAATATCAAAGAAATCAAATTTAAATTTTAAAGGGTTAAGCCAAGTGAATTGAGAATGATCATCAATAAAAATAACATAATAAAGAAAACTCGAATTTGATTTGATGAGAGAAGGACCCCAAAGATCACAATGAATAAGATCTAACACATGAGACGACCTACGTTCATTGCGAGAATAAGGCAATCGATGACTTTTCGCAAGCTCACAAGTATTACATAATGATGGAGAAGGCAATAAAGACGTAAGAGAAAGATGATCTTTTCTATTTAAAAAAGAAATAACAGAATGATTCACATGACTGAATCCACCACACCTAAATGGTAGTGAGAGTTCTCTTATTTATAAGCATTTACAGAATACAGAAAGAAATATGGTAAATTACAAATAATATGGAAATAACAGTAAAAGGAAAAAATAATAAATGAATACAATATATTTGCCTTTAATAAAAGGGCAAATATGGTAAGTCGTAATGTAAGGCAAATATCTAGATATTTGCCTTATAATGAACGGTCAACTATCCTTAACAGACATGAAGAACGTTGTTGATAACTAAGAAAGCATCCTCAACATCTAAGCACAAAGTTGAGGTTGTAGAAATGGCTGAAACCTATTTAAGAAGTACATCTATTGTATAAAATAAGTGAATCTCAAATTGAGTCGAGTCCAATAGGTACATAATTTTTTTGAAATATCTCTTCTAAATTTTGAGCTTTCGGGATTTTATTAGGGTCTTAGAGAATGAATATAAAACTGGTGTAGAAAAAAATATTCGGGACGCCTCGAGGACCTATAAATAATGAAAATACCCAACAAAAATTGAAATTTTTGGGTCAAAGAAAGAAATTAGGGTTTTGGTGGGGAAGAAGAAAAGAGGGAGAGTGCACCACCAAAATTCGACGACTAAGGGGCGAGATGAGTCAATCAACCTCCACCTAATCGTTAGCTGGACCAGGGCGAGGGAGTCTTGGTGCTTGGGTCATTTGAATCCACCAAGAAACCGTACAAGTAACTCGAGGTAAGTTTGCAAGTGTTTAATCTTGAGATGTTTTCGGTAATCTGTGAGTCTTGGATCTAGTTAAGGTCTATTCTTGAACATGATATTCCAAGAGTAGAAATCTCGAAGTTTCAAGTTGGAACTTGGCCAAGAACTGCATCAAAACTGATCTTTTTGGGTGTCTCGAATCTGGTAAGAACTCTTATTTTTTTCTAGAAATTCAATTGCGATTATGAAGGTTTGTGTTTGGCCAAAAATTCTTTAAAAATCATGTTTAGATAGTTGGGTAGAGAGCTATATTTCTCGTGAAGAAAATAATTTATTTCGGATTAAGGGTCAAGAGTTATGGAAATACAAATAAATTGATTAAATAATGAAAAATATGGAATTCGTACACAGGGGACAAAGGAAGATAGGCCGCGTCAAATGGCGAACGACAGAGTGCGTTTGGATGCCACATGGACACATGTCGACTGAGCAGTGGATCAACGTGTTATAATGCTGGCGGCGACACGTTTACAGTGTTAGGATCGATACCAGTTGTTAGCTCTGATACTAATTGTTAGAATCGCTCAACAACGCACACACTCGATTAAGATGAACACAAAAAACAGGAGAGAGAAAATACAAGGAGGAATGTTGGCTAAAGGTTTTATTATGGATGACTTTAGGGATGTACAACAAGATAGAATACAAAGAACGAAGAAGAGTACATTTTAATAACACTAACTAATGGGGGATATAAATATTTAAACCTAGGACATATAATTTAACAAATATATCTCTATCAAATCTTTACCAAATATCTACTATAGATATGTCTATCACATCTTTACTAAATATCTTTCAAATATATCTCTAACAAATCTAGGCATCAGACCCCATATCCCAACAATCTCCCAAACTAATCCAGTCAATCACAACAATCTCCCACTTGGAGACTGATCTATTCAACCAAGAATTTCATTATCAATATGTACCATACCTAATATGAACCACGACCAAGGAATTTCCACGACCGAGGAGATGCCTAGTAGTTTTCCACCACTTAGAGGGATTGAATACAAGATTGACTTCATTTCTGGAGCGCCCATTCCAAACTGACCAGCATATAAGACTAATCCAAAGGAGGCTGAAGAGATACAAAGGCAAGTAAGTGAACTCCTTGCTAAAGGGTATGCACGTGAAAGTTTGAGTCCTTGTTCTGTTCCAGTTATTCTTGTACCTAAGAAAGATGGTTCTTGGCATATGTGTGTTGATTGTAGGGCTATAAACAAGATAACTATAAAGTATAGGCATCCAATTCCTAGATTAGATGATATGCTTGATGAATTGTATGGATGTAGTCTTTTTACTAAGATTGATTTAAAATCGGGTTATTATCAAATTCGCATGCATATTGGGGATGAGTGGAAAACAGCTTTTAAAACCAAGTATGGTCTTTATGAATGGTTGGTTATGCCTTTTGTTTTAACTAATGCACCTAGTACATTCATGAGACTAATGAACCATGTCTTACGAGAATACTTACGTAAGTTTGTGGTTGTTTATTTTGATGACATCCTTGTTTACTCTAAATCTTTAGATGATCATATTTATGAATGTTTGCTGAATCCACCACACCTAAATGGTGGTGAGAGTTCTCTTATTTATAATCATTTACAGAATAC
Source organism: Cucurbita pepo subsp. pepo (assembly GCF_057944985.1). Lineage (NCBI taxonomy): Eukaryota > Viridiplantae > Streptophyta > Magnoliopsida > Cucurbitales > Cucurbitaceae > Cucurbita > Cucurbita pepo. The sequence continues at coordinate 5,097,305 of NC_141806.1, read as the reverse complement.
ATAAATATGGTAAATTACAAATAGTATGAAAATAGCAATAAAAGGAAAGAATAATAAATGAATACAATATATTTGCCTTTAATAAAAGGGCAAATATGGTAACCCGTAATGTAAGGCAAATATCTAGATATTTGCCTTATAATGAACGGTCAACTATCCTTAACACCCCCCCGCAAGCTGAGCGTCGGATTTGAACGAACGTGAAGCTTGGATCTGAAAAATTAAAAGGGAGGTCGAGAAATACTCTTTGTGAAGATGTCAGCAACTTGGAGATGAGAGGGTACATATTGTGTGCGAAGTTTGCTAGCGATAACAAGTTCTCGAAAGAAATGATAATCTAGTTCAACATGTTTGGCCCGCTTGTGAGAAACGAGATTAGAGCTAAAAAAAATAGCACTTTTGTTGTCACATAAGAGTAAGGGTTGTTGTGAAATAGGGACCTTGAGGTCATGCAAAAGATGCGTAACCCAAAGAAGTTCAGCAGCAGTTGTGGCAAGAGCACGATACTCAGATTCACAGCTGGAGCGTGAGACAGTAGGTTGCTTTTTGGCACTCCAAGAAACGAGATTGTTACCAAGATAAATAGAATAGCCGGATGTAGAATGATGAGTATCGGGACAACCAGCCCAGTCAGCATCTGAATAAGCGACTAGCGTACTAGGAACACTGGATGGACGAAAGGTAAGACCAAAGAGGAGTGTTCCTTTGACGTAGCGAAGGATACGTTTGACAGCAAGAAAGTGATCTGAAGTAGGGGCATGCAAGAATTGATTGACAGAATTGACAGCATAGGAAATATTTGGACGCGTAATAGTCAAGTACTAAAGGGTGCCAACAAGAGATCTGTAGAGAGTAGGATCAGAGAAAGGAGAACCATCAGCAGTCAGGTGTTAAGAAACAACCATGGAAGTGTGAACTGGTTTGCTATGGAGCAACTGAGCACGAGTAAGAATATCTCGAGCATATTTTAACTGACTAATAAAGAGACCATCAGGAGTGGGTGAAGCTTCAAGACCAAGAAAGTAACTGAGAGAACCCAAATCTTTGGTAGCAAACTCAGAATGAAGCTTGCGAGTAAAGCTGTCAATAAGAGATGAGTTGTTGCCGGTAACAATAATGTCATCAACATAAAGAAGCAAATAGATAAGGTTAGATTGTTGATGAAAGACAAAGGGACGTGTCAGCGCGACTGCAAGAAAACCCAAGTGTGAGAAGAAATGAGCTAAAACGCTGAAACCAAGCACGAGGAGCTTGCTTTAAGCCATAGAGGGCTTTCTTTAATAGACAAACATGAGTGAGAAATCGAGGATCAATATACCTAGGAGGTTGTTCCATATGAACACGTTCAATAAGAGTTCCATTGAGAAAAGCATTCTTGACATCAAGTTGTCGAAGAGGCCATTTATTTGTGACTGCAATAGAAAGCACACACGGATAGTGGTAGCTTTGACAACCGGACTGAAAGTGTGAGTGTAGTCAAGACCAGGAACCTGAGTATAACCTTTGGCAACAAGACTAGCCTGAAACGCTCGACGGATCCATCAGGCAAATATTTAATACGAAACACCCATTTAGAGCCCACAATGTTGGTGTTGGCAGGGCGAGGAACCAAAGTCCAAGTATCATTTTATTGTAACGCTCGAATTTCTTCATCCATGGCAGCCACCCAAGCAGGATTCTTAGCCACAAATTTGAATCCTTTTGGCTCAGTGGATGCAAGAAGAGCATAAAGAAGTCCAAATGAGCCCAAAATACCAAGATTTGCTGGATGACGAGTCTTGAATATACCAGCTTTGGCTCATGTGATCATAGGATGAGTGCCCAAAGAAGAGAAATCAACAGGAGGTTCAATAGAGGTCGAATTAGAAGTCGAGGGTGACAAAGTGGAACTTGCAAGAGAAGTATCAACCTGCACAGACTCATGTACAAGGTAAGAACAAATATCACACGGGGATGAACTGGATCGAGGAATGTGCTGTGATGAAGTGGTAGGGGGGATGAATCAATATGATGAAGATGTGGTTCCAAGAAATTTGAAATAGGAATAGAGAAAAGAGGTTGGGCCTGGGAGCTAGGGATAGCAGGAAAGTGAGTTTCATCAAATTGAGCATGGCAGGTGATATATAGCTTAGTGGTGGCGGGATCAAGACAGTGGAATCCTTTATGAGCAGAACTATAACCCAAAAAAATACAAGGAATGCTGCGGGGAGAAAGCTTGTTAGGCATATAATCACGCAAATAAGGATAAACATGACAACCAAAGAGATGAAAATTGTCATAATGTGGAGTGTAGCCATAAAGAAGTTCAAAGTGTGACTTACCTCCAAGAAGTGGAGTAGGCAACCGGTTGATAATATAAGCTGCAGTGCTGAAGGCGTCAACCCAAAAACGAGGAGAAAGATGAGAGTGAAAGAGAAGGGTCAAGCCAGTCTCAGTCACATGACGATGTTTTCTCTCAGCACGACCATTTTGAGCAGGTGTTTATGGACAAGAGAGTTGATGGTGGATGCCAGAATTACGTAAATGAGTTTTGAAACAAGTACTAGTAAATTCGGTACCACCATCGCTTTGAAATACCTTGATACGAGAAGAATATTGATTTTCCACAAATTTATGAAATTGAAGAAAAATATCAAAAAAATCAGATTTAAATTTTAAAGGGTAAAACCAAGTGAATCGAGAATAATCATCAATAAAAATAACATAATAAAGAAAACCCGAATTTGATTTGACGGGAGAAGGACCCCAAAGATCACAATGAATAAGATCTAACACATGAGACGACCTACGTTCATTGCGGGAAGAAGGCAATCGATGACTTTTCGCAAGCTGACACGTATTACATAATGATGGAGAAGGAAATAAAGACTAAGAGAAAGATGACCTTTTCTATTTAAAAAAGAAATAACAGAATGATTCACATGACCTAGACGAGCATGCCATAAATCATATGAAGCACGTAAAGATTTGTTTCTAAGGGCTGAAATAAAAGCAGAGTTGCCACGCTCCAGCACTTATAGTCTTCCATCTCTTTTACCGGTTGCCACCACCCTTCCTGTTTGACGATTCTGGATAGTAATAAAATTATTAGTAAATGTAACAGAGAGCAGAAAATCAGACGTTAATTTACTTATGGAAATAAGATTTTTAGTGAGGGGAGGGACAACCAAGACATCTAATAAGTGAATATTTGGAACAGGAGAAAAAGTACCGGTGTGGGTAATGGGTAGGGATGCACCGTTTCCTACGATCACAGAGTCCTTACCCGTGTAATTTTTAGACTGATCCAGAATAGATGGGTCGGTAGTCATATGGGCTGAAGCTCTAGTGTCCAGAAACCAATCAGCAGCATCGAGTCCAGCAATAGAACATGACGTGTTAAAGGCTTCAGCAAGGTGAGCATGAGAAGAATCAGGTCGAACATACCGTTGGTTGTAGCGGTCAGCATAATGGCCCTCTTTGCGGCATATTTGACAGTGAGGTGGTCCTCGATTAGAATAGTTATTTTTGTGAGAATAAGAACGACCTCGCTGGTTGGTAAAGGAAGCAGGGTGGCTTCCATGGGAGCGACCACGATTAGTGGCTGTGAATGCTGTAGGAGTAGAGTCAGAGGACTCAAGGGAGCGCTGGAACAACTCAAAACTTTCAGCTTTAGAGACTAAATATGCAAAACAGAAGATAGGAGTGAGAGCCATCTGAGCAGTAGAAAAAGCTGAAAATTCGGTGCCGAGTCCACGAAGGAACCAGTGCACTTTATCAATGTCCTCGACGGGTCTGCCAATGGCATGAAGTTGGTCACAAATTTTTTTGAAGGCACGGGCATACTCAGCAACAGGTTTGGTGTCACGTTTCATCAACTGCAAGTCATCCTTGAGTCTCAGTTCACGAGCTTTCGACTGATGGCTGAACGTAGCAACGCAAGCCAAACATCACGTGCAGTAGAGAGACCAACGACAACAGCCATGGCTTCCTCAGTGAGAGAGGAGAGCAGGAGACAGAGAAGTCGTTGATCCGCTGCTCTCCATGCCAAATATTTGGGGTTGAGTGTTGAGGAGGTTTCTGGTTCAAAGCGAGGTGGTGGAACCATAGTTCCATCGACATAGCCCAGCATGTCTTGACTCTCAAGGAGAGGGAGAAGTTGGCTTTTCCAAAGAAGATAATTGGAGGAAGAAACTTTGATGGTGATCATATGGATTGGAGTATTGAAAGGAAGAAGATGATAAGAAGATTCGGAAGCCATAGAGAAGAAAGGATCAGGGTTGTTAAACCGAAAGGGCTCTGATACCATGTGAATGTTTGCTGAATCTACCACACCTAAATGGTGGTGAGAGTTCTCTTATTTATAATCATTTACAGAATATAGAAATATGGTAAATTACAAATAATATGGAAATAGCAATAAAAGGAAAGAATAATAAATGAATACAATATATTTGCTTTTAATAAAAGGGAAAATATGGTAACCCGTAATGTAAGGCAAATATCTAGATATTTTCCTTATAATAAACGGTCAACTATCCTTAACAATATTACCCATGTACGCAATGTTTTGACTACTTCAAGAAACGAATGTTTGTATGTAAATTTAAAGAAATGTAGCTTTGGCATGGAAAAAGTTAACTTTCTTGGGTTTGTAGTTTCATCTAATGGTGTTGAGGTTGATGAGGAGAAAGTGAAGGCTATAAAAGATTGGCCTACACCTAAAAATGGAAGTGGGGTAAGAAGTTTTCATGGTCTTGCAAGTTTCTACGGTAGGTTCATTAAGAATTTTAGTACAATTGCTTCACCCTTGAATGAACTTGTTAAGAAAAATGTATCCTTTATATGGGAAAAAGATCAAGAACTTGCTTTTAATGCTTTGAAAGAAAAATTGAGTTCTGCTCCCTTGCTTGCATTACCTAATTTTGAGTCTACTTTTGAAATTGAATGTGATGCTAGTGGAGTAGGGATAGGTGCTGTATTAATGCAAAATCAAAGACATTTAATGTTCTTTAGTGAGAAGTTGATTGGTGCATCTTTGAGGTATCCAACTTATGATAAAGAGATTTATGCTTTGGTTCGTGCATTGCAAACCTCGCAACATTATCTTTGGCCTAAGGAGTTCATTATTCATACGGATCATGAAAGTTTAAAGCATTTGAGAGTACAAAATAAACTCAACAGACGACATGCTAAGTGGTAAGAATTTATTGAAACATTCTCTTATGTCATAAAATATAAACAAGGTAAGGAGAACATTGTTGCAGATGCTTTATCACGAAGGTATGTCCTCCTCAATACTTTAAATGCTAGGTTGCTGGGTTTCGACCACATAAAGGATTTGTATCAACATGACATGTTCTTTGCTCCTTTTGTTGAATATTGTGAAAAAGGACTCATTGTGGATAATTACTTGTTGTTAGATGGATTTTTGTTCCGAAAAGGCAAACTTTGCATACCATCTTGTTCCATACGTGAGCTACTTGTGAGGGAAGCTCATGGAGGTGGTTTAATGGCACACCATGGAGTTTCTAAAACTTATGATATGCTCTCTGAACTTTTTTTTTTTTTTTTTTTTTTTTTTTTTTTTTTTTTTTGCCTAAAATGAGACATGATGTTCATAAAGTTTGTGCTCGTTGCATAGCATGTAAACAAGCTAAGTATAGGCTTCAACCACATGGTTTATACTCTCCATTACCAGTTCCTAATGGTCCTTGGATTGATATATCAATGGATTTTGTTTTAGGTTTGCCTAGGACTAGGAAAGGTTATGATAGCATCTTTGTTATGGTTGATCGATTTAGTAAAATGGCTCATTTTATTCCTTGTCACAAAACTGATGATGCAAAACATATTGCTGACTTGTTCTTTAGGAAAGTTGTACGATTGCATGACATTCCTAAAAGCATCGTTAGTGATCGTGATGTAAAATTTTTAAGCCACTTTTGGTGTGTTTTATGGGGTAAGTTAGGAACTAAGCTAGTATATTCAACTACTTGTCATCCTCAAACGGATGGACAAACTAAAGTTGTTAACATAACCATGACTGCTATGCTTAGGGCTATTATTGATAAGAATCTTAAGACGTGGGAGGATTGTTTTCCATTTATAGAATTTGCATATAATAGGGTTGTTCATAGCACTACTAAATGCACACCTTTTGAAATTGTTTATGGCTTTAATCCTTTAACCCCCATTGACTTGTTCTCCAAACATATCACCATCTTCCACTAACCTCTGAGTGAAATGGAATCGTCTTCTATGTTTTGTCTTAGAATGATAGACCGGGTTCCTCGCCAACTACATGACACTCTAACTATCTACTTGAAGAATCTTCTCGCGCTGCTTCTTGCCTAATTCTTCTAGATAGTCTATCATCCATATCATCTTCTTTCCAGCTTCAACTAATGCCAGCAGATGAAAGAGTAACGCATTTTTGAAGCCTAGACATCCCATCATCCGTAGCTTGCTACCACTTGGTTGTATCCTCCAACTGTAGGGCCTCATCAAGGGGCTTTCGTTCCCCTTCATCAGTCACCAACCGATAGTGCAAAGAAGGTACATACCTATATGGTACTCTGATGGCTCTAAATGATCTTTTCAACACCTGCTCAGGTGTCACTTGCTCCGCTTTTGGTTCTTCAGCAACAGTCTCAGGAGTTTCTTGAGCATCTGCTACAACGTCACTAGATGAATCTTTTAGCAACTCAACATCAACTCCCACTTACTTCACCTCTGGTTCCTCAGCGACAGTCTCAAGAGTTTCTTAAGTATCTACTACAACATCACTCTGTGAATTGTTCTACAACTCAACCTCAACTCCCACTTGCTTCGTTGTCTCGGTATCTTTCTTCACTTCTCTGGCAGTCTTTGTGAAGCTAACTCGCTTTTGTTTGCTCATAACACAGTTCTCACAAGGACTCATATCAACAGATTTCAGACCTTCCAAAACTCCTTCCGTAGCCGACATCTTCATTCTTTTAACGCTCATATGTCCAAGTCTATTGTTCCATATACTTGAATTTGAAGCACTCTCAGCAACAACAGCTCTGTTCATACACCCTGCAGTGGTGTATAAAGTTCCAGATTTTGTGCCACGTGCTACCACTACAGCACCCTTCAAAATCTTCCACGAACTCTTACCAAACTTTGTTGCATAACCTGTGCTATCCAACTGACCAATAGATATCAGGTTCTTCTTGAGAAGACTAGGAATATATCTGACATCCTTTAATGTCCACTGATTTTCTGCCAGAGTTTTTATGTAGACATCCCCTTTTCCTTCGATCTTGAAATCTTTGTTATCGGCAAGATACACCTTTTCAAAAATTTCAGACTTGAAATTTTGAAACAACTCTTTATTTGGAGACGAATGAAAAGATGCACTTGAATCCAAAATCCAAGATTCAATCGGACTGTCCACGCTAAGGAATAGAGCATCCCCAATGTCTTCTGCTGAATGTATAGAATCGTCATCCTCTGATTTGTGATTCTGCTTCCTCTTTATACAATCTGTCCGAAAGTGACCTTTTTCTCCACAATTCCAACACTTTACCTTTGGTTTGTTTGGAGATTTTCCTCGGTTCCTTGATTTTGATCGCCCATTGTTTGGGCACTTTGATTTACTTCTTCCCCTTCGATCAACACTGAGAGCATTACCTGATGAATCTTCGATTTCCCGTTTGCGATACTTTCGCTAAGAACTACATCTCAAATTTCATCGAACTTCAGTTTATCAGATCCCCGTGAACTGCTGATTGCGGCAACAATAGTATCCCATGACTCGGGTAAAGATGACATCAAAATCAATGCCATAATTTCATCTTTGAAATTAATATCCACCGAACTCAGTTCACTTGTAATCATATTGAATTCGTTTATATGACCAGCAACAGATCCACCTTCAGACATTCATAGATTAAACAGCCTCCGCATCAAATACACCTTGTTCATAGCGACGGTTTCTTGTACATATTCAATAGTGCCTTCAACAAATCTGACGTTGTCTTCTCCTTGATAATATTGAACGCCACGTTTTTGGACAGCGTCAATCGGATCAACCCTAAGGCCTAACAATCCTTGAGCTTCCACTACTCTGTGGTCATAGTATCCAGCTTCACCCCCAACAGGGGTTTGTGAAGATCTTTCTGGTACAGACAATCTTCAATCTGCATCTTCTAGAAACTAAAATCGGATCCATCAAACTTTTCAATTCCAATCTTTGAAATTTCCATCTTCACAAATCATGGTGAATTTCGCCTCTATCTGATGTCAGTTGTTAGGATCGATACCAGTTCTTAGCTCTGATACCAATTGTTAAGATCGCTCAACAACGCACACACTTGATTAAGATGAACACAAAAAACAGGAGAGAGAAAATACAACAAGGAATATTGGCTAAAGGCTTTATTATTGATGACTTCAGGTATGTACAACAAGATGGAATACAGTGAATGAAGAGGAGTACATTTCGAGAGCACGGCCTAATGTGGTATATATATGGTTTCAATTTACTAAATATAGCTTCCAAAGATTTAAACCTACTCATATAATTTAACAAATATATCCCTGTCAAATCTTTACCAAATATCTACTATATATATGTGTATCAGATCTTTACGAAATATCTTCCAAATATATCTCTACCAGATTTAGGCATTAGGCTCCATATCCCAACATACGGGCCAACTGAACCTGAACTCGATTCAAGAACCACGCGTGACCAAGACTGATACCTAACCCGAATGCCACTCAACCCGAAGTCCAAGTCGACGACCTATTGTGCTTGAATCTGACATGCAACCCACCAACCATCGCGCGCCACATGTTGCTTCCATAGAAACTCAGGTCATACCGCTTATGCTTGATGTCTTCTTGGTCGGGATAGTAACGTCTCAAGTTACTAACATGGAAAACAGGGCTAGTCTGGAACTCAACTTCTGAGTTCAGTCCAAATTTTTTTTGGAATGCATAGAGTGTCGCCTTTTGTGGGTACTTCCCACTTTTTGGGGAGTTGGGTCAATAATTTTTATTTCCACCACTTGCGGACGCCTGGTTTCGCCTTATCTCTTGGGGTTGATCGATAATAAAATCAAACAGTCGTTCAACTATAGCATAGGTTATGGAAAGGTCTTGAACTCTTTGTTTGTAGAGCTTGATTTTCACCTACGGTTTCTGCCCCTCTGAAGACCTTATTTTTCTCGGACATAACATGAATATCTACCATAAGCCTAGAAAACTTTAATAGCCAAAAAATAAATATAGAAATAAACAAATAAAAATAATTATAAAAAAATAGTTAAAATAATAATAATAATAATAATAAAATAAATAAATAAATAAACCATTTTCCGGCTCCTCTCCACTAACCTCTCATCCCTTCCCAAGATTATCTCTCATCAACCCATCCTTACGCTAGAAAGTAACAGTTACAAAAAGAAACCGAAAAAAACAATAATGGCCTTATTTACTTGAGAAAAAAAAAGTGAGAATGGCCTTCACCCAGTTGAGACTCACATTTACGTGAAGATAGACCTGATCAATAAGGTATATATTAAATCTTCGTTTTCTTTTATTCTTTTTTCTTTCTTTTATCTTTTTTTTTTTTTTTTAGAAATCACAGTCAATTATAATTAGATCTTCGTTGAATTATTACAATCGTTTAGCTTTGAGTTAGAAACTAAATGTCAATTATTTATAGGAATTCGAGCAAATCAAGTCAGATTAGTAATATTAGATTAAATTTATATGAGTACCCAAATGAATAGATTAAAAATAGAATGGCCAAGAAAATGTGTGAACAGTAAACACTGAGGGAAGGAAAGATTTGGAAATGGAGATCCACCATAAACTAGAAATTTGGAATACATGAGAAGAGAATTAAAAGGCAATAGATAAAAAAGAAGATTAAGAAATTAAAAACCACGAACTAAATATAAAGAGAAAGGTAAATACAGAGAGTAGTAAAGTTGAGAATATTTTGAAATAGCTGTATCTACTTTTTTATACAACAGTAACCATGGAAAATAAGATTTTTAATAAAAATATAATTCATATAACATTTCAAGATTTTTAACAATGGACCTATGTAAATTAATGAAATAATTTTATAGATTTTAAACTTGAAATTGATGTCATGGGCTCACATAGGTTGACTCGGATTTCAAAGGACGGAATCGAACTTTCATTAAAGATATATTCGTGACAACGACTTAAGCTAGCCAAGTAAGTGGCCTTACTATCGACATGGTTATATTTGATGCTGACACGTGCCTGTGGTTCTGCACGTGTCATATATACTAATATGTGTGAATTATCTGTGAATCGGTATGCTTATGTTATGTTATAATATGTGAATTGTATGATAATAATTATGGTACAATATGTTCAAGGATATGTTTGAGATAGGATACGAGAAGGATGCACAAAACGAATTGTAATAGGAGTAAGATACGTTCATGAAACGTTAAGGTTAGGTTACATACCGGAGTGCTATGGATAGGGGAGATTAATGAAAGAATATGGTTTGAATATGGGTAGAAAGGGATAGGTTTGGGATAGATTGATTGAACGATAGCATTAGGATACGTTCCTATGATGATATGTGTTAAGGATATTTAGTAATAAATTATAGTTTACATATATTATATTTGATATTTTATTACAAGGCAAATATCTAATATTTACCTTATTACCATAGATATCTTTCCATTTATTGTTATTTCCATTTATTACTATTTTCATATCCTTGTAATTTATTTGATTATAAATAAGATAACTTTCACACCGGGATTAATCAAACATTCACATGGTATCAGAGCCCTTTCGGTTTAACAACCTCGATTCTTTCTCATCTATGGCTTTTGAATCCTCTAATCTTCTTCTCCACCACCCCTGTTGGCTTTGATGCCGCAGGCGCAGTCTCTATGGCTGCCGCAGGCAGAGCCGATTGATTACTCTTCGGCTCCTTTCTTTTGACCTCCAAATCACCCTTTGCCATACTCTGTACATACAACCTCACTTTTTCCAAACATAGCCTCTTTCATTTTCTTCCCAATTTTCCCTTCATCCTTCACATAAATCCTAACCTAAACCTATCAATCGTCTGCAGAGATTTACCTTTCGAATCTGGGCGCCGCACTGGCCTCTTCGCCAACCAAGTTGTCGCTGCCCTTCTCACCAAAATTGGCTCCTTCGCCCAATGTGGCGACTCTTCCGGCTGCCCTTCTCGCCAAAATTGGCTCCTTCACCCAATGTGGCGACTCTTCCGGCTTCAACATTGTCTTTATCCCTTGCTCTAGGTTTCCCCTTCTACTTCTTGGGGTTAGACATATTCTCACCAGAGCCAAGGCAGTATCGTCGCTAAGCGACAATCCCTCTTCATGGGTTAAGACATATTCTCGCCGAAGCCAAGGCAGCATCGCCGCTGAGGGACGATCCCTCTGCAATTTTCGATGGCCAAGAAAGTGTTTCTTTACGCCTCCTCTGAACCAGGTTGTTGACATCTTCACGAAAAGTGTTTCTCAACCTCTTTGAATTTTTCAGATTCAAGCTTCACGTTCGTTCAAATCCGACGTTCAGCTTGTGGTGGGGTGTTAAGGATATTTAGTAATAAATTATAGTTTACATATATATTATATTTGATATTTTATTATAAGGCAAATATCTAATATTTACCTTATTACCATAGATATCTTTCCATTTATTGTTATTTCTATTTATTACTATTTCCATATCCTTGTAATTTATTTGATTATAAATAAGATAACTTTCACACCATTTAGGTGTGGTGGATTAATCAAACATTCACAATATGGCTAAGGTACGTTCACGTAACGATGTGACTGCGATAGGTATAAGAACGTTAAGGCTATGATAAGTTAGGGAACGATATGACCACGAAGTGTTTATGATATGACATGTTATGATACGATATATTGTGATGTGATGTGTTATATTTAGATTGTTTTGTGTGACCATTGAGGCAATTGTTGTATGAATTGCACGATATGAAATGACATGTTAAAAGCATGAAGCATTATGTTATGTTTTCTAAAATGTATGTATACAACATGTTATGAATGACATGATATCATGATAAATGAAATGAAATGTAACCCCGTTATGATTATGTATGATACGTAGACTGAAAAATGAGAAATGACATGTTCAGCATGAAAGATGATAGCGGGGTTATATTCATTAATGATAAAAGTAGAAATATTGGGGACCTCATGCATTATGTGTGCTCATGCATTTGGGGGGATACCCCTATTCCATCACGAGGGTACGGACGCGTACATCCAATGGCAGGACAACGATCGTTATGTTTTGCATAGCGCTGCCGTGACGGTTACTAGTTCTAACGGGTGTCCGGCCTAAGGAGCTCCCAGAGTATGCTCGCCCGACAAGGAATGTGGCCCAGCGGTGTGTGAACTGACTAGTGAGCCCATACTCGCATGTATGGGTTGTGTGTAGAGTATATGGTACACGTCTAAATTACTCGTTAGGACAGTACCGTAGAAAAATAGACTGAAAAGATAGATCCCGTCATTGCATTCGCATGTTCTTGCATTTAACCCCAACAGTGGGGTCACTTACTGAGTATTTCTTTAAATACTCAAGTCATGTGCTATTACATTTTTCAGGTTAAGGCAAGACATTCCTATACGGCTGGCGACGACATCACAACTCAAGACCATGGTACATGCATAGGATAGTGGTATTTATTGTTGGGTTTTATGTCCTAAAACTCATAGTTTGTAAATAAAAACATATTCTATTTTCAATAAAGTTATTATTGATGTTTATTCAGTAAAGATTGTTATTGAATAAAGTAAATTTTACGATCATTAATCTAAATCCAATAAACTAAGAATACTCTGGCTATAGTATGATTACTTGAACTATATGTAGAGACATAAGAGTGGATCAAGTTCAAGTATATAGTCAAAATGATTTATAGTATAGGGATAAGGCTGAGTACCTTATCTTGGAGACACTATGGATGCGGCCCACTTTTGTATATGGCATAAACAATGTGATCACTAAATTGTACATGCAGAGACATGTGAGTGGGGACGTCCTATGCAATGAGTATTGCATAAGATCGGACCATGAAGAAAATCACTCTCACTTTATAATGTCGTTTACTATTGAGACTGATTTTCTTTTCATTCGATGACCCAGGTAACTCGATCTTAATCCTGAACTAACCATAAACTCCTGTTTATTCGGGATTATCCTTAGATTTGCATGGGTGAGAGTGGCTCAAGTTCGCCGACTCAATAGGCCTCACATTTCAGGGGATAAGACTGGGTGAATGGCTGGGGATGTGGGGTGCAAGATGGAATTCGCTCCTACCCACTTTTAGGGATAGAAAAGAGGTAGTTCCCTTAAGTACTGACTCCAGGTCTTGAACAAGGGGCCCTACCCTCTCATTGGCCTGAGAGGGATTCGGTTTACTGGTTGGACCACAAACCAATTGTTCATTAGAGGATCAGTGGTACATAAGGAACAAGAAGTACTTTCAGGGGTAAAACGGTTAATTGACCCATCTCTAGTTACGAACAACCTGTAAAGGATCGACTTACTAATCATGGTTATATCAAATGGACAGAAATATATCTATAGTGAGGGGAGTGCAACTACTAGGCTATAGTGGAGTGTCCTAGTAGTTAACAAGTGTTGGTTAACAAGGTTAATGAGTTTAACCGGTTAATCTTGAATCGTTGGAGCCCATGATCTATAGGTCCATTAAGTCTTTCTGCTAGCTCATATCGGACTAAACCATAGAACAGTGTGACGAGTGAGTTCGAAGTGTTTGAATTCAAATTAGGGAATATGCGCTACATATATACGATATATTTAACTGCAATTTTGTTTTATTTACGAATTAAACAAAAAGAGAGAATTTGAGATATTTAAATAGGATTTAAATATTTTAATCAAATATGTGTCGGAATTGATTGGGATTGACATTTGAATTAATATTAAATATTAATTAAATAGTTTAATTAATCATTTAATATTACTTTAATTTAAAATTAATTATTCAAATTAATTGTTTAATTAAAATGAAGAAAGTGTTGACTTCATTGGAAAATCCATATTTGAGTTAGTGGAATTTTGAGGTGTCAAAATTTGGTTTCACCAAACTTGCATGCTTCTCAAATAAACCCCACAAATTTGAGTGGAATTTTGAGTGTCAAAATTTGGTTAACTCAAACTTGCATGTTTGCCACATAATCCCAAATATTTGAGTGAAATTTTGAGTATCAAAATTTGGTAATCTCAAATTTGCATGAACATTGCAAACATAACTCTATAAATAGAGTGATCAAGGTACATGGAGCTTCTCCCTTGGAAAAACCTTGAGAAAAACTCTCACAAACTCTCTCTTCATGTATACTATTCTCCCTTGGAAAAACCTTGAGAAAAACTCTCACAAACTCTCTCTTTATGTATACTAAATCCCTCCCCAGTTTAGTCACTCACTGGATTCCACAATCCCGTTCTAAGGCCGGAGAATAGTGGAGAAGACACTAGTGGAGGTTCAAAACCGGTTCGTGAGAAAAAAAAGAATTTGAACTACAAAAGGTTAGTACTCAAACACCTTGAGTTTTAATACTTATGAACATGCTAGTTATTTACTATAATGATGTTCTAAAAGTGCCTAAGATCCAAATTGCTTCCGCATGTGTTATATTAACACCATCATTTATTTTCTTAGACTTAGGCTAGAATAGGATGTTTTTAACTTAAACGCTTATTTATTTTATTTAGTCTTTTGTTGTGTTATTTTAAAGATATTTTCGAAACACGTAAGTCCATGACTGTGTTTTAAGATAAAGGTTATGTTTTATGGAATTTAAATGAAGTCTTCCGCATTCAATGTTTATGGTACGTATACAGTAGCGACCTTAAATTAAGGAGAAAATTTCGGGTTGTTACAAAACTGCCATATGATATTTCTAATATGCCTCAACTCTCTTAACTTCCTTTTTGTGTTTATCTCAACATTCTCTCGGAAGAATTGTGAGCAGAGTTCTTGTTTTAAGCTCTCCCAGGTATCCACGGTACATTGACCATATTGAATAGCCATGTACTTGGATCTCCACCACAACTTTGCATCGTCGGCTAGATGCATTATTGCCAACGTGACCTTTGCCTCTTTTGTCAAGGTGTTTGTGGCTTGAAAGTACTATTCAAGGTCAAAGATAAAGTTCTATGGAGCCTTGACATCTCAAACTCCACAAAAGGGCATGGGCTCCAGGACGTTTATCTTTTGAATTGGACTACATTCTCGACTAGAGTTTGGTTACCCACTGCTTTCATGGTGAGGTTTAGTCTAGCGCTCAAATCCGCCACTTCAGTCCCAACCACTCCAACGGTTACTCTCAAATCCTCAGACATTTCTGAGACCATCTGAACGATCACTTGGTTGGCATTGTCTAAACCCTCAATTCATTCATTCATTCATTCGGAAGACAGATCCTTCGAGTTATCCCTACGCTCGAAGCCACTAGTAGTTGTGGTCTTATCTTCTAGGGCCTCAACCTTGATTATTAATTAACAGACAGACATTGCCTCAAGGCGGCCTGCCACTAGTCAATTCTGTTGGCTTTAGTGGCAATCTCATTCATGTGATACTTCAAAAACCCCATTCCATCAGGAGCTTCACTCAGGTAGAGTATTTAATCTTTGATCTTTACCCATCGATCAGCTTAGGACTTGCCCAGTAGTTTTGCAGCAAGGAGCCGACTCGGCACTGATACCATTTGTCACAATGACATTCTTGCGGTGGCAGAACAATAATTGTGTTAAACTTGTTCTAACCTGGTGAACAAGTTAGTCGCGTGAAATTAAGATTTTGCCGACAATATTGGCTTGAGCCTTGAGTCACATTTGAGAGAAATATTTTAGAAAACTTGAGCGAGGAAATACATTGAAAACAATTTTAGAGAAAGTAATGTTATAGGCTAAAACAAATAAGCAGCAACAACTACTTTGATAACATATAACCTGCTTAGAAAGAATTGACAACTAGTCATTTCCATTTACAGTGCATTTTGAGACATTTTAGCCCTCGTTGTAGATATGATTTTCATATTGACACCACAAAAAATAGTAAAAGTCTATCTAACATAAAGCAAGTAGAAGGGGTTTGGATTGGGCATGCGACCATGGACAACATATCCAGAATGACCGAGACATCCGACATGTGGTCATAGGCAACACACTTTGGACAAGCATGACCATGGCACGCTGCAACTTCGAGTGATGACACCCAGTTTCTTGGTTTGACTTCAGCTTGCGTAGGATTTTTGTCAATCGAATCGACTTCAGCTTTCGTAGGTTTTTTGCCAATCGAATCCAGAATACTTACCTTCGATCCTCCCTCATTTGTTGGTTGATTCCAATGATTCAAAAGTCGAAACCTTCTATTTTGGAGGATGATTCCAATGATTTAAAAGTCGAAACCTACTATTTTGGACGTGGTGAGCAACTTTTACGAAGGACTATCAACTAAAGAAAGTCTCTAATTAGCCATTTACAACTTAATTAGCCACTCACAACTTCCTAATTTGGGAGGAAGAACTAAAATGACCTTTAGAGGTTGACTTTGACTTCTTTTCTCACTATTTTATTTTATATTTGTCACGAAATTCTAGCATATTTTAAGCATTTTTCTCTTCTACCACATCTTAATCCAACTCAGAAGACCTTTAATAAAATCCTACAAATTGAAAATATACAGAAAAGATAAAAAGTTCATACATGTCGAGCTTGGGTGTTAATGATTGAATGTACCATCCTCTCGTCCTCCAATACATAATGCATTTCACTTATCTATGCTACTCAAATATGTGACAAACTAAATTCACAAAATCGACTAGAACTACCCGTCCGAACCCGTCCGAATAGGCGATATGAGAATGATCTATTTATGATTTATTGACTTTTTCTTATCATGACCATGCAACATAACACATAATTTCATAATCACAATCAATATTAAAAGGAAATTAAAAATCCATAATTCACATGTATTATTAAATCAAACAAAACAAAATTAATCATTAACTTTCAAAAGTAACGTTAAAAGGTATGGAGATAATCTACAAGATATCGATAAGACAATTTTCGTTCATATTATTATCAGTAAGAATTTTTTTAATTTTTTGCCAAGGTAAAGAGTGTTAAAGTTACTTTTAAAATTTTATAAGTATTTTTAAATTATTTTTTTTTAATCTGAAAAATATTAATAAAACTTTTTAAAGTTGAAAGAATATTTTTGAAAGATCTAAACTTCTCCATTTTTCGGACACAAAATATAAAATATGGTATTTTTTTAATTTAGAAATCGTCCAACTAAAATAATAATGGATTTCCAAAAATAAAAATAAATAAATTATGCAACTTGGTATTAGAATATTCATAACACTTAAAAATTTGATTCAACCAATCATACATTGATTCTTCCAAATTGAATCTAAACAGATGTACAATATGTATACTCCTGATCTCCTTTCAGATTTTCCCCAATCTTCTCAAATAAACAATTCATGATCCAATTGCACGTCTTGGGATCGAGCTTAAATATTGTAATCGTGCACCCCATTTTCACCCAATTATAAACCCTTTCTTCCCTTTATAAATACCCATCTCCAACAACCATGCATGCCAATGCAACTCATTGCATAACAATGTCAACAAAGATCATTGCCTTAGGCCTCATACTGTTCTTGAGCTTCACATCGCTTACCTTTGGAGCTCTTCAAGTGGGGTTTTACAAAGGAAAATGTGGGTTTAGAGATGTTGAATCCATTGTTGCCGGCCTTGTTGCCGACGCCGTTGAAAATGATGGCACTCTTGTAGCTGCTCTTCTTCGCTTGCAGTTCCATGATTGCTTTGTGTCTGTAAGTTGTCTTGTGGTTGGTGTGTTTGTGAATTGTTGTTGTTGTTGTGGTGGTTGGTGTTTTGAATGTTTGTGTTTGAATTTTGAAGGGATGTGACGCTTCCCTACTCCTCGATGGGAGCGATAGCGAGAAGCTTGCTCCGCCGAATTTGAGCGTTAGAGGGTATGATTTGATTGATGATGTTAAGCTTGCTGTGGAGAGCGTTTGTCCTGGCGTTGTCTCGTGTGCTGATATTATAGCTATGGCTACCAGAGATGCTGTTCATTTGGTTTGCATGCTTCTTTCTCTTTTCATTCTTTACGAGCATTTTTATGAGATCTTACGTCGGTTAGAGTCGGGAATGAAACATTTCTTATAAGGGTGTCGAAACCTCTTCTTGAGAGACGTGTTTTACGGGCTAAAACAGATAATATCTACTAGTTTCTTTCTCTTTTCACTTTCTACGAGTATGTAAGATCCTACGTCGATTGGAGAGGGGAACGAACCACTTCTTATAGGGGTGTCGAAACCTCTTCCTAACAGACACGTTTTACAGGCTAACATGGATAATATCTGCTAGCTTCTTTCTCTTTTCACTCTCTGTGAGCATGTGAGATCCCACGTTGATTGGAGAGGGGAACGAAGCATTCCTTATAAGGGTATCGAAACCTCTTCCTAACAGACGCATTTTAGGGCTAAAACGGATAATATCTGCTAGCTTCTTTCTCTTTTCACTCTCTACGAGCATGTGAGATCCCACGTCAGTTGGAGAGGGAAATCTATTCCTAACAGATTTGTTTTACGGGCTAAAACGGATAATATCTGCTAGCGGTGGGCTTGAGCTATTACAATATTCAAACACATTGTAAATTGGTTACTATGATATTTGCAGGCTGGAGGAGCACGATACCCTGTCGAAACTGGACGGAGAGACGGGTTCAAACCGGCGAAAAATGTGGATCTTCCAGGGCCTTCGATTTCAGTTCTAGACTCCATTGAAGCTTTCTCCAAAAGGAATCTTACTACTACAGATATGGTCTATCTTCTTGGTGCGTATACCTAATACATAATATTAGTAGTCGTGTTAGTGGGTTGGGTTGGATCTCGTCAATTCTAGTTGAGACAAGACCCAACATAATTATTTAGCTGATAAACCTAGACAACCCTTATTACATCGTGAACACAACCTAATATAAAGTTGAGTTGGTTCAAGTTTTTCAAGTCATTTATTCAAATTTTTGTTTTTAATAAAAATAAAACGTTATTTTATAAAATATTTATTTATTTATTTTGTAACTCCATTTATATTTTGAAAATTTATATTTCAAACCACTAAAAATTATTTTTAAGAACGATTAGAGAATAAATGATAAAAAAATTAAAATTAAATAAAAATATGTATATGCACTTCTAATTCTACGGGTATGTATATTTTAAAATTAACAATAATTTTGGTTTGATTCCGTTCAATCTAATCCAGTTTTAGGGTAATCCATGAACCAAAATTTTTATTTTTATTATTTATTTATTTGAGCTCAACTCCTAAATAAATTTATAACGAACTTAACTCGAATAGGATTGATCTAATTTTTCGATCTCAAAAAAAAAAAAAAAAAAAAAAAAAAAAAAAAAAAAAAAGAAAGAAAAAATCTTAAAGAGACAACCTTAAAGTTTCTGATCATTGTTGTGTCCCCAAAACACAAACAGGCGGCCATACTGTTGGTGTATCACAATGCTTATTCTTCAAGGATCGCCTCTATAACTACAAGAACACAGGGAGACCCGACCCGACCATCGACCCGTGGTTTCTCAACAACCTAAGAGACCAATGTCCTGAAGATTCTAACGACAACAACGTCGTATTTCTCGACCAAACCAGTATGAGTTCTTTCGTCGTTGACAAGTCATTTCACAAGCAAATATGGCAACGAAGAGGCATACTGGAAATCGATCAACAACTTGCTTTGCATCCGTCAACGAAGGATTTGGTGACGAAGGTGGCGTTCGGGTTCGACTTCGCTTCCAAATTTGGAGATGCCATGATCAAGATGGGAAGATTTCGAGTTCTCACCGGGTCTGATGGGGAGATTAGAAGAACATGTGAGGCTGTTAATTCAGCATGGTTATGATCACCTTTTCCCTAATAAGTTTCTATTTTTTCATGTAATCATTTTTTTTTTTTTTTGTGTGAGTTTGGTTTGTATACTCTTTAAACTTTCAATTTTCTTAATTTCAATTCTATTATTTTTGTAATTTATGTTGAATAATAAAATTGGAAAACTTAAGCTAATCCAATCAAATTACGCTCGATCATGGTCGGATTTGAAGCTTATTTAGCTATCACCTTCTTTGGCGAGATCTTCCAACGTTCACTATTCCCTTTTATCTCGTAAACTCGGTAAAGCTTCTGGTTGGTTATTCCATCATCCAATCCACAACAAATCGAATGAAACTTGGCAAAAAAGAAGTGAACACTTTGTGAACGAAGCTTCGTCTTTGTTTTTCTTCAAACCTTCAACGGGGTCTTGATTGATTTCCTTTCTTATAGCTACTCAGATGTTTCAGTTCCCTAAGTTTGAAAAGTGTAAAGAGTGCAGACTAGCTACGGAGCTTGGATACGATTTCTCGATTGGAGATCTATGGATCACACACGGTATCTCCTCATGGCCTTCCTTCTCAATGTCCGAACATCCATCCAATCATTATTTTCGATCTTGTACTGAGGGTACACGAAACACCAACCCCATCTCGACAAAAATAATTGGATTCCAACTACATCAAAAACCGAACACTAAATGGATTTGGGTTAAATATTAATGACCCAAAGCTATTGAAAAGCAATTTCTTATAAATGTGTAAAAAATATATTCTTAATATAACACATTTTAAAATTGTGAGACTGAGGACGGTGCATAACGGGCTAAAGTATATTACAAATACTTATCCATTAACTTTGATAATTGAAAATTACATATAGTAATTCCCTCTTAATTTTTAATTTTTTAATAGCTTCATGAACTTTCTTTGATGTGTAATAACAAGTGTCGGGAATAATATTGCAACTAGACAGCTTAATAGGTATACCATATTAGTATAACTCAACAATGAACGTAAATATACTAATGTTCTATTATCGACAAGTGTGATATTCCATATTGGTTGGGGAGGAGAACAAACACCTTTTATAAGAGTGTGGAAACCTTTCCCTAACATACTTTTTTTAAAGAGGGGAAGCCCGAAAGGAAAAGCATAAAAAGGACAATATCTGCTACCTGTGGACTTAGGCTGTTACAAATGGTATCAGATCCAGACACCGGGCAATGTTCTAGTAAGGACGCTATTAGACACGAGGTGGTGTGCCAGTAAGGACGTTGTTCCTCGAAGGGGGTTAGACACGAGGCGGTGTGCCAGTAAGGACGCTATTCCCCGAAAGGGGTGGATTTGGTGAGAATCCCACATCGATTGGAGAAAGGAACGACTGTCAGTGAGTACGCCGGACCCTGAAGGGAGGTGAATTGTGATATCCCACATTGGTTGGGGAGGATAACGAAACACCCTTTATAAGGGTGTGGGAACATTTCCCTTACTCATTTTAAAACCATGAGGGAAAGCTTGAAAGGAAAAGTCTAAAGAGGACAATATCTGCTAACGGTGGACTTGGGCTCTTAAAACAAGAGAGTTTACGGGAAACGACCACAGTGAACTTGGACTCTTACAACAAGCGAATTGAGGAAGTCTAGGGCTGGAACTAGGGAGCCTAGATGCTACTAGGTTGAATATAACCCAGCTAAGTGAATCCATAATTTATTAGGTAGGTTTTAGCTAAGTCAACTAGAAGCCATCTAGGCTATGAACATGATCAGGTGAGACCATTAGTTATTGGGTGAGATTAGAAGCGTTTCTCTGATCGACCGTCAATAGCTCGTTCTTCACCTTCAATGGCCTTCGCTCTGCCTTCGATGAGTTCCCTCGCCCACAAAAGCCACCTTTGTCAAGTTCTCTGTGAGTTAATAAGTTCGACTTATTTAAAATCGAACATTAAGTATCAGGTTGGAATCATGGAGCGTGGGAATCATGTATTGAGAAGTTATGAATGGTAGAGTATTTATAGGAGAAGAATTATTAGTATTTTTGTTTATTTAAATAGCCATCAATTTTATGTTTTATTGAAGATGTCGAAAAGTATTGTGACTAAAGTATTTTCGTACAAAGTTTGTTTTGTGAGCGTTTCATTCTCTTTTGGTTACTCGCTTCAATGCGCTTCGATCAAGGGTCAAAACCAACATTTGATATCAAAACTGGGATGTTGAAACAGATGTTGTCATCATACAACGTCACTAGAGGATATGTAATGCCAAAGAAGAGCGAAAAAGAGGATTGTGTAACATTCTAGTTCCCGTTACTCACTAAAAGTAACGACTTAGCGTGGACGTTAAAGATGTGTGTTAATTTACAAGCACAAGGCATGTAGAACGTCGTTGGGCATGCTGATGATGTAGAGAAGTGCAAGGACAGTGATAACACAACCCTAATCCTCAGCCCGATGATTCAAGCTTTCGTTGAAGCAAGAACCTTTGAATCAAAGAAACTAACACCTCCTTATACAAAATTCGGATCAACCAAGAGATAAGCTAGAATTTAATTAGCTCTTAAGATAAAAAAAATCTAGAAGCAAGATTTGGAACCTTGTTCTAAATCGAGACTCTAGAATCGAACTTGATCAAGACTTGATTGAATAGCTCGGATGCAATCTACCACAAGAATTGCTTCAACTTAGAAATGGTAAAGATGATGCTCGACTTTATAGGGGTAAAAGTCTCCATTTGAGATCTCAATTTCATTCATCAACAATTCTTTTACATAAAAATTTGTGGGTATTTATTAAATCTCCACAAAATACGATGTCAATTGACAAATAACTTCCACCCCTTTTGCCTGTTACAAGAATTATCAAATTAAAACTAATAAATAAAGTTTTCTAGCAACTCATGAAATGATTCTTGCAACTTAATCCGCTACTTCAACCGTGCAAATATTCACTTCTGAAGCTCAAAATGGTTCTTCCTCAATCGAATAAGCCTGTAACACATGAAATGATGGTTTGAACCGAGCTTATCCAATTTTGTAGATGAAGGGTTCATTGGTTCATGGTCATGGAATTTTCCTTCACCCTAGACAAGGGTTCGTGAAGATCTTTTCAATACAGATAATCTTCAATCTACATCTTTTAGAAACTATTCGACTTGTCGATCCATCAAAGTTCTTGATCTCGATCTTTGAAGCTTCCACCTTCACACATCATGGTGAATCTCTCCTTGCTCTGATACTATTTATTAGAATCGCACAATTCACACAATCGATCTAGATGAAGAACATGACGACTAAAGTTCGTCTATAGATGACTCAAGTAGTTTCAAATAAGATAACCTCTTTTCAAAATTAAATAAGAGAATAGGATTCGTTCTTAGAAACTAAATAAGATACAGTCTCCACAACATAACAACTTTGCGTTACAGGATTGACCGATAGAGATGCCATAGTTGGTTCTTAACTTAGAGAATTCGAGAGTAGCCTCCAGCGGCGCTTGACTTTCTAGGTCTGACCCACAAAGCACCATAGTTGATTCAATATGGAATTAGTCAATTGCTCACTTAAACATGATGTTTCATGTTTTTGGCTAGCGTCTTTAGGTATTAGAATACTTTTGTGCATAATTGATCTAGATATGCACATATTCAGTGTAAATATAGCTTCAGCACTTCAAATAAGACTAATTACTAAATATTTTTATAATTACCATGAACTTTATGAGCCTATGTACAACATCCTACATCTATAAAGAGTGTCAGACAAAATCTTGATATTTTGATGCACTTTTGGTTATAATCAACAATTTAAAAAGAAACGTTAGTGTAGGAGAATAGATTCCCAATTAATACGTTTTAAAATCACAGTGTGGACGTAAGAAAAAGAGTAATCTAAAAGAAAAAATGCTAGATTCTGTTGGATGAAAGTATCCCACGTTGGTTAATTTAGGGAATGGTCATGGGTTTATAATCTAAGAATACACTCTCCATTGGTACGAGGCCTTTTGGGGAAGCCCAAAGCAAAGACATGAGAGCTTATGCTCAAAGTGGACAATATCATACCACTATGGAGAGTCGTGTTCGTCTAACAGATTCTTCTTTGTCAATCAATGCTAGATTCACCTCTCAACTTACTTGATTCACAATTTAGATATATTTTCAAATAAAAGGCCAAACACGCAAGTTTGGTCCAATCAACCAAGGTCGAAGGTAAGTCTTTTATCTTAAGACCAAACTAGCCTAAAGGAGGTCCAATTGGCTAACGTAAATAAAATGAGTTAAGGTTGTTCAACCTATGCAAGTGATTTTTCGATAGGTCAATTAATCTGTAGTTTTAATTCAATAAAAATTCGCATCTATAGAAAAAAGAAAACCGAAAAACCTAGGTCGAATTTTGTTTAAGAGTACTACATTGATATGCAGTTTATTGTTTATCATTGTGAGATCCCACATCGGTTGGAGAGAAGAACGGAGCATTCTTTATAAGGGTATGAAAATCTCTCACTAGCATACGCGTTTTAAAAATCTTGAGAGAAAGCTCAAAAAGAACAATATCTGCTATGGATGGACTTAGGGCGTTACAAATGGTATCAAACCCAAACACTGAGCAATGTGTCAGTAAGAACACTAAGCCTCGAAGGAAAGTGGATTGTAGTATCGCACATCAATTAGAGAAGGGAACAAGTGTCAGCGAGGATGCTAAGCCCCAAATGAGGGTGAATCACACATGATGTCAGAGTCAAACACCGAGCAATGTGTTAACAAGGACGCTTGTCTTTGAAGGAGAGTGCATTGGGGTATCCCACATCAATTAGAGAAGGAAACAAGTGTCAGCGAAGACGCTAGGGTGAATTGTGAGATCCGACGAGAATGCTCAAACAACATGGAATGGTATAAATTTTCAATACTTTTTAGGTAAAGCAAAGTTGAAAATATTTAAGAAATAAATAAATAATGTAAACTAATGAGTGATGAGTGAGTATTTAATATATTAAGTAAAAAGCAAGCTAAATCGTAATCGTATTCCAACAGATTTGATTCCAATTCAAATTTCCAAAAAATAAAATAAAATAAAAAAGATTTTTATTATTATTATTATTATTATTATTATTATTATTATTATTATCATTATTATTATTATTATTATTATTATATAAAGAAAAAAAAAAAGAAAAAAAAGAAAACCAGTGTTCCCCTGAAGGATTGGAGGCGGCTGTATTCCTTCTGTTCTGAAATTCAGATTTCCGTACGGACCCGCCATTGCCATTCCGAATGGACCTTACTCCTTCCTCCCGCTTCCGCCACCGGAAATCCCCCTCCTCCGAGCGCTTCCTTCTCTCCTTCGCTTCTCCCTCCCCCCGCCATTCTAACCCTACCTCCGCCAACGCCCTCGACGACGACAACAACAGCGAGCTCAACGAGGACGACGTCTTCTGGACTGGCGATTTCGCCGCCGATTCTACCCACCATACCCACTCCACTCCCTCCTCCTCCTCCTCCTCCACTCCTCGCCACCATATTCATCACCTCCAGCATCACAAGGCCTTCCCCCAGTCTGAGACCTTCGGTATTCTCGCTGCCCTCCCTGAGAACGAGGCCTCCTCCAGCCTTTGGAACTCCTCGTATTTCTACCATAAGGCCTCTGTGTCCTCCTCCTCTTCCTCTTCCCCTTCCTCTTCTCGGATGATTCCGACTATCCCTAAGCCTCCTCTCGAGCGGTTGCCCTTGCCGATTTCTTCCTCGTTGAAGTACCAGTCCGCTCCGGTCAATGTGCCAATGATGTCCAAGGCGGCGGTTCAGAGACACCAAGAGATAGATGTGGATGATGTTGATGAAAGTGATGGGGAGATGTTGCCGCCTCATGAAATTGTCGCCAGAAGTTTGGCTCAATCGCCATTGTTGTCTTGCTCGGTACTCGAGGGTGCGGGAAGGACGTTAAAGGGCAGGGATCTTCGCCAGGTTCGAAATGCTGTTTGGAGACGAACAGGTTTTCTTGATTAGGGATTTGAACTGCTTTAATTACTTTTGGAGAATTGATTTGCTTAGTTCTTCGTCGTTTGACAATATTCGCCAGTCTGCGAGTGTCTGGTTCACTTTGACGACTGTTTGTGTCGCTCTTTTTGGAGTATTGAGGGTCCAGGAATATTTGAATCTGCTCGACACTCATCGTAAGAAGGAATTGGAATTGGAATTGGAATTGGAATTGGAATTGGATTTGGATTTGGAATTGGAATTGGAATTGGAATTGTAATTATCTGAAGGGTGTTTAAGATTTTACTTTGAAGTTTATTTGTAGGTTTGATCATTATAATTTTCCAATCTATTCATATTAAATTCCCGTAATGTTGTTACATTAGCACCTACTTTTTCAGTTTAAAGTGTTCATATTTGTTCTCTTCCCTTCCATTACAATAGTTCATCCGGAGTTGGTTATTCTACATAGAACTATTGGGTACAAGCCTTGCAAAGAATAATAAACTTCGGCAAAAGAAGTCCCAAATGGAATGTGTTTAATTTGCTTCATTGTTTCCTTTATCCACTAAAATAGAGGATTTTACCATCCTGGTTATAATTGGGAGCTCAATTATGCTTAACCAAGTTATTAATATGAACACTAGTTGTAACTTTACCAAATTCCTTGGACGAACCTCGAAATGTGTTTCATGTTTTATACATGGTGTTGAGAGGTGTTTGTTTCTGGTTAGTATTGAGCTTTCTTATTTTTTTCGATATCTCTGCAGGAATGTGATAGTCTTGTGTTTTCTCTATCTGAATGCGACTAGTTGTGAGTGATTTAGATGTGTTATTTATGAAGGGTTCTTGCAGTGGTAACTATAACCTTGATAAAATTTAGCACTACATGTCTGTTCATTGGGGTTGGTAGCATAGGGACCAGAATTATTCGTTTATGTTCAATGCTATTCATCAGCTCCTGCATTGGGAGACACATCCTCTTGAGTTTATTTCTATTCTTCTTTTCTTTCCTTTTCTGTGATCAGTGATGCTTAATGTCACATATGAAAGGCCTGTATTGAACGTAAGACGGAGTACCTACCGATGTAGGGAGAGGGAGTAAAGAGTGGAATAATTGGAGAGGAGAGTGAAGGAACATGAGCAAAGCGGGTGAAGGACGTATGAATGCTGAGAATAAAGAGAAAAATGGTCGAAAGGGAAAAATGGTGAGGAGAGTGAAGGAACATATAATTGGAGAGGAGAGTGAAGGAACATGAGCAATCCATAAAGATCTAGTGAAAATCAAATAACATATAAGGGAAAAATGGTCGAAACGAATGCTGAGAATCACGGTATATGCTATGAAACTATTTTCAAGAGTTCAAACTTTTTTATTATTTACTAGAAAGAATACTAGATCAAATGGTGCTCCAAAATAAGTTCCTGGGTATTCATCTCGACAAGCCGCTACATTAGCGGCGCATAAACCATGTTCGTCAACCAAGTTTGTTCAGTGGTCATAACGTGATTTATTGGTTAGTGGGGATAAACTGGGCCGGGATTCAAAAGAATTGGGCAAAGTGTTTGTTCCCAAACGACAGAAGTGGAAAGACACAAAGGGAGAGGGAGATACTCTTTGATTTTTGTAATCGCGAAATTGTACGACGAACCTTTTTGTTCCAGGTGTACGACCCTGATACCATTCTGTGGTTCTTTTCCTCAAATGAAGATCAAGTTACTTTTTATTATGTTTGTTATCCTGTTTTGGTATGTAGGAAGTTGAGGGAACTAGAGTAGGCTAGGTATGGCTGCCTGTTAGGGAACCTATGAAACCTGAATGCTTTTTGTTTGGTAGGTGCATTGACTAAAGGTAACAATCTGCATGGATAGAGTAGGATTTGATTGATATATATTCAGTTCTATCAGAATTTTCCACTCTTTTCAGTTTATAAATTTCTTGATAGATCCTTTATAGTGGTAATGTTGCATGAAGTAATTTGTTTGCTTTCAGTGTCTTCAGTAAACACTTAGTTGAACCGTTTTTCATGAGATAAGAACTCGATGCAGCGGATTTAACTAGGAAATTCATCCCGAGAACGTCGAAGAAATCCCTCAAATTTGAGAGTAAACTCTTTAGAAACTCTATTGAATAATATGATCAACAGCAAACTATTACAATTCCAAGAGGGGGAATAATCAAATATACTATTATCCCACATCATTTGCCCCAACTTTGAAAAAGAATTCAATGTTTTGCATCAAAGGTGCTATGAGTCTGTTCTATCTCTACTGAGTCCAATATCATTCTGGGGATGGATTTTCCACCTACTATTGCCCTTGATGTCACCTGCTGCACCTAACATGTGAATGGAGTACACCTCATTTTAGATTATTTGTTTGTATCTTAATTATATTCTTATAGATTTGTTATAGGCCGTGTGATAGCTCGACTTTCTTCAAAAAGGAGGCCACTCATCTCTATGATTTCTGGACAATTTTGTTCTTCTATGTCTCCATCGTCTTGTCCTGTTCTTAATTTCCTTCTTTTTTTCACCTGTCGTGTATTATTGCTTTTGTCATATTTTGGTTGCTGGAAATTGTGATGAAAGAGAAGTTAATATGCTTGTTTCTTCAACCCTGGCTCCACCATCGTGTTCATGGAAGATTGAAATATCTATCAAATACTGTGTAGACAGCAACTTTCCTTCTCTATGAAGCAGCAGTTACTTCAGAATGACAGTTACAGGTATTTGCAGGATAGCTGCAAATGATGATACTATATGCTATTATGGTATTTCCTAGATCATTTTATCACTGCATGCGAACTATACGTTATTCCTGTATTGACATCCATGAATACCATTCAACAACCTACTAGTTTTTTTATAACTTTTTTGTACCTCTCTTAACAAGATTTAAACACATTTTTTAAAGATATATTGATTCAGCTACTAATTTCTAGGTGTATATGGTGAATATTTGAATGACTGTTGCCTGCATCTCGCAGATATTTCTTAACAGATTTACAATCTTCAGCACAGGACTCCAAAGGAGGAGAATCATTTTGTTTGTTAATATTCTTAATAGATTCCACTGGAAGCACGGGAAGAAAGAGGATCGTTTTGTTTGTTGATGTTTTTTGCATCTGAGAAGCGACACTATCAAATTCAGGTTCTTTCTGAACTATGGCTACGTGAATCTTGACGTGTTTGTTTCTGGACCTCTAATATAATCAAATCTTCTGATTATCCCTCTAAAAGACATGAAGTTTGGCTGAAAATTTAGGAGGGGTATGGCTGTCATGTCCTGTCTCAGCTCTCTCATTTTCACCATTAATACCCTTTGCTTGCCAAGTCTTAAAGAGAAACAAGTTCAGTTGTTTTGATGAGGCAGGATGTGTACTATTTTAAGTTGCAATTCACATATCTCCCTCTTTAGGAATAAGATAATAAATTGTCTTTTAGACTATAGATACGTTGGTCTGCTAACGGTATTGTCAAATGTAGTGTTAATAGGATCGGTTTTGATGAGGCAGGATGTGTACTATTTTATTTTGCATTTCACGTATCTCCCTCTTCAGGAATAAGGTAATAAATCATCTTTTGATATTGTCAATTGTAGTGTTAATAGGATCTGTTTTGATGAGGTAGATGCGTACTTTTTTTGTTTTGCATTTCACGCGTCTCCCTCTTTAGGAATAAGGTAATAAATCGCCTTTTAGACTAATATTTGTTGGCAGTATGGGAGATACACGCCTTGAAGAGCGAGTTTGAGGCTCTCCATATGAAGAATGGTGAGTCAATAGACGAATTTGTCATGAAGTTGACGACAATCGTCACTGACATCCGTTCGTTAGGCACAAGGTGGAGGAGATATTCATCATCAAGAAGTTTCTTCGAATTGTTCTCCCAAGATTCATGCAGATTATTACCTCCATTGAAGCAGTACAATGACCTTAAGAACATGTCAGTTGAGGTCATTGGTCGTTTAAAGTCCCATAAAAAGAGACTTTGTGGCTATGACGATAGAGAGGAGGAGAAGCATCTTTTGCTCAAATATGAGAAGTGGCTCGCATGGATGAAAAGAAAAGATGTAGTTGATTCTTTCTTTTTAGGTAAGAAGGAACATGGTAGTCACAACAAGGAAAGTAAAGGTCGTGGGCATGGTTGCGGTCATGATTGTGAATGTGGTGGTAGAGGAGGTCGTGACAATTACCTCGTAAATCCATGACAATGTATCAATAGAATTCTTGAATGTTAGAACAGAAAAGTTGTTAGCATGGAGATATCCATCAAAATGGGTATATATGAGTGAAGAGGTACAACATTTTCACGAGTATGGAAGCCTTTTGGATAAAATTGAAAGTAGAATTATATTTAAAACAGAGAATATCATACCGTCAGCATGAAGTGTTTACGAGTCACAAGGCTTCTACCTATTCGTAATATAGCAGTCTTCTCAATCCCATCTAAATGTTACAAATTGAAAATATTAAATCTTCATCTTCTTTTTTTAAATAAACGGGCAGGAAAGGTAAAAAACGGGTGATTAATGAGTATGGTATTTGTGTGTTCCTTTTTTAAAAAAAGGTAGAGTGTTCGCTTGTTAAACTTTCTTTTAAGACCAATAGAGTTAAAAAGTTAAAAAATGTTAATCACCTGGTAAAAATGGAAATTTACGTAAATTCAACCTTAAAAGTTTAGGGATACTTAATAAAATTTATAAATCTATTTAATACAAATTTTAAAATTAGTTGAATTTAACCTAAGATATTTCCTTTAATATATGTTATATAAAATTAATTTTAACTTAAGATATTTCCTTTAATATATGTTATATAATATTGTTTTGAGCTTCAAATATATTCAAAACTTTAGTTTCAAATAAAGATATCAATTTTACTCGTGGGATCCTCCTCTAAAGAGAGGAGATTCTCTGTTTAAAAGGGAAATGGAGAAGAGAGTGGAGAACATTTTTTCACGTTAGATAAATGGAGCTGAGAACGGGAATATATTTCCCGTCCCCACCTTAATTAATATATATATATATATATATATATATATATATATATATATATATATATATATATATATATATAAGTATATATGCTTTTTAGATGTCTAAAAAAAATAAATTGATTAACTTTAAGACTAAAGTATATTTGCTTACAAAGGTTATGTTAAAAAATTAAAAAATTTAATTAACAAAAATAATAAACAGAAAAATGCGTTATATCTAGATTATATGATTCCATTTAGTAATGTGAAAATTATGACCTTTTGAGTGAGCATTGCTCTGGCTAGACTTTGCTAGAATATAGTTGAATTTGGTATAATTTTTTAACATTTATTTTTCTTTTTAAAAAACTTCCCGCTAAAGGATTAGGTCCAAACCCACCAAAGCCGAGAACATATCAATTAACTACTTAAAATGTTTAAGATTCAATCTCGAAAACAAACAAGATAAATTCACATTCGAGAGAAAAAATAAAAGGATAGAGATTAGAAATTGTACTTCTCAAATTAATCAGCATAAATTTCGAGAAAAAAAAAATAAAGTTATATTCTTTAAGGCATATGCTTCGAGTGTCATATGTTATTAGTGAAAAGATTAAAAAAAAAAGTTACGGATAAAATAGAGTGATCAAAAGAATTTATAGATAGAATAGAATAATAAAGAGCTTCAAACAATACTTTAAAAGTGAATATATTATATATGCAATTTAGACGTGTAAATTTACATTTTCATTTACAATAAATTAGTCAATGTTTATCAAATAAATATGTCGTATCATCCTTTAAATAGAATGCCAATAACGAATATCGTGTACTATCGATAATTTAAATGTACGACTAATTCTAAATATCATATAACAATATATTAATCCCACTTAAACCTCATGCTTAAGAATTAAAACATAACGTAATCAAGGAAAATATTCCATAAAATAAAATAATAGATCCATAATCAAACTTATCCAATAATTTAATATGCATATTTGCACTAATACGAAAATGGCAAAGAAAAAAAATGACATTTTACAACGATTTGATATGAATTCATTAACTCTAATCTGTCATTTGTAACTCAATTTAAGAAAAAAATACCACGAGTAGTTTAAAATTTATAATGTTTATATTTAGGGTTTTCATAAAATCAATGAACCGGTTTCTACCCAACGAGCCATATCTTTCAATAAAAAGCTTATGACCCTTCCCTCTCTTGGATTGATCATGAGTTTTATCGATTTAGGATCAAGTTCTCCTCAGCCACCACGCCACTATGTGTTGATGATTTTAGAGAGTTTGTCATCTAAGTTGCCACGAAAAATGTGTTTGTTGTTAGCTCCAATAACATAAGCACAGGAATCTTCAGTTGGACGCAAAGAAGTACATGCTAGTTCAATCCAAGTCGAACTTTGACTTAGTGCATCAAGCACGATTCAAACATTATTTGGTGCGATTTGTTCCAATTTTCATGCACCCAACTCCTATTCAATAGATCGATTCAATAGGTGTAGGTCAATTCAAGGCATTCCAGGTTAGTTTACCCTTTGTTTTGGCTGTCAGGTCAATTCAAGGCATTCCAGGTTAGTTTACCCTTTGTTTTGGCTGTCAGGTCAATTCAAGGGATAGTTTATCCTTTAGGAGTCTATCACTAGGTTAATTGAGTATTTTTAGCATCATATATGAGTTTTAAGATGAAAACGTACACGAAATTGAACTGTAATAGATTTATTTAAACTTCCTGAAATCCCAACTAAATTATTGTAACGTCTATTCCTTTCCACTCGAACTTATTTGAAAAACCTCATGACATGCATACAGTAACAATTCTACCAAAAGTTCTGCTGAAATGTACAGGATGCGAACTCAAAAGATTGATTAGATACCCAATAAAAAAAAAAAAAATTTGAAACGATTACGACAATACATTTCTTCACCCAACAAAGAATAAGTTCTTTCTCATTAAATTCTTACTTCGGACAAATTCACTTATCCAACTTAACCATTAAAGTCCGTATAGCAAGCATCACACATATGTGCACATCTAAGTGGACTTTAACATAATGTTATTATATATATTCACATCGAACGTTCAAATAATTAATACACCTGTTAAAAAAAATACAATTAATCCAAAAAAAAAATCTAGAAAAAATCTCATGGCCATGATTTAGAATAAATTCGATTATTATGTGAATATATCCTCTCTTTTTTTGTTCCTTTTTTTCTCTTTTATTATCCCTCTTATCTGGAATTGACAGATGGAAATGGACCTCAAAATTAACCACATCTGGCTGTGTTTTTACTGTTTCCTTGAGATAAAAAGATAAAAATGCACTATAAAAACAGATACCCTAATTACCACAAAATTTAGATTTGGTTCTAAAACCACTCAACAGATCCCAAAATGTCTGGAACTCACCAAGTTTAAAGCCACCTTCTTTTCATCATTTCAAGCCTCACAAACCATCCTATCTCTTCTCAATTCTCTACGTTTTCAACCATATATTACACTTTATCAGCTTCTCTCTCTCCTTCTCTCTCTCTATCCCTGCAAATACTGCATACACTATCCCATCCATGGCTGCCTGTGGAAGCCTGCAACACATCTTCGAAACCCCATTACCGGAGAATCCAACCCTTCTCGACACACTCTCGTCATGGAGCCAGATTATAGCCGTGACGCCATCCGAGCAGCAATCGTCGTTTACAGAGATTTTTGGAGAGCTTCATTTCAAGGAGAGTTTTGTTCCTCCTTTGTCACCTCAGTTGTCTTTGACAGAATCGAACTCTCCGTCTCCTGCTGCTGCCGCCGTTGATATCATCCCATGGAAAGAACCGTCGTCAAATGGTGAATCTTCCAGTTCCCATGGGAGAAGTAATAGCTTCTCATCGACCAATTCAGAAAGCCTGCAACTCTGCACAGAAGGGCTTGGGTATGAAAGCTTAGATGATGGTGAGGATTTGAAAGGGGGGATGGATGAAGAGGAATGGCAGAGGGAGGAAGAAGAGGAAGAGACCTTAAAGAAACAGATTCAGAATCCTATTTGGACACCTGGGATGATTAAGAGGACAAAATCTGCTAATGTTGATGATTTTCCTCCTCCAATTTCTTGTATGGGGAACAGTGGGAAGCCTTGGGTTGGATTCAAATCCTATAGATATGGTGGAAGGTTTATATTGAAGGAAATAAGAGTCCCTACCCATGAATTTCTACATGCTTCCCGCGAAAATGGACGCCTGAAACTGCATATTCTCGTTCCTAATAAGCAAACCAGAGAGGCCAAGGAAGAAGACGACGACAAACAACAAGAACAACAGCAAGAACACGACAAACAATACGACAAACAACAAGAACAACAACAAGAACAACATGAGGAATAACGAAGAAAATAGTATTGGGAAATGCAAGGTTGAAACTAGCCCACAATGAGATAAGAGTCCATCACTTTCTTAGAGATAGAGTATTTGAAGCTTAGAATTTCCAAGTTTTCTTCTCTAAAAGGATGATTATGCCTTGTGAACACTTTTTTTTGATTTGGTGATTGATTGCCTTCTTCCCTAGAAATTTTCTGTCCCATTTGAAGTTCTTTGTCTAATTTCAGAAACAATGATTTCTTCTGTTTCATTCATTCATATTTTACCAAACAGAATTTAATGGGCTGAAGAACTCCATAAACAAAGAAATGGAATGATACCAAATTTTCCCACTTCCTAACCCGGACTATCTACGGATACTCCAATCACAATAAATCATTTCGAGTTTTCCTACGACATCCAAAATGTTTCTCCCGACGCCTAAAATTACTTCATAGAAACCTTCAATGAACTCAAAGGTTGTTTAGAAAGTAGTTGAATCCAAGACAATCGTCTTCTACGGGATGAACTCAAAGTAGGCCACAGAAATTAAGACCACCAGGACTTATCTACGAATAATCCGATCACAATAAACCATTTCAAGTTTTTCCTACGACATCCAAAATGTCTCCCGACGCCTACAAATTATTTCATAGCAACCTTCAATGAACTCGAAGGTTGTTTAGAATGTAGTTGAATCGAAGACGATCGTCAAAGTAGGCCACAGAAATTAAGACCACCAGGACTATCTACGAATACTCCAGTCACACAATAAACCAATTCAAGTTTTTCCTATGACATCCAAAATGTTTCTCCCGCCTTCATTTCATAGCAACCTTCAACGACCTCAAAGGTTGTTTAGAAAGTAGTTGAATCGAATACGGGATGAACTCAAAGTAGGCCACAGAAATTAAGACCACCAGGACTTATCTACGAATACTCCGATCACAATAAACCATTTCAAGTTTTTCCTACGACATCCAAAATGTCTCCAGACGCCTACAAATTATTTCATAGCAACCTTCAATGAACTCAAAGGTTGTTTAGAAAGTAGTTGAATGGAAGACAATCGTCTTCTATGGGATGAACTCAAAGTAAGCCACATAAATTAAGACCACCAGGACTATCTAATACTCCAATCACAATAAACCATTTCAAGTTTTTCAGACGCCTACAAATTACTTCATAGCAACTGTCAACGAACTCAAAAAGGTTGTTTAGAAAGTAGTTGAATCGAAGACAATCTTCTTCTACAGGATAAACTCAAAGTAGGCCACAGAAGTTAAGACCACCAACTAAATTAATAAAGAAAAGAAAAAGTTCTGTAAATATATTGCAGATTGAGAACTTAGGCCTCTCCCATGTTTTTGAAGCATCAGCTAAAAAGTTACGGATTTAGTACCAAATAAACAGGGGAACTCAGCTCCATTGTTTATGTTGATCTTTGAAACATAAACAGGGGACTGAAAGCTCATCCTGCTTAAACTTCCAACTTTCTAGAATAAAAAACTAACAGGGTCGAGATCGAAGTTTATAAAATGGGGTTTGTGCCATCTAAAGTTAGAAGCACCTTGTACAACTCTGGTCGGCGATCACGAAAGACTCCCCAAGCATGTCTCTTGGACTTGATGTTATCCAGATCAAACTCGGCTACTAAAACATCTTCATCTTTATCATTAGCAGCAGCAACAATTTCTCCGGTGGGTCCTGTCGTTAAAGCATGTATATATCAAGATACTACCTTCTCACAAATCAATGTTTCAACTTTGCAAATGTTGCTATTATACAATACCTGCTATAAAAGAATTCCCATAAAATGTGATCTTGCTTTTGCCATGCTCTGTTTCAATGATCTCTGTTCCAATGCGGTTTGAAGCCACTAGTGGTACCTGAATGTTTTTCCATTAATTAGGTATCTTACAAACTGCACGTCTCTGTGTGGTATAATTAAAGTATAATATCCAACAAAAGCGTCAAAAAGTGCATTTTAAAGCAAAATGTCGTTCATACAAAACTCAAATTCAAATTTTACTTTGGGATAGCTCAAATGGTAGTTCAACAGCAGGCCAGGAGGCTTCTAGTAAACTAAAAACGAAACCGATTCTTATGCAAACATATAGTCAGTTATGTATTGTCGGTCTAGAAACTTACTAAATTGGCACCGGCATGCCCTTGCATTACTCTTTTCCAATGATCACGAGAGTCGAGTCCATCATCTTGAGGTTCAGAACCAATAGCTGTAGGATAAAACAATATCTCCGCACCTTGAAGAACCAGGGCTCTGGCTGCCTCTGGAAACCACTGATCCCAGCAAATGGCTGAAATAAAAATGACTTGCCACCTTTACCTTCATATTGCTGATAAAACTTTCTCAACTACTACATGCATTTCTTAATTTTGACTTTAAATTGGACCATAAAGTTCAGATTTCAGAAGTACAGTCAAGTATACATTCACAAAAAAAGGCAATCATGTATTGAGATGAAACAAGTTGTCATCATTGGTTCCACCAGATGCAACACTAAAATATATTAATGTTTTGAATGTAATACTTCAATCTATAAAATAAAATGAGAAATTTCTTTCAAAAAGTGAACAAAATCAACAATGGAAGAGTGAAAACTTCAACTGGGAGGGAATATGAACCAAAAGAACAAACATGTTGTAAACAAAACGAACGCTAACAAAAATAGCGATACACTTTTGTTCGTTCATATAGATCTAAGTCTGTACGACGTAGAAAGGCATGTAGAGTATTTAGGAAGGATTTGAAGTGTATATTTTTAATCTTCAAGAACCCTTTTTTTAAAGTTACTACTTGGGTTAGATAGTTGTTTCTTATCATCTTTCCTCCAGAAAGGATCCAAGGAAACCATATACCAAAAGCATTTGAAACTTTATAAACTTTTACAAAATCTGACTCTAAACCATGGAATGACAAATGGTTTGAGCCTCCTCACAAACCAAGCCATTGAAGCAGAGTAAAAATGCCAAGATGTTATATGACGGCTATCCAATGGGCTAGCATATTATAGACATGACTAATACGACATCTTAAGCATATGTTGCTCGACCATAGGCGACGCGATCGGAAGTTGGCTTGACTCACTCAGTGCTGAAAGTAAGTGCCGCACAATCGCCAAATCTGCGGCCAAGAAAAAGGCGATTGTAACAGTTGGTATCAGAGCCTAGTTGGCTCCTAAAGTGACTCGATAGACATGGCTACGACCAAATAGTGTGACTTACACGTCGACCGACTAGTCGACATAGAAGAACAGATGCAATACTTGCAGGAAGTCCTCGACAGTATTCGATATCTAGACGAGCGGGTGAAGGAACTCGCTGACAAGACTCTCGCCATTGACACAATAATGGGTCAATTAGATGGACTGCCCATTCAAGAAATAATGTATCGAATGGACAACCTGAGAGTTGATTGAAGACATTGCAACGGTCAGAAATCAACTCTCGGGTTCATTACTCTGGCTTCCTATAACATCATATAATCCAACGGTCAGAAATTCTCATTGTTCCTAACTTAACACACAGCGGGTCGGTCAGGAATCCCGCAGAAATTAATCGACTAACAATATTCATATATAGCTCATGGCTCAATAAACTGTAACCCTAACCATAACCTAGAGTCACGACCTTTTATATAACATTTATTGCAGGCTCACCTTATATGCTGCATTCTTATATATATAAATATATATAAATATATATTCAACTCATGATGAAAATCATACTTCATTTATAGTGTACATGCAATCATAATATACAAACATAACACATATATTAATATATTAACTCTTAATCTTCATTTATAGTATGCATGCAATCATAATATACAAACAATTAATTATAACACATATATTACTATATTAACTCTTAATCATGAAATCAACGTGCTCGTATATTTTAAAACAAGTTAAAAAACTTGTCTAAGAAGTTCGATATGCTACTTCAGAACTCCTCCATCTTATAATATATGCTTAAAAGGGTAACCTAACACAATTTCTCCCAATTAGACCTATATTAACACCAATCTTGATAGAATAGGTCAAAAGAAGTTGAACGGAACAGACCGAGAGCCGAACAGAAGCCTCACACGCCAGTAAGCCTCTCCCACGCGCCTACGGTCTGCCCAGTCGCAGCCCTCACACGTGCACGTGTTTTGTACGCGGTAGTGTCTTCTTCCTCATGACTTTCTGCAACTTTCCAGCTTTTACATTAATTCATTTTATGTCCTTGCCCGAAAATATATCTTACCCCCCAAATTTCATTTTGATTTGTTCTACAACTTTGTAGATCTCATTCCTATGAATCTAACCAGCCTTATTTTATAACCTATTACCCAACATACGTCAAGATAACAAGATTTAAAGCTTCGAAAATATGGATTTTCATTACACATTGCCTAATACAACTTAACTCTTGAGCTTCCATCAGCGAGGGTCTCCACACACGTTCGTCTATCCTCAAGTTTGCACCTCATCATGACAACCATAAAAAACCATAAGATTTTTTTAAAAAAAAAAAACACGGATTTAAATCCCCTCCTCTGTTTTCTCTGTATTGTTTCTTTTTTTTTTTCGTTTTCCAACCTACTCCATTCTTCCTTACTCTTCTAACACTACCCCACATTCCCACAATTCCTTCCCTCAAATGCCTCAATGCCTCCACGTGTTTCCTTTCTCCTATCTCCTCTGTTACAACAGTTGCTTGACGCATCTACTGTGCCCTATTTTTTTTAATTACTTGTTTATTTATTTAGGTATAATTATTATTATTATCATTACACCCACACAACATTTAATCTCAAATCACACACACATACTTTCCTTTATGTTGAGGTCATCACAACTCCTCCCTCTTTCAAGAAATTTCGTCCTCGAAAGTTTCTAATTCCAAAAACACCCACACAACATATAAACTCACATCACACACACATACCTTCTTTATGTTGAGGTCATCACAACTCCTCCCTCCTTAAGAATTTTCGTCCTCGAAAGTTTCTAATTCCAAAAACAAATGTGGATAGACACGTCTAAACTCCTCTTCACACTCCAAAGTAGTTTCCTTCATTTGTTGGTTTTTCCACAAAACTTAAACAAAGGAAATGTCCCTATTACATAAAGATTTCACTTCCCGTGCTAAAATTTTGAGAGACTGTTCTTCGTAGCTCAGATCCTCTTTCAACTAAAGTCCTCATGATGAAGAACACACACAGAATCTACAACATATCCTCGTAGCATCGAAACATGAAAAACATTGTGTACTGCCTCCAATGCTAGCGGGAAAGCCAATTTGTACACTACTAGACCTATTCTTTCAAGAATCCCAAACGGTCCAATGAAACGTGGACTAAGCGTCCCTCTTTTGCCGAATCATAAAGCGCCATGAATAGGAGTGACCAGCAAACTTCAAATTCTTTCTTCTAATATCAGCATAACTCTTTTGACGACTTTGGATGGTCAAGATCCTCTTACTAATTTTTTGTATCGCCTCATTAGGCGTATGTCGCAAGTCTAGACCCAACAATTGACATTTACCTACCTCTTCCTCTTCCCAGTAGATCAAAGTTCGACACCTTCATCCGTAAAGCACCTCAAAAGGAGTCATCTGGTTAGTTGCCTGATAACTATTGTTATAGGTAAATTCTACCAAATATAGGTAAGTATCCCAACCACCAGCAAAATCTAGTATGCACGCACGCAACATATCCTTGATAATCTGATTCAATCTTTCTGTTTGCCCACTTGTCAACCGAATATGTTGACTTCTCTGGTATAAAATGAGTTGTCTTAGTTAGTCTGTCTACAACAACCCATATCACAGTAAATCCTAGTCAGGTTCTAGGTAATACTGTAATAAAATCCATGGTCACCTCTTCTCACTTCCACTGGGGCACGTTTAAGGGTTGTAGTAATCCAACAGGTTTCTTCTCACTTCCACCGGGGCACGTTTAAGGGTTGTAGTAATCCAACAGGTTTTTGTTTAGGTGTCTTAACTTGTTAATAAGTTAAACAGCTAATCACATATTCAGCAACATCCTCATCCTAGGCCACCAAAAACATATTTTCAAGTCCTAGGCCACCAAAAACATATTTTCAAGTCTTGATACATTTTTGTGGCACCTGGCTGCACAGTATAAGGTGACTCATGAGCTTCAAATAAAATCTTCCTTTTGATCTCTACACCTATAAGGTGACTCATGAGCTTCAAATAAAATCTTCCTTTTGATCTCTACATCGTTCAGTATGCATGTTCGATTCCGCCATTTCAAACTACCAGCAACTGCTACCAAGAAATCCTTGGCTCTCGTAAACACATGCACACAAGATTCTGCTCCCTCTCAAATAAATAAATATACCTATTTCTTCTTCTTCCTCCTCACTTGGAGGCAATGAGCGGAGGAAGAAACAGGTTTCCATTCACTGCAGCTCAGTGGCAAGAGTTGGAGCACCAAGCCCTCATCTTCAAGTACATGGCGTCCGGCATCCCTCTCCCACCCCATCTGCTCTTCACCATCAACACAACCTCTTTCCACTCTCCTTTCGTTTCCACCCTCTTTCCCCACAAATATGCCCACGGTAACTTCACCCATTTTCTTTTAACATTCTTTTTATTTCTATTATATCATACAAATGTTTCCTCTTTTTGTTGTGTTCAGTTGGATGGAACTATTTGCAAATGGGTTACGGGAGGAAAATCGACCCTGAGCCTAGAAGGTACAGAAGAACAGACGGCAAAAAATGGCGATGCTCCAAAGAGGCATTCCCGGCTTCCAAGTACTGTGAGAGACATATGCACCGAGGTAAAACCGTTCAAGAAAGCTCATGTAGCTTTAATTCCTTCAATTCTGCCGGAGCCATCCTTAGCTCTCACAACTACACACTAGGTCATATGAACCCCTGATTCAATAGCTCATGTAGCTTTAATTCCTTCAATTCTGCAGGAACCATCCAGTAAGGAGCTTTAGAAATAGGTGTCGTTCCTAGTTCCAGTTCAATGCCAAAATTGACTTCCCGCTCTGATGGCAAACCAGGTAATTAATCAGGAAAAACATCCAAGAATTCATTTACTATAGGTACAGACGATATATCTGTGTAACTCGTTTCACTTCTACAACACTAGCCAGGAACCCCAAGCACCATAGCTAATCAACTTTCTAGCTTTTAAAGCAGTTATAGTCTTAGGAATATTTCTCGGCTTCGTACCCTAAAATCGAAAGCTCTTTCCCATCAGAGGTTCAGTACAGCGTTTTACCCCAAAATAGATGGGCAAATAGAAAGATTGAATCAGATTATCGAGGATATGTTGTGTGCTTGCATACTAGATTTTGTCGGTGGTTGGGATACTTACCTATATTTGGTAGAATTTGCCTATAACAATAGTTATCCGGAAACTATCCAGATGGCTCCTTTTGAGGCGCTTTACAGACGGAGGTGTCAAACTCTGATCTACTGGGAAAAGGTAGGTAACCGTTAGTTATTGGGTCCAGACTTGCTACAGATGACTAATGAGGCAATACAGAAAATTAGAAAGAAGATCTTGACCACCCAAAATCGTCAAAAGAGTTATGCTGATATTAGAAAGGATTTGAAGTTGCTACGGGACCATGTTTTTCTAAAGGTCGCTCCTATTCGTGGCGTTTTACGATTCGACAAAAGAGGGAAGCTTAGTCCACGTTTCGTTGGACCGTTTGAGATTCTCGAAAGAGTAAGTCCAATAGCGTACAAATTGACTTTACCGCCGACATTAGAGGCAGTACACAACGTTTTTCATGCTTCAATGCTACAAAGGTAAGTTGCAGATTCTGCGCATGTTTTTCGTTATGAAGACGTACAGTTGAAAGAGGATCTGAGCTACGAAGAACAACCTTTAAAAATTTTAGCACGGGAAGTGAAATCTTTACGTAATAGGGATTTCCTTTGTTAAAATTTTGTGAAAAAAACAATAAGTCAAAGAAGCTACTTGAGAGCTTGAAGAGAAGTTTAGACGTGTCTATCCACATTTGTTTTTAGAATCAGATACTTTCCAGGGTGGAAGTTCTTAAAGGAGGGAAAAGTTGTGATGACCTCAACAAAAAGGAAGGTAGGTGTGTGTGATGTGAGTTTATATGTTTTGTGTGTGTGATGTGAGTTTATATGTTGTGTGGGTGTAATGATAATAATAATAATAATACCTAAATAAATAAATAAGTAATTAAAAAAGAACAAAGCACAGTAGCTGATGGAATGGAGGAAATGGGAGAAGGAAACACATGGGAGCATTGAGGCATTTTTTCGAGAAGGAATGGTGGGAATGTTAGGAGAGAATAAAGAAGATTGGAGTAGGTTTGAAAACGAAAAAAAAAAAAGAAAAACAAACAAAACACAGAAAATAGAGGAGGAGATTTAATCTGTTTTCTTTTAAAAAATTATGGTTTTTGACGAACGTGTGTGGAGACCTTCGATGACGGAAGCTCAAGAGTTAAACTGTATTAGGCGTTTGTACAAAGGAAATGAAAACTCATTTCCAAAACTTCAGATCTCGTTATCTTGATGGGTAATAGGTTATAAAATAAGGCTGGTTAGATTCATAGGAATGAGATCTACAAAGTTGTAGAAGGAATTGAGATAAAATTTGGGGGGTGTAAGATGATATTTTTGGGCAAGGACAAAAAAGAAATTAATATAAAAGCTGGAAATTTTCAGAAAGTTGTGAGAAAGAAGACATTGGCGCGTGCAGAACACATGCGCGCTTGAGGGCTATGACTGGCATGTGCGACTGGGCAAACCATGAGTGCATGGGAGAGGCTTACTGGGCGCGGAGGCTTCTATTCGGCTCCCAATTTGTTCCGTTTGACTCTTTTTGACTTGTTTTATCAATATTGGCCTATACAAATCTTGAAAATTGTTAAATATAGGTCCAATGGGGAGAAATTGTGTCAGGTTACCTTTTAAGCATACAAATCAAGCAAGTAGCATATCGAGCTTCACAAACAAGTTCTTAACTTTTTAAAAATATACGAGCATGATATGAATGATTCATAAGAAAATGTTTCATGAGTTGAATATATATTTATATATAAGAATGCATGCATAAAATATGAGCGTGCAATAAATAATATATAAAAGGTTGACTCAATAAATAATATATAAAAGGTAATATATAAAAGGTTGATTCTAGGTTACGCCTACGGTTTATTGAGCCATGGGCTATATATGAATATTGTGAGTTTACTAATTCCCGCAGAATTCCTGACCAACACGCTGTAATTTAAGTTGGGAACCATAAGGATTTCTGACCGCTGGATTATATGATGTTACAGGTCACCAAAGAAATTAGTAGACAGGTCGTATTTGACTGAGAGTCTTATATACGTGTCTGAAAATTCTAA
This sequence comes from Cucurbita pepo subsp. pepo, assembly GCF_057944985.1. Taxonomy (NCBI): domain Eukaryota; kingdom Viridiplantae; phylum Streptophyta; class Magnoliopsida; order Cucurbitales; family Cucurbitaceae; genus Cucurbita; species Cucurbita pepo. The sequence continues at coordinate 5,053,636 of NC_141806.1, read as the reverse complement.
ATAAGCATATAGAGAATCAATAACATAAGCTAGAAGGAGCAAAAACCTTTTAATGAACATACGATCCTAGTAAAAGAAAATAGGAATCATTGGTGCATAAAAAAATTAAGAGTAGTGGGAAAGATGATTAATAAAACTTGTAGTGACAAGTTAGCTACTTGTTGAGTAAATTAATTCTCATCAAAATTATTTTCATTTTTCTTTCCAGATAAATGTGATGCAGAGCAACCAAAGTGACGAGACAACTGAGCTAGAGACTTCAAGGAATCCTTTTCCAAGTCGATTTTATGTACATGTGTTTTTGTTGTTAAAAACTTATACGAGTTATTTTGAGTTGTAAATATTACCTAATCTTACGTTTATTGAATATAATAATGTGACACACTTGTTTTACTAAAATTTAAAGAAAAAGTTCTGTTTGTACAGATTAGTTTTCAAAGCAAATAATTTGTGTCAGTAGTAACTCCTGTGATTCGATCGGTCGATGAGCTCCTAAAAACGAACCTGACCCATACAAAACTACCCTTCCTATAAACATCTCTTTCCCAATTTCCAAGCCTTCACTACTAACGTTTTTACGCTACATATACCCAATACAATATACAAGGCCCTCAAAGACCATGATTGGAAGAAAGCAGTAATGGAAGAAATAAATAACTTGGAAGAACCACACATGGAAATAACAGAGCTACCCAAGGTAAGAAAATAGTAGGGCGCGGATGGTTTTTTACCATCAAATACAAGGCAAATGGTGAGACAGATAGATATAAAGCAAGACTAGTTGCAAAAGGGTTTACCCAATCATATGGCATTGACTACCAAGAAACATTTGCTCCTGTAGCAAAACTAAACATCTGTGCTTCTCTCCCAGCTGTGAATTTGATTGGGTTCTTCCCCAATTAGACAAAAAAAGAAATGTTTTCCTTAATGGACTTAGAAGAAGAGGTTTACATGGTGTTCCTATTGGAATGGAGACACCAGAAACTACAAGTATGCGCACACAAGAAATCCCATTATGGTCTAAAACAATCTCAGAAGGCATGGTTTGAGAAGTTTTCAAAAGTTGTAAAAAACACGATCTTGGCAAGTGCGCGCCCACGGCTAGTACTTCTATTGATCCTAATCACGATCTAGGCAACAAAATGTTAAAGCTAACAAAGAACAATATCAAAGACTAGTTGGAAAACTTATATATTTCACTCACACTAGACTTCACATCTGTTTTGCAGTTAGCTATGTAAGCCAATTTATAAAACCCCAACCAAAGAATATATGCAAGCAGTCTACATGTTCTAAGATGCCTAAAAGGAACACCTAGAGAACGATTGTATTTCCAGAAGTCAACAAAAAGAAAGATCGAAGTCTCCACTGGTATTAATTGGGAAAAGTTCAAAAAGTAGATTGAAGATCAACTACCGGCTGTTGTAGGTATGTGCAACCTAGTAACATGGCAGAGTAAAAACATCCAGTAATATCAAGAAGCAGTGCCAAAGTTGAGAAATAGGAGCTCTCGCACAAGGAAATGTGAAGGAATATGGATCCAAAGAATTTTATCCGAACTAAAAGTAACATCAAAGGCACCAAATGGAAGTCTACTGTGATAACCAAGCCACCATAAGTATTGCCAAAGACCCAATTCACCTCAATCATACAAAGCATTTGGAAATTGATCGTCAATACATCAAAGAGAGAATTGAAAGCAAGAGTATGTGATAAGGATCGTGGTGTTCCAAATGTTCCAAATGAACCTATTACACGATCCAAGGTTAAGAAGATTCAACAAGCATTCATTCGTCATCTACAAAATTGGATAGGCTCGGTTCAACCTCCATTTCATGTGTTACAAGCTGATTCGATTGAGGAATGACCATTTGAAGCTTCGAAAAGGAATATTTGCACGATTGAAGTGGAGAATGGGGTTGCTATAAATAACACTTGATTGATAATTTATTAGCAAACTTTATTTATTATTTTAATTTCATAACTTCTTGTAGTGGGTAAAAGGGTGGGAAGTTACTTGTCAAAATGGTCCTAACTTCTTTTTTAGTGGACATCTGAAGGGTAGTGGGGAGTAATTTTCCAATCATGGCCACTAACTTCTTTTGATGGGCATTTGAAGAGTTGGAAGTTTCTTTTTGGGGAGAGACTATAAATACCCACAAATTAATATGTAAAAAGGCATATTTTTTATGAATGAAATTGAGCTCTCAAGTTGAGACTTACCCCTTAGAAATTTGAGCATCATTTTTGTCATTTCTAAGTTTCAAACAACTCTTGTGGTAGATTGCATCCGAGTCATTCAATCAAGTTTTGATCAAGTTTGATGGTGAAGTGACACAATTTAGAACAAGGTTCCAAATCTTGCTTATAGATCTTTGATCTTGAGAGGTAATCTAATTCTAGCTTATCTCTTGGTGGATCCAAATTTAGTATAAGAAGGGGTTAATTTCTTTAATTCAAGAGTTCTTGCTTAAACAAAAGCTTGGATCATTGGACTGAAGCTTAGGATTGTCTTATCAGTATGTTTCTCAATTACATATCAACCAAGATGCAAATGGTCAATTTCTCATAAAGGCATTATTCAAAGGCATATTTGATGACCTAAAAGCCACATATTTTCTCCTTCCCTTGTTTCTTTTTCTTACCGTTAGGGTTCCCCCTTGTTACCACTAGCTGTATTTCCTTAACTGTACAAATTCACCTCTTTAAATCTATGGTTGTAATATACTGAAAACATAATACAATAGTATTTTTCTTCTCTAGTAAATCAACACCAACAATTCCTTTTGATTTAATTCAGATCTATTAATGGATAGTACTGACAACTAGCTATAGTGTCTGCCAATAGCAATTATCAAGGACCACAATGAAACTTTTGAAAGATCATGGACCAAACTATAAAATTTTATAGTAGTGCAAGAAGCAAAACAATTATATCTTACCAACTCCAATCTTCGCAAATTTTGTCTGGAAAACCTGTTCAAGCATCAAAAAGAATGATGATGAGTTCCACTCATTATCGAATTCAATTCCAATTAATGTGCAGATTAAAAAGACTAAACAAAAGCACTCACTTTAAACCCAGTGTCGCCAGGATTAAAGTAGAACTTCTCCTGATAGCCTGTAGAAAATTAATTGTTAAATATTTAAAAAAAAAAAAAAAAAAAAAAAAGAAATACACGAAATTCTGTGTCAGAAAATATTATATGTTATTTTCTACCTGGTCCATCTGGGATATGGGACTTTCTGTAAAGTCCAAGATCTGACCCATCAGCATCAATTATGGCTATGGAGTTATAATGGGCATTATTAGCTTCCTCAAAGAAACTAACAGGAATCACCACACTTAACTCTTTTGCAAGTTGTTGCATCCTAGACAAAAAAACAGATACTGAAATAAGTTTGACAGAAAAGTATCTGTAAAAGATGAAGTCGAGAATGTGTCACTCTGATTTGAGGTCTGAAATAGACAAAGTGTAAACATATCCTGAATGCCAAATAAAGAGAAATGTCATTGTCAATTTAACTTTACCTAAGAATTGTCGGATGGCCTTTATAAGGCTTGGCTCGTTGAATAAAATCCTCCCTTTGTGCCTGGCAGAAGTAGTAGCCTTCAAACAGTTCCTGTGAAAATCCGTAACGAAAAGTTCAGTGAAAAAAAAAAAAAACAAAAAAAAAAAAATCGCTAGTTGCTACCAGTTGACTACAAAGAAAAAGAATCACTTGTCTGGTTTGTTTGTCCCTTAGCAAACAGTGTCTTTACAATAGATGCATAAAGCACTATTTAACAATTTCCACATGAAGCAACAAGATAGCAACAGGACCGTCACAATGTAACATTCACTGACTGCTTATGCATATGCTGCACTAGCATTTGATTCAGTCGCTTATATATATCTTTTCCTTGAACATACTGTTTTTGAATCATATTGATATGAACAACAACCAAGGAATTTTCATACCTCAAGGTCCAATTACAAGGACGAGAGCCAAGAATTTACACCAAGCTTTAGTCACTTATATTCAAGTTATGGTGAGCTCGTCAAAGGAAATTCTGAAAGATGTTGGAGCCCTTCCCTACATGTTATGCATCTCTATCTTGAAGCTCAACTTTCCACAACATGTAGGTTAGGACTCAAACATCTTCTAAAGTTTCCTTTGACAAGCTCACCACAACTTGAATATAAGTTACTAAAGCTTGTTGTAACTTTTTGGCTCTCGTCCTTGTAATAGGACCTTGAGGTATGGAAATTCCTTGGTCGTGGTTCATATCACATGTTGGTTGCTTGGTTCATTAACTCCTTTTAAAATTCTAGGCTGTATCAAGTTAATAGATTGCCTCTGTCCAAAAGGAACCTTTCTAATTGATTTCCTGAATGCACACTTTTTGAGGTCTAAAATCTATTTTCTCGTAAATATTTCCAACGAAATCACTTCCAGTTAAACATTGGTCTTTTTTCTATCCTTTTGCAGCTGCTGGGAGAGTGTTACTTTGTCCTCGAGATTTGAAAAGTTCAAATATTTATGATCTCTTAAAGGGGAGAAATCCCTATTTTTCATTGCCTCCTAAGATGTGGAAGTGATGTTAGATTCTTGGACCATTTGTTTACTCACAGCTAATTTGCTAAGAGGGTACGATTCAAGCAGCTTTGTTAGTTTGATTCTTCATCCGTTTCTCTTAACGCCGTAGCTTTACTATTATGAGATTTTTTTGGGCCATACTCTAGAACTAAAATATATTAATTAACAAAGTGAGCGTCAATGTTAAAAACTTAACCTTCCAAAGAGAAAATTTCATAGATTTAGTTTCTAGTTCGTGCATTTCTCAGTTTTCATTCTGAAAGGTGGAAGCTAAGACGACAAAAGGAATCGACCGTTTAAGTATTCTAAATTGCACTACAAAATAGTAGAAAGAGGGGTAAACAGATATGTCTATATATCTATCAACAAATCAAATTAGATGGTTCTATTTCTTAATCTTTCTCACTTGCTCCTACGTACCTGAATTAGGATTATGTTTGCACCCTTTGCATGTGCCGATCTAACCAGCCTGCAGATAAATAAACATTCAAGTTGATCTTCAAACACATACTTATCAACTCGAAACAGCAATCTTTCGAACGGGAGCATAAAAATCAAAACAATATGATAAATTGAATTTACTCTCAAACCCCAATCGCAGCAAGAAAGAGTCTAAAGGAGAAATCTGAATAGCAATTTGTAGATACACAATATCTACAGCATAAAACCCCTACAATCAAATAGAAACTGATATTTTCTCGGTCATGATAAGATAATCCTCAGAACAGCAAGAAAACAGCCCATATCTCAGTTCGTAAATACAGTAATAACCAGAAACAAATTGAAACAACGTGAGCAACACAGTTACAGGGACGTGAAACGATGGTACTAACAAGAATTAAGATGACACAAAATCAAACACCCAGGATAGATTAATGAACTTAATCAAGAAATTCATGTACGCAATAGAAATCCGAAGTAAAAAACCATTAAGAAAAGAGTAAAACCTTTCAGCGGTGGCGACATTAGTAGAGACGTCGTCTGTGCAAGCGAATTGCAGGGCTGAAACCGTAACCTGTCTTCTTGCCGCCGCCATTTGCGGTTCTTAGGAGGTCAGTGAGTTGGGATTGTTCTGTAGTTGGATGAAATCGAGGGCAGCGGAGAAAAAGCAGAAAAGGCAACAGTGTCTCACTTTTTCTTCACCAAATCGTTAGTTTAAAGAGGCGAAGTGAGAATTGGAAGGCTGCTGAGAAACTATGCTTCAAATTTAGGCAGCGGCATGGCGTGGAATTCCACTTATTCGTTCGCAAATCGATGCATTTCATTACCCTTTCATCATCCACTTTTTTCATGTGGATCCATAACTCTAACCGACTCCAGCTCAATACCATGAGCATTTTCTTTTTAATTTTATGTTTTTTTTTTTTTTTTTTTTTAAGTTTATTTTATAATTAATCTTAATAATTATTTTTAAATAAATAATTTTAATAAAATTATATTAAGATATCGTATGATAAATAAACTATATTAGATGAGATGTGCTTATAATTTTTATATCATTGTAATAATTTATTAATAAAAGAATAAAAATAATTTACAAAATAATTACGTAGGAATATTTTTATTTAGTTATTTGTAATTATTTGTAACAAGTTTATTGTATTAATTAATTTTAGATAGCGGTTAGTTTATTTTTATTAAGTCAAGTTATTAAATAATTTTAATCAATTAAATTTTGATTTATTTTTTATTACTGATCAGTATATTCTTTCATTTTAGGTTTTTTAATTTATTGAGAATTAAAAAGTAATAATTGTGGTCAAATAAATAATTTTAATAAAATTGTATAAATTTTTAATTATAAATAATTACTGCATGTTATATTTTAAAAATTAAATAAATTTATTGATTTTTTCGACACACTCTTTAAAAAATGTTTAATAGATCTCTCAACACACTTTTTAAAAAATGTTTAATAGATCTCTCAAATGTCAAAAGTTTGAATTTGAGGTCTCCCGTTAAATTAATTACATATTTAGTGTTAAATTTTGGAATTTGTGTTGTTTTTTATTTTAAATTAAAATTTTAGTTCTTTGGATAACAAAATATAGTAATCTTCAATTTTCAACAATATTCTCAAGGATCATATTATCCATGGGAAACCTTGAACCAAACAGTCCATTTCAAAATGGGAATCGAAAGATACATGTTAGCTTTGCATTAAGAGATCAAAATGGAGGATTTATTTTCTCAATATTGTTGGAGAGAATGTGATAATGAAACCCAATTGAACCATATTTTTGCCTCTAACTCACTGTTAATTTTCCAGAAAAAGAAATAAGGGTGAAAAGAAACCCATTATCCAGAGAGAAACGTAAATCTGAACAGAATGTATTCATAAACCAAGAGCCACATGCATCTCGATTTCTGGATTATTCAGCAAAGGAAAAGAGAACACTCAAACTCCTCCTCCCTCCCTCCCTCCCTCCCTCCCTCCAGATCCTGATGATATGGATAAACTACATGCTGTTAGCTATCTCAGTCGTGGACTTCCTCTGGCTTCTTTTTAGATTTGAGATACCAGCCAAGAGCACCAAAAATAGTCACGGTTCCGGCTACAACAGCATAGTTGCGGTATTTGTCACTAGATATCTTCTCTGTTGATGCTCCTGACCCTGAGGAGGCTGACCCACTTGGAATCGACTCGGCTACAGACTCTACCGGCTTTTCTTCTGGTTTCGGTCCCTAAATACATTAGCCATTTGTAGCCAGGAAGATTAGAACATCTGACTCACTCAAGAAAGGATAATTATATTGCTAGGAGTTCACCATAACAAGTTGAGAGAGTAAATATGATAATGGAACTAAATGAATACGATGTGATTGGAATTCAAATAAACTACAAAGAAAGATGAAATTCTAAAAAGAAAACAGGCAACAACATCAGACAGCTTAATATCTCTACAAGGAATCTGCGCTCTTAAAGTTAAAACTAGTCTCTATTGGCCAAATGGTCAAAGACTCAAAGGGTTAATTGTAAATTCATGTCTTTGAGATCATAGCTTTGATTTAGAGTAAACATCCATTGAAGAAAATAAAAAATATCGATGTACGGTCAGTATCATCGGATAGATACATAAAAGCTAGTACAAAGTCGAGAACTACCACCAAATATTATAGGATGTCCCCAAGCAAACAGGCAACAACATCAGACAGCTTAAAATCTCTCTAAGGAATTTGAAATCTTAAAAGAAAAACTAGTCTCTATTGGCCAAATGGTCAAAGACTCAAAGGGTTAATTGTAAATTCATGTCTTTGAGATCATAGCTTCGATTCAGAGTAAACATCCATTGAAGAAAATAAAAAATACGGTCAGAACTACCACCAAATTTTATAGGATGTCCCCAACTTATAGAAAACACCGAGTATGAATGACCACGGTGGATTTAGCTTCCATTTACTGTAATCAAATTGCTTTAGCACTCAACGTCTTTCCAACTCATCTTCCAAATATTAATTTGTTGAAAAAGTGGTTCATATAACATCATGGAACCATCAAAATAGCTTGTTTTATAGGATACTTCCAAACCACAATCAGTGGCTCTCTTCACCCAAAAGAAATGATAATCTATTTTCTTGACAACCCTCATCAATAGAATAAAACATCTAAAGTTACTTCTATAAGATCATATCATAGTTTTATAATGGTAAAAAGACTACAAAAATTTCGTTTGTAAGAGCTAAATTATCCAAGAACCAAATAATTTCAATCACCAAGTTCTCAAATTAATTTTATAAGGAACTACAACATACCTTGCGTGCAAGCTTCTCCAGTTTCTCTTGTTCAGTTTTCTGCAAAATCACAATCAAACAATGAGAACAAGTACTAAAGACACTAAAAGAGCAAGCAGATGGTGAAGGTGGCATGTTTACTCGCACATATACAAACTCTTAACATCGAAAAATCTCCAAGAATTTGCAATTTCATGTTTCAACTTGGACAGAAGTCCCACATTAAAAACTTCAGTTATATATATTGACAAAAAAACTATCATTAAGAACAATAAAGTACAACTAACTGGAAGAACTTTCTGTTATTTACAGACAAAAAGAATAACTAAAGAACTCAACACAAAGAAAGCTTTGATTACAAAGTCATGAACCTATATGGCAATAACCAAAAACCGATCCTCTACTTCAATAATACCATCTATCCCGGAGAACAATAAATTAGAAACAATAATTGGACACTGGAAAATAGAAATTGAAAAGGACAGTACACTTGTTAGAGGGAGTCTACACCGCCATTAATGAGTCTCCAAACAACTTGAAAGGAAAAACTATGTACAGTTCCCACGAGTAAATTCCCCAAACCTTTTCATTTTCATCAATCAAATATAACAATTTATGAAACAGGGAACGATAAGAAAACCCTAATAAGAAGATAAATCTAACCTAATAAAATATCTTAAGGCCTAATTATTCAAAATGTAAGACATAACTAGTTGATCAAATAAAACATTATCCTACGTTCTCTTCTTCTTTGCACACATTACTGCGAGATTTCAAACCTTTTGAATTGACTATAAATCACCAACTCCTCCAATACCTAAACAAATTTGTAAGCCGTTTCTCAAACCAAACGATACGATCTTATTTCAAACAAAAAAGAATAATGAGCAATCTAAAAATAGAAAAGAATAGTAGGCTCATTTGACAGGATAGAGTTCGATTAATCCAGAAACTAAAAAATTCGTAAAACAAGCAAGCTGTACGTCTGCAACAACCAAATCCACCATACTTTTCAATTCATTTCATTGCATATAATCTAAGAAACAACCAACACGATCCTTACAAAATCAGAAAAGCAGATAAAAAAACATTCGCAAAACGCAAAAATCACAGGTCAGAGCTACAGATGGGGACCTTGATGTAGATATTCTCAGCAGCCTTTTCTTCCTCGCTGAGAATCTTCCCGCTACCGGAGAACCTTCGAGAAAAAATCCTAGCGGCCGTTCTCGCTGCTGCCATTTCAATAGATCGCGTTTCCTAACAAGAAGCAAAGATAACAATTACCGAGAAAACATAGAACAACTATGCAAGCTTGTTCGAAGAAGATTACTCACCGAAAGAAGGAGAGGTAGAGAGAGAATTGGAGGAAGAAAGCGGTGGAAATTGATTTGGAGGAAGCGGAATGGGGATTTGTTGATGTAAAATTCCCGAAGGCGAAACGAGCGGAGATCAAACCTCTCAAAGCCGTTCGATCCAAGAGATGAATCGGAACTCGTTCAAGCTTGGAAAAGGTATAAACAAAATTGGAACCCCTAATTTTATTCTAATTCATTTCATCAATTTGACCGATCCATTAAATAATAATTTTATATCTGCAATAGTTCTTTAAAATTGGATAATTATTTAGCTTTTTTTTAAATACTATAATTATCGGTGTATAAATGGTATAATATTAATTATTTTTATGTGATTTTTGTACATTTACTTAAATAATATATATCTAACCACCCAAACATTTAATTTATTTATTATTAGGGATCTACATTCAACCCGACAACTCCATAACCAAGACCAATCCAACCCGAACTATAAGGGTTGGGTTGGGTTGGATTAGCCTTTCGGATAGGGTTGGGTTCATTTTTCTAAACCCGAACGGAATCTGTTCGTTTTCGAGTTCGTGGGTAAAACTTTTTTGTTGAGCCGAGTCAAATAAAATTTATAAAATATATTAAGAATCTTTCCGTATTAAAGGGTTTGCCAGAGTGGTACTGAGGCCCAGTTTAGAGACACTCACGCAAGTTGTTCTTCGTAAATTATATATATTCTAAATTCTAATATATTTGTGGATTATATCCAAATAATTATAAATGGTGGATAATTTAAAAAAAAAAATTGACAACCCAACCCGAAAATTGAGGGATTGGGTTATCAATCCAACCAAACTTTTTGTTGGGTCAAAAAAATCCTCTAACTCAATCCAACCCGGGGCATGTACACTCCTACTTATTAGCCCATGTACACTCCTACTTATTATTATTATTATATTCCTTTTGTGTTAATTTTGAGAAATTTAGGGTGTATTTGGCTAGTGATTTGTAATACATAGGTAACTATTCTAACTTTAACTATTCTGACTTTGTTTCCATGGCGGACAGTGACGTCGTCATTTGTACATGATGTCCTATATTTACTTGAAAAATGAGTAGTATGTGGCTTGAGTATTTAAGAATACTCAATAAGTGGCGCTGCTATTTGGGTAGAATCCTTTCATAAAACATCATGGTTTAGTCTCTCCTTTCCGAATTGAGACAAGGTTAGATGTGTAGTACTTCTCTGCACACGGCTCACACACACGCACATGGACTTACCAAACGAGTTCGTATATGTACCTCATGAGATTGACTACGGGCTAGCGCACACTTACACTGGAACCCACGGAAGGAAAAGAGCGCACGTAATATCATGGGCTACATAATATCATGGTGTATGCATCTATACTAACCATAACCGAAAAGTATCCCGATGCACATGACATACAGAATGCATGAGCTCCCATAATTTCAAATCATCGTATATACTTATAGGATGCAAATCATATCTCCATTATTTTCATAGCATGACATTCCTATGAGACATGCATACATATATTGGACATATCTTTCGTGGTTAACATACATGGCTTATCAATGTCTCATTAGCATAGTGTGAACATACTAACATAATATACGTGACATAACATATGGAGGTTCATGCATCATCTAACATTCATATTCTAGCATAGTTCATATCATTGCATAAACTATCACATAACATAACACACATCATGCACCATAACATCATAAAATATGATATTTACAGGAGCCACAGGGTACGTGTCATTCAATCGACATACAAGTCATTCAATCAAGCCCATAGGTGTCAAACAGTGAACCACTTACTTGGTTGGTCTAAGTCGGAGTCACTCTGCTCCTTGAAATCTAATTTCACCCGAGGAGTTCCACAATCATAATTTAGAATTTTACTACGAAATTTGGCTCATCTAATTGCATAAAAATAATCTAAACTTAGCTTCGAATAATTTAGGCTAAATAGTAGTCATATTGACCTCGAACACCTGCAACAGTGCTAAAAACGGCTCTCGAAGATATGAAAATGGTAAGAAAGGGTCTGGAAATATCATAGTAGTCATATTGACCTCAAACACCTGCAGAAGTGCAGACAACAATCACGACATGACTGCTCACAGACGACATGCCACGCCTCTTACTCAATTTCCCTCACACTCTCGGGTGCAAGCATCTCCTTGCTTAGTCGTCCTCACAGGTAGCTCCTTGCGCAACCATCTCATATGTTTTCTTAAAGTACTTTCATATAATTCCTTACTTGTAGCGAGCCATTGCATGCCCCTCGCCCTCATTGGTGCCCGCATCGCCTTAGCATCACACTATCACATCCACGAACAACCAACCAAGCAGAGTAACAAGTCAAAACTTTTCTTTTAAATTTTTTTCTTATGAGTTTTGATGTCTAACTAACCCCCAAAGTCAACCGCATATGGTTAGTCTGTGCCCTGGTCTCTAAAGTGGACCTCATGAATGTCTCTAGTATCTCTAGAGTGAGCATCGAGGATGGCTGGTGATACCGCAGGGGTTGCTGCCATGAACTTGACCTCACAGAAAAATAGTGTCACAGTTTGCTGCTTCTGAAATTGCCAAAAGATCAAATTTTCGTTGAGATAAAATGTCATTCCTTTGGTGCTTTTTCTATCATCATGTCTCCAACTAAATCACTATTTGTAAAGCCGACTAGTTCTTCAAGACCTCGCCCTCTTTGATACTTCAGTCCACAGCTTGTGGTTTCCTTCACGTAGCGGAGAATGTGCTTAACCGCTTGATGATGCATCATAGTAGGTTTTTCCATGTACCTACTCACCATTCCAACAACATATGAAAGGTCCAGACGAGTATGAGCCAAGTACCCCAAACTTCCGACGATGCGCCTATACTCAGTGGAATTCACCAAGGTTCCTTCAGCATCTTTTTGAGGTTGTAACTATAACGATTCGAGTTTATGAAAAAATAAAATAAAATAAAATAAAAAATTAAATGGTCTCACGAAATCTCCCCGGAAATCGCGGGATTTCCGACGAGACATTTATTGCATAATAGAAACATTCCTATTTCTGAAAGTTTCCTTATTCTAAAACCCTATAATACCTAATAAGTCGTTCCCCTCCCTCAAAATTAGATTGTTGCGTCTATAAGAGAAAACATACGGGTTTTGAAGAGGGAAATCGTGAGACGTACGCAAGGGTTCGAGTTTTCAGTGAGGATTTTTGGGTAGAAGCGGAGTAACGTCGTAGGCGTTGCACAATGAGGAGTGGCAGGCGAAACAACAGCAGGGATGAGCGTTAGCATCGAAGGCTTGTCGTAATCGAAAAGGAAAATCGCGTCTAGGGTTTTTATTTCTTTTGGGTAAAGAAGAAGAGGGATTGGATGGGGTCGGGTTTCGGCATCTGTGTACCCACGGGCTCGCACCACCCAAATCAGGCGTCAGCCGCGGCTCCTCTCAGCTCGGCTTGGTGTTTTGTCGGCTCGGATCCGTCAATTACCGCAACTCGGCTTGGTGGCTTAGTTGGTCGGCTTGCGGCTTAGTTGGTCGGCTCGGTGGCTTGGCTTATTGCCTAGGTACCTCTATAATATATCGATTCCTAGGTTTTCAGCCACTCTAAAGCCGTTGCCACCCTTATTTTTACAATTTGAGGTCATTATGGTTCCTAACCGTCAAAGACAGATTGTGTTGGGGGTTTATATTGATAAATAGCATGAGGTTTAGCTAGGGTATGTTACGAAAAGGTTCCTAAATTTTTATGTGGTTCTTATCGGACGTAATTAACCGTTGGAATTAGCTTGTAGTGAGTGACTTCGGCCAAGGCCATCGAGGTAAGTGACCTTTTGGAGTTAGCTTATTGTGTGATGTATGATGGTGCGTGACTTGTGGCCCCTACATGCACCATATTTTATGTGTTATGACTATGTGTCGTATGGAATATGTTGATTGTTGTCTGGTTATGTTATGTGAAGTTATGAATGATATGTTAGTAATGTATGTCATGAAAATGTTGATCGATGTCATGTATACACGTAGTATTATCGAGTCATGTCATAAAATGTGTATGGAACTGGAATGTATTTTCATGTTATGTAATTTGTCATGTAATGTCGGTTATGTGATATGCCATGTAATGTGAGAAATGTATATGTGATGTTAGCAATGCTTATGTAACGCCATGTTAGGTATATTAAGGGACCTCATGCATATATGTATGTCACTTGCATCGGGATTCTTCCCCTTTATGTTACGAAAGAATGAAATACGATATTTATGTTTGCCATGATATCATGCGGACCCTTTTCTATTCTGTGGTGTCCGACGACGTGTAATACGTTGTGCCCGACCAAGCCAGGCCCAAGGGGTACGTATACGAGCTCGCCTGGTGGGTCCATGTGCGCGTACATGGGCCGTGTGTGAAGGAGTACCACACATCCAACCCTACCCAGAATAGAAAAGCGCCCAAGCCATGTAAAGTTTACGAAAAGTTAGGTCCCCAAGGCCATGTATAGTTTAAGTTTATTTGATTGTTTTAAAGCTAAAGCATTGAACATTGTTTTTATTTAGAGTTTTCTGAATTCACTTACTGAAGGTTTTATTTTCGGAGATATGTCTGTTTGAATTTTTGGACTTTTATGAAAGACTTTTGTTCTGTTTTCCAATGTTATTTAAGATGAGCTTCCGCGTAATGAGTTATGTATGCATGGGTGATGTAACGCCCCTAATTTTCTAAACCTGATTAGTGACTTCACCTATGCATACATAACTCATTAGGCTGAAGCTCATCATAAATCACCTTAGAAAACACAACAAAATATTTCATAAAGATCCAAAAATCCAAACAAACCTATCTCTGAAAATAAAACCTTCCGTAATTGAATTCAAAACAAATATAAATAAAATAATGTTTAATGCTTCAACTTAAAACAGTCAAATAAACGTAAACTATTAAAAATGCCCCTCATCCACTTCCATGGTATCCTCAGCTTTATTGTCAACCCTACATTGGCGCCTTGCCTTTACCTGAAAAATGTAGATCACACGTGGCTTGAGTATTTTATGAAATACTCAGTAAGTGATCCCACTGTTGGGGTTAGAAATGCAAACACATGCAACATATGTGCGGGATCTAACTTTTCGTAAACTTTACATGGTCTTGGGTGCTTTTCTATTCCAGGTAGGGTTGGATACATGGTACTCTTTCACATACGGCCCATGTACGCACAGATGGACCCGTCAGGCGAGCACAACGTATTACACGTCGTCGGACACCACAAAACAGAAAAGGGTCCGCATGATATCATGACAAACATAAATATCGTATTTCATTCTTTCGTAACATAAAGGGGAAGTATCCCAATGCAAGTGACATACATATATGCATAAGGTCCCTTAACATACCTAACATGACATTACATAAGCATTGCTAACATCACATATACGTTTCTTACCTCACATGACATATTACATAACATGAAAATACATTCCAGTTCCATAAGCATTTCATGACATGACTCGATAATACTACGTGTATCTATGGTATCGGTCAACATTTTCATGACATATAATACTAGCAGATCAACTAGATTTTCATAGCATAAATAGTCAACAGTCAACATCATCTATAAATTTTCATAGCATAAACCATCAACATAGTCCATGACTTTTCATAGCGTAAACAGTCACATAGTCCATACATCATATAGTCATATCACATAAAATATGGTGCATGTAGAGGCCACAAGGCACACACCATCATACAACACGTAGTAAGCTAACTCCAAGAGTAAGGTCAATTACCTTGGTGGCCTTGGCCGAAGTCACTCGCAACAAGCTAATTCCAACGGTCAATTTCCTCCTATAATAACCATATAAAAATTTAGGAACCTTTCATAACCTACCCTAGCTAAATCTCATGATATTTATCAAAATAAACTCCCAACACAATCTGTCTTTGATGGTTAGGGACCATATTAACCTCAGATGGTAAAAATAAGGGCAGAAACGGCTTCGAGAGGCCAAAAAACTTGGAATCGATATATTATAGTGATAGCGAGCTGATAAGCCGAGCCGCCCAACTAAGCCGCCAGACCGAGCCACGGGAATTGACGGAGCCGAGCCGACGTACCCGCCAAGCTGAGTCGAGAGGCCGAAATTGGAGTCGTGATGTTGGGGCGAATGTGCATGCGGCCCGCGTTCTCGCCTCGGATGTGGGCTAGAGCGGGGGGTTGAAATAGCAGGCTATTGGGTCGCAGGTATACGAGGATACCCGACCTGAATCCAACAACTTGTCTTCCTTACCCGATAAACAACGAAAACCCTAATCGATCCGCGTCGATGACGATGATGCAGTCTCCTCCGTTCTAGCCGATCTCACAACATCCTCGACGTCAATACCTTACTTCCGTTCAAACTCTTCTTCCGAAAACAGCAACCCTAACGTTCTTAGAGGCCCTCAAAATACCCAGTGAACCAACCCCTCGATTTCCCTTCAGACGCTCTTGATTTTTCTGTTTTCCCAGACACACTCAGACACGAAAGGTAACTTTGGGAGAAAAATCTTTTTAAGGGAGGTAAAAGGTTGGACATAAAATATAAAAAGAATCTCAAGACAATAAATGTCTAGCGGAATAAGGAAACTTAGAGAAATAAGGTATTATAGGGTCTTAGAATAAGGAAATTAGAGAAATAGGAATGTTTCTCTTAGACAATAAATGTTTCGCCGAAAATCCCGCGATTTCCAGGGAGATTTTGTGACACCATTTAAGTTTTTCATTTTATTTCATCTTTTCATAGACTCGAATTGTTACAGGTGACGTCACTAATTAGGTTTAAAAGTTAGGGGCGTTACAGTAACTTTGCTTCCATGGGATACTTTGGTCAAATTATTGCAACAGTTTCTTAGCATAGGCTGATTGCTTTATCATTATGCAATCTTTCCTTTGGTCCACTTCAATACCAAGATAGTATGTGAGTAACCCGAGATCATTCATCTTAAATTCTTTCACCATTTGTTGCTTGAACTCTTTGACGTCTTCTACACTTGTACCACTGACGATCAAGTCATTAACGTACACACCAACTATGAGTGTTTTAACTCCATTGTTTCTTGTATACACTACTTGTTCTTGCGAGCACTTCATGAAGTTTAGAGTCTTTAAGTTTCTTGTCTAGACGTATATTTCATGCCCTCAGCACTTGCCGTAAACCGTAGAGGGCGTTTGACAACTTGTACACTTTGTGCTTTTCGATTTTGATGACGAACCCTTCAAATTGGGCAACATACACTTAATCTTGGAGATCGCCATTTAAGAAAGCTAATTTGACGTCCGAGTGATGGACCTCCCACCCGTATTGAGCTGCGAGGTCAAGAATCAGCTTTATAGTGTCTAGTCTAGCCACATGCACGAAAACATCCTCAAAAACATCTCCTTGTCGCCACACGTATCCGTTCACCCCGAGTCTTGCTTTAAGTTTGATGACATTTTCTTTACTATTTTTCTTCAACTTAAACGCCCACTTCAAACCAATGGGCTTGTGTTTAGGCGGTAAGTTAGTCAGTGACCATGTCTTGTTCTTCTTATTGGCTTCAAACTTTTTTTGCATGGCCTCCTGCCGCACGGTCTCAGTTGCTGCCTCATGGTAAGTTGTCACCTCCTCGGCCGCGAGCAACACTAACTTGTCAGGATCTAATTCTTCTTAAGTGTATCCGCATAAATTTCAGCAAGAGAACGAAACTTCTTTGGTCCACCCTCTATTGTGGATCCTCCTGTGTTCTCGCCTGAGCTCTCTTGTTCTAGAGAATTCATCACGCATTTCTGTGTCATCGGTGATGATATGTGTAGATTTTTTTGATGTCGTTGTTGGTGAACTTTCTTGGTCTGTTACGTCTCCCTCTTCTTACAGCGCAACGAACTTTGTAACAGTTTGTTTCTTATCGCCAACATTGCACCAATTCCACTTCTTCTCTTCTTAGAATACAACATCTCTACTTACATGAATTTTCTCATGTTTTGGTTTATACAACCTTTGTGCCTGTCTCATCCTCTATGCTGGTACACCATATTTTGGCTTCTGTCATCAAGTTTTTTGATATATAGCTTTGCGGTCTTAACATGTGTTGTACAATCAAAGACTCTGAGGTACTCAAAGTGAGGTGCCTCGTCGAACCATGCTTCGTAGGGATGCGAGTGTCCAACGACTTTATCGGTAAATAGTTTAGAAGATAAACCGCTACCTCAGTCAATGTGCAAGGTTTTTAGCTTGTGATTAGAATCATTTTCAACGAGTCTTTTGAACTTTTTTAACGCACATAATACCTCTCCATTTTCTCTGAGCATGTACACCCACATCCAACGACTATAATCGTCAACAAGTAAGAGAAAATATTTTGTTACCCCCAATCAATGATGGTGTGATCAGGCCATACAAATCTGCGTGAACCAGTTGCAGTGGTCGCTCAACACAGAAACTGGTTTGAATAGGGAACGACAATCTTGCTTGTTTGGAGACTAGAAAACTTTGACATAGCTGGTTCGGGTGTATGATTTTGGGTAGCCCCGTAGCCATCTTCTTCTTTCCCATCATTTTGAGCGCCTAAAAGCTCACGTGCCCAAGTCTTGCATGTCACAGCCAAGTTGGGTCTACGAGTGCCATCAATAGAGAGTCCTCGAACAAATTACACCCTCCACTTAATCGAGGCTCGACTCCTTCTATGAAGTCCTTGAACAAAGTACACTCTCTGTTCGACACTTGAGTCATTTTTTTATTACACTTTCGAGACTCACAACTTCTTTGTTCGACATTTGAAGATTCTATTGACATGACTAAGTTAAGGGCATGACTCTGAAACCATGTTAGGAATAACGACTCTCCACAATCGTATCATATTGTCCACTTTAAACATGACCTCTCATAGCTTGGGCTTCCTCAAAGGACCTCATACAAATACAAATGTATTCCTTACTTTATAAGTGGCTGATCAATTCCCTAAATTAGCCAATGTGTCACTCCATCCCAACAATCTTCAACAAGAACATGAATAACTATTTATAGCGTTGAAAATATACCTAACATATAGTCAACTGAAAGGTTGTAACTCTCATCCACATCAATACCATAACGACTAATTATAACTTAAAACAGAATGAAACTTCCGTGTATCTATACAATCTTTTCATCCATGATTAAGCAACTTCCCTAGATATTGTTCTCGTTCTAAGTTGATAGTGATAGTACACGTCATTAGCTATTTATGGGGCTTGTTTATTGTCAGTTTAGTAAATTAATTTGCAATTTGGTAGAAATTAAAGTAATTAAAAATATTTATTGATAAATCTATTTTTACATTTTTGTTTGTTCAAAACAGAAATCTATTTTTAAACTCCCAAAACGAAACGTTTTAAAGAAAAATGACGTGGAGCGCCATTTCACAAATTCTATTTTTGACGTCATAATGACGTGGAATACACATATTTATAATAACAACTTTAAAATTGTGCTTATAATTATTTATTAATTAAATTTATTATTATTAGTATTTATTGATGCGTGCATTATTCATAAAAGATAATATATATATAAATAACTAAGAAAGAATATTAATATTTCTCGATAGGTCGGTGATATTTCTTTTAATTCATTGATGGTTGCAGTATTCACAATATTTTCAGTCTTTTTTTTTCTTTTCCGACCATAATATGAATATGGATCTTGAACGTCTGAATTACAAAGAGTATTTAGGGTCACAATGTATACAGATCATGTCTCGACCTCTGCTTTTTTATATACATTTATTTATATTATATTAATAATTTTTTATTAAAAAAATAAATTTAAACTTTTAATCTTTTAGTAGAAGAAATTAAATTATATTCACGATGATTTTATCTTTATTATCGCAAAATAATATATTTATATGATCTATTTTTAAACAAAATATTTTTAAGAACAACGATCTAGAATGCCACGTCATCAATTATGCATCGACAAGGCGCGTTACAATTGGTCCATCTTATGTGGAACGCCACATCAGCTTTTTATTCTTTTTAATTATTGTTTTTTTTTTTTTTTTAATTTTATTTTATTTCTTCTAACATACAATCTCCGACGACCGGCAGCGTTTTCTCCTACTGGGCTCTCGTTTTCAGCGGAGAGAGCTAAAAACTCGGAGGCTATGGCTGTTAGAGCTACAGTCTCTCGTTTCCCAATTGATGCTGATGCTCAGGAGAATTCCGGCCTTCCATGGGGAGTTTCCGTCACTCCTTTCGCCTCCAAGGACGAGAATGGCCGCCCTCCTGCCTACGGATCCGACGCTCACCTTCTCCCTCGCTGCGAGCATTGCTGGGCCTACTTCAACTCCTATTGCGACCTCGAGCATTGGGCCTGGACGTGTGCCCTGTGCGGCACCCTCAATGGCCTGTCTTCCAAGGCGATTGCTCGATTCTCCAACCCTGAATCCTGCCCTGAGATGATGTCCTCTTTCATAGATCTCGAGCTGCCCGGTGAGTCCTTTTGTTCTTCGTTTTCGATTTGAATTCGCCCTTTCAATTCCTTTTTCACCTTCTAATTGTCGGATTTTGGAAAGAGGATTGAAACTATGAATCTTGTCATTTTTTGTTCATTTCATGGGGTCATAGATGAATATGCTGTTGTAATTGTTTTCATGTACACGGAATTCAGCAGAAATTTTAGCCTTCTTTCTTACCATATTTCCCTCTGGTACTAAACTGCTAATGATCCTATTGATTGATATGGCATGCATTATTTCTTTTGTCTTGTGTATGGTTGTATTTGCCTCTTTTCATTCTGGGGTTTACCTTCTTTGACATTGATCTATTTTTCCCCTTTTAAAGATGAAGGCTCAGGAGGGGAAGCGATGCAAGCTCGTCCTGTATATGTTGCAGCCATTGATCTGTCATGTAAGATTCCTACTAACCCACTTAGATGCCTCTGATCCAAATAGTTGTATCCATCTTTATTTGATAGGAGGCGGGTGCTGGAAAGAAGCCAAGCATTTTAAACGAGTTTCTTAATTGTGCTATTATCATAGAAGTTGGAAAATTACCAATAAACATTACAATTTGAAGATATAATACGTGTTTTTATCAATTTCTATGATAGTAGTACTTAAGCAATTAAACTATAGTTTAGTTGATTTTATTACCGGAGTTGAATGTTTTTTTTTTATCAGTTTAATAGCAAAAAACACTACAAAGAAAAGCCCAATTAGAAGGCACCAAATTAATAGAGTCCCTCAAGTCCTAGGTGGGATTTTCTTTTTCTATTCTGGGAGGAAAGGAAACTAGACTATCTGAGTGAAAAGTGAAACTAAAAGCGGCAAAAAGCCAATGGGACTTGCACAAAGATGCTCTAGTTGGTTTGAATAAAAAAAATGTTGCCCCTACAAGAGGAAGTAAGGAAGAAGCCAATTGAGTTAAACAAACATAGGTGGGGCCATCATCTTTATCGAAGGTAATAGGTGTTTCATCAAAAGGAAGACGTTAGAGTTCTTATAAGGAAGAAGCAAATTGAGTTCAACAAACATGGGACAGGGGATTGGATTTTCTTCCCTGTGGAAGGTAATAGGTGTCTTATCCATTACGTTATGACCATATCGGTGAATGGAAGAAACTAATTGAACCATACCTGAAAATTCAAGCTAAAATGTAGCCCATGTTCGAAAGTTTTCTCTATCTCAGCACATGTCCCATAAAATTTCACAAATGACCATCTTCGGTTGGGACTTTGTCTTGGAACTAAGGGCCATATTGGAAGGAGCTAAACTACTCAACTTTTTAAAATCCTGAAAAAATCATGCCAGAACAAACTCAAGTAAATAGTTATTTCCATAAATTTTTATGTCATTTAACCAAGTTCTTTTCGGCAAGAGTAGTTAGGTCTTCTAATTATGATACTCCTCGCCCAATTTACATCAATATGGATTTTAATTTGAAGATAGATAGTTGTGTTTATTGAATAACAGTTCTTTAAGAAGCATAAACACTTTAGTTTGAGTAATGTGTGCCTAACATGTGTGCAAAATTTGGACACTCTAACACTAGTTAGACACGTAGTAGATACTTTTTAGTACGATAGATGCGTATCATTTGTTAATTGTACAAAGTGAATATAGATCCAACATTTGTTAGAATAAACTTTTGAGGATGAAATGTCTCATCTTTTGAAGCACATAAATGTTTAAACTTGTTGACTTGAATTTTCTTCTCGTATAAAATTGATACATTTAAAAAAATGTATTCTTTTATAAATGTGTTTTTGTTGTGTTAGTTTCTTAGGTTTTTAAAAATGATGTGTCATCGTATATAGTTTGTGTTGTTTCTGTGTCTCATGTCCATTTCCATATCTGTGGTTTTTAGATATACTTTTTCTTTAGTTTATTTTCATATCTTAAGGTGTGTTTGGGGTGCCGAGTTGAGTTATTAAGTTTGAAGTTGTATAGTCTGTGGAGTTAAATAACATGTATTTAGGGTATTGAGTTGTTCAGTATCGATTACGGAAGTCTATGTTTGGGGTGTTTATTTGGTACGAGTTTAGGAAGTCGGTGTTTGAGGTGCAAAGGTGTTTGTTTGGTATGAGTTTAGGAAGTCGGTGTTTGAGGTGCAAAGTTGTTTAACATGGAACTCTAAAGTTTGTGTTTATGCGGGCTGTTTTTTTCTGCATATTTTTTTGTTGTGCTCTACAATAAGAGCTATATTAGAAATCAATTTTTTTTTTTCTAAATTTAAATAATAAAGATTTATTCCCATCAAAGCAAATTTCATTTTCATTTTCACCTATTATTTGATTTAGATTGCTAAAGATATTTTTCTAGGAATTTTCTTTGAAATTTATTCTATTAGGAATCCTTGTTTTTAATTAATTGTATTGCTTTTTTAAATGTATTGTTTATTAAAAACATTTGTTCTAGTGACCTAAAAGGTATATATATATATATTAGTTAAAAAATTAGTTGCATAACAACACTTGGGCTGATGGAAGAAGTGGAATATCGAAGGGTCTCGTTTCATCAGCAATTTTGAGTATCAGACCTTTCATCATGGCTTTCTTCAGGTTCTTATAGGTTGACATTCTGGACTCGAACTCCAGTTGTTGTCTTTCCTCATTAACTTTTTCGAGGACCCAACATGTTTTGAGAATCCTTCGAAGAATTGCTGATAGTAATTGGCTAATCTGAGAAAGGAAGATGGGGTCCTCGGTTGTAATAATTCTAGTTGGGCGGTCCCCACCACGAATTTCCATCTCTGTTGGAAGGATTTATGGTCTCTCCCTCCAATTCCAAGTCTGTCATCCCCCACTTTTGGGCAAGCTGGATTGATTATTACTATTGCCTTTCACTTGAGGAAGTTTGATCTCGTTTCAAATTTTGGGATTGATCGCTACTAACGTCAAAGAAATGCTCTGTTGCTGCGTAGGCAGTGAAAGGTTTTGAGTTCGTTGTTTATATAGTTTGGACTTCGTCCACTACTTCGGCCCTCTGACAAAAAAGAGGCTTTGTCTTTTTCGGGCATATCATGAATATCTAACATAAACTTGAAAAACTACTTGATGTAGTCTCAAGTATTCGTAGTATGTTTCAATTCCCTCAATTTCTGTCTCTTAATATCTCGATATTCTTAGTAGTGAAAAACTGGGAACGAAGTTCTTGTTTTAATCTTTCCCAGGTGTCTATGGTACATCAATTGTCTTGAATATCCATATTCCTTGATCTCCACCACAACTTTGCTTTGTCAATTAGATGCATTGTTGTCAACGTGACCTTTGCTTCTTCTATCACGATATTTGTGGCTTGAAAGTGTTGTTCGAGGTCAAAGATAAAGTTCTCTAGAGCCCTAGCATCTCTAACCCCACATAAGAGCTTAGACTCTGGACCTTTATCTTGTTAAACTGGACCGTGTTCTATGTCGGGGTTCGGTTTCCTACTACTCTCATGATGAGGTTTAGTCTGGCGGTCAAATCCATTATTGTGGCTCTAACCATATCAAAGACAACTTTTACATCTTCAGAAAAGTCTGAGGCCATTTGAACTATCACTTTTTCAGAGTTGTCTAAATCTTTGACATGTTCCTCCATGCAGACAATAGAGCTTGTCAATCTCTCCCCATGCTCAAAGCCACCTGCTCGTGTGATTTTACCGCGACACTAGACACATACATTCCAAGAGCAAATCATTAGTTGATCATTGACTGTTATTAGAAAAATATCTGCTTACTTATTAACCATTCAATATATTTTTGGAGGAGATACAACTATACTTTGTTACAGAATATAGCTCTATCGTAATTTTTTTCCTATTAATTTTTGTAGTCTGTTTATTTCATTTCTAGTACTTTCTGCTTTGAAGTGAAGATTAAAAGTTTTTATTTTCACATAATGAATCTGGTTAAATAGGATGGATAAATGATTGAAAAGGAAATGCATTCGGAAATACCTAATTGTCGAGTGATTGGGCCAACTTGTAGACACCTCAATTAATCTCACCTTCTGCCAACTTGTAGACACCTCAACTAATCTCACCTTCATCCTTCTTTCTCTCTCTCCTTTTTCCCCCTGTTAATTCTCTTCACCCTTTCCATATTATTTTATTTGGTTTTCAACTGCAGCTTCAGAAGAATTTTTGGAGCTCACCAAAAGTGCATTACTGGCAGCTTTAGAAGGTATTCAAGTGTTGGATTAAAACCCTATTTTCTTGTAAATCTGTAATTCTTGTTAAGTCCTTTTATCTCTGTGCTATTTTAATATTCCTTGTAGCTCTTGGGCCTGGTTCACTTTTTGGTCTTGCTACCTTCAGCCACAAACTAGGTCTATACGATGTTCAAGGTCCCATACCCATTGTGAAGAATGTCTTCATTCCCCCTGATACGGAGGGCACTCTGCCAATTGAACTTGAAGATGTAATGCCTTTGTTGCAGTTTTTGGCACCGGTATGTCAAAGATGTCATTTTGTCTACCTTTGTACTTTATATAATTGATTGTATTGTCAATTATCAATCAGAAGCTGGTTATCATCACCTTCCATGCATCATGATTGGATGAGCCTGTAATTTAATAATCTAATTGCAGGTGGAAACCTGTAAGGATCGCATTGAGGCTGCTCTCGAAACTCTTCGACCAACCACGTCATGGGAGAGAACTACAGCAGCAGGTCAAGGAATAGATGGTATATTGATGGGTGGAAGAGGTTTTGGTGTGGCTATGGAAGCACTCCTTAATTACCTCGGATCAGAATATGGGAGCATATTTGCATTAGGTAAGCAGGGGAAGGCTCACCTAATAATTTCTCTGTTCTCAAAGAAGTGGCATTGAGCAATGCCTATTTTTCTTTCAATCAAAGGACACAAATTCTAATGTATGGTGTTGTCTTCTTTACTTCAGCTAGAATTTTTGCTTTCCTGTCTGGCCCTTCTGATTATGGAGCTGGTCAACTTGACACGAGGCGATATGGGGAGCAATATGCTAGTAAAGGAGAGGATGCAGACCGTGCTTTACTTCCTGAGCAGACCCCATTTTATAGGGAGTTGGTAATATGGATAATTAATCGTTGCTCTGATCTATTTTAATGCTTTTCAAGATTTGTAAGTATTAATTTACATGTTCCAGGCTGCAGTTGCCGTCCAAGCAGGAGTTTGTGTCGACATATTTGCTATTACAAATGAATACACAGATTTGGCATCCTTAAAATTTCTTAGCATTGAAAGTGGTGGCTCACTATGCTTCTATTCAAGTACAGATGACTCAACTCTTCCTCAGGATATGTAAGTATATAGCAGTTTGTAATATTCTTCTCACTTCAATTAAAAAGAAATAAAACATCCAGGACTCTATAGCCTATATGCTTTTAGTTATAAATCGGTTTAAATTGCATATAGGATTAATAATGCACTTATGAACTAATGATTTTTCAAGTAAAATACATAGTGCATGAGAGATTGTTTTTATCATCTACTAGAATAAATATATGTTAATACAGATACTAATATTTGAAACCCATACAAACCTGCATTCTGAAATTGCTATCACTTAGGAGATTGTTTAATGACAGAATTCTATTGCAGGTATCGGATGTTAAGTCGGCCTTATGCATTTGGTTGTGTATTGCGATTAAGAACTTCTACTGAATTCAAGCCTGGCCGTTCTGTGAGTTTGAAATGTTGTTTGAATTACATATAACTTTTAGGCTAACCCTTCAAATATTTTATATCATACTAATTTTCTTAACTATTCTGCAGTATGGTCATTTTTTCCCGGATCCACAATATGAGAATGTTCAACACATAATCTGTTGCGATTCTTATGCAACATATGCGTATGACTTTGAATTCGCAAATAATGTTGGATTTTCAAGGTACAGAACTACTATTATAGTATTTGTGGAATTATTTTCCCTTGTTGACATGCTTCAAAACAATTTATAATATAGTATGATGCGTTTTTGTAATCTTCTTGATATTAAATGCTAAGAAATACCTCTCACAGTCAGTGATGGTTGCTTTCCGACACCATAATCTAGCTAATTGTAGATGCATTCACATTTATAGTTATGGACAAACTTAAATGAAAAAGAGCAGAAAAAGAGCAGTGAGCTTGAACCTGCTTGGTTTGATTATTGTTTTGTAAGTGTGTTTTGGAACTTTTTTATTTTTATTATTTTTTTAATAAGAAACTGATCTTTCATTGAGCGAATAAATGAATATAAGGGCATACAAAAGGACAAGTCCAACAAAAGGAAAGTTCATGACCTAACCATTGAAAAGGACTTCAATTCAACAAAATAAAACTTAGCTCATAATTTCAGAAAGAAAGCATAACCAATGCCCATAATATTATGTTGGAACATCAATCAAACCAATTACAAATCCTTTCTTTCCTTCACTAAGGAGGTCAAGGGTAGGAAATCTTCAGAGAGGATGTTGCCTTTACTCCAAAAAGGTTGGAGAATTTTTCAAGAGAACAAATCCTTATGTGAAGAGGTGGTCTTGCTCATGAAGTTTGAAGTTGGGTTCAGTTTATCTGTATATACTTCCATGTGCTTTCCTTTTGCTCTCTGTTCTTGATAGTTAATAAATAGGAAGAGGGGAAGGGGAGTGGTTCATTTGTTATTGGAGGATATTTTTTCACCTTGCATTTTGTAGCCGCCGTGTACAACTTTATATTTTCTTTTGATTTTTTGGCTGTTTCCTTCGCCAAACAGCTTTACTTAATACTTGTATCATCCTTAAGGACAGTCTAGTTTTATGAAAAAATGTCCATAAAATCAAAATTTTTCGACTCTGTTCAAGTTTTCATTTCCTTGCAAATAAGTTGGTTTAGTCTCTGACCACATTGAATTTCGCCAACTTTCTGTTCTTGTAAAATATTTTAAATTTATAAATCCATCCCGTTAAATACTTATTGTTTGCCAGCTTTATACTACTAATCATTATACGATGATCTTTTGCAGGCATGCTCCTGGGCTCCCTATTGTGCAGATTGCTTTCCAATATACAGTTGTTGTGCCTCCTGAGGAGCTTTCTAGTTCTGTTTCATCTAGTAGGTACATCCAAAGATACAGAAACTTTCATTGAAGTTTTTCTTATTTTAAATGCTCCAAAATATAAACATCGTCTAACATGTGTTTGTGTTCAATAGGTTGATTCTCTTGTGTTTTTGATGCCTCATTCAAGTGTTGAATGTCAATAATATATTTATCAATGTATCAATATCAATTTGACTGTCCGTCCAGTCCTCAATTACGAGTTAACATTTTCTTGGATTGGTTCTTCTTAACGATTTTAACATTAACAGTTAGGTCACGACATTACAGCTTTCATTCTCATACTAAAAGCGTGCACACATTTCATTAGTTTTCTCTTGTTTGTGACGACATGGTTGAGGGATTTTAATCACTGTGATGACATGCATAATGCGTCCAGAAAGAATGGCTCTGATACTTTTCTTGCTCTCATTGCTGACACACCCACTCGCTTTGGTTTACGAATGCTTAAAATCCATGTCACTTTCTAGGCTTTATTTTCAATTAATTTCCTCCTTAATGAAGTAGGAAGATTAAAATGATCATAGAAAATGTTTATTGTCTATCCAGTTTCTTTTCTATTCCAGTTTCAATTTCATTGAAGGTCATCATAATCTCTAACTTAGTTCCTTTCATGAAGAGAAAGTAAGAAACTTCCTATGAGAAAAAAACATTCCCTCTGGATTCTTTTTGTCTGAAATCAGTGTTTCATAATTTATGTTGCCATTAATATACTTTTCTCTTGTCAGTTGCTTATAGGACAAGTTATTGTGACTAACTTGACGTATGATGGATTGTTTATGCAGAACCGAACATTCCCTTAAACGAAGACTGAGGATACGAACTATACAGTTCGGTACTGCTCAAAATTTTAACGAGCTTTACGATAGTGTTGAGCCTGAGGTGGTTCTCTCATTGCTTGTCCATAAGGTAAGTCCTTTCCAATTTATCTGTACCAACAATCTGCTCAAAATTTTAACGAGCTTTATGACAGTAATGAGCCTGAGGTGGTTCTCTCATTGCTCATTCACAAGATAAATCCTTTCAAACACAACTGTACCAACAAAACAATCTGCTATAAATATATCTAACAAAGTGATTATCATGGGAGCATGCTGAATTTCTTTACAGTCATGGTAAACAGACAAACAATATGAATATTTTAGTCAGGACTTAAATGGATAAACGTATCACTACAGCAAAAGAATATAATTTATTTATTGTCTTGGTGGAAGACCACTTGTTTGGAACTGTACTAATAATCCTAGAGAACCCTTGTTGCCCCCAGGCTGCCCCATTGGCAAAGGATCATGGTGTCTGAGTAACATCTATCCAAAGTTGTGTGGTCAAAATTTTGGGTGAGTTTAATAAGAATAAATCTTGATATCTTCTTTGTTCGGGTATCTTCGAATTAGTGGGATGCTAGGTTGCTCGGTTTTCAAAACATCTTATAAAATCCTTGTTAGAGAGAACGGAGACTTTAGAGAGATTTTTGTTTTTTGATTTTTAAAGAGAGAAGAGTGTAGTGTATACATTTACTCTAATTGAAGAGTATGAATCATCATGGGTTAGCCTAGTAGTCAATAAGAGCCCGTAAATAATAAAAAGCTACAAGTTAATTTGGCAACTAACTGTTGTAGAGTCAGATGATTGTCTCATGAGACTTGTGAGATTGTGCAAGTTGGTTCGAAAAACACTCATGTATAGGAGAGTCTGTGCTTCTTAGAACTATTGTAATTAAAAAGGAAAATATAATTAAATATTAAATTAATATGTAGTAGTTAACATTGAGCAAGACAAGGAGTTTAACACATTGTTAGCTAAAATCTCAGCAATAGTAAAGTGGTTCAAAGTAGTAGCAATAGCACACGCCTCCTTAGTAGTAGGAAAGGAGAATCAATTTAGCACTCTACCTTCTCTCCAAGGCCTCCTTGACACCCGAACTACTAAGTAGGGTTCTTTTGGATAATGGAATGGGCACAATTTTAGTAAATAAAGTTTTCTAATCTAAAAGCTTCAATTTACTAATTAAATTTTGAGTGCAATAGAGTATAACAAGAGAGAATTATTGAATTCACATGTAATTACATTGTATTCCTATTTATAAATTCTCCAAAACAAGGCACCTATAAAATATTTTTAAGAATGCTCGCAAAATATTAATGCAAAGTGAGATAAGGATACGGAGTTGGCTATTTCTAGTACTCATTCATGCTCACCTAATTACTTCCCTGTTGACTGATTTTTACAGATTACAGAGCACTCTTATCTCTTACCCATATGCGTATTTGCTACTAGCTATATTTGCATTGTGTCACTGACATTTATGTTGTCTTGACCATACTTCTATTTCTCAAGGTTATATTAGCTTCTTTGGAGCAAGGTGTTCGAGAGGGCAGGGCTCTACTTCATGATTGGCTTGTAATTCTTACTGCCCAATACAATGATGCTTATAAACTCGTTCATTACAAAAATGGAGCTTCAGGAACTTCTCTGGTCGATGTTGCATTCTCTCAGTGTCCGCAACTTCAATCTCTACCTCGCTTGGTATTTGCATTACTTAGGAACCCTCTCCTTCGTCTTCACGAGGAAGGTATCCACCCCGACTATCGGATCTACCTGCAATGCCTTTTCAGGTAATTTGTGAACATTTTATTTAGAAGATTGCCATTTGCATTTTATTTATCTTTGATAAATAAGAAAGTAATCGTTGGTGTTTTCCGAGAATTTTACGTAGACCTCTTTGAGATATATAGTCTTTTTTGTGCAATTCCAAATGGGAAGTAAGTCTTCGGATCTTATTGGTGAAACTGAACGGATCATCCATTTTCTTTTTTTTTTTCTTGTGAAATGACTGAGCTGAATGAAATTTTTACCATAAAATGAAATCTTCTTAGCCTCCTTTTTAAATTATTATTGATCATGCTACTTAATTTGATATACACAATAATGTTAATTTGATGTCTTAGGTGTATATATTTTCTTAACCTACACTTGATTCAGTTATACTATTTCTTTGGTGGGGTATGCACTGATTTAGAAATTTGATGCAACTTGATAATTTTGTGTTTAGCAAAAAAAGCTATAAGAATATCATTTTCATATATATATTAGTCTTCTCTCCCTCGGTTTCTCAAAATGTGACGTTGCCGTGTAATTCATGCGTCTTTTACTGGCGCAGTGCACTTGAACCAAGTTCCCTACATTGTGCCGTGTATCCAGTATTGGCATCATATTCTACTCCCGACATTCAAGCATATCCACGACACTCGTTGAGTCGTGCTGCACTGATTACGAGCGGCAGTCCGATATTTTTCCTAGACGCATTCACAACTCTAATTGTGTTCTATTCTTCCACCGCAGACCCTACACTTCCATTTCCTCCTCCTCAAGATTGTAAGATAATTCTTTGCTTTCATATGAAATGGATGTTACTTCAAAATTCAGTTGAAGTCTTTTTTTTTAACTTTGTCGTGCTGATTTTCAGGTTCGTTAAGAACTACAATTAACGAACTAAAACAAGAGAGATGCATCACCCCAAGACTCATATTTATTCGTGGAGGTCGGGATGATGCTACAGCTTTTGAAAACTATCTTATTGAGGAACAGGATGTCGATGGAAGCGGCCTGACTAGCGTCATGGGTTTCGTTTCCTTTCTCGAAGATGTCAAGCAGGGCGTTTTGGAATATCTGAAATAGATTGCATTGCTTGAAGTTCATCTTCCATGGCAACCAAAAGCAGCAATACATGTTTCAAATGTCCAGGTATTTCAGCCACTCTTGGAATCCGCAATAGAGGTATCTATATGAATGTTTGCAGCAAATTTGGTTTTCCTGATGGCATAGAATTGAAGATCCTCATTGTGGTGGACACTACAAAAGATCATTTTCAGGTGCATACTACTTATTGCTGTATCTTTATTATAGCCATAATTTTCTTGTCTGAACAAAAAAAATATAGATATGAGACTAGTTAGAGCTGTTCTCATTAGATATTTTTTCAGTTTTGTATTCGGATGGTTGAAATATTCTTCTATCTTTTTTTTTTTTTTTTATAGATAAGTTGATAGGGGAATTTTATTCTTATGGAATAATTGATTTGCTTGGAAACATTGAGCTGTTTAGATCTATAAATGCAGGGTCCTTTTTCCATTACAGGTCTATGAGTTCGTTTTCGAGGATATAGTTTTGAACTTCATGGGTCGTTTACTCACATGAACCAATCAATTTATGTCTTAACATGGGAGAGCTAAAGATTGCTAGAGAATTTAATCAGATTATTTGCTGAAATTTTCTTTTATATGTTATGATTCGGTATCTGACTAAGAGATTTATAATAATTGATCTTTATGTCGTTTCTTAATATGTATGGCCTATAAAGAGAAAACGTTTGTTGAAATGAATTTTTTTACTTGAAAGTTGGGTTTGGGGGTGTTCTAACATTAAACCAATATAGGCAAAATTCCTATACTAACTACGAAGAGAGTAGGTTGTGGTCTTTTGCAACCATACTGTGTGTGGTCCTCACGTTATGACAAGTAAAGCAGTGACCCTCAATTGAACAACTTTGCCATAACTTAGCACGGACCCTCAATTGAACCACTCTGTCGTAGCTTGATTCATATACCATCAATTGGGATATATATAAATGTTTGCAATAGAGGGATCTATATGAATGGGCACTTTCAATTGAATAACTTTGTGACATACCAAGAACACTCTTATGCCTATTCCTCTTTTAGTTGTCTCAATCTCGATTTAGCTAGACAGGTTTTACTTATCACATGAATCTCTTTTCCTTTTTCCTTGTTTTGAGTTTCAATTGAAGGTTGCATTAAGTTTATTTTAATTGTGGTCCTGACTCTTATTTACATGGCGGGGCTCAAAATTTAATGTTTGACTTAGTTAACATAGCTACCAAGCTCGTTTTATTATCTTTTAGTGAAGTTGATACTAAAATTGAAGGCTTATAATAGTGAAAACTATAGGAGTTATTTTCATCGTATACAAACAAATGAAGAGTAAAACATCTACGAATCTTCAACTTTCTCAAATACATTCGAAAATTTATTCGGAACAAAATCCATTTCAATCCAACAATTTTGTCTCATTCAAAATCAATTTCAAAATAATTTAAACAATATATGGAATTCAAATTAAGCCATTAATTCAAAGTTAATTGATGAAATTCCATATTTTTGTAGACAATATAAGTAATTAAACTAATTGAAGAAAATGAATAAATAAAGCACTTGAGAAGAAGATCAGGACATATGGTAAAGCTGTCTAATTTGACAAATAATTAAACAACGCTTTTGACTATTATTATTATTATTATTATTATTATTATTATTATTATTATTATTATTATAATAGCAGTTGAGAAGTTGAGTTGTACACTACTTGCTTTTTCCATCTCCATATTTTAAATGTTAAAATTTAGTTTTTTGAAAAAAATTAAATTTCTTTGATACATTAAAGGGAGACTAAGGAACGAGACATTAATGAAGAAATATGTACTAATTACTGCTTAGTGAAGTCGCGAGAACTAAATTTAAGCTAATCAAGTAAATTAAAATTAAACCGGTCACATTTTATCTAAAAAATACTAACTCTAAGAAAAAAAATATAGTATATAGTACTTTATTTCAAAAATATCATTCAACTCTCGAGGGTTTAAAAAATACCATTAAGTTTTATTAATACCTTTTTTAACTTTTTTAAAAAGTT
Source organism: Cucurbita pepo subsp. pepo (assembly GCF_057944985.1). NCBI lineage: Eukaryota > Viridiplantae > Streptophyta > Magnoliopsida > Cucurbitales > Cucurbitaceae > Cucurbita > Cucurbita pepo. The sequence continues at coordinate 5,020,731 of NC_141806.1, read as the reverse complement.
AAAAAATACTTTTGTGATTAATATTTTGTTTAAAAAATACCCATAAAATTTTAAAAGTAGTATTAACACTATGTTTAGGCATAAAAAAAAGTGAAACAATTATTTCGATCAATACATAGACAAACGTTGACGAAGCGACATCTTATAAATTATCTTCAGACTTTTTAATGTTACTTTTGAAAGTTTATGAGTATTTTTTATTATTTAAGCGTATTAATGAAACTTTTGAAAATAAGAGTATCTTTGAAGATATTTGTAAGGGTATTTTTTTAATATAAAAGTATTAATAAAATATTTAAAAATTTTATTTTTGAAAGGAGACGGTAATATAACATTAAAAAAAAAAAAAAAAAAAAAAAAAAAAAAAAAAAATATGAAGAATTTAAAATTGAATAGTCCAAAATCCGCGGAAGCCATCAGCGTTGCGTATAGAATCCGTAGAATTCTATTTCCGTCGGTTACTAAGACGAACATTTGAAATAAATGATCGCAAAACGAATACCCAAAATCCGCGGTATCATCTTCAATCCAAGAACCTAAGCAACCGCGTATTCCATAATTCCTCTGCAATTTTTTCCCCTGTTTTCACTTTAAATCCCACCCAGATTCTCATCGGATAAGCATCAGAACTCGCTTTTCCTGCCACCGTTTCAGATTTCATCCTTGAAAGAGAGATCCCAGATTCGAATCCTTCCCTGATTCAATTTTATTACCCATTTCCTCTCTTTTTTGGCCATCAATGGCGTCTTTCTTTGGTAGATTCACTTCCCATTCCAATTCCAATTCCCATTCCCATTCCCATGCCCCATCGGCGCCATCAGCACCGTCCGAGCCGGAAACCTACGGCCATGGCAATTCTCACGGGACAGCTTCGCCGTATTACTCCCAACAGCACCAGCCGCAGCCTTATGGGTCTAATTATGGTGGGGTTTCTTCATATGGGTCTTATGGCTTTCCGCCAGGGACAAGCCCTGAGGTGATTAGGAGCTTTCAAATGGTGGATAAGGATCGAAGTGGATTCATCGATGAGAATGAATTGCAGGAAGCCCTTTCTTCTGGCTACCAGAGGTTTAGTCTTAGAACCGTTCGTTTGCTCATTTTCTTGTTCCGAAATCCGATCGATTCCTCCAGAATGGGTGAGTTTCTTCTTGTTTTTTCTCTAATTTAATCCTCTTGGTTTATTTTGGATCATTGGTGCAATATTGGGTTTCTAAATTTTGCAATCATAATAAGTTAGTTATAATCGTTCTTTAGGCATTAATTTGTATATGTTTCTCCTTTTGGTTGCCTTTCTTGGAAGTGAAATGTTCTGTTTTGTGTTCTTGTCCTCTTTCCTTTAAAGGAATGTCAACCATGAACATAAAGTATTTGCCAATTATATTCAACTTGTTTTTAAAATATTCAAACATCGACTAAGTTTGGTGGTGCCTTTTCATTTAACAATGTGTGTCTGAATTGGCTGTTGCAGGGCCTAATGAGTTTACAGCTTTGTGGAACTGTCTTGGCCAATGGCGTGTAAGTAATGCGATTACTCTCTATCTTCTTCATGGTGCATGTTAGGAATCACGAACTTCTACAATCGTATGATATTGTTTACTTTGAGCATAAGCTCTCATGGCTTTACTTTTGGTTTCTCGAAAAGGTCTCATATCAATAGAGATAGTATTCCTTACTTAGAAACTCAGGATCAACCCCTTAGTTAGCAGATGTGGGACTCCTCTTCCAACAATCCTTCCCTCGAACAAAATACACCATAGAGCCTCCCTTGAGGTCTATGGAGCCCACGAACAGCCTCCCCTTAATCGACTCCTTCTTTGGAGCTCATGGAACAATGTACACCATTTGTTCGACACTTGAGTCACTTTTGACTACACTTTTGAGGTTCAAAACTTTTTTGTTCGTTATTTGAGGATTCTATTGACATGGTTAAGTCTGATACCATGTTAGGAATCACGAACCTCCATAATGATATGATATTGTCCACTTTGAGCATAAGCTCTCGTGACTTTATTTTTGGTTTCTCCAAAAAGCCTCATAGTAATGGAGATAGTATTTCTTACTTATAAACTCATGATCAACCCCTTAATTAGCTGATGTGGATTTGTTTTTGCTCAGAGAAAGATGGTGGTAATGAAATTAGAACTTCGACCTGAAGTAAATGATTGGTTTCAAGTTTCATTGTGAGCTGTTTTGTGGATATAGAATTACTGATCAATAGCTTGTGATGAGTTTTTGAATTAAAACCATGATAGGATTAGATACCAGAGAAGCATTTATGCTGATTCAATATGTTGAAGCTAAAACTACACTAGATGCACATGTAGTCGTAGTAGTCGGCTCAGACGCGAGTCCGCTTTCTTTTTTAAGAACATCTACCATGCCTTGAATAGCTTACTACTTTCGGTTGTGTCCCGCCTCACTGACTCATACATTCCCCTAAAGAATGAGGCTAGAGCTATCTTACACTCATAAGAATCTCCAGCTCACCTAGCACCTATTAGTTCAATTCTTTTTCTTAGATTTCGGAACGCTCTAAATAAGAATATGCACTCAGCTCAGGTAGGTCCATCTACTTCCGAATTTGCCCTCTTTTGGTGCACCACCCATGTATGTGGTTTATCTCTAAAGAGTTCTCGAAACTTATATGATATCTTAGTTCAAAACTTAGGTTACTTTTCTTTCTTTCTTTTTTGGTGATTTATTTCTTCATGATTATCAATATTGTGCCCTAAGACTGAGAATGAATAAGCAATTTGCAGGGCACCTTTGAGAGGTATGATAGAGATAGAAGTGGGAGAATTGATGCAATGGAAATGAGGGATGCACTCTATGGTCTTGGCTATGCAGTTCCTTCTTCAGTCCTTCAACTTCTAATTTCACTATACGATGATCGAAGTGGTCGTCGAGTTGAATATAATTTCGACAGTTTTGTCGAGTAAGTGTGTCAAATTGTTAAATACGTATTGCTTTTTATATGCCCAAAACCCTTTGATGCTTACATTTCTGGTATTGTTTTCTTTTTCATTGCAGGTGTGGCATGATAGTAAAGGTGAGATTTCAGTCCTTTTATTACTTCCTAATTCCTAATATCATCATGTTTACTCGACTATATAATACTCTAGATCGTTCTTGTCGAAGTAATCAAATATCGCTTTGTACGTGTGAACCAATGCTACGGAGTACCGCTCTTTAAGTAAAACTACAAGCGTTTTGTTCATGGTTACCAGTAGTTTTAGTATCATATTGTTCGTGATAGCACGTGCTTTCAAATGTAATATCATTTCTAAACCCAATGCTTGGAAAATTTCAGGGGTTGACCGAGAAATTCAAGGAGAAGGATAGGCATTACACGGGTTCGGCAACGCTTACATACGAAGATTTCATGGCAACTATCCTCCCATTTCTTGTGTCATACAGTTGAAGCCCTCAAAGGTGATGAATATATATGTCTTTATGGGTTGGATTTTGTGTAGTATCATCTCTTCATTTGTTGTTTACTTGAAATGGTAGAAGCTGTACATTCAGGGAAGCTGCTGTTTATGTTGGCATGAGAGAGTTTCCATGTACAGATATTATATTCCTTTCGTCTTTTTTGTTTCTTCTGTTTTGATTCTGCTGATTAGAATTTTTTATTTGTTGATTTGTTTAGATTATTTGTCACTTATTTTAATAAAGTTTTGGAATGCATTGCTATGGTTTATTTGAGAGAGTGCAGTTTTTATGCAATTTCGTAAACGGCATGTATTGTTATCGTTGTTAGCCTCACGATTTTAAAATGCGGCTGGTAAAGAAAGGTTTTCAGACTCTTGTAAGGAATGTTTTGTTCTCATTTCCAACTGATGTGGGATCTCACAATCCACCCCCTTCGGAGCTAGCGTCCTCATTCGTACACTGCTCGATATCTGGCTCTAATACCATTTGTGACAGCTCAAACCCACCCACCGTTAACATATATCGTCCGCTTTGATTCATTACTATCGTCGTTAGTCTCACGGTTTTAAAACGCGTCTGATAGAGAGGTTTCTACACCCTTGTAAGAATGTTTCGTTTCCCTCTTTCATCGATGTGAGATCTCACAATCCACGACTTGCATTCTCTTTGGCGCACCACCTAATGTCCGACTCTGGTACCATTTGTAATCGTTCAAGCGCTAACATATATTGTCTACTTTGACCCATTATATATCGCCGCCAGCCGCATGGTTTTAAACCCGTTTGATAGAGAAGTTTCTACACGTTTATAAAGAATGATTTGTTTCCTCCTCCAACCAGTGTGAGATTTCACAATCCACCCCCTTCAAGGCAGAGTCTTCACTGGCACACAACCCAATGGCTAGCTCTGATACAATTTGTAATAGCTCAAACCCATCGTTAACATATATTGTCTACTTTGATCCTTTACGTATCGTCGTCAGCCTCACGATATTTAAACGCGTATTATAGAGAGAGGTTTCTACACTCTTATAAATAATGTTTTATTCTCCTCTCCAACCGATGTGGGATCTCACAATCCACCCCTTCAGGGCTAGCGTCCTTGCTGGCACACCACCCGGTGTCTAGTTCTGATACTATTTGTAATAGCTCAAGTCCACCGCTGACATATATTGTCTGTTTTGGCTCGTTACATATCTTCATTAGCCTCACGGTTTTAAAATGCGTTTGTTATAGAGAGGTTTCTACACTCTGCTTCATTTTCCTCTCCAACCGATGTGAGATCTCACAATCCACCCTCCTTCGGGGCCACTATCCTTGCTGTACACCGCTTGATGTCTGGCTCTGATACCATTTGTATAGCTCAAACCCACTACTAACAGATATTGTCCGCTTTAGCCTATTACGTATTGTCGTCAGCCTCTTAATTTTAAAACGAATCTACTAGAAAGAGATTTCTACACCTTTATAAGAAATGTTTTACGTTATTCTCCGAACCTCACACTAATATATTAGTAAAAGGTGGTTGAAGGTAGTTGAGTAGTAGACATGAATTTGGTCCCAATATTCAACCCACCAAGCCAATTGGACCCAACATTCCAAATTCAATCTCTACTACTACAGCTGAATGGTAGGGCTATTGATTTATTGTTCAAAGCATTTCATGATAACAAAAAAACATAATGAAAGGATAATAGTTAGTTGATTCCTTCTGGTCGGAAAGTGATTCCCATTATCAAATTATATAATAACTGTTTCTATGAGCTGTGGTGGTTACTTTGTCATACACATTGCAATCACAACTACTTTTTTGTCGGAATAATTTCTAAACAAATTCGTATGAATTTGTATGTTATAGAAATTTTATATAATTTTTTTTAAAAAAAACTATACTTTTGAAGAATGAAGTAGATATAGTTATGTAGGAACCGTTGTGAGTACTTTGATCTGCCTACAAGGAGGTATTTTTCGACAATGAACCCTTCATGACAGTTGCTCAGAGCTACGGGGATATGAAGTCTAGATTCTTAGATCGTCCAATTCTGTTAAGAAACGAAGGAGATCAAGAGGTAAAAATCTTAAATTTTAGTTTCAGTTTTCCTCGAGATTCGAGAAGATTTCTTAGAGTTAGGTTATAAATTTTTTGATGTATTGCTCTACTGAAGATTTCACACCGGTTTTGTGAAAGAATCCGGAGTTGAATCGAACCGAAAGTTAGAGTTCCAATGAATGTCAAGAAATTGTAAGTTATTATCAATTTGGCCACGTGTCAGCAATAGGAATTCGGGAATAAGTCGTGCATGCCTCCGTCAACCCAGAATCGAAGGCTCGCTTGGCTTCATGCGACCCAAGAACGAGCCAAATGAACCGAATGGTTGATCCGACCCACACGTATCCCTCGTTGCTGCATGTGTGAATCCGTGTGTGTTCGACGACCGTTTGTCAGTTTTTCGTCCCGATTTTGTTACTAACCCTAATTTTATTTGAATTAGGACCTACGAGAGAAACTTCATTAATTTTAGAGCTCATAACATGCAGAAAAGCTAACTCAGGAAGACACGTGTCATCCATGTAAGTAACAAACAGACTTTAGAAAAGTAATACTTGTATGGTTCGCTAGGACGGACTAACATGTGAGCATATCTTGTTACTTACATGATGGAGGATAATTCTAGGCATTCAGATCGTCCTATTTTATCAAAAATCGAGAAAGAACAGAGGTTCGATCAAGAAGGGTAAGTGTGAGTTTTCTGTATAAATTGAATGCTCATATTTCATGTGGAGGATAGTAATAAATTCCAAGGAAATGAAATCAGATTAGAGCTATACAACGTTGGTGAAGTAACTAAGTTGATTCGAGTTTTGTGTAATAAGGTATACAAATGTATGAAAATTTAAATGGAATCGAAAACTCACTATTTTCTAGAAAAAAAGATTTAGGGAGAAGAACACTAGTAACACGTGTCAAATGGCAGGCGACGGAGCACGTCTTGCCTAGTGGATGACACGTGTTGGGCATTGTATAAAAACGCTTTCGACTTTAGGCAGAGATGCATGTCATGGATCGACTTGACTCGATAGATATCCGACCCAAGATCTACATGCAACCTGAATACCATACAACTAACTCGAACCAACGATCGACTTGTTGACCCAACTGACTCGACTCTCAACATGTTTAGAACTTCAAAATGGCGTTTTTTTGGATAAGTGTTCTATTTGTGTTAAGGAAAATTATCGAAATGCTCCTATAATGAGATTATGAGATGCATGCTGATTTTTATATTTACCGGCGAGCAAGGAAGAGAATATGCATGATAGAACTCAAGTAAGAAAAGTTGGTAAAGTACCTTATGCATGATGTGGATAATGACCAAAATACCCCTAATGCTATAATGGAAGATGAAATATTGTAATCTATGCTCCGGGTGGTTGATGAATGACATCTCCTTATTGAGCTTGTATGTTTTAAGGATTTGGTATGTTTAGCTCTAAGTGATTGATTGTGTATTATCCCTGTAGAGCGTGTTTATTTGAATAGAACTAAACCTAGAGTGCTAGAATTAGGTTGACTAGACGATGACCTAGCTCAGAACGATCTAGTAAACTGAGCACCTTAGGATCGTGAGTTACAGTCATAGGGTCTAAACCCTAGTGCTTCGAGACTAAAAAAGAATTGAGGAGTTAGATTAGAGTACCTTGGAGTTGAAAGTCCACGTTAAGACATCTAACCGCCTTAAGAACCCAGTAGACCTCATTGGTACCTAGAGATGACCAACGCCATATTTAGAATATGTGTCTTTTGTGCTTTAGGTGTTCGATACTAATATCTCCTTAACAAACATGCATGAGTGAACCAAGTTAAGATTAGGGCGTTACAACTAGAGCGGTTTATACGTTGATCTAGGTCAATGCTTTTTCAATAGATCATGCACTCTAAGATCATGAGTGACGATTAGAGGTTTAGACCCGAGTGCATCGAAAGATTAGATTAGCTCTGAGGAGCTAACTCTCAGTGTCTTGGAAACGTGAGATAAGATTTAAACTGCCACATGCCCCTAAGAATTCAATAGATTGCTACGACACCCAAGTATGACAAAGGTAGCTTATCAAACCTCTAGCAGTACGTATGGTCTCACCAAAACCTCCACTAGCAGTAGTAGCTCTCCAGGCTGTTAGTTATTTATAAATGTCATTAGAATCTTCACTACCCTTTTCCACTTTGATACTAGTACTATCGAGCTAGGCCTAGGCCGGTTAGGGTAGTGCATCAAGGTGACTAGTCGCCCAACCTTGAGGAAGTTCCAAGACAACAAACTCTTCATGAGAGGAGGAGCGGAACCACAAAGATTGACTCATAATCTAGCCGACACACGAGGGTCCCCACAAAAAGGGTTCGTCAGCTAACCTTCCATGGTTTACATGCAAGCTAGCAATCACCATACTGTCCCACAAAAAATTTATGAAGTAGCAATAACTCTGATCTTTCATTGTGTAGGCTGAGCAAGCTACCTAAGTAAAAATGAAAAAAGGTTGTAAAACTTATATAGACTCCTAGGGGGTAAGATTCAGATAAGAGATGAGCTCGGAATTTTGAGGCACCGCAAATGCTTAAATAGTAGTAGAGACTAGACCCGAACTTCTCACCGCCTAAAGTAAAATATGTGGATACTTATTAGGTTAAGAATGTGATGAGAGTCTACAAGTAGGTTGCTTATTGAGTATTTTTATATTTACCTCTTTATCGGTCGAGCCGATGAGTTTTAAAGAGTTGTTCAGTCACAACAAGGGCCGTTTGGTGCGTCAGTTCGTCTTTAATTCCAAGTTTTTTAAATTTCGTTTTATAATTGTATCTCAAACTCTACTACTTAATTTTAAGTTTGAACAACATCATTCTGTAATTGGTTTTGGTATTCTACTTCATTTCAATTTAAATTTTAAGTATTTTTATTTTTACTTTTATCTTTTATTTTATCTATTTTGGTCTTCATTTTTTAGTCAGGGTCCGAGGTTCGAAACCTTGAAGATAAGATTGTGATAATTCTGAAAACATAAGATGAGATCTAGATCGCTTATACGCCCTTAAGAACCTTAGACTTTCGCTTAAAAAACGACTAAGAAAGCTTAACAAGGTGAGTAATAATGTGACTGTATCACTAGAGTCTTCCGCTCCTATCTCCTATAGTACACCCTTAGCACACGCCCTACCAAGTAGTACAGGTATTGTCAAGTCAGGCCTAGGCTGGATAGTGTAGCGCATCGAGGCAACCAAGTGTACTATCGTGTGTGGAAATGGCTAGAGGTCTCCTAAACAGGACCTTTGCGTTGTAAACCTATCTTGAGAGGGGATGTAGGATCATAAGATAACCTAATAGTTGGCTGACATACGAGTGGTGTTGCTCCCCCAGATTCAGAGTGACTCTATAGCCCTGTGAAGGGTTGTCAACTAACGTTCTATGGATGATGGCGTTCAGACTAGCTAGATGTCATACTATCTTAATAGGTTTCTTAAGGTAGCACCTTGACCTAGGATACCTTATGTTCAATATTGTGGCAATGCAAGCTTATCAGATTGGATGTTTGCTTCAAACTTTATGTCTTCCCATATGCTCAAATATGCTCAAACAATAGAAATTAGGCCCCTTCTGTATGCTGCCGATCGAAGTAGGGAAGCGTTCAAGAGCGCGCAGTCATAGATGACGTTGTCCTGGGGCGTCAATCGGAGTGTTTGTATTTTGGGCCTATTTTGTTTGCAATTGTATCCCAAACTCATTCCTCAGTTGTAATAAACTCGAACAACACCCGTTTGTAATTCGATTTGGTTTTGATTTTATCATTTATTTTTAATCTGATTCAAATATTTTCAGTCGACAATGGTGATATTTCATGAATAAATATCAACAAAACTATACCCAATTCCTTTATTTGGAAGCCACGCAACTCCGTTCCCACACCTTCCTTTGAAAAAGACAGTCACCGCCTTATCGAAACCATTCAAAAACTAACAATCAAACTTATCGGCAACGAAAACAGAGGGCCACCCCAAGGAAGCTGACCCTCATGGGATTCAACACCATCAAATAAACTGGTAAAATCAGTAGGCCCCGCCAACAAGGAGATATCAAAGATGAAAAGGCGTGTGAGATTACTCCAACCCAGAAACTAATGCTCAAATAACCAATAAAGACGAAGCAAAGAGGAAGGGGGGGAAAGAAAAGTCCACTGTCCAAAACCTTCCCCAGATGGCTACTTTTACCAGTTTCAAATTGGGCTGCTCAGATATGTGTTTAGTTTAAATGAAATGATGTTCATACATGGCTGCTTCAACAAGAGATTTCAGGAACCTAACCCCGATTCACATGTAAAATAAGAGAGAGACATGACTGATGCAGACACCCATTATTTATCATGTTATCCCATTGGAGGAAAGAGAAGAGAGACCTTACTGATTTCAGATGGTCCGTCTCCAAGATTAGTCCCACAATGATATATGATATTGTCCACTTTGAGTATAAGCTCTCGTGTGTTTACTTTGGGCTTCCTCAAAAGGCCTCGTATCATTGTGGAGAGTCGTTATTCCTTGTATGGTATCATGTTAGGACCTATGTAGTCCTCGAACACTGAAATGGAGCTGCAAAGAGAAGAAAAAGAAAGAAAGGAAACTGCTCTTCTGGAGCTCAATATTTAGGAAGCTTTTTAGTGAAATAATAACACTTTATTGCTGTGTGAAACTACAAAAAAAATCTTCAAATGAACCAAATTGATGATGAAATAGGAAGTATATATATAATACAGATGGTTAGTTAAATGCAGCATCTGAAGGGGATTTTATGCGCGGCTTCTCTATAAAACTCTTCAGGCTATGAATAAGAATTTCTATCTATTTCTGGTATACCTCTACTGTTTCATAATTGATGGTGAAGATCTTAACTGTAGATTAAGCTGGCTAGGAATATCAGAAGCAAGCTGAAAACTGAGAAAACCTGAAAATCAATTATTTACGAGTTAGATTTTTGAACAAGAATGTAGAAACAACAATAGGAACTTCGAAACATAATGACTGGCTCTTACATTTCTTTTGGATGATGAGTACAACAGCTCTGGGAGATACCCCTGCAATCCAATGTTGTAAACTGGCGTGCCATCAGGATAATAAAGACCATAGTTTCTCTCAGATGCTGGACCAGGCTTCAAATTCTCATTGAATAGAGCAAAAACATAGATATCGATAGGAATTGATGGTTTTGCCGGGGTTCCTTGTCCACTCTGTATTCTTCTTAGCAAATTGCCATTATACAACCCAGCGTTCTCTGGTGTAGCACCAACCTCGTTCGGATCACCCCGAGATGGCCAACCTGTTTCGGAAATCTGGACTTGAATATCTGTATGCCCCAATGCTTTGATGGCGGCATAAACTGCATCGATTTGAGCATACAGCATATTGTCGTAGTGCAAATTTGTGATGGGATCAGTCATCCCTTGGTTAGGCTGGAAAAGCACATACTCTAGGGGAACTTGGCCAGGGTTATCCTTGTATGCAAAAAAAGGATATGCGTTTATAAGGAAAGGAGATTTCGCCATTGAGTGGAAATTGAGTATTGGTTGCAAGTATTCAGTGAGATCTGGCCTGAATGACCCTGCCGACGGAGGGAAAGAGTTGGCTAAGATGTTAAGGGAATGAGCCGTGGTGACAGAAACCTGCTTATCCAGCCCAAGATTAACAAGAGCATTATGAACAGATTGCATTGCAGGAAGAAGATTAGACCTTAATTGAGAATCATTAGAAACGAAAACTTCATTGCCAACAGTGATGCAAGTGATTTGAGTCTGACTGATGTGTGTTTGAACATGCTGTTGAACCCAAGCTAGGGCTTTCTGAGGATCGGTCATGTTCTGGAGATATTCATTACCAAGTCCTATAATGAAATTCACATTACTACTGGAGAAGGCATACAGGACATTAGGATCTGCATCGTACAGTTTTACTCTGCTGATGTTTAGACTTTGGAGAAGAGTGACGACGCGCGATGGAGACGGTAGATTATTAGCGATTTGGCCATAGTTTATTCCAATTCCAACGCTCAGAGTTCGGATTACTGAATCTGAAATGAAACACACGCCGAATTAAAGCAGAGCCAGAGTGTTCAGAATCCAAATTGTACCACAAGAGAAATGAATCTCAGCGAGTTCAAATCAATTGAAATTCCTAATCGAAAAATTGAAAACTATTAGATCATCTCAATTTCACAAATATTCTCTGGAGAAGAGAAAGTCCTAAAAGACAGAATATGCTACGAAATGGAACTTCCTAGAACTAATCGGCAAAAATCCAGAGGAAGAACCGAAAGAACAAAAAAAGGAAACCAGAAAGAATCACAGTCGTCTACAACTAACTAAATTAAAGAAACAAACACAGAATCACATTCAATAACATATTCACAACTCCAATAACGAAAAATTCAATGTTCTTTCCCTAATTACGCAATGAAAACGAAAAAAAAAAAAAAAAAAACAAGTTCCAAAGCATTAACACAAGTTCTTAATCAGCCAAGCAAAAAGATCCAGAAAGCGAACCAGAAAGAGTGAAAAGCAGCAACAGAACTCGGAAGAGACGGTGGAAGTTAGCCATGAAGGACTAAAAAGATAAGGCCAAACCGACAAAACACCGCTGTGCCGCCGCGTCGACCTCCGGCACAGCCGTGAATCAGCAGAGAGAAGGATCGCCGGCGAGAAAATGGGGAGTTGTATTTCATAAAACTACGCGTTTTATAGGAATTCGCAGTGGAAAGCTGCCTCTCGCTCGTGGTCTGTTGGAGGGACGGTGCAGCCGCATCCGGACAGCATTTATTTGAATTATTTATTTCAGTGATTTCTTAAAATAATAAAATTTCTAATTTATTTAATTAAAATTAATATTTAATTGGTTAATTTCCTCCTCCCCTTGCACGAATTAAACTCCTAATTTCATTTCACATTGCTGGCTTCTTTCATACATTCACATTCAATATTAAATTCAAATTTTCTCCTAATAAAATCATTAATATTTTAATTTAAATTATATAAATTGTAATTAATTTTTTTAATTATATTTCATATATATATATATATATATATATATATATATATATATATATATATATATACACACACGACGGTTCGAAGAAAATTATAACAAATATAATTAAAAATTGTCGAATTATTAATTTGTTAACATATCAGTTATAAAAATGATATATTAATTATAATTAATAAAAATAACTGATTACTATATAAAAATGTTAATAATGTCAACTCGTACACACAATTTGAGTTCTAGCTTAAAAGGATAGAATCTGTAAAAGCGCGGGAAGTAATGACATAATAATGAAATTCATACGAAATAATGGCAGGTTTCTCCCTTTTCAAAGTGGAGGTCATGCACAAAGATACGTTAAATATCAAGTCTAGTGTTCATATGAAAAAATGGTAATACGTTACGTAATTTTTAGAGATTTAGGAGTAATAGTATAGCTTAAAAGGATTGATTTCCATAGCTACACTCTTTAATAACGCTAACCGTTGTTATCAATTTAACGTTCAAATCTTTTTCAAAAATGGCAACTTAATCATTAGAGTTCTGATTGAATGACTATAACATACAAATCTATATACAAAAACTGCACAAAACAAACCTAATATACAAATTTCATTTTAATATTCAAATTCTATTTATTATTACAGTTAGTTTAGAGGTTGACCATTAATACCATATTTAAAAAATACAATAAAATCTTCTTAAATCTAAACGTGGATTTTGTCCTCAACAATTAAATCTGTGTGGCATGATAAGACGCATTATTTCGTATTATTAAATATAGATATTAACATGAAAAAAAAAACATGCGTGAAAATACCATGATCATGCAAACACATGCATGGTAGAATTAAATGGATTATATTATATTATATTATATATATATATATATATTAATTAATTAAAAATGGCAAGGGTTGGATATATTGCCAAATTAATAATTTATTAATTTGAAAAAAAGAAAAAAGGAAATTTACAAAAGGAGGTAGCTTTTTGGGCTTCTTCCAATTCCATTATCTTTTTCTTTACTTTTTTTTTTTTTTTTTTTTTTTTTTTTTATGAGAAAGATTCCATGCCCGACACCTGTCAGTGTCCCCACATGCTTGTCCTTTACTGCTTATTAATATTATTCACATTTTATGTTCATAAAATATCAAGGAAAAGGAAAGGCAATATATATATTTCTTTTCTTTTTCTAAAAATTAATGGTTGCTGTAATGAATTTTTAAAAAAAAAAATAGAAAATTAGAAAATATTTTTTTAAAAAAAATGAAGATGTTGGGAAACCTTTTTACACATTTATGTTTTTTTTTTTTTTTTAATTTATTAACTTGTAAAGTCTTTTTATTAACAATTAAATTTAAAGGGTTAATTAGTTTTTATTAATATTTAATTTTTAATAGTAACAAATATATGGAATTTTGTAGCGGAATAATTACTAATATGCGAAAATTATCTATAAATAACTTCATTTCTATAGTCTTTTCGACGGTCGCCATTGACCATACGTTGACTCTTTATAAGTTTAAAAACAAAATATTTGAAATATAATGAATTTATTAGTTAATAAATGAAGCAATTTTATTTTTATAGGGTTGAGAATTTAAAAGGGTGGTAGAGGGAAAAATCAAAGATAGTAAAAAAAAAAAAAAAAAAGATTTGGAAAAATAGCCTTGAAGTTTGGAACGCAAAATTAGTCTAAAAATTGAAAAAAAAAATTACATAATTAACTCCAAATTTCAATGAAATGGTCTAACCTAACCATTACCATAAAGAAATGGTATAATATGACCATCTTTAACCATTTCTCCTCTAAGTTGATTATAGAAATACTTTCAGTTTATTCGTGTTTCATTGTTTTTGTCATAATATGTGTAATCTTTTCTTATATGACACAATACTTGAGTTCAATAACTCCATCTCTGGTCAAATCACGCAAGAAATGAAACTTCACATCAATGTGTTTGCTGCGTCTACGCATGATTGGATTCTTAGATAGCTTAATAGAGGAATTGTTATCACGTAACATAGTCATACACTTACCTTGAAAATGATCAAAATTTTTCAAAACTCTCATCATCCACACTGACAAGCACAAGTGGCAGCAACCACAAACTTTGCTTTAGTAGTGGACAAATATCAGAGAAAGAATAGTGTTTCCCTCGTTCAATTAGTCAAAGGCAATTTCTTTGGAGAAAGGGATCAAAACTTTGTATCTCTCTTAGAAAGAGTGATCTCATACTTCAAACACTGTTGAGGATAGGAAAAGGTTTTCGGTTACATTCTCGATGAAATCAAGGAGTTTCCCGGTAGGTTTTTATCCCTCAACTGAATGATCCAGTATTAAGAGCTAAATTGGCTAAGGGTATCGGTCATAATTATTACGGAGAACCCCCGCATGGCTCATTCACCTCATCACCATTAATGAGAGAGACTGAACTCCGGAATCAAAGAGAAATAAAAGCGAAAACTAGTACTCCTCATGAATCTCGTTACAGGTTGTTTTCTGGAGCATCAAGACGTAGCTTCATCACTGAGTAAAAATACATAACTAGAAGTGATTTTCATGTCATCTATATCTTCTATATAATCACTATCAGTATATGTTATCAACTCTCTGTTACCCCTTTTTCGATGATAGACTCCCAAATCTACAGTACCTGTTAAGTATCTCAACACCCTTTTTGTAGCTCGCAAATGCAATCCAATTGAACTTATCATAAATATGCTAATGAGAAATACTATATACATTAAATCCGGCCTTGTTGCGTTAGATACATAAGGCTTCCAATCAATTGTTATACATGGTAGCATTGACTTAGGCTCCTTCTTCATCGTTTGTCAGTCTAACTCCACGAACAATAGGATTTTTCACGCTATTATTTTTTTTCATCATAAACTTCTCCAAAACTTCTTTTGCATACTTCTCTGCACTAATATAAATGGGTTCAGAATTTTGTAAATCTCTACGCCTAGAAAATATTTCATTTTTCCCAAATTAATCATTTTAAATTCAAGTTTCATAGAATTCTTGAACTTAACAAATCTCAGGATGAGGTATGAGTTATGATGATGCATGAGTTACGACGCTTGATGATGTGCATAGTATATATATTTCGATGAATGACGTATTTGATATGCTTGATGCACTTTATGACAATATAATGAGTATGATGATTGCATGGCGTTTACCTTAATATGATGATGTTTTCCATATTGAGCATGTTATATGATGATTGTCATATTAAATCATGTCGTTAGATCGACATAGGATACAACCCTAAGCGCATGAAAATAATATTAATATAAATATCCACAAGTATGTGTTACCTAATGTAACAAAGAGATGAAACTAGAGAGTTGCGTCAGAAGAGATGATAAGATGGACGTTAGAGTGACCTCATGCATATTGTATGTCCATAAGCATATAGATACTTCCCCTAGAGATGATGAGTGCGGACGTGCACCGTACGATGATGAGTGTGAATGCGCACAGTATGATGATGAGGGTGTTCATGAGGCGCATGACACTAGGGGTTCCCTTGACCTCCGGACGTCACTACAAATTAACTTGATCAGAGGGTCCAAGGGGTGTGCAAGCGTCCTGGGATTCACACTCGCACGTGTGAGTCATGTGTAGGAAAGTACTACACATCCAATTTGTCCAAGACTGTAGGTCATCCCTAGATGAGCTAGAGATAGGTCCCTAAATCATGATTGCATGTGTTTGCATTTGCATGCCCCCTATAGTGGGGTCACTTACGGAGTATTCTTCGAAATACTTAGGTCATGTGCCACATCATTTTTCAGGTAAAGGCAAGGCGCACTTGTACAGAAGACGACGACATCGCAAGCAAAGACTGTGGCACGTGCATATGGTAGATTCATATTTAAATTCCTAGTCTTAAGTTAGAATAGGTTCTTTCGCATTTAATATCTTAAATTATTTTATATCATTTTTATTTCTCTAAATTTCAGTATTTCATATTTAAACACGTAAGACCATGGTTATGTTTTCCAGAGAAGAAGATATTTTAAATGTTTTAGACATTTATATTAAATATATGTTTTCTTTTAAGAGTTATATTTCTACATTAGAGATGAGCATGAGATGTTAGTAGCGACTCTAACTATATAGAAATTTAAGGTCGTTACCACCTTTATTCGATCTTTATTCAAATATGAATAAATATTGTTTAATATGATATTTATTGTATAGTACGAAAATTGGAGTTCCCATGCATAGAGATTCCAAATTTTTTATTAAAAATATTATGTAATATAATAAATAAATATATAAATTAAAAATGATAAAAGAGAATATTTAAATTAAAAATATTTAAAGGGGTAAAACAAAAAATTAAAAGTTTCTTCAGCATGATTAATATTTTTTTAATTATAAATTTATTTGACTTTTTTCAATCATGATTTGCTTATATAATCAATTAACTTTTTAGATAATCACAAGATATGAAATAAATAAATAAATAAATAAATAAATTTATATTAATTTTTTAAAAAAATGTTGCTTTTAACAACTTGCTTCAATTATTATGGTTTCTCCAACAAACTCTTTTAATACAACCATTTTTAAATATTTTATTAAAAAAATTTATTTATTAATCTTGTTTTAATATTGTGCTCTACCTTTTTAAATTTCTTCTTTTAAATATTTAAAAATGGTAACCACCCAAAATTAAAAAATAAGAAAAATTGTCCCGCATTGATTAAATTGAGAAAGAGGGGAGCTGGACTCTAACACAAAAGGAAGGTCTCGTATTCTTATTGGGTTGAAACAATTGCCTCGTTTCATCTCACTTTGGCGATTTGGAGTCAATTAGAGTGTGATGTCCCACATTAGTTGGGGAGGAGAACAAAACATCATTTATAAGGGTGTGGAAACCTTCCCTTATCAGACGCGTTTTAAAGCCTTGAGGGGAGCCTGAAAGGGAAAGTCCAAAGAGGACAATATCTCTAGCGATGGATCTGGACCGTTACAAACGGTATCAGATACATACACCAGACGATGTGCCAGTTTTCTCTTTGTTCCTCGAAGGGAGGTAGACACGAAGCGGTGTATTGTGCCAGCTTTCTCGCTGTTTCCCGAAGGGAGGTAGACACGAGGCGGTGTGTCAGTAAGGACGCTGGGCCTGGAAGGGGGTGGATTATGATGTCCCACATTTGTTGGGGAGGAGAACAAAACACCATTTATAACGGTGTGGAACCCTTCCCCTAGCAGACGAGTTTTAAAGCTTTAAAGGGAAGCCCAAAAAGGACAATATCGTGGTGGATTTGGGCCGTTACATAGACGATCCTTGAGAATCAATGTTCTATCGGCTTCAGTTTGGCTTCTCGGCTAATCCGACTTGGGTTTGATATGCTTGAATCCTATCCTACCATTTTCAACTCTTTGGGATCTCTTTCTCACATTTTTAAGGCATTTGAGGTAAGCATGAATATTTGACGATTTACATTATTTTAAGCTAAGTTTCGAATATTTTATGCAATTAGATGAGTTAATTTCTATAGTAGAATTCCAAATTATGACGGTGAGACACCTGGGGTGAAATTAGATTTCAAGAAACCGCTTTAAGTTAGCATCAATGGAGTGTAGTGGCTTCGACTTGGGTTAACCAACTAAGTGACTTTACTGTCGGGTTGGTTGGATAACTTGTAAACTATATGAATGACGCTTGCCTTGTGGCCCCTGCATGTGTCATGTTTTATGATTGTTTGACTTGTGTTACGTTATATGATGCCTTATGTTATGATACAAGTTCTATTATGTTATAAGTTATATTATGATATGATTTTGCTGCATGAATCTCCATATATCCCGCCATGTAAACTATGTTAATATATTCACTCTATATTTATGAGATATTGGTAAGTTATGTATATTAATCATGAAAGATATGATAAGTATTACGTATATATGTCTCATAGGGACGCTATGTCATGAAAAGAATGAAGGTATGTGTTTCATCATAAGTATATGCTATGTTTTAAATCTATGGGGATCTCGTGCATTTTTTATGTCACATGCATACACTACAATATTATGTATACACCATGATATTATGTATGTTCTTTCCCTCCGGGGCTTCTAGCAGCGTGATTGTACGCTAGCTGAAGGGCAAACTTAGGGGTGTGTATATGCCGTAGGAGGTTGGTTTACAGGTACAACCTTTGTAACTTACTTAAAGGTATACCTAACCATATGGATTGGCAAGTTCCTATTTGGAAGTATGCAACTTCTTAACCGCCGCTAGTGATTCAGTGAACGAGAATGAATCTTTAGGCTTGACTTTTCCCACTTGGTAGGTCAATGTGTGTGTGCATGGACCACGATGTTTTCTGAAAAGATAAGTCCCAACATGATTGCATGTGGTTGCATTTCCTGACGCCAACAATGAAGCTACTTACTAAGTATTTCTTCAAGTACTCAAGTCACGTGCTACTTCTTCTTTTTCAGGTAATGATAAGACATCCATGTATATATACATATCATGAACATTAAAAGCAGAAATACTTTATTAAACTTTCATAAAACGTCATATTCATCTTAAAATACAATGATAGACTTACGTGTTTTGAAAACACCTTTAAAAACAACACAACAAAAAACTAAATAAAATAAATAAACGTTTAAATTAGACATAACAATTTTCTTGCTAGTTCATTGTTTTGCATGTCAATCATATCACATCGTTCAAATTACATAAATATATCATATAATAACTTTTCATGCTTCCACACGTAACAATTTTCATTATATACGTATCGTACCATAACATATTGCATTATAATATATCATATTATAAAAAAATAATAATAAAAAAAGAAAGTAAAAATCCCACGCACGATTTCAATAAATATGAAATGTCATATAAATTTGAGTTTGACCTACAAATTAATTATAGAATATTTTTTTCAAAATTCACAAATTTTAAATATTTTATCAATTTTGTGTTAATACATTTCTTTGAATTTAGAATATATTTTAATGAAAATAAATATTAAACGTAAAATTTGAGTGGTTCATTAATAATATCCGCTGACGGATGATGACGCGTGTCAGAAAAATACGCACGTGGCTGGACACCGTCCTACTCTGCTTAAGTTGGGATAAGTCGGCGACACGTCGGCAACGCGCCTTTCCACATCATCTACGTGACATTGCCGACAAATCCACTTATTTATTTATTATTTTTTCAAAATAATAAACAATTTTTTTTAAAACGCATTTTAATTCAAAAAAATAAAGATATGTTAACAAAATAATGATTGGAGATAGTGAGAAGAGAATTTTGTTTTAATATATTATAAAATAAGAAATTAGAATAAAGGAGAAAAAAAAAAAAGCAATAATATTTTAAAATGGAAAAGAAAAAAAAAAAGGAAGAAAAATGGTGAGGCATATAATCTTGATGGTCCCACGTAAGACGATACAACATTAATTTATGTTTTTTTTTCCTTTTTTTAATAATGTTCTAAAGATATGATTTTGTTGTCTGTTATTTTATCACTTGTGTATTTTCTTTTTGTTTTTTAAGACAAAAATAAAAGTTAAATGAGGGTAGAAAAGATGGATAAAAGATTTTATTCTTTTACGAGGGAAAAAAATAGATTTTTTTTTTTATAAAGAGAAAAATAATATAAAAGAACGCTAATCGTGCTCGTGTCAAAGTTACAATTAGTCGTATAATTCATATTTAATTTAAAATATCATTTCTTCGGAATATAATCATATCAACCAATCAAATGAACTGTGATCAAGAATTGAAGTATGATAGTTCAAGACATACCGTTATTTGACTTTTATGGTCTAATGGCTACTATGACAAAATTACAAAGTAGAGTTGTCAAGCTCCAACCTCGTTGTAATGACTACAATTTCTCGTGTTGAATCTTCTTTGGCCTCTTGCTTTAAAACGTCCATTTCTCCGTCCCTTATTGTGAGATCCCATATCGATTAGAGAGAGAAATGAGTGCCAGCAAGGACGCTGGGTTCCAAAGGGGGTGAATTGTAAAATCTCACATCGGTTGGAGAGGAAACGAAGCATTGTTTATAAGGGTGTGGAAACCTCTCCCTAACAGATGCGTTTTAAAAACCTTGAGAAGAATCCCGAAAGGGAATGCCAAAGATAACAATATCTGCTAGTGGTGTGCTTTGACTGTTACACTCCTATTGTATTTATAATAATCAAAACAACATTGAAACATTACGAGATAATGTTGAGACATTGGTCTCAGATGCGTCATGAAGATAAGAACATTTTGGTAACAACAAGATGTTATATTGTCGTGTTGAAAGATGTTACAGATGAAAGCTTTCAATGTGTGGGTATTTCGTGTCGAACATAGACATACAACGATAACCCTAATCGTAACATCCATCAAAAGGAGTAACATAGAATGGAAGTGTTGAAGAGCTTCGAAATTGTCTCTCATGGGAATATGGATTTTCACTTTCCTCCAAAGTCTTCCTCCTTTTCTTTCTTTCTTTCTTTCTTTCTTTTACTTTTTTTCTTTCCAATCAAAGTTTGAGATGATGATGATGAAAATGACTCTTGTCTCTTCCTTGCTTTCCACTTTCTTTCCCTTCCCATTGAGTTGTTTCGGAAAGAGATACGATAATGACGGGTAAGAGAGCTATCGTCCCTTCTTTCATTGCTGTGAGATCTTACATTAGTTGGAGAGCGGAATAAAACGTTTTTTATAAAGGTATAGAAACCTTTCCCTAGTAAACATGTTTTAAAACTGTGAGGCTATACGTAATGGGCCAAAGTGGACAATATCTACTAGTGGTGGGTTTGGGTTGCTACAATTTCCCTTTTGAGTTGCCTTAGTTTCAACTTTTAATGGGGTTTATAAGCGTGTAGAAACCTATCCCTAGTATACATGTTTTAAAACTGTGAGACTAATGCGATACATAACTGGTTAAAGCACACAATGTCGACTAGCGGTGGGTTTGAGTTGTTACAATTTCTCTTCTGAGTTGCCTTAGTTTCAATTTTTAATGGGGCTTACAATCAAAATTTACTCTCTTAGGGTTTAGGGGCAACGTTGCTCGCTTGTTATAGATCTTAAAATTCCTATAAAAAATAGGATCGATTCAAGGTTACATGCTAGTTATAGATCTTACAATTCAATTTAAAATAAGGGTATTCATATAGTCTAATAATCATACCAATTCGAACTACCCAACCTAAACCATTAATGTCGAATTGGGTTAGATTATTTTTCGATTTGAGTTGGATCGGTTTGTAGGTTGACATTTTTTAGTCGGGTCAACCCAACCAACAAAAAAAAAAAAAAAAAAAAAAAATTAAGAATATCTCCACTTTAAAACTGATATTAGTGATGGATTGTGGTTTGATATTTGAAATTTACAAGACTTTAGTTAGATTCGGATTCCTAAGTCACCAACTCAACCAGTTCGAAGTTTCAAGTTGGTCCAAAAGATTTTTCAATCGAACGGGCATAGACTCGACCGTTCTAAAATGGGTAGCTTCATGTAAAAGGGGAATGATAGGGAAAGGAAAAAAAGAAAAAGGGTAAACTTATGAGTAATTATAAGAAATTGCATTATCATAAATGTATCTGGATTCCATTATTGTCATAGCTTCAACCAAAAGCCACACACCTATCCTACGTGTTTGTTCTCAATTAAAGCATTGCTTTCTTTTTTTTTCTCTTCTTATTTTATTTCATGATATTCTCCTCCTAGAGAGAAAAATTATTTTAAATAAACCTCGAAAGGAAAATTATTTTAAATAAACCTCGAATTATTCCTAGGATGGTTGTTAGACCTGGTACGGACTATTCTAGCCTCTCGAGAGCACGAGAAAACCTAGAGAAACAATTTATGGCTCTATGGTGGTCCATCGATTATCCCTAGAATTATCGTTAGACCCCATAGAGATTATTTTAATTTTTTATAAATTCGTGAATTTGTCACTTCTCGGGCGATATTATTTTTTTGATTTTGGTGGTGAATTCTTCATTTGTAAATTATATCACAAATAATTTAAACCAAATTCTTCATTTGTAAATTATATCACAAATAATTTAAACCAAAACATGGAAGGACTAAGCCCATTGTAAATTATATCACAAATAATTTAAACCAAAACATGGAAGGACTAAGCCCATTCATGAAGGCCCAAATCAACATGGTTTCTTTTTTAAACTAAAATAGAGATTTTTTAAATAAGGTTAATGTTAACGTTAACTAGGGATGTATGGTCCGGGTTGGGTCAGGTTGGGGGATTTTTTTGACCCAACTAAAAGTTTGGGTTGGATGAATTGGTAACCCAACCCAACCCCCAAACTTCTCACAACCCAACCCAATCCTCTATTTTCGGGTTCGGTTGTAAAATCTTTTTTTAAGTTTTATTTATCCACAATTTATAATTATTCGATACAATCTTACATAAAATATATTAAAAGTTCACACACAAACACAAATCAATCTATAATTATTGATAATAATAATAATAATAAATTTAATAAAAAATAACCAGCTAAAATGGTAAAAAATTAAACAAAATGTATATATATAAAAGAAAAATTAATAATAATAAAATAATATGAACAAAACAAGAAATTAAATTATGAGATGATTACTTTTTTTATTTTTTTATTTTATTTATTTGATATAATATCACACATTACAAATCAAAACTACAAACTCATAAAAGAAAAAGAAAACACTGATAAAACTTGGTATAATACTCAGATCAGTTCTCCTTCCTTGTGTGTGAGAATCACACAGTCTGAAGTTGGGTGTGAAATACAGGTTAACAAATACCCCTCTTCCATTTGACTATCGTCCAGGAACGACCCGTCCGACTGATCGACTGAACCCGAAACAAATTTCCCAGCGCATGTAGAACACGCCCCTGCCCTGCAAGAATATGGAAGGTCAATTCCTGCTTCTTCTGCTGCATCAAGAATGTAGGTATCATCAGATGCCTCAAACTCGTGCTCTTTCCCACATGGTTCGATAAGTTTGATCTTGTAGACTGCCATTGCAGTGGTTCTGGATGAGGACGATGATTTCAAGCCAAACGATTTCGATATGTTGCTTGTGGATCCGATCGAAGATGGACACTTGATAATGCTGCTTCTGAATTGGTTTTTACACGGCGCCGATGTGTTGAACATGGTGCGGGAAGGAAGCTTTGCAGTTGACATGGTTGACATTTTTAGTCCTAAATCCATGAATCACATTTAGAATGGTGTGGCTTACAAGCAAATGAGACATGAACAAGCAAATGGAAGAAATCTATACAATATATCAAGCAAGCACCAAGATGAATGATCAAAAGAAAATTTAAGAACTATATTCTTCTTCATTGATTTGTTGGAGGAGTGTTTGGGAGTCCCACCTTGACTAATTTAGGAAATGACCACGGATTTATAAGTAAGGAATACATCTTCATTGGTACGAGATCTTTTGGAGAAGCCCAAAGCAAAGCCATGAGAGCTTATGCTCAAAGTGGACAATATCATACCACTGTGAAGGGTCGTGATTCCTAACATGGTATCAAAGTCATTCTCTTAACTTGGCCATACTAATCAAATCCTCAAGTGTCGAACAAAGGGTCGAGGGGAGTCAAGGGGGGAACATCTCCATTGGTATGAGGCCAAGGAAGCCCAAAGCAAAACCATAAGAGCTTATGCTCAAAGTGGACAATATGATGCCATTGTGGAGAGTCATGATTCCTAACATGGTATTAGAGCCATGCTCTTAACTTAACCATACAAATCGAATCCTCAAGTGTCGAACAAAGGGTCGAGGGGAGTCGAGGGCGGAACATCTCAATTGGTATGAAGCCAAGGAAGCCTAAATCAAAGCCATGAGAGCTTATTCTCAAAGTGGACAATATCATACCATTGTCGTCGGGAGCCTGATTTCTAACCGTATGGTCTGAAAATTGGGCATCCTCTATTCAAATTAAGAAAATGGTTACCAATACAGCGAAGTTTTAGGTATTTTGTAAGCCTCTTAAACACAGAACATGAGTAGCAATGTTAAGGTAGCTATATTCATTGTTTATGGAGGAAATTGATGTATGGAGCATTATGAGAAGATGCAGCCTAATGGCTTTTCTGCTCTTCACTCGAAGCTCCAAAAAGTAATTACATCCAAATAAAACGATGAAATCCAGATCTCAGATTCTCACTTCCATTTGTTCAGAATCATTCCAAAATTCTATTTCATAACATTTCAAAAATTCGAAACAACAATCAAGCTACTGAGAGGGAGTAGAAATAGATAATCAAACAAAAACACAGAGAGATCAAATAAAAACATAACAAAATTTCATGATCGAGAAAAATGCGAAAGAAACAAGAGAAAAGGGGTAAAAGGGAAAGAGAAGCTTACGGAGAGGGAGGCGGTGGAGGCGGCGGAGAAAGCGAAGGTAGAAAAGGAAACGCAGCCCTAGAGGTTGAATGATGCGACGATTAGGGCAATGTGGAAGAGCATATAAATAAAGAGGAGAGAAAGGGAGAGAAGCTGGCCTTTGGGATGTGCAGAAAGGCCAAGAGGAGGCGAAGGGAGTGGAGATTGTGCCATTTGCAAGCTTCCAAGAGCCAATTCAGGCACCGATCAACCTCCCTTAGCTCTATAAACTATAAACGTTGTTACCCATCTCTGACTTTTGAAGACAATCAATTCCATGTGGCCCGTTTCATCAACCATTTCTCGAAATATTTTGTTTTTAGGAACCCGACTCAAATTGGTTTTTAGTACTTTTCCAAACGGTGAAAACTAATATTAAAGTCATTATTAGAGGGTGTTCAATGTTTAAGGTGGGTTCTAAAATTAGATATCCCTTTTACATACTCGATTTCAAATCCTGATGTACTATAGAGAGATGCGACTAATCATGTCCATGAGGGTGTAGAGAGTCCACCAAAATCATATCTACACCTTGTCAAGACTAAAATGACTCAAAATGTGTTGCCTCAAAATGTACTAGAGAGATGCAACTAATCGACAATTTTTTCTACCTCGAGTTATATTATATTTAGGTCAGGATGGATGGTTTCTTTACTTATGACTATATAGAGTTTCTCTACTTATAGCTATATGCCCCAAATTATATGATATTATATGATATTGTGGCCCGTTTCATCAACTATTTCTTAATATTTTAAGTTTTTAGTAGTCAAATTCAAATTGATTTCGAACTAATAACAACAGTATTTTTAAAAGATTATACAAAACTTAAACTTGTAAGGTGGGTTTGATTGAGTCATAACATTATTTTTCTAAATATCAAAAAGTGGATTGTGACATCCAACGTCAATTGAGGAGAACTACAAGAGTGTGAAAACCAAACACGTTTTAAAAATCTTGAAGAAAAATCTAAAAGAAAACTCCCCAATATCAAATAGCAATAAATTCAGACAGTTACTCAAAACTAAATCACTCTGCACGGTGCTCAACACTTCTACTAGTAATAAATTTAGACTGTTAGTATCAAAACCGATACTTAACAGACAAATTTTAAAATCATAAGACTGACAACAGAGGCAATATATGAAATAATTGATATGAAAATATAGTGGCTAGATACCAAAACTGGTAATACCATCAGCCGCAGTAAATGTAACAAATCATGTAAACAAACGTCAAGATGTGGGTTGGGTTAGTATGAATAGAAGTTTCATTATAAATAGTTAACTATTTAAAGGAGAAAACGCATCTTTGTTTCTTAATTCAAGAATCATATCCAAAAACGCTCAATTCACAAAACTGCTCTTCGAGAAAATAACTTCAACAATAAAAGGAACGAACACAAGATTTGACAGGTTTCCTAACAGAGCTTAGAAAACCCGGTATGACTTCCCCATTGTGCTCTTCAGGTACAGGCACCTAACCTGCAACAAACAAGCAATAGCCATGAGTGAAAATGATTGAAACAGATCAAGTTCAAGCTTAATGCAGAACCGAGATGGAACTTACGTTCTGCCAGTTCTTTTTCAACAACGAAACCAGGAAATTAACGCTCATTTGCACGTTTTGGAAGACTTGCTTCTCCTCCATGGCAACATTCCCAACAGCAACCCCCATGCAAAGAACCTTTTTAAGTTGAAATTTGACCATTGCCTTGGTCTCGTTAACTTTCGATTCCAGCGATTCTTGGTGTGTCACCAATGTTGGGAACTTTCCTGGAATGGCAAAAAGGATGGAGGAAACAGAATTAGCATATAATACGAGCCAATAAAAGTTCTAGCTTTGACTACCTTCCTTTCTGTGAAACATGAACAAGGATAGACTTTTCAGGAGGTTATCAATTATAGAATTTGGTGAAGAAAAACAGTAAAACAGTATGTTTAAAGAATGTTCTTGCCTGCTTTGTTGAGACCAGGGCCGAGAAGACGTGGTATCTGCTTAATTACAGCCTCAGATGCCAAAAAGGCATGGTATTTCTTGGCGAGCTTCTTCACCAATTTCTTGTTCTTGTTTAGCTTCTTCAAGCCTTCCACATCCATGTAGTCTAGACCAATCTTTTCGGCCTGAAATATATTTTAATGAAACCCTGTCAGGATATGTCCTCTAAGCATAAGGAAAATTAAATACAGGTAGAACCAGTGAATTGATACGCGTCAAATTATCCACATAATAAACATCCACAATACAGAAAAGTGGTCATGAACTGATATCAAATCATTGGAAACGTTAGTATTTAGGCTCATACGCACCAGAAATCCTTAAACAGTAGGAGTACAGGAACAGAGAATATATTAACAGATATGATAAAATTAAACATTAGAAATATGCCAAGTTCCAAATTTTGAACATTAGAAAATAAATTACTATGGGTTGCAAAAAGAATTGTTTAAGATTTAGGAAGTAAAATTACCTCCTCAACGTGCAAGGCATCTCCAAGCATGCAAAGCTTCATCTTGGGACGGGGAATGTGCGGCAACTTCACAGAACCACTGAAACGCTTGTCCTTTTGAGGGTCATAATTCTTCAGCCCGATCTGAAGCTCAATGGTCTCAGTAAAATTTCTCTTTTTCTCATTGCTATCAGTGAAGATAGATGAGATAGCTTCTCTCAATGCCTCACTCTGAAGCTTACTGTAGGAAGAAATGATGACAAAATAAGACCCCAAACACTAGGTATAATCAACACGATGCTACATTGAAAATTTTAAAGGAAGCACATCAATGCAAACCTACTTCCTAACAATCATCCATCCATAACATTATCAAAACTTCACAATACTCGAGATGGTAGATTAAACTATCCAGAATCGATTATTCCAAACACCAGCCACCAAAAAACTCAAAACAGTAGAATCTTAGAAAGTAAATAACGTGTGTCCATCCATCATAACTAGCTAAAATTCATATACAAACATAAATCAGAAAACAAAACAGATATCCAAACCAAAGAAAATGCTGTAAAACAAACCTCATATTCGAATCTTCGCCTTTGCAAAGATGCTCTACACTTCAGTCCTGTGCACAAACAGAGTTCAAAAAACGTAAGATCCTTGACCAAAAGCAAAAATCAATCGAGAAACTAACAAGAACATGAGCAGTAAACGAAAGAAAACTGCAAATCGGACTAAAAAGAAAGCACTAACAGAAGAACAAATGCTGAAAACTCAAAAAAGCATGAACTGAGAATTATTGTTATGCTAAAAGGTTAAGACTTGAAGAGGGAAAGTCTGAGAAGCGACGGCTTACCGGAGGAAAAGAAAGAGATGAAGAAATTAGGGTTTAGAGAAAGGAAAATATATACGTGCCCAAGTGAGAGATGGAACGTTGAAACTGGGCCGTCCAATTTGTTGGGATACCTTCATGGGCCTAGAAGCCCATTTAACTATTTTCTAGACCCTTATATAAAATAAAAATAATTAACAAATAAAATGATAAATTACTAATAAGAAAAAAAATTATAATTACATCTTGAAGGGGAATATATATCAAGGATTTTGTAGCACGATGCGCCTAGGATTTGGAAGTCTGATTCAGCAATTGATCCAAATTATGGGCATGGGGTGTTATAAATGGTATCAGAGCGGTACATCTCTCAGTAAAATGTGGTTCGAGAATGAATCTTGGCGAAAGTTAGTAAACACGTGACATCCAAGTAAATGAGAGTACATGAATGAACTGAGACTACATCTGAATGAGAATCTAAGTAAATGAGAGTACATGAATGAACTGAAACTACATCTAAATGAGAGCGATCCTGAGAATAAGATAGCTAAAATAAGTTTAAAATACTTGAAAATTGCTACCCAACTAGGTGCATTTTCGTTTTCAGTAAACTCAATTATAAGAACTTCAAAATAAAACGTTTTTTTTTTTTTCTTGGACCAATTTTATGTTGGATGACCACATGAAAAATTTCTTAAAAGCATATGAATGAGAACAAAATACGTCGAAGAACAAATTTTAAAAATTTATTCAAATTTAAAAAGTTAGATATCTACTAAACTCAAAATTGAATATACATATCACAAAACCAATATCAATATACATATCAATGTATTCAAATTACTCCTATATATACCCTAAGAAAACGTTCGAGATTCGTTTTTTTTTTTTTTTTTTACTTTTCTATGTATAATGGAAATACCAATCACCCTTATGTCGATCTCAAAGCTAGACATGTAGAAATGTTAATGAAAATGTTGAAACGTTAGTGAAAGTTATTAGTGCAATCTTAAGCAATGTGTGGTTGACATACACAAAGATCATGTTCGAGCAATAACGAAAAAAGTCTATAATATATGGACAAGACTATAGTTTCATATGGATAAGACTCTAGTTTCAATTACATGAATGAATCATCGATCCAAAGTCCAAAATCTTAAGAATCAATATTGTTCCAATCAAAGAACAATGCAAAATCTTGTTTTCACTTAGATTCTTCTACAAGCAACGAAGATTTTCGAGTTTTGAATCTCTTGAAGTAGATGAAAGAACTTTATAGATTTTGTTGTCCCAGACAAACATGGGGGCTGATGAACTCATTCGCTTTTGACAGCATCATAGATACGACGAACGAATATCAAGGCAACGCGAAAACTTACGACTCCCAGCATCAGGAAGAATGCGTAACATATACAAGCATTATAGCCTACAAAGAAGCAAAGCTGCAAGAAACCATTCATATTCAACCTGGTATAGAAGTATATGCAATATCCAAACATAAAGATGGCCGTTGAGCCCCCGGAGAACACCGATCTGCACAGTCGAAAAGGCAGAATCTTATAGAAGAAAACGGATAACATTCGAAAAGGAACAAAGATGCATCATGAAGGTCGGACATAGTAGATACCTCCACCACCATTGATGATCTTCAACAGATAGCTGAATGTAAGTCAAACCAACGCTCAAGATAGCAGTGAGTATGATAAGGATGATGAATGTGATGAACAAAGTGCTCGGAAGAGTGAAAATTTTGAACCCCCACATGCTTGCATACAAATGGTGCAGTTCAAGAACAACGGCACTGAACGACAACAGACCACTAATGAACATTTGACAAGGAAGTTTTCTGAACCAAGCCAATGGAGGAATGTCTCGCACGTTCCGCTTGGTGGCACAAGGCGCTTGAAACTCGGATCTCAAACGATATCCAATTATCCCACCAAATGCAAGCAATGGGAGACTGATAAAAGTATATATCATAAAAAGCACTCTAATGGTACCAAAAGGAAGTGCTGCAGTAGTCCCATTAGATATAGCAACAATATTAAGGATAGAAACTATGACCAATGATGGCCCCAAATACAGAATCCCTGATAGAATAACACTTTTCTCCTGAAAATAAGGAACCCCATATCAAAAGAGAAGAATTTAAAAGATCATGTGCAGCTGAAAGAACATGGCAAATATTTATATATCACACAATTAACACGAAGAGAGCAAAATTTACCCATCCATTTTCGTTAAACTGGCAGTAGAAAGAAGCAGATGTATATCCAGATACCACAGATGTAAGAGAATAGATCAAAATAATAGAAGTGAATAGTGTCCCTCGATTGTACGGATAAAGGATTCTCAGAGACGACAGGAGAAATAAACTGCAAAGCCTATTGAAGAAAATTATATACAAAATGAGTGAAATAAAATCATAAGAATAGATGATGATCACAGTGAAACTGATACAAGTATTAGTCTAAATAACATAATATTTCGGTATTCTGAGTCCACCAGAAACTTTTTGTTTATGCAATCTGTTGAAATTCTGGACTACCAACTTATTTTCAACTTATTTTTCTTCGGTCTGCTAATTTTTGGCCACTATGTATCAATAGATACATGTACATGTATATGAAAGTTCATTAGTTCATATTTATTAGGGGCATGATTTTAATTTATTCATGAATCACACTTAATTAGGTGCATGGTTTTTGGATCATGAATGGCATTGGAAAATATCCCAAATTACCAATATATATACCTATGTTGACATTGGTAGAAGACATAAAAAAACAATTTAGAATCATTTCCTAGTAATATAAAGTTCTACCAAATTTCTCTGTTGTCACTAATAATTGGTATCGATCTTGCCAAATTTCTCTGCTGTCACCAACAATTGACCAACAATTGGTATCAGAGCGATCTTGCAACAACAAAAATAGCAGCAGAGAGACAAGTTGATAACTTTATTCAATCCCAATATTTGATGATCACTAAGGTCAAGAACTACTTATTCCAGTCCATTGATCGGACTATCTTGGAAACGATGCTTCAAAAGAAGACGTCCAAGGAGATTTGGGATTAAATGAAGAGGAAGTAACAAGGCTCAAGGAAAGTAAAACATGCTCAACTTCAAGCAATTAGAAGAAACTTTGAAATTCTCCAAATGCAAAAGGGAGAAACAGTGAATGATTATATTAGCAAGGTTATGAGTCTTGCAAATAAAATGAGGATGCATGGTGATTCAATCACTGATGTTACAGTTGTGGAAAAGATTTTGCGATCTCTAACTCCAAAGTTTGATTATATTGTATGTTCTATTGAAGAAGCAAACAATGTTGAAGATATGCACATTGATGAACTTCAAAGCTCCTTGCTAGTGCATGAGCAGAAGCTTAATTGCACGAGTGCAATAGAGGGGATGACAACCTTAAAGATATCCACACCAGGTGAAGCTTCAAGCTCCGAGGTGGAGGGCAAGGAAGAAGCAGAGGTCGTGGAAGAGGCGGTCAAGAAAGAAGTAGAGATATTATCAGGATATCCACACTAGGTGAAGCTTCAAGCTCCAGAGGTGGAGGGCAAGGAAGAAGCAGAGGTTGTGGAAGAGGCGGTCGAGAAAGAAGTAGTAGAGATGTTATCAGGTCAGCAGATCTAGTCAGATACGATTATGACAACAAAGGCAAAGGACATTTTGACAAATCTAAGGTGGAATGCTATAAATGTAGATGTCTTGGACATTACAAGAACGATGTTATACCACGCTAAAAAAGGACAAAGGAGATCAATCCAACTTTGCAGAGAAAAGAGAGAAGAAACTTTGTTCATGTCATTCCATGCAATGAAGGTTGCAGATCAAGGTGTGGGGTCGTAGACTCTGGATGTAGCAACCATATGATAGGTTGTAGGAAATTCTTCTCAACTCTTGATGAAAGTTTTCGTACTACTGTTTGTCTTGGCAACAATGCAACCGTCCAAGTGATGGGGAAAGAAGCAGTAGATATCAAGATTCTTCTCAACGTTTGATGAAAGTTTTTGTACTACCGTTTGTCTTGGCAACAATGCAACCGTCCAAGTGATGGGGAAAGGAGCAGTAGATATCAAGACCAGAAATGGCTTTGTAGAGCCAATTTCTAATGTGTTTTACATTCCTGATTTGAAGGCCTTAGTATCGACAAGTTGCTAGAAAAGGGTTATGTGATCACATTTCAAAATATGAATGTGAGATTTATGACTCCAAGAGGATCGATTGCTAAAATGAAGATGACCACCAATCGGTTATATCTGTTGACATTAAATATCATTGTCGAGGTGGAGAAAGAAGATACCAACTTGCTTTGACATTTTAGGTATGGTCATTTAAAGGGTCAAAGATGTTGTCTTCAAAGAATATGGTGATTAGTCTACCAGACATCACTCCTCCCTCGAAAACTTGTGAGAGTTGTGTGGTAGCAAAGTATGAAAGAGATTCATTTCCATTCGGGAAATCAAGAAGAGCTCAAACAATTTTGGAGTTGGTTCATTCAGATTTATGTGGTCCGATCTCTCCAGCATCAAATGGTAACAAGAAATATTTCAAGACTCGCATGGATGATTTTAGTAGAAAAACATGGATTTATTTCTTGCACACCAAATCAGAAGCCTTTAATTACTTCAAGAATTTTTGTGCTACGATGAAAACTAAAACGGGAAGAAGAGTTAAGGCTTTAAAAACTAATAGAGGTGGAGAGTTTTGCTCTAACGAGTTTACTAAGTTTTGTGAAAGAGAAGGGCATAAGGAGGCAGTTAACAACAACATATACACCACAAAAAAATGGTGTGGCCGAAAGGAAGAATAAGATCATTCTCAACATGGTTCGAAGTTTGCTAAATAAAGGAAAAGTTCCGAAGGAATTCTGGCCAGAAGCTGTTGTATGGGTCAGCTCACATTTTCAACCAAAGTCCTACTTTCTCTGTTAGGGATATAACTCCACAAGAAGCATGGAGCGAAAGGAAGCCTGTGGTGGATCACTTTAGAATTTTTGGATGCATTGCATATGCACATGTTCCTGACGAGAGAAGGAAGAAACTCGAGGACAAGAGTTTGAAATGTATGTTCCTTGGAGTAAATGAGAC
Source organism: Cucurbita pepo subsp. pepo (assembly GCF_057944985.1). Classification (NCBI taxonomy): domain Eukaryota; kingdom Viridiplantae; phylum Streptophyta; class Magnoliopsida; order Cucurbitales; family Cucurbitaceae; genus Cucurbita; species Cucurbita pepo. Next base: position 4,987,425 of record NC_141806.1, on the reverse strand, counting down.
TTCCAAAAACATACAAACTCTATGATCCATTGACAAAGAAGGTGGTGGTAAGCCGCGATGTGATATTCGATGGAAATGGAAAGAAAAGGTCACTATGAATCAACAGATTCTCATGGATCTGGAAGAAGAACAAGTGGAAACCCCTATTCAACTTCATTATGAGCATGGAGAGAACTCACCACAAGCTTAACAAAAGCTTAACAAGTAGACTCAATATAAGAAAAAAAATCAAGATTACAATCAAAGAAATCCAAGAACAAGAAAGAGACCAGCTTGGATGATTGATTATGAGATGTTTATGACTCAAGTTCTGATAGTGCTTATTTTACATTATTTATGGATAATAATCCAATTGTCTATGAAGAAGTTGTAAAAGAGAAGAAATGGAGAGAAGTCATGGACAGTGAAATTAGATCCATGGAGATAAAATAAGATGAGATCCAAGTTGGTCTCTTTTTTGTTCTTGGATTTCTTTGATTGTAATCATGATCTTCTTCTTCGGTTGATTATTCTTGTTTCTTTGATTATAATCATGATCTTCTTCTTCAGTTGATTATTCTTGTTTCTTTGATTGTAATCATGATCTTCTTTTTCGGTTGATTATTCTTGTTAAGCTTGTGATGAGCTCTCTCCATGCTCATAGTAGGTTGAATAGGGTTTTCAATTTGTTCTTCAAGATCCACATGAATCTGCTGACTCACTGGGACCTTTTCTTCCCATTTCCATGTCTTCTTTCCATTGAAGATCACATCGTGGGCTCACCACCTTCTTTGTCAATGGAAACATAGAGCTCATACGCCTTAAAAGTCTCACTTACTCCCAGGAACACACATTTTAAACTTTTGTCCTCAAGTTTCTTTTTCTCTTGTCAGAAACATGTGCATATGAATACGACCAAAGAATCTAAAGTGATCCACCGCAAGCTTCCTTACGCTCCATGCTTCTTGTGGAGTCATATCCCTAACAGAGAAAGTGAGGCTTCGGTTGAGAATGTAAACGAACCATATATAGCAGCTTCTTGCCAGAATTCCTTAGAAACTTCTCCTTTATTTAGCAAACTTCGAATCAATGTTAAGAATGGTCCTATTCTTTCTTTCTGTCACACCATTTTGCTATGGTGTATATGCTGCTGTCAACTGCCTCCTTATGCCCTTCTCTTCACAAAACTTAAAAAACTCGTTCGAGTAGAACTCTCCACCTCTATTAGTTCTTAAAGCCTTAACTCTTCTTCGAGTTTCAATTTTGATCATAGCACAAAAATTCTTGAAGCAATCAAAGGCTTCTGATTTGGTGTGCAAAAAATAAATCCATGTTTTTATACTAAAATCATCAACGAGGGTCATGAAATATTTTTTGTTACCATTTGATGCTGGAGAGATCGGACCGCATATGTTTGAATGAACCAACTCCAAAATTCCTTGAGCTTTTCTTGATTTTCCGAATGGAAATGATTCTCTTTCATGCTTTACTACCACGCAGCTCTCACAAATTTCTGAGAGAGGAGTGATGTCTGGTAAACCAGTCACCATATTCTTTGAAGACAATGCCTTTAACCCCCTCAAAGGTGTAGATGACCATACCTAAAATGCTAAAGCTAGTTGGTATCTCCTTTCTTCACCATCAAACTTCTGGTAATGATAATTAGTATCAATGGATATAACCGTTGGTGGTCATCTTCATCTTAGCAATCAATCATCTTCTAGAGTCATAAATCTCACTTTCACTATTTTGAAATGTGATCACATAACCCTTTTTTTTTTTGCAACAGACCAATACCAAGCAAGTTGACCTTCAAATCAGGAATCTAAAACACATTAGAAATTGACTCTACAAGCCATTTCTAGTCTTGAGATCTACGGCTCCTTTTAACCTTACTTGAACTGTTGCATTGTTGCCAAGACAAACAGTAGTACGAAAACTTTCATTAAGAGTGAAGAAGAATTCCCTACAACCCGTCATATGGTTGCTGCATCTAGAGTCAACAACCCACATACCTTGATCTACAACCTTCATTGCATTAAATGACATCAACAAAGTTTCTTCATCTCTTTTTTCAACAAAGTTGATTGATCTCCCTTCCCTTCCCTTCCCTTTTTTCAGCCTGGTATAACATTTATTTTTGTAATGTACAAGGCGTCCACATTTGTAGCATTCCACCTTAGACTTGTCAAAATGCCCCTTGCCTTTGTTACCATTATCGCCTTTGACTAAATCTAATGATCTGTCAACATCTATACTTCTTTCTGAACTGCCTCTTCCACAACCTCTACTTCTTCCTCACCCTCTACCTTTGGAGCTTGAAGCTTCACCTGTGTGGATATCTTTAAGGTTGTCATCTCCTCAATCGCACTCGTGCAATTAAGCTTTTGCTCATGCACTAGAAGGGAGCTTTGGAGTTTATCGATTTGCATCTATTAGATATTGTTTGCTTCTTCAATAGAACATACAATATAATCAAACTTTGGAGTTAGAGATCACAAAATCTTTTCTTCAACTGCAACATCAGTGATTGAATGTTGAGTATTTGAAGACATACAGAAAAAGTTGAGTATTTACCTTTTCATTGTTATCTATTAAATGTGTAACGGTACCTATGGTAAAACAATCTCGACCTCATCACCAACAATGTCAATGACATGTTTAAGTTTATGTACAGCTCAATAATGACATGCGAAGGCAGCATATCTCTTTCCCACGTGTCATTGTCAACAACCATGTTGACAAGTCTTTGTTACTAAAGAAGGACAAGCTTCCTACCAGAAATTTAGGTCACGTGTTGACATTTGCAATTCAATAACATGGATGAATTCAAAATGTTTCTAACATTATCCCTCAATTTCTAGCTCGTTTAGGTTATCTTAAGAACTATATTCCACTTTCCAGCAGTCATTTAGTGCCATGTTTTTTCATTGATTCTAATATATTATGTATCCAAGATGCCACTACTTGAATCTCAAATAAACAGAGTACAATATTGAACCTATTCTATACCCCTTGATCTGCTCTTCACCCTGCAAATTGAATCATCCAATGCATGTATGCTTCAAGTTTATTTAAAATTGATGCATTTTTGGCGACATTACGTCCTCGACATCGATGCTCTATACAAACTAGGGTGTCTATAATTTTTCCTAGAAAGACAGCGTTGGTTTTATTATTCATTACATTGGTCTAAAGTTGCATTGGAGTGTCAAAAACAGGCAACTAATAATTGATTGTACTTCCCAGGATGATAATATGGATCAAATTCCTTGTCTAATCAAAAAGTATAATAAAGAAGCTAATATCTCTGTTAAAGCATACCGGTACTTCATGATAAATAAACAGCTTATAGAAGAAATAGTTCAAATTAACTTACATAATCAGCAGCTGTGTACCGACACCTAAAACCGCAGAAAAGAGGGGCAAATTTGGAGGACATCTAAACACATCTCCATGAAGATATTTCCATACAACCTCTCGTTCATCCTCTCCATCACCGCCAGAGCTCCTAAAACGAAAACAAAATTAGGTCAGCTGAAATACAAAACTAACTTTATTGTACAACTCAAGTAAATTTAGTTACAAGACATTACTTCCTCAAATCATTCTTCAGACGGCGCATAAAAAGTAAAGTAAGCAATCCCATCAACAGAATGATTATAGCAACTGAATTAAGGAATGAAAACCAGTGGATTTTCTGACTGATGGGCAGTAGAGAAGCCCTTGAATATTTATTCATCCTATTTCCATACTCTGCTGAAGTTTCATTCCAAAAAATGGAATAAGTGAACCTAACATCAAGTTCAACATCATCTGTTATATCAATGACATGATTTGGGTCGCTAAAAGCATTAACTTCAACAATTTGGTTCCCATTGAAGGAAGCATCAAACCGAATATGGGTGAAGAGATAATATTTTGGACCCTGCTTGTCTAAGATCCAACTCTGTTCATCAACTTTGCCAACAAAACCCCACACCGGAAGATCGTCACAGTACATTTGAAAGTAAAAATCATTCCTGATGGCATCCCTGAACAGTGAAACTTCAGCACCGTTTAGCTTCTTCTCACACAGAGTCACCAAATGTTTATCTTCCCTAAATCTCATCACATGCAAGGCACCAGTCAGCTTATCACCATTTAAAGCCTCCCCTAAGGTTGCTTTCTTTTGGACTAATGGATCTGCAAGCTAAGGAGAAGACCTTCAAACATATCATTTGATACAGACAAATCATGATGATCTATTTAAAAAACAATTGAATACCCACAAAGGAAGCTCTTACAATTCAAAATTCTAATGGGTCTAATAAAAGAACAAGAATAAATCATGAAGCAACTATAGCAATTAACGAGCAGATATTTGGAAAGTGACCACCATTAGCTCGGGTGTTCTATATTCACATAGATTTAATTTCTATTGAAACATGTAATTCCTTCATTTAGGTTACTTTAAGAGGCTAACCTGGACGGCAGAATGGTAATCCATAGTATTGGTAGGTCTCACTGCAAGAAAAATGAGAAACGAAGTAAACAATAAGATTGGAGCGGAAGCAAAATACAAAAGAGAGAGCAAATTCAAAATGGAATTCTTGATCCAATAACATTTGAAAATTGTTCCAATGAGAAACGCCGGTAGAGCTACAAAGATCTTACATCGAAGAATCGTGTTTATTGGATAATCTAGTTCAAATGATTATCCAATAAGACAACTAGAAGAAAAATCTCACTTCAATTCAATAGTTTCTCCAAACTTCCATTTCGTATGTTCATCTAAAACTTGGACAATCTAGTGTACACATGGATATGAACATCGTCAAGAACTCATCAACGTAATCTCCAACGCAGTTCAAACTTCACACATCACTACTTCAGAGTCCAAGGGTTTATGATTAGTACAAATAAATTAGTAAACAATGAGGATACGAACGAACGAACGAACGACCTGGGATTGCTCAGAGGTCCGACCTTGTTCACGAACAAGGGAATTGGATCTCCGACATTGTAGCGGTGATTGAGCGGAGAAGCAACAGAGAGACGACACGAGAATCCAAGGGCTCCGAAAAGCACCAAAACCGCAATGGCTTCAAGAAGAGGCGTAGACATTGTTGCAGAAGAAGAAGAAGAAGAAGAAGTTGGCGATCCAGTTTGAGAGGGTTTGACGAAGATTCGTTGGAAAAATGGAGATTCAGAACCATGATCGACTACGCTTTGACTTCATGATTAAGCTCCATGGACAAGCAGTGAATTTGCAGCGTTCAAATTTTGAATCTACAGGTTGCGTCGCCTCAAATTTCAAAAAACGCAATATTCAGTTGGATTTACGATGGGGAAATTTGCAAGAAACGGTGTGATTTGTTGGTGGAAATGGGAATATGATTAAACTAACTACCAATCCCAAGGTGTGTCGTGTAGCAATCCCAATTTACGAAATTAACTGATTCAAAATTTACCATAAACATTATACACTTATTTCATCTATAAAAAAATAAATATTAAATATTAAATATATGAATTATTAGTTCAAAATCTCGACCTCCGAAATAATATGATATTGTACCTTTTAAGTATTAGGCGTATTATAGTTTTATTAATAAATTATTATAATAGTATAAGATTTATGAATATATTTCATTTAATATAATTTATTTTATACTACAAAATATTATTTAATATATGAAATATAAGTTTCAACTAAATATTTAGGTTTATATAATTTTATTAAAATAATTTATTTGACCCTAATTATTAAGATTTATTACTAAAAAAAATTTTAAATTTAAATTACTCGAAATATATATGATTCCCAAACATTAGTTTTGAGACATTATAAATAAATCTTGAACTAAACGATCCCTAAGTTTGTTTCAGTGCAATTTTAGTCGATTTTTAAGTTTGATTCTCAACTATTCCACACAATCCAATTGGTTTAGCGCGGTTTGGGTTTGGTTAAGGTTAGGTGTTTTTGCCTTTTCATTGAATTGGTTCATGAAACGATCTACTTTTCAAGCTTTCGTATCGTGGATTATCACTTACTAATTCGAGGGAAAATTTTTCGTTTTAAAAATGGGGTGACATAAGAGTGTAATTAAAAACATTGACAAAAAATGCACAACCAAAATACAAGACATAAATAGGACATGGATCTAAACGTGCTCCGTGCATTTGAAAAATAAAGAATAGTAAAGATGATTATAAGAATACTCAGTAAGCAGCCTATTTGTAGGCTCTCATCAAGTATTGTCTCTTATTCACTGTTCTTAGTGCTATGTGTCTATATCATGAACTAAAGTTTACTAATTCCATGGTATTTTCATCTTAGCCCTATCATGCTCGTTCAATTGAACCTTGTCACTCCAAATCTAAAGAGTGTACTTCATCTATCAGGATTACTCGAGGTTCTAGGTACACTTAGCTAACTGGTTGCTCATTTCATTGGTCCATCTAAGTCTTTGCGCAATATACCGAGAGGAACATGGGCCCTCATCAAGGCTCGCTAGTACTCTATTGTTGGAAATTATGTTATAAAATCTCGTAATTAATTATTTAATTTTTATTAATAATTTTGATTATTTATTTGCAATTTTATATTATTCATTGTATAAAGAATTAAATTATTATTGTAACCTTGAACAATACATGGTTGACATATAAGAGAATCATGTTCGAGCGATAACCTAAAGGGTCTATTGTATATGGATAAGGTTCGAGCAATAATCTAATAACAAATTGGTACAACCCACTTTTTAATTGTTACAAATGATTTGATGCAAATCATTCCTGCAGAGACATATGAGTGACAGTATCTTATATAATGAGTTTAGATAAGACTGGACTATGAAATATTTAATCTCTCTAAACTTCTTCACAATATGATCATATGCGATCTTAATCCTCAGTGAGCTATGAACACTTTTCTGTAATTTTTTTTTTTTGATTTATATGGATGGAAATGTATTTGTAGTTAATTTAATATGCCTATCATTTTGAAGGACTTGACCAAACATGAAGTTGAAAACATAATTTAGTGTCCTAGAAATATGAGTTCGAGATTTAAACTGCCTAAATGCCTTAATAACCTAGTAAACCTCTACGACATCCAAGTAAATTTAAGAAAGCTTACGAGGCACTAGTAGCGTGAATGATATCAACAGAGCTCGATCGTCTCCTATTTTCTTCGGTACTTTAGCAGCACTAGTCAGTGACCTAAGTCAAACCAGTAGTGCTCTTATCAAGCAATAGGCATCTAGGAACTTGTACCATCAACTTGACTTAGGTCAAATAAGATTGAGCATCGTGGCGACTAGATGAGTTACGATTGTGAGTAGAGACGAGTTGAGAGTCTAGGTAATGATTTTAGAAACTCGTCCCGATAGAGAATGAGGGATTACATAAGTAGTTTAGTTCATGATGAGCACTACTAACATGTGTGGAAATGGTCAATGGTTCCCTAAACAAGCTCGCTATATTGTAAATTCACTCTAAGAGGGGGTGAGGCACTTCATGGGTAAACCGCATGCCTATCTCCTAGATGTTGACTATATGGTAATTCATGTGGAAGGGTTGCTAGTAAACCTACACAGATGTGTTCACATCCCGACACTATATTGTTTTTAAACTACACTACTTGTATGCGCAAGCTTACTAAGTATGAGAGCATAAACTTTAGTTTACTCTCGAGCTGAGATACGCCATCTAGTAGATTTACAACGCTAGAACCCGACGAACAACTCTTAGGCTCTGACAAGGTTTCTGACAAGTAGCTCTAGAATTAGGTCAAGACGTCCTAGAGCTTAGAGAAAAGTCCGTAAAAACTTACTTCATATTATGAGATTCTACAAGTAGACTGCTTACTAAGATTTTTATACTCACCCGATTCTACATTTTTTTCAAGTGTTCGCTAAATCCATTGGAAGTGAGAGGAGCTCTTCTATTTATAGACCAAGTGGTGTGGGCCTAGATTTAGTTCACTTTGGACCTAACCCATTAAGCTTGGGCTTTCATTAGTTTTTGATCTAACCCTTTGGGTTTGGACTTTGTTCGATGCTCATCTCAATTACGCTTTAGTATCTCCACAAACCAACACAAATCGTTCTAACATATTCGGTTCTTATTTATATACTATGGGATGAAAGTCCCACCTCGGCTAATTTAGGGAATGATCATGAGTTTATAATCAAATAATACTATCTCCATTGATATGAGGCCTTTTGGGGAGGCCCAAAGCTACCCTATGAGAGCTAATTTCATACCATTGTGGAGATCGATGATTTCTAACATGGTATCAGAGCCATGCCCTAAACTTAGCCATGACAATAGATTGACAAATCCTCGTATGTCAACAAACTATTGTGAGCTGACTAAAGTATTGAACAAAGGGTGTCATACTTTGTCGGAGAGGAGGTGTTGGTTTTCCTTATAATCAAGGTTTCTGAGCTATTCTACCTTCAGGATCCCTCTATTCATATGTGGTCTCGGTTCATTCATGTACCTCTCATTTACTCGAGTATCATATCTAATCACAATTACGCATTAGTGTGTCTACTTCTAACTTGAGAAACATATGAAAAGAAACACTACGCACTCACTTCACCCATTTGATGTCATAATACTTTCACCTCGAGTTTTCAAGGCGTTAATAGACTTGTTTACATCTTATTAAAGGTATTCCTAACTGTAAAGATAATTTGATAAGTCAATGATTTTTTCTACGGTTTTGTTGGAACAAACAATAATATAAGTAATTAAGACGAGTGACAATAATGTACAAGTCAATATGTCTACTTAGATTATTTGGACGAAATTCAATTTATTATAAACTAAATGTTCAAATACATTAGGTGAAGCTTCTAGGAAATTAGGTTTAGGTGGATGAAATTTCCCAAAGGAGAGTGAATTTTGTGTGTTAATCCAATGCTAAAATTTACTAATTCAAAGTTAATACAAACTTGAACTCGCATAAATTTTACGTTAGGTTACGAGTGTTCAAAAAATTCAATCAAGTCAACCCAACTCGTACAGATTGAGTTGGAGTATGAACTTATTTAAGTTAGGTTGAGTACAGATTGAGTTGGAGTACGAACTTATTTGGGTTAGGTTGAGTTCAAATAAATGAAAATTTTATGGAATTGTTAAACTCGTTCATGAGTTCTAGTGAGTTCTCTTAAAACTAGACTGAGTTAAACTGAACTAATCCAAATTTATTATTAATTTTTAAAAATATATGTTTATTTACTATACAATTATATATACCTACATTTAATTTACTTTTATTTAATTTCATAATTTATTATTATTACTTATTCTTCTAAATTTTAATTAAATATTTGAAAATAAATAAATATTGAACGACCCAAACAACCTAAACTAATAAATAATTATAGTTGGATTGGATTGGATTCATTGTTTATTAAAAGTTGTCCAAATTACATTGTTTAATAAAAGTTGTCCAAATAGAAAAAATTTACAACCCAATAATTAGATTGGGTCTTAAATATATCTCAACTTGACCCGACACAACTTGTGAGAATCCCACATTGGTTGGGGAGGAGAACGAAACACCAAGGGTGTGGAAACCTTTCCCTAGCAGATGCGTTTTAGAGCCTTGAGGGGAAGCCCAAAGATGACAATATCCGCTAGCGGTGGGTCTGAGCCGTTACAAATGGTATCAGAGACAGACACTTGACGATGTGCCAACAAGAAAACCCTTCCCCGAAGGGGGTAGACACAAGGGGGTGGATTTGGTAGAGGTACCACATCGATTGGAGAAAGGAACGAGTGCCAGCGAGGACGCTAGGCCCCCTAAACGTTTGATATATTAAAATATTTTCATTTGAATAGGTCGAATTAAGGTTCGGGAAAATTTTAAAATATCATACATAAAAGACATATTATTAAAAGTATATGAAGTATAAGTACAAAAAAATTTATAGGTACATCTTTATAGTTACCTAATCCATGATCATAATTTATATATTTTTTTTTAAATAAAAGAGGAAAATTAAAATATTCATAATCTTTTGTGGCCAATCATTTGTATCATAAAGCAATAACAGGTAAAAAGCATAGTAACCAACAAAGTAGTAGATGAATTAACATTTAAAATTTTCATAATTCTCTCCTCCTTTTAACTTTTTTCCCCTAAATATATTATTTAAGATATTGTTCTCGAGTATACAGATTTTTCAAAGTTTGTCGTGTCGTGAATCTATTTTGACTTGAAATACAGGTTGGTTGATTTCGGAACTTTTTCTTCGTTATGTTTATTTTTTCGGTTGTTTCTTTCTGTTTAGTCAACGAATATGAGTGCGTATAAATCCGTATGAGAGTAAATTGTAACTTTCGTTAGGATGTTTTGGACTTAAAACAACTACTAGTAAGTTTTAAGATGGTTGAGGCTTCATTCCGTTGCATCTCGTGTGGAAATAAGGGGGCACTTTACGGTTTACACTCCTTTCGAAAGAGTTAGAGTACGTTGGTTGCCGATGCTTTGCTTAAAGGGATATTGACCTTGACGTACCCTCATTGACATTATTTATATAGAGTTGAAAATTATTTTTACTTTCTTTGGCAAGATCGTTTGGTTCAAGGTTTTGTTTATGATGCCGGGAAAAAGAATGTCTCAAGAAAAAAAAAGTCTAGGAATAAGATCAAGGGGAGCAAAGTTGCTTCCGGACCCTCCTGCTGTCATTTCAGTGACTTATAGGGCTTCCCTCAGCTCAGTCTTTTTGGTTCTTGAGAATGGTCGCCACCTCTCCCAGGACCAGAATGATTATTCTTGCCCGATGGGTCTACATCCATCCCTGAATGTCGTTGGTTGTTGTTCACTTCCCTGTCATTCTTGTAACCGTCATCTGTAATCCGCGCAGGTGTGTCCGCATCCCCCTAAGTGGACGAGAAAGAAAGGAGATTTCTCGGAGCAACCCCCCAAGTTTTAAACTCAAGAGTCAACTTTCCCGTATGAGCATTCGATACATGTATCAGTCCGTGGAAGAGTGAAAAGGTCACTACTACTGAGGATCTACCCCCTAATCTTAGATAGGTCGTCTGAAGGTTCGTTTGAGAATCAAATATCTGTGTTTGGTGTTGAGGAGAAATGTTATCACAATTTTATATAAATAAGTAATTTTTGGTTGAATGTCTTAATTATTCATAACCATCTTACTACATTAATTAATTTTATATAATTAATTATTGTTAATTAGTTTATTTTTATTAAATCAAATTATTAAAATAATTTTAACTCGTTTATTTTTTATTCATTAATAAATATATCACAAACAATATGTCTTAAATATTAAGTTTCTTTCGAGTTTATTCAATAATCAACTTCATACAAACTAATATTTTCACGTATAATCTTAAATGTAAGATCTCACATTGGTTGGAGAGGAGAATAAAACATTTATTAGAAGGGTGTAGAAACCTTTCTCTACAAAACACGTTTTAAAAACCTTGAGGAAAAACCCGAAAGAGAAAGCTCAAAGAGGACAATATCTGCTAGCAGTGGGTTTCGAGAGTTACAAATAGTATCAGAGCCAGACACCGGGAGATGTGCCAGCAAGGATGATAGGCCCCAAAAAAGGGTGGATTAAGGGGTCCACATGGATTGGAGAAGGGCTCGAGTGCCAGCGAGAACGCTGGACCCCAACGGGGAGGTGAATTGTGAGATCCCACGTTGGTGGGAGAGGAGAATGAAACATTTTTTTTTATAAAAAGGGTGCAGAACCCTCTCCCTAGTAGATACATAAAGCCCAAAGAGAACAATATTTACTTAACTTAAATATTATTGTGCCGTGAGCTCTTGCTACTTAACAATTGTACTTCTAAGCTTAGTCAGTCTAGGTGTACAACTAGTTAGAATCCTCCAAACCAGCTAAGTTATGAACGTAGCCATAAATGACTTGCTAGAGATAGTTGATAATTTCCTAGAGTCTCATCATAGTAGCATTATAACACAATACAACTAGCTAGATTCCTCCAAACCAGCTAAGTTATGGGCGTAGCCATAAACGACTTGCTAGAGATAGTTGATAATTTCCTAGAGTCTCATCATAATAGCATTATAACACAAAGGAGCGACTTAATGCCCGTCAACTAAGATACACATGTGGGCTAGCCATAAATAAATCTCAATCATATCTAACGGCATTGGCAACCTTTTAGAGTCAAAACATAGTACATTATAACATATTGTGACATACATATAATCACAAATATGGAGTGACTCTGTACTTGTCGATGAAGATATATATGTGTGTTAGGCATGAATGACTCCTAGTCATACGTACGAGTGATTGGCAAACTTCTAGAATCTCAACATAATACATCATAACATGGGAAAACGACCCCATGTCACTCCCAACTAAAACACATATGTGGGCTAGTCATAAATGACTATCAATCACATTTAGGGGCGGTTGGTAACCCTTTAGAATCTTATCATAGTACTGTCATAATTATAGGCACCTACCTGTGGCGTAATAGGTAGAGAATAATAAGTTAGTACCATAAACCGTTCAACAATATAGCTAATCATATGTCAAGTTTTAATACCTCTTTCGTAGTCGTCATATAACTTAAGGCCTAAATGAAACTCTGAGCCCTATACAAAGTTCCACATATTATACTTTGAGTCACGACCTGTTTTCAAGGCTTTGAATCTTGGATCGTGAGAAACAAGATTTCGAATCTTGTATTTTGGGTCAGGAGGTGGTTCACCCATTTCTAGTGACGTGGATCTACTGGACAACGTATCTTAGCAGTGTGATACTAGGATGTTATCAACCTTCACTGTTCACTAAGACACATTTATTGAGAATCGACCCATGAGTCATCTTTTATGATCGGAACATCTTGGACATCCATCCATTCGAGTAATATTTAGGCATGAACTCTTCTTGTCCATGTCGAGATATTTTTGCATATCATTAAGAGTTTCAAGCATGTACTTTCTTGAGTTGCTCTAGTTGTTGCTTTGTACCTCGCTTTTGTAGTTGACAATAATATTATTGGTTATTTTTTCGCTCCACAAAAATTATACCCCAACCAAGCTTGAATACATACTGAGTAGTTGATCTTCGGGTATCATGGTCTCCTGTATAGTCAACATCATAGTATCTAATTAGCTTCCAATCTTCACTTCTTTTGTACAAAAGACCATAGTTGATTGTACCTTTGACATATCTCAAGATCCGTTGAGCCGTATCTAAATGAGGGTTTTTCAGACTTTGCATGTATCGACTCATGACTCTAACTGCATAAGAAATGTTAGGCCGAGTTAAAGTTTGATAAATAAGACTACCTACCAGTTGTTGATATATTATTTCATTGTTCCATTCTTTGCCTTCATGTGCACAAATTTTCGTATTTGACTCCGTCAATATTGAGACTTGCTTGTACTCCAGCATGTTGAACTTCTAACGCATATCTCTTGTATACTTTTGTTACATCTGTGCGATCAACTTCTAGGCTTAAGGAGTGTTAAGTTCTCATAGCTCTTTCATCTGAATGTGCATCGATATGTTTTCTCTTGTTTGATGAATTTCTCTTTCGTCGTCCCTGGTGATGATCAAATCGTCCACATAAACCAATACGATTGTCAATTTTCCTTCTCTTTCTTTAATGAACAAGCTTGAGTCTACATGTGCGACTGAATAATCACTTTGAGTAAGAAATTTAGCAATCTTATCATACCAAGCTCTTGGTGTTTACTTCAATCCATAAAAAGATTTTCTAAGCCAGCATACGTGATTAGGATTAGCTGCATTCTCAAACCCCTTTGGTTGGTTCATATAGATCTCCCCGTCTAACTCTCCGTGCAAGAAAGCATTCTTCACATTCATCTGTCATAGTTTCTAATCTTTACTTGTTGCAAGCGTTAGTAAAACCCGTACGGTAGTGATCTTCGCCACTGAACTAAACGTTTCATCATAGTCTTGTCCATATTGTTGAGAGAACCCTCAAGCTACAAGTCAAATCTGATATCTCTCTATTGATCCATCCGGTCGACGTTTTATTTTGTAGACCAACTTGCAAGAGATGAATTTGATATCTCTTAGTCTTGACACTAGCTCCCAGGTTTGATTTTGCTCTAGGGGAATAATTTCTTCCTCCATCACTTGTTGCTAAGCCGAGTTTTGGGATGCTTATTCATTCGTCTCTAGCTCTTTAACTCTATCTCTATCATATTGCATTGACATACTTAGAATTTGACTTTCGAACACCGAGTACACTTGGTTGAGTCAATTCTTGCTCACCAACATCATTGTTACTTGGTTCTTCAGGCACATCAATACTTGACTAAACTAGTGTAGTTTTCTCCCCCATCTTTTTTATTAAAATTTCTTCAATGTTATTCGAGTCTAGTAAGACTTTCTTCACCAAGGACTACCACAAAGACATTTCATCAAAACCTAAATCTCTCGAGGGGTAGACGATAGACTCATACAACTATTGGACTGTCATCATACGGTCTTGTGGAGCTTTCGTCTAATGTCCAATTGAGACCAAATTTAGTAAACTTTCATATTTCAACTCGAACCCCTGAATTTTAAGGTTATGGAACGGGGCCCTACCCGTCTCCATTTGAGCTTATCTTTAACACTCCCGACTACATCCTTACCTCTAATCTTGCATCTTCTTTATTTAAAACTTGTAGGGCCTTGAAGTATGATAATGAGCAATGAGTGAGGCTTTCCCTAATTCCTCGCACTAATGATTATGAGAAGCAAAGAATGTAAGGGAATTAAGGAACAAAAGGCAAGGGGTTGATGTTCATAGTTGGGGAATTAGGTGACCAAAAAATTAAATGAATTGAAGAATTTATTCAAATTTATTAAAAAAAACACCAAAATAAATACCAATTTTCTATTAATAGAAAGAGAATCTTAATGGGCATAATTATAAGCTAATGAGAAGGTATGGATGTTGACCCATCAACAAAACTAATAATAATAATAAATAAATAATTTTAATTATCCAAGTGGGGGTATTATTTATTTTTATTGCCTTTATTTATGTCTTTTTATTCTAACTAATTGTTGTTGAATTTGTATTTTTCTACCATTTTTTAATATATATTTCTCTTTCTCTTTAATTGTTATTTGCTATTGAAATTTATAAATCCCCAAATAGAAAAGTTATTTTTATTTTATGGTTTTTTTAAGTAGATTTTGAACTCGTAAATGATTGCATAAATAGTGTAACGACCCTAAATTTCTATGTATTTAGAGTCGCTATTAACGTCTCATGCTCATCTTAAATGCGGAATATAACTCTTAAATGTTCATCATAAATAGCGGAAGATTTAAAACTTAGAACATATCCAACTGCTAAAAAAACATTGTCGGTTAAATAATTTAAATAATGAAATGCAGACGTTCTATACTAACTTAAGACTAGGAAATTAAATATGCAACTACCCTATGCACGTGTCACCGTCTCCAAATTTCGATGTTGTCGTCAATCGTATATGGACGCCTTGCCTTTACTTGAAAAACAATATGGCACATGACGTGAGTATTTCGATAGTAAGTGACTCCATTATAGGGGTCATGTTAATGCAATCACACGCAATCATGATTTAGAGAGACTTATCTCTAACATTATAAGGGTGACCTTCAATCTCGGACAAATTGGATATGTTGTACTTTCCCTACACACGACTCATACGTGCGAGTGTGAATCCCTAGGGTGCTCGAACACCCCCTAAACCCTCTAGTCAAGCTAATTTGTAGCAACGTCTGGAGGTCAGCGGAACCCCATAGTGTCATGTGTCTCATGAGCACCCTCATCATCACACTGTGCACATTCACACTCATCATCATACTATGCGCGTTCGCACTCATCTAGGGGAAGTATATGCATGAGATCATTCTAAATCCATCATAATGTCTTTTCTAACCCAACCCCAATATATTTGATAATCATTTTGAGTTTTTAGTTTTTAAAAATGGTTATTTATTTACTTTTTTCAAGAATGTTTTTAAAATGGAAGTCAAGTTTTGTAAATTAAAAAATAGTTATTATTATTATTATTATTATTTTAAATTTGGTTAATAATTTATATAATTTTGTAGGAAAGATGAATACAAATAATTAATTAACTAATATTTTTGTTTATTATATCAAATTATTCTCAATAATTGTAGCATTATCTTTTATTATTATAAACCACCCACCATTTAAAATTTATTTTAAATGTTGACTTTGAAATTAAAATAAAAGTAAATTATTTATTAACATTTAGAATTATAAAACACCTTTAATTTTTCCTTATAAATATCATAATTTAATAATTAAACTAGGGTTATTTTGGTAAAAAAAAAATTGTTACCATCTTATTGAATCAAATTGATTTTAAATTTTATTAAAAAAAAGAAATTGCTTTATTTATTTATTTATTTATTTTTAGGTCCTCTCATAATCTTCTCTTTTTGCATCCCTTTCCATCCCCAATAGACCAAGCCAAAGGCTGTCATTGGAAGCAATGACTTTCTTTTATGATATTAAAAAAATTAATTTTTTTTTTTAAAAAAGGTCATACCTTTGCCCTAAAGGCCAACACTATCTTTCTCCAAAGCTCATCCTTCTTTAAACCTTTGTCGTCCTACGTCACTATCAAATTCCTTTGATTTTCCGATCGAGAATGTCAAAATTTTCTCTCATTTTTATCTGATGCGACGGAATTTTATCTTTTTTCGTCTAATATAATTTTCATTTCTTTGTTTCTGTTGTTGTCAGATCTCACATCAGTTAGAGAAAAGAATGAAACATTTCTTATAACGATTTGAAAATCTTTCTCTAACCAACGTGTTTTGAAACCTCGAGAGTAAACCTTTGAAGGGAAAAAATCAAAGAAGACAATATCTGCTAGCGGTGAGTTTGAGTTGTTACAAATGGAATTAGAGTCAGACACCGAACAGTGTGCATTCGTTATAAACGTGTGAAAACTTCTCCCTGAAATCCCTGAAGTCAAAGTCCAGGGAGGATAATATCGTAAAAAAATAAAATTTACATGGTTTTACATTTACTTTTTATAAGATAATGTTGGTAAGAATCGAAAGCATGATTTAACTTGTTGACAAAACTCGTACCTGAGTTTAATAATTTTCACCAACATGGCTATTATTCTCCTACTCACCTAGATCAAGAAATCGCTATCTCACGTTCTAGCTATCACTTTCGATTGGGTTAGGTAACACTAAAATTTCTTCGAAATTTTAAGATGATAGTCGCGTTTTAGTTGAAATTGAGTGTCGTCTGTCGCCGTTTGTCATAAACCACTATCCCATGCCATAAATTTACGAGTAATCGAGATTTGAATGATCGATGAGTTCTCGAGAAAGCCTAAACTCTCTCTAAGGCAACACAAAGGCTCATCTAATTTTTTTTTTTTTTTTTTTTTTTTTTTTTTTTTTTTTTTAAGAATTTGTTGAAAGATAATTAAATATTGTATTTATCCTTTTACTTTTTTGCCCTTTTTCCCCGCAAAATTGTCCAATAAAACAACTCAGGCGGTTAGATGAGAGAGATAAGTGGAGTTGGAGTTGGAGTCAGTGATTCTAGTGGGTTCCTCCAAGTGTCCCAACAATTTTTTTTTTTTTTTTTTTTTTTTTTCATTTTTGTTTATTTCTTTTTTATCAAATTATTATTTTTGTCCTTACTTCTTTTCCTTTTTTATTTCAATTTCATCTCTTCCATCTCCTACAATATTTTATATAATATATATATATATATACATACGCCCTCCAAAAAGTAACGGAAGCGTGCAAAGGTTTCTTCGGGCCAAACGGAGATTGACCCTTGAGTGTAAAGGCAAAAAGGAGCTTGACTGCAAGACCCACCCGTCGAGTAGGGACGAAAGTCGACCTTAGTAATCCGACAGTGCCAAGTAGAAGGGTCGTCGCTCAAGGGATAAAAGTTACTCTAAGGATAACAAGTTGATCTTTTCCAAGAGCTCACATCGACGAGAAGGTTTGACACCTCAATATCAACTCTTCGTTATCTGGAGCTGTAGTATATTATATATATATATATATATATATATATATATATATATATTAGTATCTCTAACGAAAATAATTTTAGGCGGAAGTAAATAATTCATGAGGATCATGAGAAGATTGAACTGACATGGGTAAGCTCCCTGTTTTTTAATTTTTTTTTTTCTAAAATTAAATAAAATTTTTGCAACGGGATAAGAAAGGTTGAAATAATCAACGAACCTAAGAGATAGATTCAGAATCTGAGGAAGCAACTGATCCGAGTTACTAGTCTTCTAAAGTACTTTAAGTCTATTGAAATTTGAGTTACAGGTGTACACGAGTTCGATCAGATTGTGTTAAAAATTATTTTTAAACTAACTCAAAATTCTAGAGATTGGTGACTCAAACAATCTGAATATAGTTTATGACCTGACCCAACTACACATCATTAAGAACGGTTGAATTTCCATAGGTTGGATTGGAACTTTGAATCGATAGCAAGATATGTCAACTTACCGACCGACCCGAATTTCCGATTTTTTAAAAAACTTTACATAAATACCCTTAATTAACAAAAATAAAATATTCTTAATCTTTACAATAATCTTAAGAGTAGGTGCATGCAACCTACAGACCCGAATTTCCGTAGGTTGGATTGTAACTTTGAGCCGATAACAAAATATGTCAACTTACAAACTGACCCGAATTTTCAATTTTTAAAAAATTTACCAGAATACCCTTAATTAAAAAAAAAAAAAAAAAAAAAAAATTGTTGGGATGTATGTTATTGTCAAAGGCAGGAGGAGCAGAGGCAGAATAGTGGCTGAAACAGGTCGGCTGGGGAAACTTTTTTGTGCGCCTCGGAATGAGTTTCAACGATAATCTCCTTCCCCCTTACGGATAGGAAGACAAACACACACAATTCTGATAATAATAAAGCGAGATTTCTTCATGGAGAAGCACACCAATAATACAGTCTCCCAATTCCTCCATTAAAACAGAGTTCTTTCCCTCTCCTCAACCCTCCTCTGTTTCTATTCAACCTTCAACAATGGCCTAACCATCTCCGCCGCCGCCGATGGCCACTCCGCCGCTCCACGCCACCGCCTTATCTAACTCTTCCCCTTACTCAAATCTCTACGGAATCCACCACAACCCTTCCCCTCCTCCTTTTCTGTAAGTTTCTAAACTCTCCTCTGTTTTTTAAAAACCCTCCTCTGTTTTTTCAACATATGTGTCTTTTTTGTTCTTGTTTTCAAGGAATCAAGAACACCCAGCTTTTGATTTTGGAGAGCTTGAAGAAGCCATCGTTTTGCAAGGAGTTAAGCTCGGAAATGATGAACACAAATCGCCACGTATGTTTCTTTTTTCTTTTTCTTTTTCTTTTAATCTCTGAAACTTTACTGAAGAGAGAGAAAGTTAGAGAGAGAAGTTAAAGCTACCATTTTTAAAGGAAAAATGGTTTCAAAGATCAATAGAGTTGAATTGCATGAGGCTACAAACAGAGTAAATTTCTGACCCTTTTCAGTTTCATCTCTGTACTAACTCCATAACTGCTCAAAAGTTGGATTAGGTTCCTTTCAGAGAGAGAGAGAGAGAAAAAACAGAGCATAAAAAAACAGAGGATTTTCTCTGATACCTTCTTTTTGTGTGATTTCATTGCAGATTTTGTTTCAGGGAGGCCTGCTGCTACTCTTGAAATGTTCCCTTCTTGGCCAATAAGGTTTCAACAAACCCCAACAATGGTACGTACCCCTTCTCATTTCCCAATAAAATCGACTCTGTTTTCAACTTTTCTTCAAGAACAAGCCTCTGTTTTTGGGTTTTGATCATTAATTTGAATGTTAGGGAGAAGGTTCAAAGTCAGAGAGCACTGATTCAGGTTCAGCGAACATAAACAACGCGCTCACAAGCAAAACAGAGTTGGAAATGGAATCTGATTCGCCGATTAGCAGAAGGCTCTGTTCTTCAGCTCAAGGATTTGACCAAGTTCTTCATCATCATCATCATCATCATCTTCAAACAGAGCTTGAAGATGATGCCTTGAGAATAGAACCATCATCGCACCATAATCAATCCCCTGTGGAAGGAAAGGTTCGGTTTTCTCTCACTTGAATTAATACATCTTTTTTTTTTCTCTGATCCCAAGAATCAAAATCAAAAAATGGGCAGAGTTTCTCTGAATTCTGGCGGATTTTCTGAGGGTTGTTTGATTTTAGAGAGAGAATATTTATTACCATTGATTTGGCATCATAAAATCACCAAAAAAACTCTTCTCATTCTTCAAAAAACCATAAAATAATGGAAGAAAACATCCAAATTCAAGAACAATCTCATGATCGAACTTCCATTTTCCCTACAAACTCTGTCAGATATCAAATTTTCAATCCATTTTCATGTTCTTGTTTGAATCTTTCATTGTTTTGCAAAAATGGGTGTGATTCTTTCATAACAATATTGCTTGTTCTTCAACTGTTTACAGAGAAAAGGAGGTGGTTCAACATCAGAGAGGCAGCTTGATCCAAAGGTTTCATTTTTCTTTTAAACTTGTTTCAATTTTGAGCTTCTTTTTCTTCTTTGAGTTCTTAAAATTTGAGGGGAAAAACTCTGTTCTTTAGACACTGAGACGTTTGGCTCAAAACAGAGAAGCTGCAAGAAAGAGCCGTCTGAGGAAGAAGGTATGAACAATGAGCCATTTCTTTTCATACCCAGAAGTTATCTTCGAAAAATTTAGAAACCCATGAAAGAATTTAAGATACCCACTTGGAAATTTCTCATATTTGTTGCCCACAGGCTTATATTCAGCAACTAGAGTCCAGTAGAATGAAGCTCTCTCAGCTTGAACAAGACCTCCATAGAGCACGTTCTCAGGTTTGAAGTAGTTTTAATGTTGTTTTCCTAAAAGAATTCAATATCTTGAATTATGTTAGTGATTTTGGAATGGTTTGTGTTAAATAGGGATTGTTTCTAGGAGCTTGTGGTGGCGTTATGGGTGGCAATATCAGCTCCGGTGAGTTTCTTCTTCTAAACATGTGTGTTGTGTTCGAGTCGTGATTCTTAACATGGTATTAGAGTCATGCCCTTAACTTAGTCATGTCAATAGAATCCTCGAATGTCGAACAAAGAAGTTGGTGAGACTCGAATGTGTAATCGAAAGTGACTAAATAAGAGGTGTACCTTGTTTGATGGCTCTAGAGAAGGAGTCGAGCCTCAATTAAGGAGAGGCTATTCGAGAGTTCCATAGGTCTCAAGGAAGGCTCTATGGTGTACTTTGTTCAAGGAGAGGATTGTTACTTAGGAGTCCCACATCGACTAATTAAGGGGTTAATCATGGATTTATAAATAAGGAATACTATTTACGAGGCCTCTCAGGAAACCAAAAGTATTGATGAGGCCTTTTGGAGAAACAAAAAACCAAGCTATGAGAGCTTACGCTTAAAGTGAATAATATCATACCATTATGGAGAGTCGTGGTTTCTAACAATAGCAAAACCATGAGAGCTTATGCTCAATGTGGATAATATCGTGAGAGTCGTGGTTTCTAACAAAACAAAGCCATGAGAGCTTATGCTCAAAGTGGATAATATCGTACCATTAGTGGATAGAGAGTCGTGGTTTCTAACAAAAACAAACCCATAAGAGCTTATGTTTAAAGTGGGTAATATCATACCATTGTGGGCCGTCGTGGTTTCTAACAAAACAAAGTCACGAGAGCTTATACCCAAAGTGGATAATATCATACCACTGCAGAGGGTCGGTGATTCTTATCTATATATATATACAAATAAAAGGGTAATAGGTGGGTTGGAAGGGCATTTTCTTATGGGAATGGGATTTTTATATTTGGAACAAGACAAATTGGTACCAATCAAGACAATGTGGCTAATGGTTCCTTTAAAATCTTGCTTTCTTCAAATGATTTGTTTTAAATTAATAAAAAAGTCTTCAAATTTTTTATTATGTTTATGAGTTATTCTTTTCATATTTTGTTAGGAGCTGCAATATTTGACATGGAGTATGCACGTTGGCTAGACGACGACCACCGTCTAATGGCAGAGCTGCGGGCGGCGCTGCATGGGTATCTCCCGGACGGCGACCTCCAAGCAATAGTAGACAATTACATCTCCCACTACGACGAAATCTTTCACCTGAAAAGTGTGGCGGCGAAATCCGACGTGTTTCATTTGATAACCGGAATGTGGATGACTCCGGCGGAGCGTTGCTTCCTGTGGATCGGCGGATTCCGACCATCTAAGCTGATAGAGGTATCTGAAACATCAAATCATTTGTGGGTTTGTTTTTTTTAAGGTTTTTAGTGACAAAAAATGATTACTTTTTTGTTGTGTTGAAAAAAACAGATGCTAATTCCACAATTAGAAACATTAACAGATCAGCAAGCTGTGGAAATCTGTAGTTTACAAAGATCTTCACAAGAAACAGAGGATGCTCTGTATCAAGGGCTCGAACAGCTCCAACATTCTCTCATACGTGCCATCGCCGGTACCGCCGTCGTCGACGGTATCAACCATATGGCTGCCGCCGCAGGCCAACTCTCCAATCTCGAAGGCTTCATCCGTCAGGTCACACCCTTCTTCACCTCGAATTATTCAAAGTCTTCCTCTTCCTAACTTTTATGTATGACAGGCTGATATGTTGAGACAACAAACGCTTCATCAAGTACGTCGAATTCTGACAATTCGACAAGCCGCACGATGTTTCGTCGTGATTGGAGAATACTACGAAAGACTTCGAGCTCTTAGTTCCTTGTGGGTCTCCCGACCCAGAGAGTAAGACTAATATAACATCATTCATCTTTTTATAACTACGTACGTCTTATTCATTGAAACATGCACTATGTTGAACAGGAATTGCATGAACGAGGAGAACTCGTGCCAAACAACTACCGAGCTACAAATGATTCAGAATTCGCACCACCATTTCCCGAACTTTTGATGAAATATTATAAAGCCTAAGCTTTTGTTAGATTAGGCACTAAAATGATCCATTTGGTTGGGTTGCTATCATATATTTCATCATGAATTAGAAGAAAAACAACTTTTAATATCTCTATCTTCTTCATCCAATGGGGAAAAAAGTAAGTTCTTAAAAAGGGTTATACTGTTCTTCATGCTTTTAAAAGCTGCATTTCTCGTTTCTATTTTCATGCATGCAATTCTTTTATTGGTCCTTTTGAATGGCCCTTTGGGTCACTTGGAAAGCTGAACAAAATATCCAAACTTCTCTATCAATCATGTGATAATGTTTTTAAATGATCTATTTTGTACCGGGTTTGGTTTTTATAGGTTCGAGTTCCTATAGTTAGTGTTCGTGATATATTGTCTGTTGGGTTGGATATGACCCACGATCAAAATATACTGAAGTAAACGACCAAGCAAAAAGAATAACTTTGAATAGAAAAACTTATTAGCACCATGCTTTTCAATTCTTTTGTTGTGAATAAAGCATATATTTGACGAGTATTTAACGTATAATGAGTATTTATAGTAGAGAAAACAACGAACTTTCTCTTCAAGTTAAAATTACTTACTATTATCTTAAATAAATCACTAATTATTTCTTAAACTTTCTTCAACAACAATTTCTTTCTTCCTAATAGCTTGACTTTGATTGAGATTCTTCGCTTCAAACAATTCCAGGATGTCTGTAAAGCTTAACCCTTGTTACGGTCTTGGTGAGAATATTTGCATGTTGCTATGTTACGGTCTTCAAACAGGTCCCTGATCAACTCCATATTTTTCATAAGAAATTAAGGACATGACTCTGATATCATAACACTCTGGAGCTCTTAAACAAAATACATCATTTGTTCTATACTTGAAGATTCTATTGACACGGTTAAGTTAAGAGCATGACTTTAATACCATATTATGAGTCACGAACTTCAATAGCATGATACAATCTTATGAACCATGAACCTCAATAGTATGAGTATGATACAATGTTATGAACCACAAACCCCAATAATATAATATTGTCCATTTTGAACATAAGCTCTCGTCACTTTACTTCTAATTGGTCTAAAAGATCTCGTATCAATAGAAATGTATTCCTTACTTACAAATCTATGTCATTCTCTTAATTAGCAACCAGCGAACAAATTTAAGACCATAATTACAAGTAAAATAGTCATGAATATAAAACTCATGCATAAGGAAAGCATGTTTAGTTTATCCAATAACAACCCCAATTTCAACCTATGCCTAACTCGACTTCAGTTAGCATCCCAAGCCCCTGCAACCGAGATTCTATTGACATGGCTAATAATTTTGGTAAATCTTTAAATCGGTTGCAATTAGAATATTAGAGTAGTATTTAATTCTAAGGGATTTTTGTTGTTAAGGTTGGAATCATGTTTAGGATTGGATTTAATTTGCTGTTAATCAAAAGAGGAAACATACTTCATGTTGGAAAAAACATGAACAAGGTAAGAGACCGACATTCCTATTGAAACTTAAATGTTTTATTTTTTTAAAAGGGTTGAATATGTTTGCTATTGCATGGCTGTGTTGTGTGATACGATGTATGTTAACTATAAAAATAAACATTTTAAGACTTATTGCATGCATAATTATGATTAAGAATATGTCTGATGTGATTTGTACGATATAATGTATGGTTGCTCGTGAAAATAAATGTCTTGGGACTTAATTCATGCATGTTATGTTTGATGATTAAGAAGGTTGTGGTAAGAGTTATACGTTGTGTGTTTCGAGTAACCAACCACTAATGGTCACTCTGTGGGGTGATTGCAGAAAATGGTTATCAAGGTAAGGGTTACACGTTGTGTGTTTCGAGTAACCAATCATTGATAATCATTTTAAAGGTAAGGATGAATGTTAATTTCATGTGGTAAGGGTTAGACGCTGTGCGTATCGAATAACTAGCCACTAATGGTCACTCTACGGGATGATTACAGAAAATGGTTATCAAAATAAGGGTTACACGCTGTGTGTTTCAGGTAACCAGCCGTTGATAATCATTTTAAAGAGTAAAGGTGGATGTTGATTTTCATGTGGTAAAAATTACCAGCGGTGTGTTTTGGGTAATTCACAACAAAGGTCCCTCAATTTTGTTTGATTGTCATATGATAGTTTATGTATTTGACCCTAACAGGAGAGTTCCTTCATGAGTATTTTAATACTCACCCTATGTTTAGAATGATTTTCAAGCGAGGTGTGACACGGGAGTGACGAGGAGGGTGGAGAAGTCAGTCACGAGGCAACTCGAGAATTTTATGTTCATTTCCGCATTTAGTTGCTCATTGTCAGAAGACACCTAATTTATGGGGATTAGGGAGTCAACCTGAGTAAACTTTTGGTTAAGTTTATACGTTGAATAATTTATTTAGATGGTATGTCTTTTAAACTTTCTTTCTATAAAGGGTACCCACACATTATTTTAATAAATTACTTCTTTTGTAATATTTTTCATTTATTTTAAAATAGTAAAATTGTTTTCTTGGTATCTTCTCTAACCACCGTGTATGAAAAGTCGATTTGTTACAAATGATATCAGAGCCCGACACTGGGCGGTGCGCCATCAAAGGTGCTGGCCCCAAGGGGGTGGATTGTGAGATCCCACATCGATTGAAGAGAGAAACGAAACATTCCTTAGAAAGGGTGTGAAAACCGATATCAGAGCTAGACACTGGCGGTGTGCCATCAAGGGTGTTGGCCCCAAGGGGTGGATTGTGAGATTCCACGTCGGGGAGAGGAACTAAACATTAAAGGGTGTGAAAACCTCCCTCTATCCCTCTAATACGTTTTAAATAAAACCCGTAAAGCTAACTCTAATACGTAACGGCCAAAGTCGACAATATTTGTTAGCAGTAAGTTTGGACTCTTAATAACCTCCCTCAAAGCAGCAATCCAAAAATCTCTCTCCTCATTTTTGTCCGCCAAAAAAATAGAAAACAAAATCCCATATTTTCCATTCTAATATAAAAATTCTTACATTTCAGTACGTCAATTTTTAAATTCATTTTTCGTCAGAATTTCATCAATTTCATTACAATCAATTTCATTACAATTCTCTTGAACTCTCTTGAACTGGATTAGAAAAGAAATACCAAAATGATTCCTATGTTTTAGGAATCAGACTATATTGTTTGATCTTAGATTTTTCTTTTCTTTTATCCTAATTTTGTTGCAATTATTTAGATTTGAGTTAAAAATTAAATATTAAGAACATCTATCTATTCTAATAATTCTAATGAGTCATGTCAGGATCCGTAACAATTTTTAGAAATTAGATTAAAACTGGCTAGAAGTACTTGTGAACTCAATTAAAAAAAGAAAAAAAAAAAAAAGAAAGAAAAGAAAGAAAGAAGGAAACGGTCAAACAGAATAAAAAAATAAAAAAATAAAAAGAGGTAACATAGAGAGAAAGAAAAGGAAAGATTTGGAAATTGTTATAATGTTTTAAATGGTTTGAATTAAAATAATATTATAATAAACATATATAAATATTTCAAAACTCTAATCATGCAAAGTGTTTAATCTCCGCGCATGAAGTCTAACACATGGACCATGGTAACATTTTAGCGAAATAGTTGGGTAGAAGTTTGAACTTGAAATTGATGTTATGGGCTCCCCTAGGTTGACTTGGATTGCAAAGAATAAAAATCAAACTTTCATTAAGAATAAATGGATGACACTA
Source organism: Cucurbita pepo subsp. pepo (assembly GCF_057944985.1). NCBI lineage: Eukaryota > Viridiplantae > Streptophyta > Magnoliopsida > Cucurbitales > Cucurbitaceae > Cucurbita > Cucurbita pepo. The sequence goes on along the minus strand of NC_141806.1, from coordinate 4,960,780 downwards.
GCTTAAACTAATCAAGTAAGTGGTCTTACGGTTGGCTCGATCGGAAAACTTGTCTATGTATGATGACAGTGCCCAATAGCCCTTGCACGTGTCATTTATGCTTTATGTAATATGATGATGTGATAATGTTATATGATGATGTGACGATGTTATATGATGGTGTGATGTTATTATATGATGACATGATTATAATGCATGATAACATGATGATGTAAGAGATGAGATGACTTAATATGATAATATTCCATATTAAGATAATGTGCATGTATTAAATGTCATGATGTATTATGACGATGTGTTTTCTAAGACACCACCCTAATTCATGTTAATGATGATGAACGTATGAAGGTCAGTGCATGCATGTGAATGATGTATATGGTTGTATCATAAGAATGATTTAAAGATAAAAAGTATAGGGACCTCATACATATTGTGTGTTCATATACATTGGGTTACTTCCCCATTTATGATGATGAATACGGACACGTACGCTTCGATGATAAATACGGACACGTACACTATGATGATGATGATTATCATGTCTCACATGATACTTAAGGGTTTGCTGACCTTTGGATGTCTGGCTATGGACAACTAGCCCGACTATAATGGGTCTAGGGGGTGCGAACCGCCTAGGGACTCACACTCGCACGTGTGGGTTGTACGTAGGAAAGTACAACATATCCAATTTGATCCGGACTAGAGGCAACCCTTATGATGGTTTTTAACGATAGGTTCTTAAGCATGAATTGCATGTGTTAGAATTTTGTGACCCCAATAGTCGAATCACTTATTAAGTATTTCTCAAAAATACTCCAGCCGTGTACTACTTACAACATCGCAAGTGAAAACCATGACACATGCATAAGATAATGGTATTTCACGTCTGAAAACCATGCACACATGCATAAGATAATTGTATTTCATTTATTAGACTTTAAGTTAGGGTTTATTTACTTTTAATGTTTATTTGTTTTATTTAGCATTTGGTTATATTGCTTTAAAGATGTTTTCAACTAAGTCTATGTTTCATAGGTTGATAAAAATTTAGGGTCATTACACTAAACTAGAAACATAAAACATGTAATGCCTATAATTTTCTAAACCTAATTAGTGACGTCATCTATGAATATATAACTCATTACACAAAAGCTCATCGTAAATCACGTTGGAAATTGGAAAACACAAGTTCCAAAAATCCAAACAAACAAATATAAATAAAACAACGTTCAATGCTTTAACTTAAAACAGTCAAATAAATGAAAACTACTAAAAATGCCCCTCGTCCACTTCCATGGTGTCCTCTGCTCCATCGTCAACCGTACATTGGCGCTTGGTCTTTTCCTAAAAAATGTAGGTAGCATGTGACTTGAGTATTTTAAGAAATACTCAGTAAGTCACCCCAATGTTGGGGTTAGAAATGCAAACACATGCAACATATGAGCGACACCTAACTTTTCGTAAACTTTACATAGCCTTGGGCGCTTTTCTTTTCCGGGTAGGGTTGGATGTGTGGTACTCCTTCACACACGGCCCATGTACGCGCACATGGACCCACCAGGTGGGCTCGTATACGTTACCCCTGGGCCTAGCTTAGTCGGGCACAACGTATTACACGTTGCCGGACACCACATAATAGAAAAGGGCCCGCATGATATCATGATGAACATAAATATTGTATTTCATTCTTTCGTAACATAAAGGGGAAGTATCCTGATGCAAGTGACATACATATATGCATGAGGTCCCTTAACATACATAACATGACATTACATAAGCATTGCTAACATCACATATACGTTTCTTACATTACATGACATATTACATAACATGAAAATACATTCCAGTTCCATAAGCATTTCATGACATGACTCGGATAGTACTATGTGTATCCATGACATCGATCAACATTTTCATGGCATATAATTCTAGCAGATCAACAATCTTTTCATAGCATAAACAATCAACAGTCAACATCATCCAAACCTTTTCATAGCGTAAAAAGTCAATAGTCAACATAATCCATAACTTTTCATAGCGTAAACAGTCAACATAATCCATAACTTTTCATAGCGTAAAACAGTCACATAGTCCATACATCATATAGTCATATCACATAAAATATGGTGCATGTAGGGGTCACAGGGCACGCACCATCATACAACATACAATAAACTAACTCCAACAGTAAGGTCACTTACCTCGATGGCCTTGACCAAAGTCACTTAAAACAAGCTAATTCCAACGGTTAATTACGTCCTAAACCACATAAAAAAATTACATCCTATAATAACCACATGAACATTTAGGAACCTTTCATAACATACCCTAGCTAAATCTCATGCTATTTATCAAAATAAACTTTCAGCACAATCTGTCAATCTTTGACAGTTAGGAACCATACTGACCTCAAATGGTAAAAATAAGGGCAGAAAAAGCTTCGGGAGGGCTGAAAACCTTGGAATCGATATATTATAGTGATACCGAGTTGATAAGCCGAGCCAACACCTGAGAACGATAGAGTCGAGCCGCTTAATGCACGTGGGAGCCGAGCCGTTACGCGTGCAAAGCCGCAGGATTCTCTGGACGTTCGTATGTGGAGTTGGGTCGCCAATGAAAACGCGGCCCGTTACTATTTGGGCCAAACTGGAGGCTGAGCGCGAGGCAGTACCCGGCATGCTTCGTCATTTTCTTAACCTACAACCACACGAAACCCTAACTCGGCGTTGCGCTGTCAACGATGCAGTCGTCATGCTCTGATTCCGACTTTCACTTCTCCCAACGGGCACGAGGCGACACAACCCAACGCGATCCGACATCTCGTCTCCCTAACCCTAATCGATTCCAATCCCTTCGTCAATTCTCCCTCCAGACAGCAAGGTCACTTGTTCTGACAACTCACAGAAAAACCCGCGAACCAACCCACACGCTTTCCCTTCTAACACTCTCGGTTTTCCCATTCTTTCAGACACCCTCGGACACAAAAACAAATTTGTAGAGCGAAAGTCATTTTTTAAGGAAATAGAAGGGTTGAATATAGGAATATAAAGAGTTCCATAACATTTCTATTAAGGTAATAAGTTTCTTGTCAGAAATCGCACACCTTTTCCGGCGAGAATAAATGCATGGCATAATATCTTTTCCTGTTTGACAGCAAAAATAAAACCTCAACATAAAATCTAAAAGAAATAAAATCCGAATCATTAGTACAAGTCACGAATGAGGCAGTACAAAAGATCAGAGAAAGGATGCACATTTCTCAGAGTAGACAGAAAAGCTATGCGAACTCAAGAAGAAGAAATCTAAAGTTTGAAGTGGGCGACAAAGTATCCTTGAAAGTGGCGCCGATGAAAGGTGTTCTAAGGTTTGGACCCAAAGGTAAACTGAGTCCACGCTTTATAGGACCTTTTGAAATTTGGGAACGGATTGGACCCGTCACATATAGGTTAGCCCTACTACCATCGCTATCAACCGTACACAATGTGTTTCATGTATCTGTACTTCGTAAGTATATGACCAATCTCATGCATGTGATAGATTATGAGGCTCTGGAAATGGCAGAAGACTTACGCTATGAGGAAAAACCGTTGGGAATTTTGGCTCGCAAGGTAAGGACTCTCCGCACCAAAAACATTGCTTTTGTCAAAGTGTGGTGGAGAAACCAACAATGGAGGAGGCTACATGGGAACAAGAAGATGATATCAAAGAGAAGTATCCAGAGTTATTTCTTGCTATAGAGACTTTTGAGAACAGAAGTCCTTTTTAGGGGATAATGTAAGGGTTCGGATTTTATTTCTTTTAGATTTTATGTTGAGATTTTATTTTTGCTCCAAAAAATTAAAAGATATTATGTTATGCATTTATTCTCGCCGAAAAAGATGCGCGATTTCCGACAAAAAAGTTATTACCTTAATGGAAATGTTATGAGACCCTTTATATTCCTATACTTAACCCTTCTCTTTCCTTGGAAAACGACTTTTGCTCTCCAAACTCGTTTATGTGTTTGAGGGTGTCTGAAAGAACGGGAAAATCGAGAGTGTTAGAGGGAAAATCGTGTGGGTTGGTTCGCGGGTTTTTCGGTGAGTTGTCGGAACAAGTGACCTTGCTGTCCGGAGGGAGAATCAATGAAGGGGTCGGAATCGATTAGGGTTGGGGAGACGAGACGTTGGATCCCGTTAGGTCGTGTCGCCTTGTGCCCATCGGGAGAAGTGAAAGTCGAAGTCGAAGCAGGACGGCTGCATCTTTGACGGCGCAACGCCAAGTTAGGGTTCGCGTGGTTGCAGGTTAGGAAGACCACGAAGCGGGCCGGGTAACCCGCCTCACGCTCAACCTCCAGTTCGGCCAAAACAATAACGGGCCGCATTTCCGTTGGCGGCCCAACTCCACAGACGAACGTCTAGAGAATCCGGCGGCTTCGCACGCGTAACAACTCGGCTCCCACGTGTGTTAAGCGGCTTGACAACATCGTTCTCGGCTCGTTGGCTCGACGACTCGGTTTATCGGCTCGGTATCACTATAATATATCGATTCCAAGGTTTTTCAGCCCTCCCGAAACCATTTCTTCCCTTATTTTTACCATCTGAGGTCAGTATGGTTCCTAACCGTCAAAGACAGATTGTGCTGGGAGTTTATTTTGATAAATAAAATGAGATTTAGCTAGGGTATGTTATGGAAGGTTCCTAAATTTTTATGTGGTTATTATAGGACGTAATTAACCATTGGAATTATCTTTTTATGAGTGACTTTTTTCAGGTAAAGGCAAGGCACTAATGTACGGTTGACGGTGGAGCTGAGGACACCATTGAAATGGACGAGAGACATTTTTAGTAGTTTATGTTTATTTGATTGTTTTAAGTTAAAGCATTAAACATTGTTTTATTTATATTTGTTTTGAATTCAATTACAAAAGGTTTTATTTTCAGAGATAGGTTTATTTGGATTTTTAGACCTTTGTTATGTTTTCCAGGGTGAGTTATGATGAACTTCCGCGTAATGAATTATGTATTCATGATGGGTGACGTCAGATTTAGCAAATTAGGGCATTACAAAACAAGTGACTTACACAAGAAAGATTAATTCAATGAACTGATGTGGTTACCTGATCTGAGGAGCGGCAAGTTAACTCAGCAAGTTAACTCCATGTGAGCTGAAGCCTTGCGATCTTTTAGTTTTTTAGATGGCGGACGACCTGATTTGCAAATTTCAAAAATAAAAATAAAATATGAGATTATGACACAAGCATAATGCCTTAGGAACAAAAGTAATATGAGTTCAGATACCTTCTAACTTATCTCTCACCAATGGCTATCTATAAGAATCCTATATTGGTTTAGGAGGAGAACGAAACACCATTTATAAGGGTGTAGAAACTTTTTCCTAGCAGACGCATTTTAAAACGGGAGGGAAAGCCTGAGAGGGAAAGACCAAAGAGGACAATATCTGCTAGCGGTGGGCTTGGGCCATTACAAATGGTATCGGAGTCAGACATCGGACGATGTGCCAGCGAAGAGACTGTTCTTCGAAGGGGGTAGACACGAGGCGGTGTGCCAGTAAGAACGTTGGGCCTTGAAGGGGGTGGATTTGGTGGGGGTCCACATCAATTGGAGAAAGGAACGAGTGCCGGCGAGGACGCTGACCCCAAAGGGGGGTGGATTGTGAAAATCCCACATTGGTTGGGGAGGAGAACAAAACACCATTTATAAGGGCGTAGAAACCTTTCCCTAGCAGACTCGTTTTAAAGTCTTAAGGGGAAGCCCGAAAGGGAAAGCTCAAATAGGGCATATGTGCTAGCGGTGGGCTTGAGCCGTTACAAATGGTATCAGAGTCAGACACCGGACGATGTGCCAGCAAGGAGACCGGTCCCCGAAGGGGGTAGACACGAGGTGGTGTGCCAATAAGGACGCTGGGTCTTGAAGGGAGGTGAATTTGGTGGAGGTCCCACATCAATTGGAGAAACGAACGAGTGTCAGCAAGGACGCTAGGCCCTGAAGGGGGTGGATTGTGAGAATCCCACATTGGTTAGGGACGAGAACGAAACACCATTTATAAGGGTGTGGAAACCTTTCCCTAGCAGACGTATTTTAAAACTTTGAAGGGAAGCTCGAAAAGAAAAGTCCAAAGAGAACAATATCGGCTAGCGTTTGGGCTTGGGTGTACAGTAAGACCCCTTCCACTCCTTCCTTGTTTTCCCACACCATCCCCTTTTCATTCACTATTACTCTATTCTTCCTCGCAGACAATACAGAAGACACAGCTTCATCTACAGCACTTGAAGAAAACATCATGGTATTGTTGTCAACACTACTAGACTCTGTAGTCTTGAGTGACAACACAAAATTGAGATAATGAAAATATATAGAATCGCAGTCCTGCATACCTAGTGTTCCATTTTAGCATCCTCTGTTCCAATATATATGAACGACCCTTCAGTGGAAGAGCACCTTCAAGTTCGTTCTTTGATATGGTACTCGTATCTGAACTCAGATCAGGCTAAGAGAAATAGCAAAACTCTAGGAGTGGATAAGAACATGTTTCAGCTTTAACATGATCTTTGTTTCATTGCCTCTTTAGATAAGAACTTCATTAATTCATCTCCCTCTTTCATCTATGCCAATTGAAAATCACCTCTTTGGGATTGGGAGGATATCAAATATTCATCTATAATGGATTTGTTATGAAAAAAAAATTAAAAGAAAATAAAAGAACATTTACCTGGCCTTTCTAGATGAATCTTGCATACTATCTTTAAAATGTTTCAGCTCCTTTGATGCCACTGGAGGTGAACGTTTCAGATGGACTACTCTAAAAGGACAGTCTATTGGGAGAGAGTCCCACGTTGGGTAATTTAAGGAATGATCATGGGTTTATAAGTAAGGAATACATCTCCATTGGTATGGGCCTTTTGGGGAAACAAAAAATAAAGCCACGAGAGTTTATGCTCAAAGTGGACAATATCGTACAATTGTGGAGGTTCATGGTTTCTAACATGGAATTAGAGCCATGCCCTTAATTTAGCCATGTCAATAAAATCCCCTTGCTTGCCTTGAAGGTGTAGTCAAAAGTGACTCATGTGTTTGAACAAAAAGTGTACTTTGTTTGAGGGCTCCAGAGAAAGGAATCGAGCCTTGATTAAGGAAGGTTGTTCGATGACTACATAGACCTCTGGGAAGGCTCTATGATGTACTTTGTTCGAGGAGAGGATTGTTGGGAGGGAGTCCCACATGGAGTAATTTAGGGAATGATCATGGGATTATAAATAAGAAATACATCTCTATTGGTATGAGACCTTTTGGGGAAGCCCAAAGATAAGTCATGGAGCTTATTCTCAACGTGGACAATATCAAATTTTTTTGATTACCTAATGTAATGGGCTCCAATGGTAAACAATTGGGGAAGGATGGCATATTTTATGGTTGAAATTTACTTCCTCGATTTGAATTATTCCCAGATCCCAACATCATACACTTGCAATAGTCTTTCAAGACAATCCAAATTGGCTCAACAATCCCTTTTAAGAAAAATCAACCCTCGAGTATCAACTTCCTGCCATTATACAAATCGCAGGGAAAGTGAAACAGCAAGAAAACTTTAATGCATAAAACCACACATCCACACACACACATCGTATTTCTTTTTTTTGTTTAAAAACTTCATCAGCCACCTGAGAGTGAGATGGCGACAGCAACATAAATACAATAAAGCAGTAAACAAGATACGACCGTTGGTAGGAATAACGACTCTCTACAATGGTATGATATCCACTTTGAGTATAAGCTCTTATGGCTTTGCTTTGAACTTCCCAAAAGGCTTCATACCAATGGATATGTATTCCTTACTTATAAACCCATGATCATTCCCTAAATTACCCAATGTGAGACTCCCTCCCAACCATCCTCACAATCCTCTCCTCGAACAAAGTACGTTATAGAGCCTCTCCTGAGGTCTATGAAGCCCCCTACTCGGGACCTTTTGTAGCTTATTTGAAATCTAGTTTAGATTGGTCGAATACATTTTTGTGGAAAGCAGCAATGAACAAAGCACATTGAATGGATAATAACTCATAAATCATTTAAAACAACAATTCTAGAGTAATAAAAACCACGTACACTTCTTCAACTCCAGCAAAAAGGTCACGGAACAAATCAACAAAAAGAAGGAATTATTTCAGAAAACTGAGCGATCCAAGAGGCCAAATAATGAGGAACTTAGAAGGCTAACACATTGAGACATGGAAAGCTGAATGATCTGTAAAGCCCTAGAAATAAGCAAATGTAAGGGAAAGGGAAGACGTGCGATGGCCGACGAACAATTAAAGAAATGAAAAAAAAAAAAGCGAAAGCGAGAGATTAGAGAGTTACCTGAGAGACTTTGAAAGAGGTCAAGCGGTCAATTGATCCACCTTGCTCCGATCAAGTTAACACAGAGATCAAACCGAAGAACAGGGAGAGGGAGAGGTGCACATGTAAAAGGAGAAGAAAGACCTAAACGGCGCCGTTGGGTACGTATTTTCCGAAACGTACGTGGTGAATCGGCCGTGTCTGTATGGAAACAAACTTACGTCGTGAATAGGTCCAAATGGAAAGTATCAAACCCAAAATTAATATAAATTTCTTAGTATATTTTATATAATTTTATGGCTTGGGTCAACTCGAACCTTTTGTCTTATGGACACGAAATCAAACCGAGTCAGTTTGATTTCAGAAAAATGACTCAAACCAACTCGGACAGCTAATCCAACTTGACAACCCTGACCAACCATATAATTTTATGGCTTGGGTCAACTCGAAGCTTTTGTCCCTCTTGGATGATGGAAGTCCCACATCGACTAATTTAGGGAATGATCATGGGTTTATAGGTGATGAATACTAACTCCACTGGCATGAAGTCTTTTGGGGGAGCCCAAATCAAAGTCATGAGAGCTTATGCTCAAAGTAACACGAAATCAAACTGATTTTTTAAATAATAATAACAATAGCTTTTATTAATATGTAATGGATAAATATTATATAATTTTATTTAATTGCCACATTTTTAAAACTTAGATAACGTAACAATATTGTAATATACAAATTGCAACCATTTTTATTTTCATGTTCTTCCTTGTTTAGGTGAATCTCATGTACACTGTTTTTATCGTCTAACTCGCTTGTACAGTTGAAACTATTTGAAGAATATGAGAAAATAGAGATTTAAAACAATTTTAAAGGCAAAATAGGAAGGCTAAGTGATACGAAAATCAACCCAAGGGAAAGTATGGAACGGATTACCTTGATGATCAAGATGAAGAGTAAAGAAAACTCGTTTCTAAACTCGTGATTCGAATCACTCCACAAGAGGTTTGATCAATACCACTTGAATGACTCTAGCATGCAAGTTCTAAACACAAGAATTTGAAAAGAAAGTTTAGCTCTCAACAAAGCTAAAATAGAAATTTTATTCTTAATTTCAAATCTGATGTCTAATCAAAGAAAAGAAGGGCATTTTTATTTTCATGTTCTTCCTTGTTTAGGTGAATCTCATGTACACTGTTTTTATCGTCTAACTCGCTTGTACAGTTGAAACTATTTGAAGAATATGAGAAAATAGAGATTTAAAACAATTTTAAAGGCAAAATAGGAAGGCTAAGTGATACGAAAATCAACCCAAGGGAAAGTATGGAACGGATTACCTTGATGATCAAGATGAAGAGTAAAGAAAACTCGTTTCTAAACTCGTGATTCGAATCACTCCACAAGAGGTTTGATCAATACCACTTGAATGACTCTAGCATGCAAGTTCTAAACACAAGAATTTGAAAAGAAAGTTTAGCTCTCAACAAAGCTAAAATAGAAATTTTATTCTTAATTTCAAATCTGATGTCTAATCAAAGAAAAGAAGGGCATTTTTATTTTCATGTTCTTCCTTGTTTAGGTGAATCTCATGTACACTGTTTTTATCGTCTAACTCGCTTGTACAGTTGAAACTATTTGAAGAATATGAGAAAATAGAGATTTAAAACAATTTTAAAGGCAAAATAGGAAGGCTAAGTGATACGAAAATCAACCCAAGGGAAAGTATGGAACGGATTACCTTGATGATCAAGATGAAGAGTAAAGAAAACTCGTTTCTAAACTCGTGATTCGAATCACTCCACAAGAGGTTTGATCAATACCACTTGAATGACTCTAGCATGCAAGTTCTAAACACAAGAATTTGAAAAGAAAGTTTAGCTCTCAACAAAGCTAAAATAGAAATTTTATTCTTAATTTCAAATCTGATGTCTAATCAAAGAAAAGAAGGGCATTTTTATTTTCATGTTCTTCCTTGTTTAGGTGAATCTCATGTACACTGTTTTTATCGTCTAACTCGCTTGTACAGTTGAAACTATTTGAAGAATATGAGAAAATAGAGATTTAAAACAATTTTAAAGGCAAAATAGGAAGGCTAAGTGATACGAAAATCAACCCAAGGGAAAGTATGGAACGGATTACCTTGATGATCAAGATGAAGAGTAAAGAAAACTCGTTTCTAAACTCGTGATTCGAATCACTCCACAAGAGGTTTGATCAATACCACTTGAATGACTCTAGCATGCAAGTTCTAAACACAAGAATTTGAAAAGAAAGTTTAGCTCTCAACAAAGCTAAAATAGAAATTTTATTCTTAATTTCAAATCTGATGTCTAATCAAAGAAAAGAAGGGCATTTTTATTTTCATGTTCTTCCTTGTTTAGGTGAATCTCATGTACACTGTTTTTATCGTCTAACTCGCTTGTACAGTTGAAACTATTTGAAGAATATGAGAAAATAGAGATTTAAAACAATTTTAAAGGCAAAATAGGAAGGCTAAGTGATACGAAAATCAACCCAAGGGAAAGTATGGAACGGATTACCTTGATGATCAAGATGAAGAGTAAAGAAAACTCGTTTCTAAACTCGTGATTCGAATCACTCCACAAGAGGTTTGATCAATACCACTTGAATGACTCTAGCATGCAAGTTCTAAACACAAGAATTTGAAAAGAAAGTTTAGCTCTCAACAAAGCTAAAATAGAAATTTTATTCTTAATTTCAAATCTGATGTCTAATCAAAGAAAAGAAGGGCTTTATATAGCCTTTACCACTTAACCTATGTGCCAAATTAAATGGGCTAGTAAATGAGAAATACCCGTAACCTCCCTATTAAAATATACACATTGCAACCATTTTTATTTTCATGTTCTTCCTTGTTTAGGTGAATCTCATGTACACTGTTTTTATCGTCTAACTCGCTTGTACAGTTGAAACTATTTGAAGAATATGAGAAAATAGAGATTTAAAACAATTTTAAAGGCAAAATAGGAAGGCTAAGTGATACGAAAATCAACCCAAGGGAAAGTATGGAACGGATTACCTTGATGATCAAGATGAAGAGTAAAGAAAACTCGTTTCTAAACTCGTGATTCGAATCACTCCACAAGAGGTTTGATCAATACCACTTGAATGACTCTAGCATGCAAGTTCTAAACACAAGAATTTGAAAAGAAAGTTTAGCTCTCAACAAAGCTAAAATAGAAATTTTATTCTTAATTTCAAATCTGATGTCTAATCAAAGAAAAGAAGGGCTTTATATAGCCTTTACCACTTAACCTATGTGCCAAATTAAATGGGCTAGTAAATGAGAAATACCCGTAACCTCCCTATTAAAATATACACATTGCAACCATTTTTATTTTCATGTTCTTCCTTGTTTAGGTGAATCTCATGTACACTGTTTTTATCGTCTAACTCGCTTGTACAGTTGAAACTATTTGAAGAATATGAGAAAATAGAGATTTAAAACAATTTTAAAGGCAAAATAGGAAGGCTAAGTGATACGAAAATCAACCCAAGGGAAAGTATGGAACGGATTACCTTGATGATCAAGATGAAGAGTAAAGAAAACTCGTTTCTAAACTCGTGATTCGAATCACTCCACAAGAGGTTTGATCAATACCACTTGAATGACTCTAGCATGCAAGTTCTAAACACAAGAATTTGAAAAGAAAGTTTAGCTCTCAACAAAGCTAAAATAGAAATTTTATTCTTAATTTCAAATCTGATGTCTAATCAAAGAAAAGAAGGGCATTTTTATTTTCATGTTCTTCCTTGTTTAGGTGAATCTCATGTACACTGTTTTTATCGTCTAACTCGCTTGTACAGTTGAAACTATTTGAAGAATATGAGAAAATAGAGATTTAAAACAATTTTAAAGGCAAAATAGGAAGGCTAAGTGATACGAAAATCAACCCAAGGGAAAGTATGGAACGGATTACCTTGATGATCAAGATGAAGAGTAAAGAAAACTCGTTTCTAAACTCGTGATTCGAATCACTCCACAAGAGGTTTGATCAATACCACTTGAATGACTCTAGCATGCAAGTTCTAAACACAAGAATTTGAAAAGAAAGTTTAGCTCTCAACAAAGCTAAAATAGAAATTTTATTCTTAATTTCAAATCTGATGTCTAATCAAAGAAAAGAAGGGCTTTATATAGCCTTTACCACTTAACCTATGTGCCAAATTAAATGGGCTAGTAAATGAGAAATACCCCTAACCTCCCTATTAAAATGGCTAGTTAACGGTGGAATATAGTAACCTAGGTCGGTTACAATATAACCTTAACTCCTATATTTAAAACAGCTTAAATATGACAAACAAATAGTTAAACTATAATTAAATAATGCAATTAATAAAATGTGCTTATTAGTCATCCTTTGATAGTTTCATAAATTCAGCGGGGTTCATTAAATGTAACTTAAAGTGCATTTAATTCATTTTTTTTCTCCAAGCTCAACTTTTCATAACATATAAGGGAGGTCTCCAACGTCTTCTAGAATTTTCTTTGATGAACTCACCATAGCTTGAATATAACTGTATAAGGTTTGTTGTAGCTTCTTGACTCTCATCCTTGTAATTGGATCTTGAGGTATGGAAATTCCTTGGTCGTGGTTCATATCACTAAGATACCGTGATGTTTCACATCTGCTATCTAGATCATACCTATACGTAAAAGAATGCACTAATTCGATATGTACCCACTCCCATTAGATTAAGTTCCTTCGAGTAACGTCTTGACACCAATCATTGTAATTATTTGAATAAAATGATAAAATAGAAATTTCAAGAATAAAATAGGAAGGAAAATATTCTCTTTCACAATTCATAGTTAGCTCGGGATGATTCACATATATAACCTACATCACACATGTATGCAAAAGAATGCATCAATAGAGCACTTTAATTTGATTAAATTCTTTTGACGTATACCTCAACTCGTACTTTTGCAAATATTCAAAGAGAATGAGAAAGTAGAAAAGCAAAAGATTAATCTTCATAGAATATTGGTAGATCGTGATGTTCCACAATTACGATATAAATCTCACGTACAAATGAAATGATGCAGTGCTTTGTTGCATAATCATTTGCACTAGAGTAAATGACCACAAGCTGCGGGTTGAAGTATCAGAGGACAAGGTCTTGAAGAACTAGACGGTTTTACCAATAGTGATTTAGTTGGAGACACTGACGACAATAGAAAAAGTACTGCAGGATGACAGTTTATCTCAACGAAAAATTTGATCTCTTGGCAATCTCAGAAGCAGCGAATTGTGGTACTATCTTCTTGTGAGACCGAGTTCATGGCAGCAACTATAGCCTCATGCCAAGCATTGTGGCTGAGAAATTTTGTGGAGTGAAGTGACCCGAAGTGAACTAAAGTTGATAACTCTCTACGTTGACAACAAGTCTGCGATTGCATTGATGAAGAGTCCAGTATTTCACGAATCCAGCAAATACATTGACACTCACTTCCATTTTATCTGTGAGTGTATCGAGAAGAGAAAAATCATTGTGGAGTTCATATGCACCAGAGAGCAACATGCTAATATTCTCACCAAGGTCCTAGCAAGGGATAAGTTTGTAGATATGTGGGAGTTTTTGGTAGGAGTGTACATGGTCCAGGTTGGGTTAGAGGATTTTTTGACCCAACCCAAAAGTTTGGGTTGGTTGGATTGGTAACCCAACATAATTTGAAACTTTAAATATATATATATATATATATATATATATATATATATATATATATATATATATATATATATATATATTATAAAAGAAACTAAACAAATAAATTAAAAATAATAAAATAAATGGAACAAAACTAAATAAATAATTTTAAAAAACATGTATTTGTCTGTAGTCAAACTCAAGCATGAGTGTCTTTAGACCTCTGTACCCGTTAGCAAACCTATTAATATAGAAGAATTCTTAATGTATTTTATATATTTATATTTGGCTCGAGTCAATCCGAAGATTTTGCCCACGAACTCGAAATCGAACCGATTCAATTTGGGTTCAGAAAAATGAACCCAACCCAACCCTTATAGTTCGAGTTGGGTTGGATCGGGTTATCGGGTTGTCCGGGTTGAATGTACACCCCTAATTGTTGGGATTGAAAAATATGGAACTAAGTCGAACTCAAGCAAGTTTAGTGATTTATTCAAGAATATTGTTAGTGGTTTTAACTCAGGGAGAAAATGTAAGAAATTTGTTAGTGCTATCTCCACCATAAATACTCGTGAGATGTATGATTTATTCATAATTACAACACAGAGAATTGAAAAACATAAGTGCTTACGATTTTCCTGCTCCAAGGATCTCTCCCCTCAAGTTTTTATTTATGTTTAATCTATTTGTTTCGTTATATTTTGATCGTGGGTCATATCCAACACCTACTCCTTCCTATGAGACTACCTTCACACTCTAAGACTTAGAAACGTCGAGGGTTTCGACAGTATTATTAAAAAAATGATAAATTAAAAAAGAATAAGAAGAAAAAGACATTAGAGCCAAGAAAAATAAAAATAAAAAATAAAGAAAAAAAAGTGACATGAAAGCTAAGTTTTATTTATTTATTTATTTATTGATTGATTATTTTAATAATGTTTGAACTCACGTTAGTTGCTTTTCTTGACTTAGCGTAGTTTATAATTTTAATTTTCTTGGAGATCATTATCATTAGATCATATGTCACACCAGGCAGTCTACAATTTTGACCTTGTAAGTCAAGTAATTATCGGATCTATTTGGCCTCATTAAGACGGGTCATTAGGAAAGGTCATAGCTATCCTACGTTCGCGGTCACTTTTGCAAATAAAGTATAATTATTTGATTATGAATTTATAGATTTATGGCAGATCGATGTGAAGAAGGCTTTCTTGCCCGAAGAGCTGAACCAACCAAAAAGGATTTGAGAATCTGACTCGATGGATCTTGAAATATGTCAAAGTTACAATCAACTACGATTTTTTTTTTCTTTCTCTTTTTTTTTGTACAAAAGAGACGAAGATTGCAAGCTAGTTGGATACTATGATGTTAACTATGTAGTAGACCACAATATTAGAAGATCAACCATTAGATATATGTTCCAGCTCAGTTCGAAAACAATTTCTTTGTGCAACAAGAAAAAAAAAAAAAAATATATATATATATATATATATAGAATAGCAACTGGAGCAGCTCAAGAAAGTTGGCTATGTGGTACCACTTCATTGCGACGTCCAATAGAGTAGATATGTCGAGATATTTCTTTATCTTCAATAATTGAACTATAAGATGGATGGTCCCTGTAGTCGTTCTATTTTAAGTGGTATCATCAAGCTGATGGATGTGAGGTTGAATTGGATTTTAAGGAGCATATTCAGTCTAGTATCAAGAATAGGTAGTCACTCGGGTCTAGACCAACCAGTTAATTGACTTTACTTTTAGCTTAGTTAGATGAATTGTTTGAAGTATGAATGACCCATGTCCTATGACTCCTACACGTGTCGTTTCTTGTGATTATTTGATGCCTATTGGTTAGACTATTGTTGTGATATGAATATGCTATGCTACATAACTCCTTATGTTATGTTATGATGTGTTATGAGATATGTTAGTTATTGAATATCATATTGATATATTCATGTTACGTGAATTTGTGTTATGCCATGAAGAGTGTTATTCCATGTACATTACGGGTTGGCATGAAATGATTAAGTTATGTTATGAAATAAACGAAGGTATAATTTGTATCATAGAAACATTTCACAATTTAAAGCTATGGAGACCTCATGCATCTTGTATGTTCATGTGCATCGAGATATTTAAAGTTATGGGAGATATGACTAGTTGTCAACTTCTCTCTACCCGATAGTTATATGCAGTAAGTCGTTGTTGCTTTTTGCTTACATTTCCAAATAACACCAATTTAAATTTCTCAATCTTGCTTTCAAAACTCTCTTTCGAAATCTCTCTGCCCCCGTTTTCTAAAACTATCTTCTTGAACCGGGGTCAGAGGCTCGAGCATACGTCGCTTAACCATAGGCAATGCAAGAACGAATAGGCTTAACTCACTTGTTGCTGGGAAGTGAGTGCCGCACAATCGCAAGTCCGCTGCCATCAAAGTGCGATTGTGACACTATGCATGCATATTTCTATCATACAAGAGCATTGTTAAAAGTTCGCTAGTATTTCTCAAGTAAAAGTCCATGTAACTACTTACTTGTTTGAATAGGTTCAAGATCTTGTTTCACTACGGTGCACGTGTCCTAACTGCCACCGCCTATTGTCTCATTTAATTTAACCATTTTATTTTTTTTTTGTTAGATTTTTGGATCAAATGTTAGTAGGATAAAAAATTTAATTTATTAATTATGTTACGAATTATTTATCAGTAATTTTTATTTTGTACTTTTAATTTTTTTTCTTATATATCCATATATTCAAAACGTTATCCATACCAATATCTTCGATTGCCATATCAATACCGTTTAGAGCCCATTTAACTCAAGAGTTTAGAAAATGGGCTTGGGCTTGGGCTTGGGCTTTAACTTGGGCTTGGGCTTGGGCTTGAGTATATTCCTTTTCCTCATACATCAACATCTCTGAAATTGTTCACCATCTTGCTTGAGTATATAATTTAATGCATATGTTTTGAGCTATACATATATATAGCAAACATATAAAGGAGTTGGCTTACGTGTAAGACTGTGAAATTCCACATCAATTGGAGAGAGGAACGAAACATTTTATAAGGGTGTAGAAACCTCTCCTTCGCAGACACGTTTTAAAAACCTTTCGAGAAAAGCCCAAAAAGGACAATATCTACTAGAAACATAGTCTGTTACAAAGATCTTACGTCCGTTAGAGAAGAGAAGTGAGATCCCACATTAGTTGCAGAGGGAAACAAAGTATTCTATATGGGTGTGAAAACATCTCCTTAGTAGACACGTTTTAAAAACCTTGAGGGGGAAAACTCGAAAGAGAAAGTAGTAGACACGTTTTAAAAACCTTTAGGGGGAAAACTCGAAAGGGAAAGCATAAAGAAGACAATATCTGCTAACAACTTGGGTTATTACAAATATACTACATTGATTGGAGGGTGGAACGAAACATTCATAAGGGTGTGGAAACATCTCACTAGCCAAGACGTTTTAGGAAAAACCTTGGAAGGAAGCTCGAAAGGGAAACCTGAAGATGATAATATCTGTTAGCGGTGGGCCTAGAGTATTACAAAGACCCTCCAAGTTAATAAAAAAAAAAAAAAAAAAAAAATCTAAAAATCGGGATTTTCTTTTAGTTTTTGTGGTTGATAATTTTTTCCATAAAACTAAAAAAAAAAAAAAAAAAAAAAAAAAAAAAAAAAAAAAAAAAAAAAAAAAATCCCTTTCAGTAATTAAGTTGAATTTGTAGCATTTGAGAAGGAAAGAAAGGACACAAAGAAGAATCCAAATGTGATATTTATGCCACCCCAAAAGAGTACCAAAAGCCAACATCTACTTCAAAATATGACCTCTAATTTTAGACATAATAATAATAATAATAATAATGGACTCTATTATTAATTTTAGCCTATGTTTTCAATTATATATATATGAAAATCTTAATTTGACTGCTAAATTTGTAATCATCAACATCGAGGATTCAAAATTTTAGCATGCTTTGTCTTTGTGAGATCCCACGTTAGTTGGGGAGAGAACGAAACACCTTTTATAAGGGTGTGAAAACCTCTCCTTAGCAAACACGTTTTAAAAACCTTGAGTGGAGCCCGAAAGGGAAAACCCAAAAAGGATAATATCTGCTAGTGGTGGACTTTGTGACGTTACAAATGGTATAAGAGTTAAACATCAGGAGATGTGCTAGCGAGGAGACTGTTCTCCGAAGGGAGTAGACACAAGGCAGTGTGCTAGTAAGTACGTTGTTCCCCGAAGAGGGTAGACACGAGACAGTGTGCTAGTAAGTATGCTGTTCCCCGAAGGGGGTAGACACGAGGTGTTGTGTTAGTAAGGATGTTGGCTCCTGAAAGGGGTGGATTGTGAGATCCTATATCGGTTGGGGAGGAGAATGAGACACCTTGTATAAGAGTGTGGAGACTTCTCCCTAACAGATACGCTCGAAAAGAAAACCCTAAAGAGGATAATATCTGATAGCGGTGAGCTTGAGATGTTACAATCCTACTCACGTGCTTCCTAAAAAAACTTAAATTTGGAAAAGACGAGATTTATGAGAAAGGAAAAAAAAAAAAAAAAAAAAATTAAGGAATGCTTCAAACGAACACTTTCTAACATTGTTGGCTTTGTTCTCTCGTTTCAAATAAGATTTACTTTTTGGACATACAATTGAAAAGTTCACTATTTATTTTATTTTTTATTTTATTTTTTGCTCTCTTTGTATGCATATACAGACAATCACGGTTTGACGATGTTTTTGTTTTTTAAGAATTTAGTTGGTTTCATTTATTACCTGTGTTCTTTGTTTTTATTCTTTTCAAAGTTTATTTAAATTTTAAATTTTTATACTTAAAAGACAGTTTTGTTCTTGTTTTGTAACATAAAGATGTTTCCAAAGTTTTATTTATATTTGTGTTTTTGTTTTTATTTTTAATTTCTTACCTTTTTAAGGATGTTTCAAATATATATATATATATATATATTATATATAACCATTAATTTTCTTAGTTTTCAAAATTTTCCAACCATTTTTGAAACGCTCCATTTTATGGATAATGGTTTGGAATACAAATTGGACACCAGGTTTACTCAACATTCTCCTATTTTCTTTATGATGTTTATGATCCGATAAAGTTACCTACTTATCTTGTGATTTTAAAGTGGAGTTCTATTGATTAAGTAGGAATTTCTTAACGATCATATCAACAAGATTACTGTTATTTAGATATGGTTTTGATTCATTTATTCATTAGTGTGAGATTTTTTTTTTATAAGGTCTCAGGGTATTAACGATACATTTAAATTTTTTTATATGTTTTCAATTTTGAACTCTTCCCTACCAAGTTGAGTGCAGTAAACTTTTTAAAGTTCAAGAGTACTCTTTTTGTCACAATCGTACTTTGATGGTATCAGACTTGTGATTGTGCGGCAGTCACTTCCCAGTAATAAGTGAGTTAAGTCTATTCGTTCTTGCGTCACCTACGGCCAAGCGACGTATACTTGAGCCTCTGGTCCTGGTTCAAGAAGAAAGTTTTAGAAAATGGAGGCAGAGAGATTTCGAAAGAGAGTTTTGAAAGCAAGATTTGAGAAATTGAAATTGATGTTATATGAGAATGTAAGCAAAAGACAACAATAACGGCTTACTGCATATAATTATCGGGTAGGGAGAAGTTGACAAAGTACTGACGGTTTCCATCCAAAACTAACTCTAAATATATTTTTATCGAAACTTTTGAAATATTAGAAATATTTTTGAGACAAAATATAAAATTAAATGGTATTTATTTATTTTTATTAATTTAGCGAAGAAAAAAAATTTAGGGTTTCGGGTTTCGAGTTTAGAGTTTAGGGTTTACAAGATAGCATGGGATTCTTTAGTGTGGGTGAGGGGAGTGAGGAGTGGGCCAAATTTGGTTGGGGGAAACAGCAACCAGATCCCTGCAATATTGTGTGTGTCTCTCATCATCTCACCCATTAAATAATTCAAACTCCATAATTTTATACAAAATGGCACAAACTTTTGAATCGAAGGGCCTGCCCCATTTGGCCTCCACGAACCTTTGTCTCTCTATTATTCAACACTTGTATTAACATTCCCTGTGCTCAAACCTCCCAACCCTTCCAACGCTACAGCTTACAATCATCTCCGAACATGTTGGGGTCAGGGTATACAAACATATATAGAACGATGGGGTCTATAATTTAAAATCGTATTCTCTTATGCGGCTTTCTAATTTGGACAAATTGGATGTGTGGAACTTTTCTACACACGACCCGTACGTGGAAGTATGGGCCCACCTGAAGGAATTGCGGCCGTGTAGCATCAAGGTAAACAGGATGGTTATTTCAGTCTCATAGCGTATAAGTCTATGCTCATCATAAAGGGAAAGTATTCTGATGTATGTAAATCGTTAGTAGAGCCACTTACTTGGTTGGCCTAAACCGAAGCTACTATGACCCCTTGATGCTAGCTTAGCTCTTTGAAATTTAATTCTACCTAAGGAGTTTCACAATCATAAATTAGAATTCTACTCTAGGAATGATTCACCTAATTTTGCATAAAATAATTTAAACTAGCGAGAAGGTAGTTATACTCACCTTAAACGCTTCCAAATAATTGAAACTAGTAGGAAAGAGTCTGAACATATCAAAACCAAGTTGGATAAGCTGAAAGTCGTCTTGGAGCCGTCAGAAAGTATATTCTCCGACTGGTTTCAAACTATTCAAGTGGGATGAAAGGAAGCAACGGACCTCCCTAGGGCCCAACTCCCCAGTCTCTCAACATAAGCGATTTGAGACAACTTTCATTTTCTTTTCTTTTTTTCTTCTATTTATTTTCTTTTTTTTTTCTTCTATTATATGCACGAGAGTATTTTTCTGTTGAAAATGAATGGAAAGAGTAATCCCACGTTAACTAATTAAGAAAAACATCATAGATTCATACGTAAGAACATCATCTCTATTAATATGATACATACGAGAGCTTATATTATAGATTTTTTCTTATAATAAATCTCGAAAAAGGGAATTATTTAAGTGGGTCATGTTGTTATTTGTAAAGTTAGGGAATTAAGCTTTAGCTATTTGGAATGATTCTATATGTCATGGAGTTGAGTGACAAGAGATCCATCCAAAATCTTCTTCTTCTTCTTTGAATTTCTCCACTTTTTGAAGCCTTTTTCTCTCATTGATATGGACAACGTAAATGACAAAACCTAATTTCTTTGCCTCCTCCTTACACATCTCTCTGTCTTTTCGCCTTTCTTTCTATCTGTCCATTACTTTTGGCCTATCTTCATATATATATATATATTTCCCTATGTCTTTGTAATGCCTAAGATCCACATGGATGTTCCATCACTTTTTACCTTTTTTTCCTCTTCCTCTTCTTTTTCTTCTACATGGGTTCTTCTTTTAGATTCAAATGTAAGAGACATCCAACATTTTTGAAAGAAAATGATTGACTTTAGCTTTGTTTTTGGGCTTGGTTCTAGCCATGACAAATACCTACTTTTTTCTCCTAATCTACTTCCTTCTTTTTGAACTAATGTCCATTAATTGTTTGGAAAATTTTGGTTTACTTTGTTTTACCATACCCAAATGTATTCTTTGTTACGTGGACTAAAAAGAGAAAAGTTGGTGGAAAAATACTTGTGCAGAGTGTCACAATCGTACTCTTGTGGTAGGGGTATAATTGTGAGATCTCATATTGATTGGAAAGGATAACGAGTGTTAGCAAGGATGCTGGGCCCCAAAGGGAGGTGGATTGTGAGATCCCACATCGATTGGAGAGGGAAACAAGTGTCAATGAGGATGTTGGGACCCGAGAGGAGTGGATTGTGAGATCTCTTATCGGTTGGAGAGGGGAAGAAAGCATTTTTTATAAAGGTATGGAAACCTCTCCCTAGCAGATGCGTTTTAAAAACCTTGAGTGGAAGCTCGGGAGGAAAAACCCAAAGAGGATAATATATGCTAACGGTGAGCTTGGGCTATTACAATAACGATTGGGTGACACCTGTTCTAACCCAACCAACAAGTCAGTCATGTGAAATTCGGACTTTGAGAACAATGTTGGCATATGCTCGAGCCCTGGATCACGTTTGAGTGAAATGTTTTAGAAAACGTGAGCAATAAAATACGTTGAAAACAATTTTAAAAAAAGTAATGTTATAGGCTAAAAGCGAATAAGCAACAACGGTTTTGATAACATATAACCTGAGCGGAAAGAACTGACAACTAGTCACATCCCCGTAGAGTACATTTTGGGGCATTTTAGCCCTAACGGGTATAAGACATGATTTTGGTGATCGGTCGTACACTTGCGTATCGACACAACAATAATAGTAAATGTCTATCTAACATGAAAGCAAGTATAAAAAAGGAGTACGAAACATGCATGCAGCCATGGACAACACTTCTTGGACAAACATGATCAGGATACAAGCAACACACTTTGGAGAAGCATGACCGTGACACAGAACACCTTCCACCTTAGTAGTTCATCAAAACTAATAAACCTAGGCCGACTAACGAAATTAAATACGAATATCTTACCAACATTCTCAACAATTGGAGCAATAAATGAGATGATTGGGTAGGTTAGCCCCACCATGAGAGAATTGTAGTATAGATTGCAGAAGAAAATGAGGTCCATATGCATGGAAATCTAGGGCATAAAAGAAGAAAGGCCATGAATAAGAGAGAGAAGATAAGAGGAGAAGGAGAACATGTGAATATGTGGCAGGGATGACGTTGAGATGCATGTGAGTTATAAGGCAAAGGAGGTCTCCTGTGGGCCTTTCTTTCTCTAACCTTTTCTTTTGGATTCATGCGTAAAGGTGGAGACAAGTTGTGACAACTACGTTGCCTTCGTCATCTTCACGTCATAATAATCATAATAAATAATAATAATAATATTATCATTTCACTGTTCCATCACGTGTTCTTATTCCCTCTCTTACATTATTCTCCTTCTTTCTCTATCCATTTCGTTTTCATTTTCTCTTTTTAAATTTTATTTTTGTTGTTATATATGATAGATGAACACGACCTTCATCATCCAACATCTCCCCTTAATCGAGGCTCGACTCCTTTTTCTTTTGGAGTCATTTGTTCGACATTTGAGGATTTACCAATTCATCATCCAACATCCAACATCTCCCCTTAATCGAGGCTCGACTCTTTTTTCTTTTGGAGTCATTTGTTCGACATTTGAGGATTTACCAATCTATTGGTACGACTAAGTTTAGTACATGACTCTGATACCATGTTAGATGAACACGATTCTCAACCATGGTATGATATTGTCCACTTTGAACATAAACTCTCATGGATTTACTTTAGGTTTCCCCAAAAGGCCTCACCAGTAGAGAGAGTATTATTTGATTATAAACTCATGATCATTCCCTAAATTAGTCGTTGTGGGACTTTCATCATCCAACACCTCCCTTTGAACAAAGTACGCCTCCCCTTAATCGAGGCTTGACTTCTTTTTCTTTTGGAGTCCTTTGTTCGACATTGAGGATTTACCAGTCTATTGGCACGACTAAATTTAGGGCATGACTCTGATACCATGTTAGATGAACACGACTCTGCACAATGGTATGATATTGTCCACTTTGAAGATAAGCTCTTATGGTTTTACTTTGGGATTCCCCAAAATGCCTCGTACCAATAGAGTTAGTATTGCTTGATTATAAACACATGATCATTCCCTAAATTAACTAATGTGCGACTTTCATCATCCAACAATATATAGATCTTTAAACTAATCATTTTTGCAACTTTTTTTTTTTAATTTCATGATTATCTTTATATTTTTTTTACTTTTAACAAATTCTCAAGAAGTATTGATATTTTTAATTGCCTTTAGTTTTATGACAACATTGAACTATGTTTATAGGTTACCATTTTTACTTTTGTTCTTGATTGATTTTTTTTTTTTTTTTTTATTATGAATAATGATAGATTGATTTGTGTTTATTTATGAACTTTTAATATCTTTTATCTAAAATAATATCCAAATAATTATAAATTGTGATAAATAAAACTTTTTTTAAAAAAATTAATTTTTTTTTAACAATCCGATAACCTAATTCGAACCCAACCCCGGTTGCCACAACCAACCCGAATTTTTGGGTTGGGTAAAAAAAAAAATCATTCAACTCAATCCAACCCGTACCATGTACACCCCTACGTAAATTTAAAAGTTTTAACATTTTTGTAAGGTAAAATTTTAATATTTTATAAATATTGTAGTATGTTAGTGTATATTTTTCCCCCCATTTTATCTCCATATTTGTACGATGTAACATTGGTCTTTTCAATGTCATATGTCATGTCGGGTGCCGTTATGTTTTACGAATTTATTGACGATTTTCATTATTTATTATTATTTTTGTCGGAGGTGAGAATATAGAAACACCTTTAACAATAATGGGACAAAAATGTTAAGTGTTAAAGTTTTTTTTTAATAGCAAATGAAAGTGTTTCATTTCCAAACTAATTTAGAATCCAATAATTTAGATGTTAAATATATATTGTAACGAATATACTTTTTACCGCTATTGTAACGACTCGAGATTTTCTACTTAAGCTAGGGTTGCTACTGTATTCATATAATAAACGTTTAATGCGGAAATAATTCACTTGCAACTTTATAATAAAATTAACTTTAGTCTTGCATGTTTCATTTAAGGCTCTTAAACAAACTAATACAATTTGTAATAGAACGGAAAACAATATAAAACAAAATACCCTATACTAACCTATATGCTATTAAATGAAAATGTAATTAACTTATAGTAACCTATAGTCTACTAAATTTAAATACGAAACTATTCTAAGCATCTGTCATGGTCTCGTAGTTTCGATTCCACCGTCGGTCGTACAAAGGCGCATTGCCGTTACCTTAAAAGTAGAGTAGCACATGGCTTGAGTATTTTAAGAAATACTTAGTAAGCGACCCCCCTATCGGGGTTAAATGCAAACACATACTATTTCATGAATGGGATCTATCATAACAGTCTATTTTTCTAGGACGGCTATCCTAACGGACAACTTGGATGTGTATTTAATTTTCCTACACATGGTCCACATGTGGGAGTATGGACCTACCAGTTGGTTCGTACACCTCCTAGGCTCCGGGCGAGCATTCTCTAGTAGATGTTGATGTCGGATACACGTTAGGAGTAGTGACTGTCATGGTAGTATTATGGTAAACATAATGATCGTTCCCCTGCCTCGAAGCGTACATGTCCGTACTATCGTGAAGAAATAGGAGTATCCCCCGATACATGAGGTCCCAACATTTTTTCCTTTTAATTATCAATTAATACAACTCCGCTAGAGTTCGTACATATCATATCATTTTTCATATCATATCTTATAGCATCTCTTATATCATTTATCATAATTTTCATGGTTGTATTTCATGCTAGTTCATCATTTTACATGTCAATCATGACATATTATTCATGTCACATCTCAATCATGTCAGAACATTTTCATGCTTTTAGACATAAAAATTCATATCATGCACATATAGTATCATATATCCTAACAATTACATAACAATTCCGAGCATGTCGTAAACATATCATACTTTAACATAGCATATCGTAAAACATATCATATTATAACATAACATATCGTAAAACATATCATATTATACCATAACATATCGTAAAACATATCATATTATAACATAACATATCGTAAAACATATCAATTCATCAAATATAATATAACAATCACATCGCATAATATTTACATATCATTTTGTAACAGTTCGCATATACGACCTATGGCACATGCGAAGCCATAGGCACGAGTCATCATACAACACACAATTATAACCAACGACAGTAGGGACACTTACTTGGTTGGCTTTAGTCGGCGTTCTCTATAATTTGAGTACGTTAGCTCTTGTTCCTTGAAAGTACTCCAAACTATTGCCGATTGTCGTTTGCTATTAGGTTGTTCATCACCTTTCGTTAGTATTTCACCATTTTAATATAAATTCAACTTAAATTTGTGAAATAAACATTAGCATTGTAATGAACTCAATTACCTTATTTAGGGTCAAAATCAAATTGGGAGGGTCGAAACGGTGGAAATTGGGTCTAAATCTGTTTACCGAGCCGAATAGCCGAGATTTTGAGCCGCGGAGCCGAGTGAACTGAGTCGGGCCGATTCCAGCCGCTGAAGCCAAGAGCTGCTCGCTGTAGGTGGTGACGTGTGGCACAATAGGAGGCAGATGCATGTGCAGGCGGCTTCGGGTCGAGGCACAGGTGTACGGGTCGCGGGTCACAGGTTAAACACTACCTATAATGGCTCGTATACTTGAGGGAGCCTTTGTTTTTGGAGAATAAATGTTCTTAGACACTACCTTGATCAGTTTCTAATATTCAATATACTGTCACGTGGGCAATTCTTTTGTCCAAAGGTAATGCTTTCTTTGAAAATGATAAGGTGTGTGAAATCCAAGGTTAGTTTGTGGCTTGAACTTCCTCTACTTTCCTAAATCATTCTATCCATAAACTTTGAGGACTGGAGGTCGGTTCATAACTAAACATTTTATTAAAATCAATTTCTCACGTTAATACTAATACTAGAAAATCTCAAATACTCCCCGATAAGAGTGTTCTTTCCTCCAATTTTTTTTTCGTAACATGAGTGAGAAACTTAAAAAAAAAACCTTCTTTCAAAACTAGAGCTTTATAAACATGATAAATGGTTTTACCATGTGATAAGTCTCGAGATACTTGAAAAATCAACTTCAAGTAAATAACGTGAAACTTTAACTAAGATAAGATCTTTAGGATGCTATAATATGGCTAAAATGGTCCATCACTAACTTACTCAAGACCGGTTCCACTAGCCGAAAGCAACCTCGATACGTCAAGCAGAAAAATTGATCATGTTATACTATCAAACATACTCGGATAGGAGTATTAAGAAGATTATCATTAGTACAACATCTAGTTGGTTTTGAAGTATCTTGGAAATCTCAAACTACATCCCATCTTCACAAAGGCTTATAAAACTTCGAACATAATTCTAACATTTCATCCGAATTATAGTTCGATACTTTAGAACACCTCATGACTCTTATATCTATGGTTGTTCTCGAGTTTAGCTTTAAATCATACAACTATTATAAAAATAAGATCTTTTCGAACTTGGCTCACGCTAAAGGCTTCCATTGCATTTAAGAATAAGTACACAAGGTCTACAATGTTTATGGTGCTAGCTCGTAATTTTTCAATTTGTAATTTCGTTTTTGTTTTTATACACACTACTTTAATTTCATCTTTACGTATTTCGTAGTGAGTGCAACACTTGAGCCCTTGTGAAATCAAATGTCCTATTTTTTTTTTTTATTGAAGTTCTAATTTTAAAGATTTTATTAAGATTCTTAGAGGCAAATTTCACCATGGAGAAGGGAAAAAAAGAAAATAGTAAAAATTAGAAAAAATTATCAGTTCTACCCTCCCTGCTCGAGGGCTTTAAGAGAACCATCTTGAGCTTTTGGTTTGGAGATCATAAGCTATCTTGGGAAGGAAAACTTCATCCTAGTACGTAACCACACAAATTATAGGAAGTAATAAATGTGGGGATTGCTTGGTAACACATGCATGCTAGTAAAGCCAAACCCTAGGAGGATAAATTTAGTATGGCCGGAACTTAGGATGATTGGATAAGCTAGAGAATAGTCGCACTTGTTAATTGCATAAATGTTTTATTCCTGGCGTGATGTAATGGATTGGATTTCTACTACTTGTACTAATTGTGCGGAAATAGAGGATGGAGATTTGTGCACTTGTGCTCTAGGAGCTTGATTGATGTTATCGCCCTATTGAACATGTGTGACAGTATGCATGATTGACTGTACATTGACTTTAGGTGATTAAATGTGTGATTCTCCCTATAGGGAATAAGTAGTAGAAACTATTAAAACTAGGGTGAAAGTGTTAGTTTGGCTAGACTATGATCTAAGATGGAATGTCTCTAGTAGATTGAGTATTACAATCATGAGAGACGATTAGAGGGTATGACCCTAGTGCTCCTGACCGATCAAAACTCGAGGAGTAGGAACTGAAGAACCTTGAGACGTGAATCCATGTCAAGATCATCAAACCGCCCCATAGACCTAGAAGACCACCACGGTAACCCTGGAAAACAAAGGTAGCCTTCTAAGTCGATAACAGTCGGTACAATGTCTTAAGAGCTTCCACATCCCTTTCCACTATGGTACGACACCATTAAGCTAAGCGTGAGGCTGGTTAGAGACATGCGACTTGATAATTTGGTTGGATCACTGTGTACGGTGGATCCATCATGTGGGAGGGCATTGATCATGTAGTTCGTTAGTGGACCTAGCATGTAAAGGAGGTAGCGCCCCTAACCTACGTGACTACACGGCCTGTGGGACGGATTCACAAGCTACCTCTCATGGATGACGAGTAGGCTAGCACTCACCATGCTGTCTACATCTATTAGAGAGAGTTCTTTGAGGTATCACCTCAACATCGGACACTGGTTACCATTGTGTAGGATAAGCTACTACCACATCTGTGCATAACAACAATACACCTAGAACCTAGAGTAAAGCCCGTGGTCTCCTGCTATGTCAAAGATGCGATGAGAATCTATAAGTTTTTTTAGACTTGATCTAGTTTTCGAAACCTTGAAATTTCGGTCGTGACACATTCCAACTCTATGCATCAAGTACAATAGTGTAAAATTGTGATATAAGAAGAAAAAACAAGATCGTGATTGTTATGATACCTTTAAAACTCTCTTCGAGAAAATGTTGGGATAATGGAAAAGTATTAAGGTTTGTTTACAACAGTTCAATAATTGAGATTGTTAAGCATATTTGCCGAATCAAATCCAAAAGGGTGGATTATGATCAAAGATATGCGTACTAGATATTTTGGTGTAAGGATGTGATATGTGCTTTAGGTGATTGATGAGTATTATCTCTCTATTGAGCTTGCAGGTATGTTTTGAGAATGTGATTTGTACTTCAAGTGATTGATGAATGTTATCTCCATGTAAACTTGCATGTATGTTTTGAGAATAAGTTCTTTATTCTAGATGATTGATTGTGTTATCTCCCTGTTTAAGCATGCATGAATATACACATTTAAGAATAGAGCACTAGAGCTAGGACGATTTTATATTGACTTAGGTCAAGATACCTCCAGTAGACTAAGCACCCTAGGATCATGAGCAGCGATTAGAGGTCTAAACCTTAGTACTCCCAAAACTATATTATCCCCAAGAAGCTAGACAAGAGAGTCCTAGAGATGAGAGTCTGAGGTTTGAACTACCTCGATGCCCTAATAACCTAGTTAACCTCCACAGCACCCAGAGAAATTAAAAAAGCTTACCAAGCCTACTAGCAATGTGATCAGTATCCATAAGAGCCAGACTATTTCCCATTTCCTTCGGTACCTCAGTTGCCCTATTTCATGAACTAGTAATGGCCTTACCAAATGGTAGGTATTCAAGAACTCGTTTCGTTGAGCTTGAAAAAGGTTGAATAGGATGACACCTCATAACTACTTGTTGAGTTATCATATGTATATAGGTTGAGAGCCACGATCACAATTCTGTAAATCTATCCTAAGAGGGGATAATGGACTACATAGGTAATTTAACTCTTGATCAGTGCCATTGTCATGTGTGAAAATTTTCAGGGCCCCTCTAAATAGGATTGTTGCATTATAAACCCATCCTAAGAGGGTTTGAGGACGACACATGTAAACTTAATAGTTTTCCGGGACACAGGATTGCTCTCTTAGAATTTTAAGTTTATGGTGGATCTTGTGAGAGGCACCATATTGTCCTATGATTTATGATAGGATCGCTCATGCACCTAAGATATTGATCATTCACTCCCAAAGTGATGTAAGCTAACCAAGTCTTATAATATAAAAAATAAATCACATTAGAGCTCCATTACGCTGTCCACTATGTCACAATCGCACTCTTGATGACAGCGGACATGTGATTGTGCGGCAATCACTTTCCAACGACAAGTGAGCTAAGCCAATTCGTTCTTACGTCGCCTACGGCCAAGCGACGTATGCTCGAGCCTCTGGCCTCGGTTTAAGAGAAGGTTTTAGAAAACGAGGGCAGAGAGATTTTTGAAAAAGGTGTTATATAAGCAAGGAAGAGAGTAACAACAACGACTCACAGTATATAACCTTGGGTAGGGAGAAGTTGACAACTAGTCATATCCCCCTATAATACATTTTGAGGCATTTCATGTCTGGTAGGCCTAGACATGATTTTTCCAAAATGTCATACTCCCTAGAAATACAAAAGTAAAACACTAGAACATGGAAAGACATAAAGAGTTTGGCTTGTCAAGGGCATGCGGCCATGGGCAACACGCCTTGGACTAGCATGACCATGACATCCTCCCCCCACCTAATTGGTTGACGTCTCTGTCAACCGACTACTTTCAAACCTGGCGATGTGGGTGGCGGCGGAGTCCATATCTTCGGCGCGTTTCTAGCTAGTTTCCTCCGTAGGGAGATTCTTCCATTTGACAAGGAATTCGCGAATCTTTCGTACGGGTCTTCCTATCTTCTTAACTCTGTCGGCTAGGATCTCCTCTATTTCTTTGGTGTCTCTTTATTTCAGATCAATGCTCGGTCTCGTGATTACATTTCACTGGTCGTCGTCTGGGTCAGGGTGATAGGGATTCTAGCTACTCACATGAACTACTGAGTGGATTTTCATCCACGTGGGTAGCGCAACTCTGTAGGAAGTATCCCCGATCTTTTTAAGAACTTCAACCGAGCCTTCATATTTTCGAACTAGTCTCTGGTCCTTTCGGCTGCAAAATCTGATTTGTTCTGGTCTCAACCTGATGAGAACTTGGTCTCTTGCTCGGAATTGGAGGGGGCGACGCTTCTTGTCCGCCCACTTCTTCATACGCTTGGAAGCTTTCTCCAAATATTCTCGGGCTATATCTGTTGTCTGCTTCAATTCTCTAGTGAAATTTTGAGCTTGAGGGTTTTTTTACTGCATAAGGATGATCAATAACATGGGGCAAACCCGGCTGTCGTCCACTTACAATTTCGAAGGGGCTCTTTCCCGTAGACGAACTTGTTTGACAATTTAAACAGAATTGGGCGACATCTAGCAGTTGTACCCAGTTCTTCTGGCGAGCGTCGACGAAGTGACGTAAATATTCTTCGAGCAAGGAGTTAAACTATTCCGTCTGTCCATCGGTTTGAGGATGATAGCTCGAGGAGATGTTTAGAGTCGTTCCCAAGAAGGCGAATAACTCGGTCAAGAATGTGCCGATGTATCTACCATCCCTATCGCTGATGATGCTCGATGGAATGCCCCATAACTTTACGATGTATTTGAAAAACAGTTGGGCTGTTAGTTCAACTGAGCAAAATTTGGGGGTAGGAACGAACGTCGCGTATTTCGAGAAGCGATCTACGACAACCAAGATGGCGTCACATTCTCTGACTTTTGGGAGGTGTGTTATGAAGTCCAGAGACACTTTTCCAAGGCCTTGTTGGCACGGGTAGAGGTTCCAAGAGTCCAGAGACTTTGGCTTTCTTGACTTTGTCTTATTGGCAGATGAGGCACGTCTTGGTGTATTGCATGATGTCGTCTCCCATATTTGGCCAGAAGTACCCCTTTTTTATTAAGGCATATGTTCGTTGTCACCTAGGGTGTCCGGCCCATAAGGTATCATGACATTCCTAAATGAACTTCTTCCTCAATTCTCCTGTTCTTGGAACGTATAATCTGTTTCCCTTTGTCGTTAGAAGGTCTCCCTCGACCCAAAACTGTCGTTTCTTCCTAGCTTTGGCTAGTTCAATGACTGCTTTGGCCGATGGGTCTTTATGTAAATGTTTTTTGATGATGTCGCCCATCGATCCATCGATCTTACTTGAGTGAATATGGGCTAACATGCACAGGGCCGCATGTTCGCACCTTCGACTCAGCGTGTCGGCTGCTTGGTTACTTTTTCCTGCATTGTGTTTGAATTTGAAGTCGAGTTCAGCCATTGACTCCTGCCACTGGGCTTGTTTTGCCGTCAATTTTGGTTGATCGAAGAAGTGGCAAATGACACTGTTATCCGTCTTCACTACGAATTGTGATTCCAAGAGGTACTGTCTCCAGACTCGTAGGCAATGGACCACAATCAGCATTTCTTTTTCGGTGACAGTGTACCTCCTTTCAACATCATTGAGCTTTCGACTTTCATAAGCGATAGGGTGGCCTTCTTGAAGAAGGACACCGCCTAGGACAAAGTCAGAAGCATGTCTCTATTTTAAACGGTTTAGTAACATCTACTAATCCGAGGACAGGACCTTTCGTCTTGGTTGCCTTCAGATCTTCAAAGGCTATTTGACATTCATTTGACCACGACCAAGGGTGGTCTTTCTTCAGGAGTTCTGTTAATGGGGTGACTCGCCGTGAAAAACTTTCAACAAATCGCCTATAGTAATTTGCTAATCCGAGAAAGGATTGCACATCAGATACTGAAGTAGGGATTTTCCACTCTTGGATTGCTTTTATCTTATCGCTATCCATACTGATCTGTCCACAACTGATGACATGTCCAAGGAAGTTGATACATGTTTGTGCGAAGACACATTTTTCTTTCTTGACGTACAACTGATTCTGTCACAGCTTGTCAAACATTAGCTTCAGGTGTACCTTGTGCTCCTCTAGGGTTGTGCTGTATATAACTATGTCGTCGAGGTATACTACGACAAACTGATCCAAGTATTCGTGGAAAACCTGGTTCATTAACGTGCATAATGTAGCTGGGGCGTTTTTTAAACAAAAGAGCATTACCAGGAATTCAAAGGCCCCATATCTTGTTACACACGTCGTCTTGGGTTCGTCCCCTTCAACGATACGTACTTGGTAGTACCCTAATCGTAAGTCCAACTTCGTAAAGTATTTGGGCCCGTGAAGCTGGTCAAACAAATCTGATATTATCAGCGGTGGGTATTTGTTGCATACCATCACCTTATTTAAGGCTCTATAAACTATGCACAAACGCAACGTCCCATCCTTCTTTTTCTGAAATAGTACGGGGGCTCCGTAAGGTGCCTTTGCCGGGCGGATGAATCCTGCCATCAACAACTCGTCTAGTTGTTTCCTCAATTTGGCTAGCTCAGGGGAGCCATCCGATATGTGTTATTTGCTGGGGGTTTAATTCCGGGGAGGAGTTCAATTTCGTGATTAATGCCTCGAAGGGGTGGTAGTGTTTGTGGTAAGCTCTCTGGCATTATGTCAGCATAACTGTCTAATACATCCTTGATTTCGCTTGGAACAGTTTCCTTAGTGGTTATTTCTTCCATCAGGTGTATAGCCATAAATGTAGGTTCTTCTCGTGCGAGTCATCTTTTCAATTGTATGGCCAAGATCATTCTAAGATTACCTGGTTGCTTGATGCTTGCAGGTATCATTGTGGGGTTGTGGTCGGTGATCACCAAACATTTCGCCAGTGGCATTGGGATAACTTTGTGTTCTAGGAGGAAGTTCATCTCAAGTACCACGTCGAAGTCATCCATGCGAACTACGACAAGATCCATTTCTCCTGTCCAGGTCCCTAATTTGAAGGGGACTCTTTTAGCAACTCCCACAATAGGCAACGCCTCGGAGTTGACAGCTTCCATTTTTCTGGGGCCATTTCTATGGTGAGTCCCAATCTTCATGCTTCTTGGTTGGTGATGAAGTTGTGGGTCGCACCTGAGTCTATCAAGGTGCTCATGCTTGGTCAGGAGTTTATTGTTGCATCTACGAACATGAGCCCTTTCTCTATTATCTCCTTTGGGTCGACCTTCCGTTGGAGGGTTGATAAGAATTTAAGTGCACCCATTCAGGGGTTGTCTTGATCTTCCCTCCTGTCTAGCGTAGTCTCGACTCTTGTGTCATTGCTCCTTGAATGGACACTTGGAGTGCATTGAGAGAGGCCCGATGAGGACAGTAGGACAGTCTTTGGGGGCATTTACACAACAGGCATTGTAAAGGTGTCGTCGGGTAGTTCTTTTGAGGGTAAGGTCCTCGAGACGTCTCCGATTGGTTATTCTGAGGAGGTCTATCTATCCACCCACCTGGTCTGTCGTTACTTCCGTTTAGTCTATTGGGCCTTCATTTCGATGACCTGACAGTCTATATATTTTGCCCCCAGTGTTTGGGGCCTCTGTCGTTTTTCTTTGGAAACTTGCTTCGTTCCCAATGTCTAGGAGTCTCTCTGCGCTGGCAATTGCTGTAGCTAGATCTTGAAAATTTTTCTCATGTATTTTTGTTTTGACCCACGGTTGTAACCCATTTATAAAGAAAAATACATTGTCCTTCTCTGATGTGCCCCTGATATCTAGCATCAGGGTCGAGAACTGTCTGACATAGTCTCTTATGCTTCCAGTTTGTTTCAGGGTTATTAGTTTTTCCATTGCCATGTGTTCTACATTTTTGGGGAAGAAGTGGTCCCTCAGCTCTCTCTTAAGGTCTTCCCACGAGTCGATGGTGCACAATCCATTCTCGATGTCTTGCACCTTTGTATGCCACCAAAGTTTTGCATCGTCTATGAGATGCAGTGAGACTACTGTCACTTTTATGTCGTCGGTACAAGTCGTTGTGGCTTTGAAGTACTGTTCGACATCAAAGATGAAGTTCTCCAACTCTTTGGCGTCCCAGTTCCCTTTGAAGGGTCTGCGGTCTGGAAACTACAGTTTGTTGGATCCTGTACTAGTTTGCCCAGCCGTGACGTTCTCCACGGCTTTCATTGTCATCCCAATTCGGGTGTTCATGCCGGCCATCTTTTCTTGGATGACATCGATTGTTGTTCTGAATTCGTCAGCTAATCCATTGAACAAACTCATCATTGTATTTTGTAGCACATCGAACTCTTTGCCACGTCCCTCCTTGTGCGCGACGAGCTATCGAGACTACCAGAAGGTCTTGAGTTGCTCGTAGGAGCAACTCTTTCTTCGAGCAAGCCCACTTGAAACATTAGTTCTGCGATTGGCAACCCATCCAGGCGGTTGCCTATTGCATCGATTTGTACGACTTTTTCATTCAATTCCGTCACCTGTTCTTCCAAGAAGCGGATGGTGTCAGGGACTTCTTTGAGGAACAACATTTCCTCCTCTATTAAAGTAAGCCGGTCGACTTGTGATTTGGGTGTCGACCTTGTTGTCAACATAGTTTCAGTCTTTGCTATGTCACGGAGCTAACAAATCTCTGATACCACTTGTCACAATCGCACTCTTGATGGCAGCAGACTTGCGATTGTGCAGCACTCACTTTCCAATGACAAGTGAGCTAAGCCAATTCGTTCTTACATCGCCTATGGCCAAGCGACGTATGCTCGAGCCTCTGGCCTCGGTTTAAGAGAAGTTTTTAGAAAATGAGGGCTGAGAGAGATTTTTGAAAGAGAGATTTTTTAAAGAGACGTTATATAAGCAAGCAAGAGAGTAACAACAACGACTCACAGTATATAACCTTGGGTAGGGAGAAGTTGACAACTAGTCATATCCCCTGAGGCATTTCATGTCTAGTAGACCTAGATTTTTCCGAAACGCCATACTCCCTAAAAATACAAAAGTAAAACACTAGAACATGGAAAGACATAAAGGGTTTGGCTTGTCATGGGCATGCGGCCATGGGCAACCCGCCTTGGACGAGTATGACCGTGACACACTGCACCCACGGAGCCAGAAAAGATGAACAACTTCTAGACCACACGGAGTTTCTCACTAGTGACAGAATCACTTGAACTTCGAGACCTCTCCAAGAGCTAATATAGTTGTAGATCCTAGGCCTGAAATTTCGCGAGTCCAAAGAAAAGCTCGGGGAAACTTACCAGGATAATATGCGATGAAAGTTTATAAGTAGGTTGATTACTATGTATGTTTATACTCACAAGATTCTACTTTTCTTTTTTAGGTGATTGTTGACTACTGATCCAGGTAAAGAGCGTTCGATAGTTTTGCGGTCACAAATGAGGGTCGTTCCAAGGCGTCAATATATGTTTAGCGATTACGGTCACAAATGAGGGTTGCTCCAAGGCGTCAATATATCTAGATATTTGCCTTCTTACCATAGGTAGCTTTCCATTTATTATTCTTTCCATCTATTACTATTTTCATATCCTTGTAATTTATTTTATTATAAATAAAGAACTTTCACACACCATTTAGATGTGGTGGTTTTAACAAATATTCTCATGGTATCAGAGCCCTTTCGGTTTAGTAATCCCGATCCATTATTTTCAATGGCTTCTAAAATCTTCTACTGTTCTTCTCCACCACCACTGCTGGCTTTGACGCCGTAGGGGCAGTCGCCATGGCTGCCACATGCGGAGCCAATTGATTACTCTTCAGCTTCACCATTTTGACCTCCAAATCATCCTTCGTCATACTTTGTACATACCTCACATTTTCCAACATAATCGATTTTCCCTCAACCAACATAGTCTCTTTCATTTTCTTCTCAATCTTCCCTTCATCCTTCATAAAAACCCTAACCTAAACCTATCGACCTTCTGCAAAGATTTACCTTTGGAATTTGGGCGCCGCACTGGCCTCTTCGCCAACCAAGTCGTTGCCTCCCTTCTCACCAAAATTGGCTCCTTCGCCCACTGCAGCAACTCTTCCGGCTTCAACATTGCCTTTGTCCCTTGCTCTAGGTTTCCCCTTCTACGTCTTGGGTTAGACATATTCTCGCTAGAGCCAAGGCAGCATCGTAGCTAAGCTAAGATCCCTTTTCATGGGTTAGGCATATTCTCGTCGAAGCCAAGGCAACATCGCTGCTGAGCGATGATCCCTCTATAGTTTTCGATGGCAAGAAAATGTTTATCTACGCCTCCTCTAAACCAGGTTGTTGACATTTTCAGGAAAAGTGTTTCTCAACCTCTATTTGAAATTTTCAGATCCAAGCTTCACGTTTGTTCAAATCTGACGCTTAGCTTGCGGGGGTGTTAAAGGATATTTGGTACTAAATTATTCTTTACCATATATATCATATTTGATATTTTATTAAAGACAAATATTTTATCATAGGTAGCTTTCCATTTATTGTTCTTTCCATTTATTGTTCTTTCCATTTATTACTATTTCATGTCCTTTAATTTATTTGATTATAAATAGAGAACTTTGACATGGTGGTTTTAGCAAATATTCTCACTCTTAATTCTTTTTTTGTAATAAATTTTGAACAAACATGTTTGTTATTTATTTATTTATTTTTAAATATGGTGTACTTTAATTTTTAAATTGCACAAAATTTTCTCTTATTTTTAGTGTCAGTCGACGCCATAGACCATGCTTGGGAGCCTAAAAAATTGCATTGTGACAACACCTTTCAGGGAATCAAAATAAAACCATGAGAGTTTATGCTCAAAGTGGACAATATCATACAATTTTGGAGATATGTGAAGGATTGATGTTCGTAGTAGATGGTATCAGAGTGGGAGCTTTTCTAGTAGGATGTGGTTTATAGACAAACCAAGGCAGAACCTGATGGACATGTCATGCTCGAGTAAGGGAGGGATACATTAAGGAACCAAGACCACATTGAAACATGGATCGTGATGTGGATTAGCGGGAAGGATTTATGAAAATACATTAAAAAATTTTGCTTTTAAAATAAGAACATATAAATTTATATTATACAAAATATAAGTTTGAGTTAAAAGAAAAAAAAAAAAAAAAAGAAAAAAGGAGGTGTACAAAATACATCATTGGAATAAAATAGACAAAAAAAAAAAAATGGAAAAGACCTCGAACCTAGACTATCTCTATGGTCGCTTTCTCCATACTAGACCTCGAACCTAAACTATCTCTATGGTCGCTTGCTCCATACCTCACCCATCCTCGACTAACATCAGATTACTAGAGTAGCAATAAAAAAATTAGGTTCAGTATAAAATATTCAGTAAATAGAGTAAATAGTCTACTTATAGGCTCTTGATGGTTGCCATGGAAACAGCTAAGGTATCACACTCTTAACATGATCACAATCATATGGTTAATTTCTGAGAACCTAAGTGTTGAGTCATTCATCAATCTATGTGTATGCCCTTCCATATGGTCTCTTGTCCCTCTCCGGACAGGTCATGGTAATCCATCAAGAATAAATAAAGATCTTGAGGTAAGAATTTCAAAATTTAATCTCGATTTTTCCTTAGATTTGTGAGATTCTATACGAGTTAGTCTAAAATATTAATATATTGTTGTAAGGAAATTTTACACACTTTTCATGAAGTAACCTCGAGCCGAAATACACCGAAAGTCGAAGCTCCAATTACTCCTCAAGAAACGTAAGAACCAAGTTTCTTGCCAGTTTTGAATGCAAATATTTCCTTCTAAGTTGCTGGATATGTATGAAATTAATTTTTGTTGATAGTTGGTTTTAAACTCTACGACTTTAGTGAATGAACCAAATTGATTCGAGATACATTGAAAAAATAAAAATCAAAAGAAAATACGAAAACAAAAATTTGAATAAGTTTTTGGAAAATCTTCTGAAAAATATATAGAAATTCAAATACAAGTATATTCAAAGGGACATGCACGTAGCTAAGGAAATGTCACGTGTCGGATGATCAGTTGGGAAAAAATTCCCTTAGATAGTTAGAATATACATTATTAGAACTCTAGAACTCTAGAAGGGCAATTTGGATAAGAATGTTATGCATGTCATGGATAATTACGGATGAGAAGTTATGATGCATGCCGATTTTTAATGCTTTCCACTGTGATAGAATGGAGGAAGCGATATTTTGATATATGCTCCAGGTGACTAATGGACGTTATCTCCCTATTGAGTTTATATGTGATTAGATTATGTTTTTGTACTTGAGTGATAAGTAGGAAGATATCCCTAATATGAATGCATGAATGTTCTATGTTAAGATTAGGGGGCTAAGGCTAGAATGGTTTTACATGACCTAGGTCAATACATTTTCAGTAGACCAAGCACCTTAGGATCGTGAGTGGTGATTAGAGGTTTAGATTTGAGTGCCCCAAAAGTTAGATTAGCCCCAAGGAGTTAGTTCTAAACATACTGAAAATGTGAGAAGATGACTAAATCGCTTAGGCGCCTCTAAGAATCTAGTAAACCTCCACGAGTCTAAGGATGATTAAAAAAAGCTTATTAGACTTAATAGCAGTGCGATCGATATAAAAACTTTGAGGTACTTGAGTTACTATTGAGTGTAGGAACAAGTTAAGGTTGGTTTCACGATTTCATAATCCGGTCTTCAGAAGGGACTTCTATGGAGTATAGAAAAAGGTCGAAAGTTAATGATTTTGTAAACTTGGGAAGAGACTTGAATGTGAGGTAATAAGCTTGAGAAGTTAATAACTTAGAGCAATTATAGGATAATGTCAAGTAGTTATTCACTTAAATAAGTTTAGAAAATTGGTTAATGTTTTCTCCACTCTAAATACTCCTAAGATGTATTCTCTATTCACAACGACAACAAAGAGAATTGAAAAGTATAAATGCTTAATGTTCTTCTATTCAAAAGATCTCTCCCTCTAGTTGTTCTTTCTACTTTAGCTGTTTTTTCGACATATTTTGATCGTGGGCTACATCCAACATTTGATATCAGAGTTAGGATGTCGAAATAAATTTTGTCACCATACAACGTCACCAGAGGAGATGTGGCAACGATAAGTTGTGGAAAGGAGGAGAGTGTAACGCTCCAGTACCTGTTAATCATGAAGAATAACTATGTAAGATGGTTGATAAAGATGTGTGTTAATTTACAGGCACAGTGTGTATGAGACGCCATCGAGCATGGTGACGACGTTGAGGAGTGTAAGGACAAGATGACTCTTGTCCCTATCTACCAAGCAGTCTCGAAGGACGTTCTTCTCATGTTGGGAGAGAAGGACTCAGTAAAAGAAGCGTGGGAGACGCTGCAAACAATGCATGTGGGTGTCGAACGTTTCAAGGAAGCAAAGGTGTAGACCTTGCAGAGTGAGTTTGAGGCTATCCGCATGAAGTACGGTGATTCAATAGATGACTTTTTCATGAATTTGACGATGATCGTCAACGACATCCGTTTGTTAGGCAATAAGGTGGAGGAGATTTTCGTTGTTAAGAAGTTCCTTCAAGCTATTCTCCCGAGATTCATGCAAATTGTTACCTTCATCGAGCAATTTGATGACCTCAAGAACATATCAATTGAGGAGGTCATTGGTAGTCTTAATGTTCATGAAGAGAGACTTCGTGGCTACGAAGACAAAGATGAGGAGAAATACCTCTTACCCACATATGAGGGGTAGCTCACACGAACAAAAAAA
Source organism: Cucurbita pepo subsp. pepo (assembly GCF_057944985.1). Classification (NCBI taxonomy): domain Eukaryota; kingdom Viridiplantae; phylum Streptophyta; class Magnoliopsida; order Cucurbitales; family Cucurbitaceae; genus Cucurbita; species Cucurbita pepo. Next base: position 4,920,478 of record NC_141806.1, on the reverse strand, counting down.
ATTATGTAGTTGACTCTTATTTTTCAGGTATGACTGAATGTGACAACCATAAAGAGAAACACAGAGGTCGTGGACGTGGTGGTAGATGTGACAATACCTCACAAATCCATGACAATGTCAACCCCTATAAGGACAAGAGTATGATCAAGTGTTACTCTTGTGGAAAATACGGACATTATACGGCAGAGTGCCACAACAAGGAGCACGATGAGGAGGTAAATCTCATGTTCACGAATGATGAAGAACCCATATTGAAGTTGACCGAGAAAATGCGCAACCTGTTTTTGTTGGCTGAGAAAATGCCCAACTTGTAGTTGTCTCTATGCTTCCACTAGTAGAGACGTTGGAAACTCTAACATAGTGGTGACAGGTACCTTTTCTATTTTTGGGCATCTTGCCCTAGGTTTATTTGATTCAGGGTTTACACATTCATTTATATATGTGTCGTTTGTTAGTCAGGCAGGGTCTAATTTAGAACCCTTCTTGCCAGTGTTATCCGTTAGTACCCCAGCAATGGTACACTTAGTTGGTAGACAAGTAGTAATAGCAGGATAAACCATAGATGTAAACCTGAAAGTTGTTAGTATGACCAATTTTGATGTTATACTAGGATGTGTGTGTGAGTGAGCTATGTATTGATAAGTCCCACCATATTGCATTCGTTTGCATTTTTTGAACCCAATAGTGAGATTACTTACCGAGTATTTCTTAAAATACTCAAACACGTGTTACTCTTATTTTCCAGGTAAAGGTACCGTACTCATGTACGAATGAAGGTCATAAAACCAAAGTTAGGGTAGTCGCATTCATGTCTATTTGGTAGCCCTTAGATTAAATCACAACTTGTTTTATTTCTTTTAAATTCTCGTCATATATGTCCCGCCTCTTTATTCTAACAACAACGTTATTTTAAAGTTTTTTTTTTTTTTTTATGTAAATATTAAGTCCACGACACCTTTTATAAAATATTTTAAATGAATGTTTTCAACATGCATTAGTCATACCATGCATGCCATGACAACTTCATTCTTAATAGAAAAATAGAATCGTTACATTTTGTATCGAATATATCTCACAATTTTTAATTTTGTGTCTAATGGATTCTTAACTTATTGACGGTTCTCAAACTTCATAAATTTACTCACACAAAATCAAAAAAAGTTAGACTTTAGTCGATTACAATTTAATTTTTATATCTAATAAATCAATTAAATCTTCAAATTTTCAAATATGTCAATATAAGACAGATGATTAAAAGTTTATAGACGTATTAACCATTTTTTAAAACTCATGCTTTTTAAATTCAGATAGTTATCGGACATAAAACATTAAAAACTTTTGAAAGTTTAAGGATAAAATAGACACCAAAAGAACACAAACTCTTAATAATTTAACGAAAAATAAATAATATGCCATGAATAGGAAAATTAGATTGAATTATAAAGTTTTTAAAATTAGATAATACAATAAACAAAAATAAAAATTACCTTAAATGAAATAAGTGTAAAAGGAAAAAGAATTAGCACAACAAATATGGAGGGAGAGAATATTAATAAAGGATATTATGGTAAGAAAAATCTTCCAAATATGAAACTATTAATATTTTAATTAAAAAAACAAAAGAATTATAAAAAAGAATCTTTATTTTTCAAAAGAAAAATCATTATTAAACAAGTGGGTCAATAATAAATAAATAAATAAATAAATAACAAAATTAGTAAAGAGTTGAAGAAACAAAATTCGAAGTAGGTTTATTAATTTCCCAAAAAATGAAAAATTTCCAAAAAAATCATAAAAAAAGAAAATAATAAATCATACGTAACACTAAAATAAAATAAAATAAAATAAAATAAATAAAAAATGAAAAATACATACATGTCCATATCCAAATATATTAACATATAAAAAATAATAAATAAATAAATAAATAAAGGACGATGGGGGCAGTGCATGAGAATCTTCACGTGGATACTAAATTCCAACAGCAAAGACAAAGCCTCTAACATTATTAAATTAATTCCATAATTATTTATTTGGCCAATTGCCAAATAAATAAATAATTAATTAATTATATATATATTTATTATTTAAAAAAAAAATAAAAAAAATTGGAGAGGGTAGACAACCTAATACCTAACCCTCATACTCGTCTGACTGCAAAATATACTGAAATGCAGAGACTATTATTATTATTATTATTATTATTATTATTATTATTATTATTATTATTATTATTTAAAAAATAAAAAAATAAAAATAAAAAAAGGAAAAAGGTTATTTTGTTACCAAATATTCTATATTCTTACTGTATTTTTTGTTTGGTTATAATTTATTGGTGATTAAACATATGGTGGACAGAAATGAGCGTTACTACGAATATATGATATTATATTTTTATTATATGATATTTATATTTATATTATATGAGGAAAGGAATTGATTATTGGGAAATGCATTTTTGTAAATATTCTCATGTCTCTGACTTCTTCTTTCCCATGCATGCATTTATGGTAAACACATTCATTAATTTTTTTTTTTTTTTTTTTTACTTGAATTCTGTAATTAAGGATACCTTTACAGCCAATTTTGTTTTCAATTAATTATATTTTCTTTTTTTTTTTATTTATTTAATATATGCATGATTTATTTTCTTAAATGATTGAAATTATTTTCCGTCAAAATTACAAATTTGTCCATGATAAATTGTAATTTTTTACAATTAAAAAGTAAAAAAAAATGACATGTAATAGAATTGGAACAGTAAAAAAGAAGAAAGTGAAATTTGTTGTAGGGTAAAAGTGAAAGAATAAGAAGAGTTACACTGCATGCATGTGTAAGCGTTTCAAATAGAATATAGTGAAATGGGCGCACTTCATGGAATATATATATTAATGAAAAAACTGCATATTTGGTAGCTTCATGATGTATAGAAGAGTTTTGAAATATTATAAATGATATTGTAATTGCACAAAGATTAAATTTTGAATATTACCCGTCTCAAACATTTTGGAGTTCGAAATGTGAATTTAAAAGTTGAATCGAGATCACGTTTTAATAAGAGCGATTTGGATAGAATGACTAAGAACTTGAAGGAAATGAAAGTTATTACCTGATGCGTATTACTTTTTCGATTGCTCAATTGTTGAAACTTCGTAGTTAAACGTGTTTTACTTGAAACAATTCTATATTGGATGAGCTTTCGAGAAATTTCTTAGGATACATGTGAGTGATGATAAAATATCTCGGAATAGTTCATGTTGGTATGTGGGAATAGTCTTCACTGTTAAGAAGTGAGACGTAGGTAACGTGATCATATCGTAGGAGATGTTGGGAAATGCTGAAACTATTAGGTATTAAATCAAGATTCTGAATCCTAATATGAATCGTGGGTATGGGTCGTTACAGTTTTCAGAAGTACTTATTTACTAAATTACAGAATTCTAATCTTCTGTGTTCATGTCACAAGGATGCAAGAGTATGCCGAGGCTATTAAGTATTAAATAAAGATTCCGAATCGTGGGTATAGGTCGTTACAGCTTTCTTGGGTGCTTTTTTACTAAATTACAAAATTCTAATCCCCTTTGACTATGTCGCGAGGGGAATATTGAAGCTATTAGATATTAAATCTAGACACCGAATCCTAATCTGAATCGTGGGTATGGGTCGTTACAGTTTTCTTGGATACTTCTTTGATAAATTATTGAATCCTAATTCCTTATCATCATATCGTAGGAGATGCAGGAGAATGTCGAAGCTATTAAGTATTAAATCAAGATTCTGAATCATGGGTATGGATCGTTATAGCTTTTTAGATGCTTCTTTACTAAATTACAAAATTCTAATCCCCTGTGACCATGTCGCGAGGGATGCAGGTGAATATTGAAGCTATTAGATATGAAATCTAGACTCTGAATCCTAATCTAAATTGTGGGCATGGTCGTTACAGTTTTCTTGAGTACTTTACTAAATTCAGCATTCTAATCCCCTGTGATCATATCACAGGGATGCAGGAGCATGTCGAGACTATTACGTATCGAATCAAGATTCCGAATCATGGGGATGGATCGATATATCTTTCTTGAGTGCTTCTTTACTAAATAACAAAATTCTAATCCCCTCCAACCATGTCAAGGATGCAGGGGAATTTTAACCTATTAGACATTAAATCCAGATTCCAAATCCTAAATCTGAATCGTGGATATGGGTCGTTACAGTTTTCTATGGTACTTCTTTACTACATTACACAATTCTAATCTATTATGACAAGGTCACAGGGGATGCACAGGAACATCGAGACTATTAAGTGTTGAATCAAGATTCTGAATCCTAATAAAAGAATTTCAAAACCTACGTTTCAAAACATTCTCGTCGATTAATTTAAACATACATATGACATACCCACAACCTATTAACCTCTAAACATATAATTATCATTCAAACATCAAAATTCCCTTATCTTCATAACAAAAACAACAATAATTAACAAACATAAGAAAGAACAAACAAATATATCACCAAATTTAAACTTAGATCTCCACCTCAACTCATAATACAGGCATGCTTCAAAATCGAAATCCAAACCCTCCTTCCCTAAACATATCATAACAAAATTAACACCACCATAATTCAACATAAACAACCAATGAACGAACACTCGAATTTTTCTTTTCTACATTCAACTAAAAGAAACCGATCGAGTTCGCAAATGTCTATGAAGCTATATAACGAGAGGAGATTTTAGCCTAGCCTAGCTAAATTGACCAAAAATTCATTATCAAAAAAAAAAAAAAAAAAGTGGCTAATCTGCTTGTCCTTCCTCTCATGCTAAAATTACATTAAAAAAAAAAAAAAAAAAAAAAAAAAAAGAAAAAAAAAGAAACTACCTGATATTTGTGGAGATCACTGAACTTAAGCAGCTTGGTAGCTTGGAGAGATTTGTTGCATTTATAATATCTGATAAGCATATTATAAGCATATTATAAGCATATTAATTATAATATATGATAAAGTAACAAAATATAATTATATTATAAGGTTTTAATGCATATATTTTTTTTATAATAAAGTATGAAAGAATGGAAGAAATGGAACTCGTGACTCTCTGTGTGTTGTGCAGTATAAAGACGTAACGACATAAAGAGAACAAAAACGACAACGAATGAAACAAAAAAACCCTAAATGTACTGCATGCTCTTCACTGTCTTCATGCAACATAACGTGCCAGACGGAATAAAAACCCTTTTTATTTTATTTTATTTTATTTATTTTAATTAAATATAATAAAAATAATAAAATAAATCCAAATCCAAATCCCCACGACTGCAAGGCAGTAACAGTAAATTAGTAATTTTTTTTTAATTTTAAAAAAATGACACAATTACCAAAGCCCTCCACGTTACTTTTGCAGTTAAATAAAAATAATAATTAATAATTTAAATTTTTTATTTTCATGTACGTACCTGTTTCTGTCTGTACTTTGTTCTTCTTCTTCTTCTTCTTCTTCACTGGTAGTTTCCATTTCCTCCACCACCAAATGCTTGGCTTGATGCAGCTGAATTGCTCTCATTTCCCTCCATAACGATCCCTTGCGGCGGTTGTTTATGTTCTCGTTGCGAATAACCGCCGCCACCACCGCCTCCTCCGCCTCCTCCGCTACTCATACTTCTTACAATTTGTCCAACACCTAGGAAGTCTCTTGTTAATCTATCTGTTCCTCCCATGCTAACTGAGCTTAGATTCTGTTGTAATTTCGGATCTTCCAATGTTTCCATGTTGTTTGGTCTATTGTTTCCGCCGTCGAATGTACCGAATGAGCTCATCCCGCCACCGAAGAGCCCACCGGTTGAGTTTCCGGTGGTGAATGAGTTCATTAGATCTTGAAGATTGCTCTCATTTTCACCGAATACTCCGCCGTAGCTCGGTGGGAAAAGCGTCCTATCGGATGCTTTCCCACCTGAAGTTGACGAGCTTCCAAATGATCTTAGCAATGTCGCTGTTGTGTTGCTACTTGACGTTGTTGAGCCTAATTGAGCTGCCTTTTGGAGAAGCGCCGTTGCTGACATGTGTGGAATTGCTCCGCTCGTACCGCTACCGCCGACTCCCGTCGTGTTGCTATAGAGAGACGGGACTGCACCTGAATTCATTTGATCACCCATCATTGAGAAAATGTTTGATGCACCACCACCTTCATTGTTGCCATTGTTCGTGCCATTGAATTGATTAAGCAAAGACGATTGAAGATTGTTGTTGTTGCTGTTGCTGTTGTTGTTGCTATTACTCGTATTATTACTGTTGGTGTTGTTGTTGTTGTTCATATTCGTCGTACTATCACCCGTCGGGTTCGAAATGAACCCCAAATTGAAGAGATTTGAGGAAGGGTTGTTACTATTACTCGTATGACTTTGCATATCAGAAAATTGCATTAATCCATGAAACGCCTTGTTTCCAAACAACCCTTGTTGAGATTGACTTCCATGATCCTCATGGAAGCTATTCTGGCTAGTTTGATCATTCAAGAAGAACGCCGCAGCCGCAGCCGAAGACGGCATTGCCTGTTGCGGTGGTGGTCGAAACGACGAACTGATAGACGGAGGAAGAAGATGATTGAACTGCCCGGTTCGTCCTCCACCGCCAAGACGGAGGACGTCCGATTGGGTTATATTGGGAATATCTTGAAGAGATGACATTTGAGGAACTTGTGATAATGTCAACCCCACATTGCTATTACCTCCATATAAATGACCTCCCATTGCTGACCCTAAATTTGTAGGATGTCTTGCACTTTCTTGTGCCAATGCATCACAAAACGCTCTATGTGTAATAAAACTATCCCGTCTGCAACGAACAATCAAACCAAAACACAAAATTTAGCGTATAATCCAAATCAAAACACGAAATTTAGCAAGTAGAAAGAAATTCGTGTCGTTTTATAAGATTGGATGAAAAGTTGAAAATTTCGTGGGTCCATTTAAAAGGGTTCACGGATTGATAAGAACACACATGAAATAATTGAAAAAAAACACAAGAATTTGAAGAATTACTTCCTATAATTGCATTAAAAAAATAGAATTTGAAGAACTGAGTGTCCAATAAATGCAAAAAGGGAGAAAGAACAAAGATTTTTTTTTTTTTTAAAAAAAAAAAAAAAGAGAGAGAAGAAAAGGGAATAATAATTTAATTTAATTTAATAAAAAAAAAAAACACATGGAAACAAGAAACAAAAAAACATGAAATTCCTGAAATCAACGTGGTCTCTGTTCTTGAGAGAGAGAAATTTTTGAAAAAAAAAAAAGAAAAAAAAAAAAAAAGAAAAAATGAAGAACCTGGAGAAAAGAGTGCCACAATCGCAGCGATACTCGCGAGTACCACAGGTCTTGGAATGGGCCTTCCAATCAGACTGAACGGCATAGCGTTTAGAGCACTTATCGCACTTCCATTTCTTCTCCCCATGCTTTCTGGAGTAATGTTTTTTGATACCTGTTAAGTCACCAAGAGCTCTTGATGGGTCGTGATGGACGCATGTGGGTTCTGGGCATAAATACACCTTCCTTTTTGGCTCTTTATTGCTTTTTTGCTTTAACTTCCAAGGCAAATTGTGTCCTCTTCTATGAAGTTGTAGATTTTGCTCTCTTTGAAACCCTTTGTTGCATACTTCACATATGAATCTATTGGTTGCCATTAGTGTCTTTGGACTCAAAGCAATCACCTCCGCATCTGGATCTAAAACAAAAAAAACCAAAAGCAAAACCATAAGCGCTCTCGCTCCAATTTAATCTCTGGGTAATCAATAAAATTTTAGACACTTACTCGGTGTTCCTGGTTGGTTCCTCTTTTTCTTCGGTGGCGCCACACCCGAAGAATTAGATTGCTGTTGTTGTTGCTGCTGTTGCTGCTGTTGCTGCTGTTGTTGTCTCATCTGGGCTTCATCCCGAGATCCGAAAAGTGGAACGGATGAAGAAGAAGCCGCCATGAAAAAGGGTTAAAAGGGTTTGATTTGGAGAATAATAAGAATCAAAATAGGGTTTTCATAAGCAAAAGGGTTTGGATTTGGAGATGGAAATGGAAGAAGAAGATGAAGAAGAAGAGAAAGATAGAGGAATCAACTTCATCTATGAACACATTAGATGCCCTTTTTAGTTTCTCTCTCTCTTCCTCTCTCTCTCTATCTAAACTTTCTCTCTCTAAACAATTTTGTGAATTTATTAAAATGGAAAAATATGGTTTGGAGTAAGTAAGTAAGTGATGTTTTCATTTGGTGTCATGCACACACACAAGCACATATACAAATTTTAAATAAATAAAAATAAATAAAAATAAATAAATAAATAAATAAAGGAATTATTATTATTATTTTAGGGTTCTGATTTTTATTCCCTTAGTGATTCAGATTTTAACTCTAAAATTTAGGCTGCCATGAATAAAAGTACAAACTGGAAATTAATTGAGGAGAGAGAAAGGAGGAGAGAGAAAGAGGGGGGGGGTACAGGTCGGTGGACCCAATCCACAGCCACAAAACGACACCGTATGGTGCGTGAGGGCAGCCTGAACATCTTTCTCTCTCTTCCCTTCTCTCTTATATTTCGTATCTTGTTACTCACTTCCAGACAACCTTTCTTCGTCACACTGCCTTTGTGGGCCTTATTGCTCTACACGGAATTAAAATTAATTAATTCAAAATAAATAAATAATAATTTTAACCCATAAAATAATTATAATTATAAATTTTATTATTAAATAAAAAAAAATTTAATTCGTCTGTTAATTTTTTTTTTTTTTTTTTTAAAAACGCCTCGAGTATATCAAAAGTTTATTAAATACAAAATTGAAAGTTTAAAATTAGAATTGGTTTCTTTTTCTTTTTTCTTTTATGGTAAGTTTTTCACCTTCCTTAAAATATACATCAATTTTATAAACAAAATCAGAGTTTTTTTTTTTTTTTTTTTTTTTTTTTTTTAAATAATTTTACATTTAACACCCGGGTTTGCTATCTCAATTTACTTGTCACGGTAGCTTTATGTAACATCATAGCTCTAAGGGTATTTTCGTCCTTTCACTCTACAAGTCGAGTTGAGTCGGATTTAAATCTTTCTTCATTATTATATCACGGGAGTGTTTTTTTTTTTTTTTTTTTTTTTTTTTTTTTTTGTGAGAGTTTATTTTATTTATTCTTATTCCTTACATTTTTAATTGTTTCCAATAATTCCTTGTTTGTTTGAATTTATATTTACAATTTCTCTCTATTGTTTGGCCTATTTCCTTATTTATTGTACAAAAATAGTGGAAGATAAAAGGAATATAAACTCATCTTTTTATATTTATATATATATATATATATAAAACTTATTCGGCTAATTACGCGTATTAAAATTTTCTTGTTTTTATAGCTGGCTCATAAAAATTGTTCATAATAAAATACTTATAATCTATTATCATTTGACTAAAATTAAAAATTAAAAATTAAAAATTAAAGATATTAATAATATTAGGTAACTTGTTGGGATATTTTTCCTTCAATAATTAGCTGGATTTTGTATTAATAAATATTGGTCTTATTTCAATTACTTTATAAGCATTTAGAGAATTAAAGTATAAAATAATAATTAGAAAATAGAGAAAAAAAAATGGGGTTTTTTTTAATAAACAATTAAAAAATTATGATTTTTTTTTTTATAAAAAAAATACAATGTAATTAGAATTAAATTAGCCAATGTTTATTACTAAACCAATAAAAATATAAATAAAAAATAATAATTGAAAGTAATCCATAGTTCTAAACATGGTGTAATTTCATTTATTTTGTTTATATTTGTTTTTAAGTAGTTCAAAGTATGGCAAGAAATTGTCTACTTTGTACACTTACCAAACATTTCCCACATAAATTAGACACAAAACTAAGCTCATGTTATAAGCCTTTAGGTACCTCAAAACCAAGATGGTCAAGTCATGCTTTCGTGATGTCGTTGTGCCTTCGACCCGTTGTTTTTGTCGGGGAATGACTATGTTTAAATGATTATTGTGAGATCCCACGTTAGTTGGAGAGGGAAACAAGCTTTTCTTGTAAAGGTGTGGAAACATCTAAAACCTTAGGGGAAGCTTGAAAGTGAAAGCCCAAATAGGACTGTATCTGTTAGTGGTAGACTTGAGTTGTTACAAATGATATTAGAGCCAAGCACTAGGCGGTGTGCCAGTGAGAACGCTGGGCCCTAAAGGAGGTGGATTGTGAGATCTCACATCTGTTGGAGAGATGAACGAAACATTGCTTATAAGGGTGTGGAATCCTCTAATTGGTAGTCACGTTTTAAAAATTTAAGGGGAAACCCGATCCCAAAACTTTGATGGGAAAGTCGACAATATCTCTAGCAATGGGGGAAACCCAAAAGGGAAAGCTTAAAAATGACAATATCTGTTAGTGGTGGGCTTGGGCAGTTACACTTAAACTTGTTAGGGAAATCCTAAAACTGGGAGGGGAAAGTCCAAAGAACAATATCTGCTATGGTGGGGGAAACCGAAAGGGAAAGCCCAAATAGGACAATATCTGCCCGTAGTGGCTTGTACGGTTACACTTAACTTGTTAGGGAAATCCCAAAACTTGTTAGGGAAATTTAGGGAAATCCCAAAACTTTCGGAGGAAAGTACAAATAAGACAATATATGCTAGCTGTGTGAGTAACGCAAAAAAGAAAGTCAAAAGAGGACAATATCGGTTAGCGATCGACTTGGACTATTCCACTTAACTTGTTTGGTTGCATATCCTAGACGGTAAACGCTCGGCCAAACTAAAAACCTAAGCCAAGAAACTAAAATCTTGTAAATGGTCACTGCAACAGTTTAGGGTTTAGATTTAAGATGGTATTTTGTAAAGGATGATGGATGGCTTCTCCTTTAACGTGGGTTTGTAACCGTCACAATGGGATACATAACAGCGTTGTGCTTGAAGGATTGGTGTGTGTTGCTGATGAATGGAGGAAGAAGAACGACGTCGTTTGAGTTAAAGACTTTTTAAAACGGACTCATTTAAAGGGAATGTTGACACCTACCACAACGAACTCGTGAATTGTCATTGAATCCCTCGTTTCTGTCCACTGCTATTAATATGAATGCCATTCAACAAGTTTTTCTTTCCTACATGTATCCGGATGTCTTATTTTTACCTAAAAAGGAGTATCACATGAGTTGAGTATTTAAAAATATTCGGTAAGTAGTTCCGGGGTTAGAAAATGACCTACCTTTTCATATAAATATCATGACATGACCTTAGGCTCTACTTTCCCGTCCAGGTAGGGTTGGCATGCACACGCTCACATTGCCAGATGTCATGGAGTAAAAGAATCCACGTAATATCACGGTGAACATAGATATCATAAGTTATGCATCTGCACTAAACATAGCGAAGAAGTATCGTGATGCGTGTGTTATCCAAAATGCATGAAGTCCCATAATATTAAAAAATGACATATATTTATGAAACTAGTCATACCTCAATTGTTTTCTTAATACAACATTCTTATAAGAAAAATATAGTTGTGATTTTCTAATGTCTCACCGGCATAGGTGGTTCATATTAACATAGTTTACATAGCATGCTATATAGAGGTTCATGCATCAAATAACATCGATATCACAACATAGTTTCATAACATCACATAATTATATCCTAATATAACTTATAACAAAGCATAACTTATAACACGTCACACACATAGATCATAACATAACATAACATAGTACACGTCATACAATCGTAAAACACGACACAAACAGGGGTCACAGAACACGTGTCATTTATATAGCAAACACGTCATCCAATCAAGTCAATAGGAAAACAACATACTTGATTGGCCTAAGTCAAAATCATTACGTTCCCTTGATGCTAGCTTAAAGTTGCTCCTTGCAATCTAATTCTACCTTAAGAGTCCCACCATCATAATTTAAAATTCTACTATGAAAATTAACTCATCTAATTACATAAAATAATCTAAGTTTAGCTCAAAATAATTTAAATTACCTAAAAAGTAGTCATACTAACCTTAAACACCTCCAAAAATATACAAAACAACTCCTAAAAGAAAGGGTTCGAGCATATCAGATCCAAGTCGAATGAGTTGAGAAGCCAAGCTGGAGCCAATGACAATGAGCTTATGGAGAATAAATGATAGCAAGTAAGCAAACAATGAGTATATTAAGCATTCAAATGTCCTATCATTGACCATGACTTTATTTAAATAATAGTCTCCTTACCAAGACCATGATTGATCATAAATAATAAATAATCTCTTAACCTTAACTAAGACTAAACTAAACAATAAAATTCTCTACCCTTGACCAAGAATAAACTTAAAGAATGTTGACAAAATTGTGTATTTGTCCTTTTTTTTTCTCTTTTGTAGATAATATCTTTGAATAAATTCTTTCAATATGCATGTCATGGATGGATAAAGATTGTTTGTTAGATGTATACTACGTAGGTATGAAAAAGGGAATGTTATAACACGTTAAATTAAATTATATTAAAAAAAGAAAATTAGAGAAAATAGGACGTCAAAGATCGAATACCGACAAGGTGTAGGTAGAAAAAATCGATGCGAATAAGTCTCGTTTTCATCTAACTTTTGTAGCTCACATTGCCAATGATTGTTTGAGCGAAGATTCTTGAGATTTCAATAATGTTTTGAGCCTAAATCATGAGGAATTTTGATCAGTGGAGCTTGGCCAAAATTACTCTCGGGTTGATTTAGGGAGATTGGTGCTCGAGCATTGGATCGAAGAGTCTCAATTTGTGGGTAAGAATGTTACTTCTAGTATGAAATTCTTCCTCTAGGATGAGAGTAGACTTTGATTTTTGTTCCTAGATCAAGGAGAAAAATTATTGTGAAGTGATCGAGGGGTCTGTAATTTTGATGTCATCTTTTCTTGAATAGTGGGATATTGTTGTTGCCACAATTAGTAGTTCCCGAGGATCTGTGAAATTGAAGTTCGATGAAATCTGAGATGTAGTTTTCAGCGAAAGTATTTGCACACGAGAAATTGGGGATTTATCTGGTAGTGCTCTCGGGGAAAAAGTAAATCAAAGGGCTTAAACAAAGGTAGATCAAAATCAAAGAACCATGAAAAATTTTCAAACAAACCAAACGTAACATGTTGAAGTTGTGGAGAAAATGATCACTTTCGAATAGATTGTACAAGAAAAAAGAGGAAGTAGAATCACAAATCGATGATAATGATTCTATAAATTCAACAAAATATATTGGGGATGCTCTAATCCTCAGCGTGGACAATTCGATTGAATTTTGGATTTTGGATTTCAGTGCAGCCTTTCATTCATCCCCAAATAAAGTGCTGTTCTAGAATTTTAAGTCTGAAAATTTCGAGAAGTTCTATCTTGCCCACAACAAAGCCTTGGAGATTGAAAGAAAAGAGGATATTAGCAAAAACTCCGGCAAGAAATCAGTGGATAATAAAAGATGTCAGATATATTCCTAGTCTCGAGAAGAACCTGATCTCTATTGGTTAGTTGGATAGTACAGGTTATGCAACAGAGTTTGGTAAGATTAAATGGAAGATTGTTTTTTACGGTATGAAAATTGTCGTAGCTGGTTTTTGTTACCCTGCACTACTTTTACAAATTTCTAATGCTGAGAAATATGAGTGGTGGAGCATCAAGATGAAGACCTTGCTTAGATTGCAAGAGTTATGGAACTTGGTGGAGTATGAGTTTGTTGATGTATTAGAACTAGAAAAGGAAAGACTAAGAGAAACCAAGAAAAAGGATGTCAAGGCTTTGTTCATTATTTAGCAAGCAATTCATGACACCATCTTTTCACGGATTGTAACAGTAACCACATCAAAGCAAGCATGATCAATTATGCATAAGAAGTTTCAAGGAGATTCAAAGGTAATAACAGTGAAATTGTAATCTCTAAGACGTGATTTTGAAACTTTGCTCATGACAAATGATGAATCAATTGCTGATGTTTTTTTGTCAGGAACAATGGCAATAGTCCGTCAAATGCTACATATGGGGAGAAAGTTTTAGATGAAACAATTGTTTCAAAGGTGTTGAGAAACTTCGAAGTTTGACAATGTGGTGGCTACTATAGAAAAACCTAAATATCTATCAATATTTTTCGTTGATGAACTGATGGGATCGCTTCAAGCTCATGAGTCAAGAATCAATAGATCATCAGAAAAGAATGAAGAAAAGACCCTTCAACTGAAGGAGACAATCAATAACCAAGGAGAAAATGCTCGTTTAGCAAGTAGAGGCCGTGGAAGAGTAAGATTTCATAGCAGCCATGGTGGTCGTGGTAACAGGGGTAAAGGGAGGGGTAAAGGGAGAACTGATGAACAAAAACAATTCAATGAGCAACGTAACATAAGAAATGTCATTTTAATGTTACCATTGCATAAGTTATGGTCATATTAAAGTTGATAGTAGGTACAAAGATCAACAAATGAATTTTGAATGAAGAAGAAGAAAGACTTTTTATGGCTTCTATTGATATTAACACACAAAAAGATGATTTATGGTTTGTTGATTATAGATGCTTGAATCATATGACAGACACCAAATCTTTATTCCAAGAGCTTGATGCAACCCAAAGAATTAAGGTGCAACTTGACAATACAAGAGAGATGCAAGTTGAAGGAAAAGGTACAGTAAAAATTGAAACCAGTCATGTAAGGTAAAACTGTTAGATAGTGTTCAATTTGTGCCTTCTTTAGAGTACAATTGATTGAGTGTTGGGCAATTGATGACTAGAGGAAATTTTGTTCTATTTGATGACAACACATGTATCATTACAAATAAGAAATCATGCCATAAAGTTCAAATTGTCATTACCTCAAATAAGATGTTTCCACGGGATGTTTCTAACATGGGGGATTAATAAGATGTTTCCAGGGGATGTTTCTAATATGGGGGATTTTGCTCTTGCTCTTCGACAAAGATGTTTCTAACATGGGAGATTTTTCTCTTGCTCTTAGCCAAAGATGACTCACTTTTCATATGAAGGGCTTGAAAATACTCCGGAATAATTGATTCAATATTTATGTGAATGATGCATTTATGACAAGCAAAGTAGGAATTTGTTTCCTATTGGAAAAACTAAAAGAGCTTCCAATTGTCTAGAACTGATTCATGTTTATTTATGTGGGCAAATGCAAACTAAATCTTGGGTGGAAGTATATATTTTTTTACTATTTATTAATGACTATAGTTGCATGAGATGAATTTACTTCTTACCACATAAGTCAAAAACTTTTCAGAAGTTCCAAAATTTTAAAAGTATGATAGAGAACCAAAATGAATGTCACATTAAAGTTCTTCGTACAGATAGAGGTGACAAGTTCATATTTAAAGAATTCAATCTGCTTTGTGAAGAGAAGGGCATCCAAAGGGAGTTAACAACTCCTTACTATCCAAAACAAAATGGAATCATGGAACGAAAAAATCGAACGGTTGTGGATGTTAGGATCGCACAACAACGCACACGCTCGATCTAGATGATCACAAAGAGAAGGATAGAGAGAATTGCAAGGAGAACTCTGGCTAAAAGGATTTTTTATTGATGACTTCAGGCATGTACAACAAGAGAGTACAGAGAATAGAAAAGTACATTTCAAATCTTTACTAGACGGGATATATATATGGTTCAGTCTACTAAATATAGCTTTACCAGATTTAACCATCTACTATATATAGCTATGTACCATATATAGCTTTACCGGATATAGCTTCACCATATATGGCTTTACCAAATATAGCTTTACCGGATATAGCCATGGACCAAGCTATAAATACAGGGAGCAGACTCCATAACTCAACAATTCTCCCACTTGTTGACTGATCCTACACCATACCAATTAGGGCTTTGCATAGCTTTAATTTTCCAACATCAACACATTTTGTCAACATGTCTGCTGGATTCTTTGCACCCTCTATCTTCTCCAAACACATATCGCCTTCTTCCACTAACCTGCGAGTGAAATGGTACCGTCTTCTAATGTGTTTTGTCCTTGAATGATAGACTGGGTTTTTCACCAACTGTATGGCACTCTGACTATCTGTATAAAGGATCTTCTTGCACTGCTTCCGGCCTAATTCTTCTAGATAGTCTGTCATCCATATCATCTCCTTTCCAGCTTCAGCTATGGCCACGTACTCAGCTTCAGTAGATGAAAGAGCAACGCATTTTTGAAGCTTGGACATCCAACTCACTGCTGTTCCATCTATAGTGTAGATATACCCAGATGTGCTCTTGCTGGAGTCTACATCTCCACTCAGATCAGCATCCACAAAACCTTGCAGAACTACTTTGCCATTGCCATAACAAAGTGTAGTATTGGATGTACCTCTCAGATATCTCAGAAGCCACTTCACAGCTTCCCAATGTTCCTTCCCTGGATTTGCCATGTACTTGCTAACAACTCCCACTGCATGTGTTATGTCAGGTCTAGTGCAGACCATAGCATACATCAAACTCCCAACTGCAGAAGCGTACGGAACTGATGCCATGTGCTCACGTTCCTCAACTGTCTTGGGAGATTGCCCCTTTGACAATTTAATATGATTTGCCAGGGGGTAGTCCTGGGTTTAGCGTTATAAATCTTGAATTTGGACAACACCTTCTCAATGTACTGCTCTTGGGATAGATTTAATGTGCCAGCAGATTTATCTCGAGAAATCCTCATCCCAAGGATCTGCTTCGCTGCACCTAAATCTTTCATCTCAAATACTGAAGACAAGCTTGCCTTCAGGTGGTTTATCTCCCTCATACTTGATCCAGCAATTAGTATATCATCCACATACAGGAGTAGAAACACATAAGAATCAGTGTATTTCTTGAGATAGCAACACTGATCCTTTTCACTTCTGTGGAAACCACTCTTGCTCATGAAGGAGTCAAACTTCTTGTACCATTGTCTCGGTGCTTGTTTCAGTCCATACAAGCTCTTATTGAGCTTACACACCATGTGCTCCTTGCTTGGAGCTGCAAATCCTTCGGGTTGTTGCATATAGATCTCCTCATCTAGATCTCCATGTAAAAATGCCGTTTTTACATCTATTTGCTCAAGGTGCAAATTCTCCGATGCAACAATACTCAGTAGAATTCGGATAGTAGTTAATTTCACAACTGGAGAAAAGATCTCAGCATAATCAATGCCTTTTCGTTGTGAATATCCTTTAACTACTAACCGAGCCTTAAACCTCCTTCTGCCATCTGGTTCAACCTTGATTTTGAACACCCATTTGTTCAACAGAGCTCTCTTTCCTGTAGGCAACTCAGTCAGCACCCACGTATTATTCCTTTCAAGTGAGCTCATCTCATCATCCATGGCTTGCTCCCACTTAGTTGAATCTTCCACTTGTAGGGCCTCATCAAAGGACTCTGGTTCTCCTTCGTCAGTCAGCAACAGATAGTGTAATGAGGTTGAATATCTGTCTGGTGCTCTGGTAGTTCTGGATGATCTTCTCAACACCTGCTCAGGTGCAACTTGCTCCACGTCTGGTTCTTCAGCAATAGGATCAGCCACGTCTGGTTCTTCAGCAATAGGATCAGGAGTTTCTTGAGCTTCTGTTGTACCATCACTGTGTGAATTTTCTTGCCACTCAAATTCAACTCCCACTTGCTTCGTAGTCTCAGAGTTTATCTTCTCTCTGTCCTTGTACATGACATTTTCATCAAAGGTCACATCACAGTGTCTTAGGATCTTCATATTTTTCTCATCCCAAAACCTATACCCGAACATGTCAGAGCCATAGCCTATGAAGTAGCATTTCACAGCCTTAGCATCAAGCTTATCTCTCTTCTCTGGATCAACATGAACATACGCAGTACAGCCAAAGGTTCTCAAGTGAGAGTACTTGAGTTCTTTTCTTGTCCATACTTCTTCGGGCAATTTGAACTTCAAGGGTACTGACGGCCCTCTATTAATCAAATATGCTACTGTGTTCACAGCATCAGCCCAGAATGTCTTTGGCAATCCAGAATGAATCCTCATGCTTCTTGCTCGCTCATTCAAGGTTCTGTTCATCCTTTCTGCAATACCATTTTGTCTTGCCTTACCGGGAATTGTTCTTATTAATCTAATTCCCTCAGTTGCACAAAATGTTATAAACTCTGATTTGTTGTACTCTCCTCCATTGTCAGACTTCAGGCATTTGATCTTCAAGCCGGTCTGATTTTCAACTTCAGCTTTCCACTTCTTGAAGGTGGTAAACACATCTGACTTGTGTTTCAGAAAGTAAACCCATACCTTCCTGCTGAAGTCATTGATGAAGGTGACGTAGTACCTTGATCCACCAAGTGATGAAACTGGAGATGGTCCCCAGACGTCTATATGGACCATTTCCAACCGCACTTTCTTCGGTTCTCTGGCAGCCTTTGTGAAACTAACTCGTTTCTGTTTGCCCATAACGCAGCTCTCACAAAGACCCATATCAACAGATTTTAAGCCTTCTAAAGCTCCTTTCGCAGTCAGCATCTTCATTCCTTTGACGCTCATATGTCCAAGTCTATTGTGCCATAGACTTGAATTGGAAGCACTCTCAAGAGCAGCAGTCATGTTTATACACTCTGCAGTAGTGTATAAGGTTCCGGATTTTGTGCCACGCGCAACAACCATGGCGCCCTTCACAATCTTCCAGGAACTCTTTCCAAACTCTGCTGCATAGCCTGTGCTATCCAACTGACCAATAGAGATCAGGTTCTTCTTGAGACCAGGAATGTATCTGACATCTTGTAATGTCCATTGATTTCCTGCTGGAGTTTGTATGGAGACATCTCCCTTTCCTTCAATCTCCAAGGTTTTATTGTCAGCAAGATACACCTTCCCGAAATTTCCTGATTTGAAATTTCGAAACAATTCCTTACTTGGAGACGAATGGAACGATGCACCTGAATCCAAAATCCAGGATTCAGCTGGGCTATCCACACTAAGGATTAAAACGTCCTCAGCATCTTCTGTTGTGTATATAGAATCATCATCATCTTCAGATTTATGATTCTGCTTCTTCTTTAGCTTTGTACAATCTGTCCGAAAGTGTCCTTTTCCCCCACAGCTCCAACACGTTACGTTGGGTTTGTTTGGAGATTTTCCCCGGTTCTTTGATTTTGAACGCCCATGTTTGTTTGAGCTCTTTGATTTGCTTCTTCCCCTTCGATCAACACTGAGAGCATTGCCTGATGAATCTCCAGTTTCCCGTTTGCGAATACTTTCGCTGAGAACTACATCTCGAATTTCATCAAACTTCAGTTTATCAGATCCTCGGGAACTGCTGATTGCGGCAACAACAGTATCCCATGACTCGGGTAAGGATGACATCAAAATCAACGCTTTAATTTCATCTTCGAAATTAATTTCCACCGAACCTAGTTGACTTATGATTATATTGAATTCATTTATATGATCCGCAACACGTCCACCTTCAGACATCTGTAGATTGAACAATCTACGCATCAAATACACCTTGTTCATAACCGACGGTTTTTCATACATATTTGACAGCGCCTTCATCAGATCTGACGTTGTCTTCTCCTTGATGATGTTAAACGCCACGTTTCTGGATAGCGTCAACCGGATCATCCCTAAGGCTTGTCGATCCTTGAGCTTCCACTGTTCCGTGGTCATGGTATCTGGCTTCACCCCCAACAGAGGTTCGTGAAGATCTTTCTGGTACAGATAATCTTCAATCTGCATCTTCCAGAAATCGAAATCGGATCCATCGAACTTCTCAATTCCAATCTTTGAACTTTCCATCTTCACAGATCGTGGTGAATTTTGCCTTGCTCTGATACCAGTTGTTAGGATCGCACAACAACGCACACGCTCGATCTAGATGATCACAAAGAGAAGGATAGAGAGAATTGCAAGGAGAACTCTGGCTAAAAGGATTTTTTATTGATGACTTCAGGCATGTACAACAAGAGAGTACAGAGAATAGAAAAGTACATTTCAAATCTTTACTAGACGGGATATATATATGGTTCAGTCTACTAAATATAGCTTTACCAGATTTAACCATCTACTATATATAGCTATGTACCATATATAGCTTTACCGGATATAGCTTCACCATATATGGCTTTACCAAATATAGCTTTACCGGATATAGCCATGGACCAAGCTATAAATACAGGGAGCAGACTCCATAACTCAACAGTGGAGATGGCAAAAAGTATGATACAAGCAATGAGATTTTCAAACCAATTTTGACAGAAGTTGTATTAACATCTGTCTATCTATTAAATCTTTCACCAATAAAGGTTGTCATGAATTGAACTTCTTATGAAACATAGTATGGAAGGAAATCATATGTAAGTCATTCACCCGTCGAACTTCTTATGAAACATAACATGGAAGGAAACTATATGTAATTCATTTACAAATCTTTAGTTGTGTTGTTTATGCTTTAAAAAATATTCAAATTCGTAAAAAGCTTCACGAAAATTCTAAATAATGCATTTTCATTAAAGCATATAAATCATACAACCCTTGATAAAAAAAAATTCAGTTTAAAAGAGAGGTAATATTTGATGAAAATGTAAGTTGGATTGGAGCAAAGAATAGGAGTAGCAAAAGATTGCAGTATGAGACGCCACCAAGAAAGTATGAATCTTTAGCTGACATATATGCATCGTGTCAATTTTTTTTTTTTTTTTGGATAAATTTAACTCGAATGATGATGGAGTAAATTTAAGTCGTAAAGAAAATATGTCAAAGATATTATGAGTAAATTTAGTACGTTTAATGGTAGGCTTGCAGCCACACCCATGAATATTAATGAGAGATTACAACATGAGGATGAAGCAGAAATAATAGTTGTTAGAAGGTTTAGAAGCTTGGTTGACGAATTAATTTACTTAACGTACACACGACCTGACATTACATTTCCTGTTGGTATTATTTATAAGTTTATGCAACATCCTTAGTCCGTCTATCATCCAATGTTTTCACTTTAGGATCAAGATGAATGACCCTATCTTGTATTGAAAGGTTTTTCGTGCTATACACCACGTTGAGAAAGACCAACCTCCTATGTACCGTACCATTTTTTGACCTCGAAAGGGGGTCCTCCTTATGATGCTACAGACGACTGTTCAAAGTACAAGGGTAAACTCGGACTCAAATAGGATAGAATTGTGCGCGCGTTGGGCCTTTCAAGTGTCATATTTTGGCTGAGTTTACCGTACCTCCGGTGATCATTTGGAGCTCAAAGAAGCAAGCAACAACGACATTGTAAACTTCCGATGCAAAATATGTTGTAGCAACTTCAGTAGCGTGTCAAGCCATTTGGCTAAGAAGAGTGTTAGCTGATCTTCAACAAGAACAAAAAGGGCAACAAAGATATTTTGTGATAACAAAGCAACTATCTCAATGACAAAAAACACAACATTTCATAGTAAAACAAAGCATATTGAACTTCAACATCGTTATATTCCTGAGATATTATCACACCCTCGAGTGAAAAAAATAATTAGGAACTTAGATGACATAGTTACAGTGACTCTTGATTACCTGTCTTGAGCTTTTAGACCGGTAATATAAAGTCTTCCCGAAAAACTAAAAGCAGAACCATTCTAAATAGTTGTCCCGTTATTAAAAAAAAAAATTAAAAATTCATAATTATTTATTTAGTAACATTCACCAAAACACATCCTCAAACAAAACTCTTAATTAAGTGGGACCTTTGAAACCAATTTTTTTTTTTAATAATAAAAAAAAAACATCTCCATCACCCTAAACCCTAAAAAAAAAAATAAGGGGTAGAATTGACAAATATAATTTCCATAAAAAAAAATCAATAGAATTAAATATATATATATATATATATATATATATTAATTTAAGGTGAAAAATAGTACGAAAACAAGGGTTTCCGTTAAGTTAATCGAGTAAATTAGGGTCAAGTTGCAAGCTTAGTGACGTCACAAAATTTAGTGCCATTTAAATTTATTCTAATTTGTTTTAAAATTTTTAATAATTATTAAATAGAATTAGAAAATTTAAATAAATTAAATAGAATTAAAAAAAAAAAAAACTTAAATAAATTTAGTAATTTCCTGATTTAGTTGAGTATTTATCAGCTTCCTTATTTAATAATAAAAAGAATATAAAATTTAGAAAGAAATTAAAAATAAAAAATGAAAAATAAATATTAAATTTAGAAAGAAAATAAAGGGCAGGTTAGTTTGCAGACTTGTCATTTTTCTAAACAGCGACATCTTAACAATAAAATAAAAAAAATAAAAATAAAAAAATAAAATTTATTAGAATTAAAAGAATATAATTTGAGTGGATGAGGTCTGTGTGTCCACTTAGCCTAAACAAATCCACTGAATAGGCATTGTAACTATGAATGTCTCAAGTTTGTGATAAGATCCAAACACACAATTTAATTATTTCACTCACCCATATATATATTACCCAAATTAAAAATTAATGTTGTTTCATAATTATTAAAAAAATTTATTTTTAGTGTTAGAAAATTAAGTAATACTATGATCACGAACATAGTATTTTTCTCCATTCATTGTCCCTAAATTCTGTAACGCTCGTCGTTAGAAAAGCCAAACCAGTAAATCTTGTTCTCAATTCCTTTTACGACAATTGTGTAGATGAGAATACACATATAGATTAGAAAATAAAGTGCCAAGATTTGGGGCGAAAAGTTAATATTTAAATCTGTTGACTCGTGTTCCAAATTTTGTATTGTTCCTCGGTTTTGGGCATAGAAAAATATTGATGGTAACGGAAAGTTAAATGTCAAATTATTGGTGTGGTTATCTCACATTATTAATTTTTCTCCCAATTTTGGCGTTACACAAATATAGATAATTTTTTTTTTAAAGAAGTTTAGGGGTGAAAACAAAGCCAATTGGAAAATTTTTTCGAAAGAGCCAATTTGGAAAAGAATTTGAGCTAGAATCGACCCACGGGTCTGTAAATTGAATCGACCTAGGTTCGGAAGCCCATACCCAACATCCCATGTCCATGGACCATTTTTCGCTCAACCCCATCAACTCGAGCTTAGAGACTGAGCTAACCCAGACCCAAATCTAATACAAACCCAAACCAATCCACTGGCCCCTCCATGTGTAGTATTTTATGACTCTCGTGATGTGAATTGTGTTATGGTTTATTACTTATGTCATATGCATGGGGATACTCCCCGTTATAATTGGTATAAATGCTTACGTTACGACATTATGTTTGTCATGATGTTGTGATACAATATTGTTTAGATCTTTTCGAAAAATAAGTTTAATTTAA
This sequence comes from Cucurbita pepo subsp. pepo, assembly GCF_057944985.1. Taxonomy (NCBI): domain Eukaryota; kingdom Viridiplantae; phylum Streptophyta; class Magnoliopsida; order Cucurbitales; family Cucurbitaceae; genus Cucurbita; species Cucurbita pepo. Next base: position 4,897,208 of record NC_141806.1, on the reverse strand, counting down.
AAAACTAAATAATAAAAAAATAATCAAAGAAGTTTTGAAAGAGTTTGGGATGTTTTATTTAGGTTAGATGTTATACCTTTTCCATGAAAAGAAATTTGATTTGTCTCTTCTTTCTAATTTTGTGGACGAAAATTTATTGACCTTTCAAATCTTATGTTCTTATCCTATCTCTATATTATTGTATGGATAATTTTTTTTTAAATATTTTTTTATATCTATTAAAATTAATTTTTTTAGAATATAGTTTTGTATTTAATACAATTATTATTAATTTGCAATTGATACTTAAAAGTTAGAGGTATAAGTTATTTAGTATTAAAAATTGATTAATAAAATTTTCAACCCTTATGAATGGTTGAACTAGATTTTAATGGAGGCCATCATAATAACTACTTTTTCGCTCTTAGTTTGCACTAGTGAACCTTTTATTAGGCTATATTTATGACCAAATAGGTAAAAATATTTTCTTTTGTACTAATTAATTGTCGATTAAGAGTTGGTGATGTTCGAATTTGTTACAAATGGAGAATGGATTCGGGATACAATTTCAAAGAAAATATGAAAGACCCAAAATACACAAACTAGACTGTCCCGGGATGACCATCTAGTCACCCAATGTTGGAAGAGCAACCTTCTGTGTTTGCCAGCTACTAAGATTACATGCATAATCCTACATCCCCTCTCAGGATGGATATGTTGTGTAGGGTAATTTAATTGAACTGTCGGTCACACAACCCTAAATGATCTAGACCTGACTCAACGATGCTGGTACCTTTGTCACACAATCCTAATCGAACTAACGGTGCTGGTACCTGAGCTCTATTAACACCGTACCAACCACTAATGGCCTAGAGGCTACCTTTGTCACACAATCCTAATCGAACTAACGGTGCTGGTACCTGAGCTCTATTAACACCGTACCAACTACTAATGGCCTAGAGGCTACCTTTGTCTTACTGAGTTACTACACTCTTTCTCCTCTTCAACTTTGGCAGCTTACTTCGTGTATGCAGTGAATGTTGAGGATTGTTGGGAGAAAAAGTCTCACATTGGCTAATTAAGAGGATGATCATGGATTTACAAGTAAGAAATACATCTACATTGGTACGAGGCCTTTTGGAAACCAAAAGCAAAACCATGAGAGCTTATGCTCAAAGTGGACAATAACATATCATTGTCGAGATCCGTGGTTCCTAACATGATATCAGAGGTATGCCCTTAACAATCCTCAAATGTTGAATAAAGAAGTTGTGAATCTCGAAGGTGTAAAAGTGACTCAAATGTCGAACAAATGGTGTAGTTTGTTCGAGGGCTCTAGAGAAGGAGTAGAGGCTCGATTAAGGGGAGGCTATTTGAGGGCTCCATAGGCCTCAAGGGAGGGTCTATGATGTACTTTGTTCAAGGGGAGGATTGTTGAGGATTGTTGAGAGACGAGTCTTACATTGGCTAATTAAGGGGATGATCATGGGTTTATAAGTAAGGAATACATCTCCATTGGTATGAGGCCTTTTGGGAAAACAAAGAGAAAAGTTATGAGAGTTTATGCTCAAAGTGGACAATATCATACCATTGTGGAGGGTCGTAATTCGAAACAGTGAATGACCAGTGACCTAGGTTGAGGCACAACCTCATATACTCTATAGGGACAATATGGTGTCATTTCCACGGTTGGGGCACCTAGTCGTCTTGATGCACCTCCCTTATGTGGTTTGTGCTTATTTCACGGTATGGGTACCAGAGTGAAATCTTGATAGAATGGGTATCAGAGTGGATAAGTAGTGGAAACTCTAACGACACCGTCACACCTCTATCAGTTTGAAGAACTACCATGGTCGTCCCTCGATGTTGTGGAGGTCTGCTAGATTCTCAGGGGCTCCTAGGCGGTTTATATCTCATCTCTAATTTTCAGGACGTTTGTGGTTAGCTCCTCGTGGATAATCTAAATCTCTAGGTGCACTCAGGTCTAGACCCCTGATCATTGCTCATGATTCTGGAGTGCAGGGTCTCTATTGAAAATATTTTGATCTAGGTCAATGTGTAAAACACAGTAGCTATAGAACCTTAATCCTAATTGACTTCTCTCATGTATGCTTTCCTAAGGAGATCTACCTATCGATCACCTAAGCACTTAAGGTGCTCATTCTGCTAGAGACATCCTGACTTAGGTCATCGTCTAGCCAACCTAACACTTTACAAGGAGAACATATAGTCAAATACTTGGAGCTAAATCATGTTATATCATGCAAAAATACAAGATCAATGAGAAGAACATCCATCAAACTTGGAGCATAAATCACAATAGTCATCCTCCTTTTTAACATAGTGGGAAGCATTTAAAGCAACATTCATTACGAATCTCACCATAGAAGCATTTCGATAATTTCTTACACCATGCATAATATACTTATCTATATTGTCTAACTCATATACTAGTCATACATATTCTCTTTCTAGCTTTTCATAATATATAAAACAACATGCTTCTAAAAAATCTCAACCTAGGGCATAATTGTCATTTTACCATAACATTCATACCGTACATACTTATCAAGAAACTCTCTTTCGAAGTCCTTAACATGCATTTTTTAACTACTTAAGGTAAGGAATGCTCGCATGCCAAACGTCTTAACGGTCCCTACAAGTATTACTTACCTAAAGTCCGTGTGGTTACTTTCTTAGAAGTTGTGTGCCCTCCTAAGCTAGCTTTTTCGTGTGTTAGAAACTCCAAAATTTCTAAAATTTCTTTAGTATGTCCTAGTTTAAATAAAATTAGTGTTAGTATCAAAATCAAGATGAAAAACTGAGAAGCGAAGGTAGAACGGGGCAAAAAGAGGTCAATCGCACACCCACACACACGAAAGAACACTCCCAAGCGCACATGGCACCTGTGCGTATAGACATGCCTAAGGAGATTACATACGTGCCCTTGGAGTGACATGTGGTAAAATCCCATTGGGTGGGGCACGAGCATGTTGGGTCATTAGTCTCGACCTGGTTTTTTGAAGCTTCGAAATTCAAATCTTGATATTCAATAATGACTTTACCCTGTAGAAGTATTGAGCAATCGTTGTATTGTGTTGTGTGATTGATAACAACTTGTTATCTAGAAGTTGTAACATTGTCACCAACATGTCCCATACTTCTTTCCTTATTTTGTCATCTCGAATTGCTCTAACATCTATCTTTGACAGTGGTTTGTCCACTTTAATTCTCCATTTGCACAAGGCGCCATTAGAATCCTCCTCTGGTGGCGTTGTTTCGCTTTTGCTAATGACTTCCCAAAGGTTTTTTTTCTTCAGATAGGACATCATGCATGTTGCTCATAAGATATATAGTTGTTGCGGTTGAGTTTCTTGATTCTTCCGACGAACTTGTAAATCACCCATCATGTTTGTAGTACCTCAGTAATACCAAACAAGAAAGTTTTTGGTGCAGAACTTGCACAACCACATACTACTAATAACACAAAAATATTCACTACCTAATAATCTCAAAAAATCGTTTCTGATATGAAAAATTATTTAGAACTTCAACGACACAGCATACTAAGAGTATCAAGAGATCGCACAACATATACCAACTCTTTTGTAGGAAACCCTTACACTTTTATTAAAACCAATCAAGAAAGAGATTATAAGACACTACATAGAAACTAGTATACACTTTACTTTGTCTTGAGATTAATAACTTAATGGAGCAAATGGGTATTCATAATAGAGGTTAGAGAATGTAGACTAGATTTATTCCTAAAATATCTAAATCTTTATCCTTAAAATGCTTTCGTATATTTATTTCTAAAAAACCTATTTATTTATTATTTTTTTTTTATGAAATGTGCAAATATCTTTTTTCTAAAATACTTAAACAATGAGCTTATAGAATTATTGAGTCAAGTCATTGCATTTATGCTCGAAGTTGAGCAAGTATTTTGATGTTGGATTTGACCCACGATTGAGATATGTCGAAACAAGTAAAAGAGGTAAAGGAAAAACGGGAGGGGAGAGAGCTTTTGGACCAAAGTAATCTTAAGTACTCAGCTTTTTAATTCTCTTTGTCTGTCTGTTGTTGTGAAAAAATCATGCTTCCCTCAGAGTATTTATAGTGGATAAAGCACTAACTTGCTTCCTAAACTTTCTCCTCAAATTAAGAACGACTAACATTCTTCTTAATTAAAGCACAAAGTTTGGTCCACAACCACAAAATTTGGTCCTCAACTACTATCCATTCTCTTATAGTTGGTCCACAAGTTAGTAACTTATTTTACAAAGTCTACTGACAATTCTCGTAAGGTTATTCCATAAGTTAAGTAACTTATTCTACTACGTCTACTAACCATTCTCCTAAAGTTAGTAACGGGTTCAACTAACTCAAAAATTATTAGCTCACATTTGATACATGTTATTGCTATTAGATATGCATCTTATGATCTATAATCTTTGGATTATGTTTACTTATAAGCTATAAAAATGTAATGAGCATATTGTGGGAGCATGATCTTGATGCAAGGCTGTCCAAGTAGGGGTTACTTAGTAGTTCAAGTACTCACCCCTTCCCCACCCACATGTTCTTGCAAGTGATAATGGATATTACGAGCTTGGTGAGGGTGTAGAGGAGATATGAGTTGGGAGATCATAGACTTCCCTGTGGATGGTTAGCCTTGATTAGTTTGTTTAGTTAACCTTCCTTCTTATACAGAATCCTCAAATCTCACAGCTTTTTTGAAATGATATACACGTTTTGCTATGCCACAATCAAAATGTTCTGATACTCAATTGTTGTAGCCCAAATACCACAACCGAAATGTTCTGATACCCAATTATTATGCCTTAATGCCATAACTTTCAATACTCTGATACCATTTGTTGTGTCGAATGCCACAACCTTCAATGCTATGATACCACTTGTTGTGTCGTAATGTCACAACCTTCAATGCTCTAATACCCACTTGTTGTGTCGTAATGCCACAACCTTCCATGCTCTAGTACCACTTGTTATACTCCTAGTGCCACAACCAAAATGTTCTAATATCACTTGTTGTAGCGAAAGCGGAAGCAAGATCAATTGCACTCGTACCCACAAACAAAAAATAAACAAAGAGACAAAAAGATTTACATGGTTCGAAGATAAGAAATTCTTCCACATCTACGGGTCGCAACCAACCTTAATAATCAAAGTGTTTGCAAAATCTATATCTCACCCTCTCACACTACAAAATCTCTCAGCAAATGTTCTCTCAAATGCACTCAACAAATACAAAATGATACTCAAAATCAATCAAATTCAATACTCTCAACCATCCTCAACAATCCAACAATCCTTTATATAAGCATAGATGATTCATTAATCAAAATGAAAATATAAACAAAATGGTTATAAACTAAACTAGAGTTAATAACCAAAATAAATGAGAATATAAACCATAATACATTCTTACAGATTCAAAATCTTTTCATCGTAAACGTTTCACGAGTTCTTTTACAGAAGAATAGGTACCCACAAGCCCAACAGACACCCCCACCACTATAATCAATACAATTACAATTAATTCCCACCCAAATTTGCGCCAACCTTCGTTAATCTTGAGGTAGCAAATGCATGGGATCAGAATGGTGGTGGCAACGCCTGTAAATGCACCAATGAAGGCCATCACATAAGCAAAGAAAGGAACTGCGATGGCAACAACGACTGTGGTGAGAAGGAGTAGCGTTCTTATGATAATTGACATCAAGCGGGTGGCACATAGGGGAGATGCATCTTCAATGGCTTGGGCAATCGGGTATATTATGGAAGCATATTTTGAAAGAGGATAGATGAGAGTGGTAAAGATTGCTATTTTGGTATTGATTTTGTGTTGGGGAAGGCTTAAGGTTATTTGTGTCTCCACGTTTTGTCCATACATTAGATACCCCAAAATTGCCATCAAACCATAGGTTAATGTGCTTAATGAGAAGGAAACCAATAGAACCTACAATAATCCAAAGTTATGCATGTCAACTCATGGTTCTTCAAATGAAAAAGATGATAAATTCATTACATTATTGCATTCTAAACATATTAAACATATAAACATGACACTCGGGTGTTAGTAGAGATGTGTCTAGTTAATTAGTAAGGTCAAGGCTCCAATGAGATCCTGTTGAGGATTGTTGGGAATGAGTCTTACGTTCACTAATTTAGGGAATGATCATAAGTTTATAAGTAAGGAATACATGTCTATTGGTACAAGGCCTTCTTAGAAAACCCAAAAGAAAACCATGAGAACTTCAACTCAAAGTGGACAATATCATACCATTATGGAGAGTCGTGATTCCTAACATGCTATCAGAGCCATGCCCTAAACTTAGCCATGATAATAGAATCCTCAAATATCGAACAAAGGGTGTACTTTGTTCGAGTACTCCATAAGTCTCAGGGGAGGCTTATAGTGTACTTTGTTAGAGGGGATGATTGTTGGGAGTGAATCCCATCCTAACAGACCCCGCCCCAGCCCAAATGGAGATGGAAAAGGGGCTTCCTTCTCTCCACCCTGTGGTCTACGTGCTACTTGCACATAAAACTATATTCACAACCAAAATTTGACCCGCCAATTATTTTTCCTCGTCTCTACCCTGTGGACATCTTAAAAACTATATTCACCACCGAAATTCAACCCACCAACTAGTAAAATTTATTTTTTTCAAGTAGCACGATCATGTATCCAAATACGCTAATAAAACAATAACTTAATGATACTTAATCCACTTTTAAGATAAAAGTTGAAGATTTACCTTTGGAAAATGGGTTTTCTTCGTCATGGAAGATCGAAGAGTTGGGAAAACAACATGAGCACAATAACAAAACGTGTATAAGCTAATGGCAGTGGGAAACCCTCGCAATCTAAAAACAACACCTCTTTGTTGGAACCCAACATGGTCAGCTACACCCGCCCACACCACACAGCCAACAAGAACAATCGAAGCCAAAAGCCCACCAAAAGAAACATAAGCCAAAGCTCCAAAGCTCTTAACCCATGTGGTGGGCAATATAAGCAACGCCGTAAGCATCATATATGTCTTCCTTCCATCAACTCTCAAAGCCCCAACTTTCAAACCCCAATTTGGAAAAAGCTTCTCTAAACTATCTCCTCCTAATATCAACAAATCAACAGCAAACAAATATAATTCGAGATAAACAAAGATTGAAACTATTACTCTTCCCATTTTTCCAAAGGCTAATGCTCCAATGTCGGGGTATGTTTTGATTTGGGGCTTTACCTCCATGCATCGATGGAGAAGTATACCCATGAAATAGCATATGATAGCGAGAATGAAGAGAGCTATTAAGCTGGTCCAACCTCCTTGTGAAAGGGCGAAAGGTATTGATATCAATCCCACACCTAAAAGATACACAAATTAGTCATATAATATAATCTTAAGGAACTAAATGGTTTAAGGGTTTGAATGAGGAGAGAGAGACCAGATAATACATTAATTGCATTGAGGCATGTTCGAAAGAAAGTGGTGCCTTCATTCCTCAACATTTGGCTCTCCATTTGAGGTTTGATTTCACACAAACAAACACTTTTTTTCTTTCTTTTTTCCAAAATAATGTTGAGAGGATTGAATTTATACCAATGTTCCTTTAAAATATGTATAATTCTTCAAATGATAATGATGGCAACTTATTGCTTCTCTACTAAAAATGTGAATGATTCTTGGGTCTCAAATGAAGTCTTTTATTGGCATTTTTTGAGATTCCATGTCGGTTGGGGAGGAGAATGAAACATTTTTTTTATAAGGGAGTAGAAACCTCTTCCTAGTAGACGTGTTTTAAAAACCCCGAGGAGAAGCCTAAAAGAGAAAGTTCAAAGAGGATAATATCTGTTACCGGTGGGCTTGGGTTGTTATAGTTGGTATTACAGCTAGACACTGGGCTGTGTCAACAAGGAGGCTGAGCCTTGAAGGGGGTGGACACAAGGTAGTATGCCAGCAAGGACGTTGGTCCCGAAGGAGGTGGATTTGAGGGTCTCACATCGATTAGAGAAGGAAATGCGTGCCAGTGAGAACGCTGGACCTCAACGAGGGGTGGATTGTGAGATCCTACATTGGTTTGGGAGGAAAATGAAATATTTTTTTTATAAAGGGTGTGGAAACGTTTCCCTAATAGACACGTGAGCTTGGACGATTACGCATCCTTATTTGAGTTTCAAAGTACGACATGCTAATCATTGATCTAGCTAGAGCTAGTGTCAACATTATAAACATAAAAGGTTGGGAATTGTATAAGATTACTTTCTTGTTCAGCCAATTCATATAAACACATGATTAAGATGTTAGTTCCACATGATGCATGTTAAATTAAGAGATCAAACCATATACAAAACAGCTAAGATGTTAGTCTCACACCTTCTCTTTACAAAAATGAATAAACAAAGAAGGAATTTTGGAATAGACTCTATGAGAAGCTAAAAGAAATGGTCTCTCGAAGAAGGAGAGGGAAAGAAAAGTGGGAAGGAAATGAAAAAGAGACACAAATCATGGAAAGACCACTTGAATAGAACAATTTTGTAGACAAAGATTTCAAGACCAATAAGCTCGTGTTTGAAAAAACATGAAAAGTACCAAAATCTTGGATACTTTGATGTCAATTTTGACTTCTTTTATCAAATTTTACATAATTGGGTTTTTTATTTTAATGTTCTTACTTGGATGGAGAGAAAGAAATGATAGAAAAGAGAAGAAAACCAAGATATAAGTAAGTGAGATTATTATTATTATTATAAGTTTCTACAAGATAATATGGAACTTGTCGGTTTTTGATGTTGTATTCTTGCACTGAGTACTATAGAAAGAAAAGACATACGAATGGATTAGAACAACATTTGAATGAGAGCGATTTTGAGGATAGGATGACTAAGAACGACTTAAAAGAATTGAAAGTTACTATCTATACCAACAATATGCACCATCCTTTTTCTGTGGTTCAATCATAGAAACTCCGAAGTTAAAAGAGTGTTTTACTTTGAGTAATTTTATGTTGGGTGATTTCTTGGAAATTTTCCTAAAAAGCATGTGATTGAGGGAATTTGTGCCCAATCTGGATTTTGAATTTTGATTCGAATATGGGCATGTGACACCTGAGTAATAGAGGTACGTGAATGAAGGGGACCGAGATTGAGAAAGTAATCAAAGAAAAGGAAGAAGATAATAAAGAAAGGAACAAAATATATGTATATTCATAATTGGAAATTTGTAAAATGGTCTCAAAAGTTCATAAATTTGAGAAACAACCCTAAATATATCTTAATACTCCTCTCAAGTTGGAGAGTGTATGTCAATGACACTCAATGTCTTTCAGACAATCAAATTGCTGTCTTCCCAAAGCTTTATTGAAAACATCTGCATATTGCATTTTAGTCGAAACATAACATGATTTGATGAAAAACTAGATTGGCTACTATATGTAATGTTGCTTGATTATCACAATACAACAATGCTGGTTTGGATAGCGGAACTTTCAAGTCTTGAAAAATGTATCTTAGCCAAGTTAACTCTAAACAAGTATTTGTCATATTTTGATACTCGACTTCTTCTGATGATATGGACACATTGGTTTGCTTTTTAGACTTCCAAGAAATAATTGAATTTTTCAAGGAAAATGCAGAACCTAGAAATAGACCATCTAGATGTTCAACAACCACCCGAGTCAGAATCGCAATATGCTTGTTATCTCAAATTGTCTTCAGATAGTAGTAGAAGTCCTTGACGAGGAGTACCTTTGATGTATCTCAGAACTTGTAAAGTTGCCTTCCAATGTGGTTTTCTTGGTTCATGCATAAATTGACTAAGCTTACGAATTGAATACACTATGTCAGACCTAGTAGTAGTTAAATATATTAATCTGTCAATCAACCGTCTTATTTACTTGGATCATTCAACTTCTCTTCTTATGTTAAAAGAAAATTTCAGATTTTGTTCCATAGAAGATTTGTCTGGATGTGCTCCGGTAAGACTTGTGTCTTGAAGAATGTCTAGAGCATATTTCGTTTAAAGACATAAAAATTTCTTTTCTAAATAGAGAAAATTCAATGCAAATTCCTCTAATTTTTTTATAAGGAATTTCTCGAGTAAACTAGTTTTGAGATGTTGAATTTCCTTGAGATCATTGTCGGTAAACAGAATATCGTCAGCACAGATAAGAATGATAGTAAAAGAAGTACCTCTACTCTTAGTAAATAAAGAGTAATCTGCTTTGAACTGAGTGTAGCCTACACTTTTTATAATGGTAGAGAATATAGAGAATCGATTGCGAGCAACCTATTTTAACCCATAAAGAGATTTATGTAGCTGACATACTGTATTCTCCCCCTTTCGGCGAATACCTGGTGGTAAAGACATGTAGACTTCCTCGTCTAGATTACCATGGAGAAAGACATTTTGAACATAGAATTGATGAGTGAACCATTTCTAAGAGCAATAGTGAATAAGCAACGAAGTGTAGGAAGTTTCGCTATAAGGAAAAATGTTTCTTTGTAATCAATACATTCAACTTGAGTGTATCTCTTTGCTACCAACCGAACATTATAATGTTCAACAGAACCATCAGAGTTGTATTTAATTTTGTACACCCAACGACAACCAATAGATTTATGGTCAGATGGTAGAGGAATGAGAGACAAGTATGATTACGTTCCAAAACTGTAATTTCAACATTCATAGCCTTCTGCCATAATGGATCGCCAACTGCCTCATCATAGATTTTAGGTTTTGTCTGGTTGTAATAAGAGCTAGAAAAGCACGTTGAGTAGGAGAAAAAACGAGAGAATGAAAGATAATGATGAGATACCTGGCGCTAGTGTTGGGACTTGAGCTAGAGGCTAAATGATTGGCTGCAGAAGACATCTCATAATCATTATGCCAAGTTCAAATAGAACTGCAGAAGACATCTCATAATCATTATGCCAAGTTCGAATAGAACGTTGAAGTGAAATTGATGTATCAGGTGGGATAGAATTAGAATTAGTGGGTGAATTTAGAGAAGAAATAGAAGGTGGAAGAGATGACAAAATAGGAGGAAAATGGATGTTTGAGTAGGATTAATCATGAAGTGGTAAAATGGGAGTTGAAGGAGCTAATGTCAAAGTTTTCAAGTAGCGTGAATGTACATTAGCCGAAGACCAAGTCTAGGGGTATGTATACGAACCCGTCTGGAGTTCATGTGCACGTGCGTGGACTGTGTGTAAAGAAGTATTATACATCCAATTTTTCCTTTACTAGAAAGTAGAGACCAACGTTATGATATTTTATGAAAAAGATAGATCTCATCATGATTGTATATGATTGTATTTACTAATCTCAATACTGAATCTACTTACTGAATATTTTTAAATGCTAAGTCACGTGCAAATTTTTGTCAAGTAAAGATAAAGTCGTGGAAGTTGTTGTGAAGGTCGTGAAAGTTTAGTTGGGATAATTGCATTCATATTTGGTTTAGTAGTCATTGGGTTAGATCATGGCTTTGCCTTAGTTTATTTAAATTCATGTTATATATTTTTCCACGTTGTTGATAACAGTATTTTTTAAATTAATTTATTATTAACGTTTAAGTCCACGACATCGTTTATGAAAAGTTTTCATATAATTTTCCGAACATATTAGTCATGTCATGCATGTAGTGGTGTTTCTATTTTATTAGGAAAAATAGGGTCGTTACACTTTAAGATGTGGGTATGATGTGGGTTGGGTTGTGCGTTGGATTTGAGCGGAAGGCATCTGTGGGCTGGACAATCTAGGTTGGAACAAGAACAACTTGGCTGATAGGCTTCTGAATCTGGCTTGGTTCAACCATGAACCTACGCTTCGACTGATCTGCTTGTTGAGGCTCACGTTCGGAGTCTGACGCAAAATCAGTTTGGGTTCAGAAAAATGAACCCAAACCAACCTGAAAAGTTAATCCAACCCAACCCAACCCTTATAGTTCGGGTTAGGTTGGTCCGGGTTGTCGGGTTGAATGTATACCTTTAGTTTGGATATAAGTTCGAATTTTGAGCCTATGGTTTGGATTCAAGGCTACCATTTTACCAAATTCCTTTTTTTCTTGCCTATTTACGACCAACTTTTGACCACTTTTGATTAATTCTCGACCCTTTTGACAATGGATTTGAGACATAATTTGTTATTCTAGCCAGAATCAAGAGAATTGTAATGAACTTGATGCAATTTGACCCCAAAAAAAAAAAAAAAAGAAAGAAAGAAAGAAAAAAACAACAGAAAAAGAAGAAGAGAGATTTAGAAATTTGACCTATCCAATGATCTCTTTCAATGATCATCTTTCTTTTACTGACTAGATCTATGTAATATAGTTGAAGCTGATAGGATATTCTACATAGTGATTGGCTGATCGCTACGGTTTCAGAAAAAATCTTACGACAATTTTGAAAATAAAAAAATCAAAGAGGTGGCTGATTGAGGTAGAGATTTTTGGGTGTGAGAGTTGTAGAATGTAGAGTTGGGTGTGAAAATGTATACTCACGGGTGCAGTTATATATTGTCCACAAACTCTTATGGTTTTGCTTTGGGCTTCCCAAAACTCTTATGGTTTTGCTTTGGGCTTCCCAAAAGACCTGATAACAATGGAGATAGTATTCCTCGCTTATAAACCAATGATCTTCTACTAAATTAACAATGTCCCGACCCATTCGGTTGTTCTCAGCGAAGGAACTACCTAAGCATACTTTTTCTGATCCAAACTTCTTTCTTCTTTCTAAGTCTGATTTTTGCATAGAAGAACGCAACTATTGCAAAAACCGGGATTTTAGTATTTGGTGGCATCCCCTCTTAGTTTTGAGTAGGTGGAACCATTCTATTTTAGTTCTTCTCCACCTTCGGTAATCCAGAAATTTGCTTATGATTTTTTCAACTGAGATTTCGATATAGAAAGATCTCTTTATTTCTTCACCACAGATTCTCGCGTCATTTTCTTGAAAAGATATTAGATCACCGTGGGAAACTTTAAAATGAGTAATGGAGACTATTTTTTTATTCACACAAACCCTTTGATGACTTATCGGCTGCCTTGCTTGAGGAAGAGTTTCACTAAAATGGAGACGAACCAAAATAAGGTCCCATCTTATTTGTGATTGAGTGGAAAAAAAAATTCACAAAACTTGGTTCTACGTCCTAATGCAAAGATTGGAGATCTAAAACTGGAATCGAGATTAGTTCAATATGGACAAAAACATGTCAACTCAATCTAACCCAAAAATAGAGTCAGGTTGGGTTAGGTTCCGAACTCTTTCACAAATCCAATGAACCCATTACCACAATCCAACCCGACTCAAACCATGTACACGGCTGCTTCAACCGACATAAATCAGTTAGTGCACTTTTCCTTAATTTAAAGTATTTCAACAAGAAGAAAACAAAAAGAGGTTTTTTTTTTTTTTTATTATTATTTATTTAAAACTAGCTAGAAAATCCAGAAGGCCCATGGGCCCATGAACTGGACGCCGTTGCAAAAAGCAAAGCGCCGTTCAAATTCAAACTAAACCGCATGATATTCGACCGTTGGGGATAAAACAGAAAGAAGTGAGCGTGGTCCCAGTTTGATAAAAAAACGTGAACTCCCCACACCTTCCGCCCGCGCAGTGTTCAAGCATCATCATGAGACGCCTGTTAGAATTGGTCAATCCATTAGAATAGCTTGAAGTTAGTCATGCCATAAGAATAGGCTTACTTCGTTAGTTTCCTATGAAATCGGATCTATTAGTTAATCTTTTGCCAATATAAATAGAATATGTCCTCAATAGTGTGAGGCACAGTTTTGCATAAACTTGATCTGGTATCAGAGCCGAAATAAGATCCACGAGATCCATAGCCTCTGCTGTTAGACATGTCAATCCCAAACAACACAATGTCTTCTCCGTCGATCAGTCAGGTGATTAGTGTTAAGCTTACACAAGAAAATTATCTACTGTGGTCCACCCAAATCCTTCCCTACTTGCGTAGCCAAAACCTTGTTGGTTTTGTGGATGGATCCATGCCTGCACCAAGCCAGACGATCGCCGTTGAACCAAGTGAAGAAACAGGGAATCGCAAAATTATCATCAACCCTGAGTTCACAGTCTGGTACCCCCAGGACCAGCTGGTACTCAGCCTCATCAACTCATCAGTCACTGAGGAGGTTCTCAGCACGATGGTTGGAATCACCACTGCACGAGAAGCCTGGATTACGCTGGAGCGACAATTTGCTTCCACATCTCGAGCAAGAGCAATGCAGATCCGTATGGAACTCTCTACTATCCAGAAAAAGGACATGACAATTGCTGACTACTTTCGTAAAGTAAAACATCTTGGTGATACACTTGCTGCCATTGGCAAGCGAATAGAGGATGAAGAACTCATCGCCTACATGCTGCAAGGACTTGGTCCAGATTATGATCCTCTAGTCACAAGCATTACAACCAGAACAGATGTATACACTGTCAGCGACGTGTATGCTCACATGCTGAGCTATGAGATGCGGCACTTGCGTAAGGGTACATTTGAGCAACTTTCATCTGCTAACAATGTCAATAGGATATCCATTCGTGGAGGTGCCAATGGAGGTCGAGGTAGTCGCGGTCGTAGTCGTCAGTTAAATAGTGGTCATGGACAATCAAGGCGTACTGTGAACAATCCTGGACGTCAACCATCAAAGACACAAAGCAGCTCAGGCATTGTCTGTCAGATTTGTGGTAAGCCCAATCACGATGCTTTGCAATGCTGGCACAGATTTGATCAGGCATATCAAGCCGAAAATAATCTCAAACAAGCAGCTTTGGCAACCAGTGGATACACTAGTGACACAAACTGGTATGTTGACACTGGAGCCACAGATCATATCACCAATGACCTAGAGAGGCTTACCACCAGAGAACGCTACACTGGCACCGACCAAATTCAGGTTGCAAATGGCGCAGGTTTGTCTATCTCTCATATTGGGAATTCATTAATTTCTGGTTCATCTCTTGTTCTGAAACATATCCTATATGTTCCTAAAATCAATAAGCACCTAATTTCAGTACAAAGACTAGCATCTGATAATAATGCTGTTGTAGAATTTCACCCAAACTATTTTTTGGTTAAGGACCGAGTCACGAAGAAACTCCTGCTCCACGGTAGATGTAAGAATGGCCTATACGTTCTACCGCATAATTTCAGTCAAGCCTTGCTGACAGCCAAACTTTCGAAAGAACAATGGCACAGAAGGCTAGGGCACCCTGCATCTCCAATTACCATTAGAATTCTAACAACGCCATGGCTGGCAACCTCCTCTCCACCCTCTACAGGTTAGGTTAACGCAATAATTTCTCATTTTTCCTTCTGTTTTTACATTACCAGCTGCTTCCTTCTCCTTCAGATTGTGGCAATGGCAATTTACAGTTTTCTCGTAGCTGCGTTCTATACTTTCCTAGGGCTTTTCCTTGGAAACAGAACCGCCGAAATTGCAATCACGACATTATTTTCGTTTGTGGTAATGAAATTGAATGAAGCTTCGATCTCTGTTTCTTTTGATTTCTCTCGCTACTTATTGGATCTTTACTGTTCTTCTCCGTTTGGTGATTCTATTCAGGCGATTTCTGCTATGTTTCTGTTCTTCTCCGTTTGAATGGAACTTCGATCTCTATTTCTTTTCATTTCTCTCGCTACTTATTGGATCTTTACTGTTCTTCGTTTGGTGATTCTATTCAGGCGATTTCCGCTATGTTTCTGTTCGTAAGGTGCGTCGCCATTGATCCAACTGATAAAATCAGTGTCCGGAAAAAGAAGAAGATGAAATCCAAATCGAAATCAAAATCGAAATCGAACCTAAATTATGGATTGATACTCGGAGAAATCGTTTCGAGGCAATTTAGGTCAATGGAAAGGAAGATTCTCAAAACATTCATCCGGAGGAAGTATCTGGATCCATGGAAGGTGAGACCTCAGATGGAGCCTTTGATCCCTTTTCCTCTTGTAATGAAGGATGATGTGGTCACTTCGGATCATAACGAGGAGGATTTAACATTTTGCTCTCTTTGTAATTTCGAGGTACGTAGTGTGATGTAAACTTTGATTACTGACCTTCGACCTATTCGAACGAACAAGTCGGGCTGGGTTATTAAACCGCTTATTGTTGTTACTTCAATGTAGGTAAAGAGGCATAGCAAGCATTGTCGAACCTGCAACCGCTGCGTTGAAGGATTCGATCATCATTGCAGGGTAATAATACGAATACTCCACGCTGTAAAGAATTGTTGAGAGGGAGTCCCACATCTCATGAGAGCTTATATGCTCAAATGGGACAATATCATACTATTGTGGAGAATCGTGGTTCCTAACATTTGGTATTAGAGTCATGCCCTTAATTTAGTTAGATCAATAGAATCCTCAAATGTCGAACAAAAAAAAATTGTATTTAACACGCATTCACATGTTCTATCTGTGGCTTTCTTGATTCCCGATGAATGGTTTTTTTTTTTTTTTTTTTTTTTTTTCTAATGTTCTCAGTGGCTAAACAACTGTGTTGGGAAGAAGAACTATACCACATTCTTTCTTCTGATGATATCCGTAATGTTAATGGTCAGTTGCCTTTTTACTTTGAGTATTGATTATTGTTTGATAATTGTTCTAACCAAAAAAAATTGGACTGATACAGCTAGCGATCGAAGGAGGAGCGTCCATTGCCATATTTGTTAGGTGTTTTGCAGATAAAAAAGGAACGGAAATGGAGCTGCAAAGAAGGTTCCACATAGAGTTTCCAAGGGAAGTGCTTGCCACAATCACGGTAAGTTTTTCTTAAATCCTCTTCGCATTTCGTAGGTGAAACGAGTGTTGAGGATTGTTGGGAGTAAAGAATACATCTCTATTGATACGAGACCTTTAGAGGAAGCCCAAAGCAAAGCCATGAGAGCTTATGCTCAAATACATCTCTAATGATATGAGTTTATGCTCATATCATTGTGGAGATCCGTGATTCCTAATATAGTATCAGAGTCATGCCCTTCACTTAGCAATGTAAATAGAATCCTCAAATGTCGAACAAAAAAGTTGTGAGCCTCAAAGATGTAGTCAAACTGACTCAAGTTTCTAACAAATTGTAATTTGTTCGAGGGCTCCAGAGAAGGAGTCGAGCCTCAATTAAGGGGAGGCTGTTCGAGGGCTCCATAGGCCTCAGCGAAGGTTCTATGGTGTGCTTTGTTCGATGGGAGGATTCTTGAGGATTGTTGGGAGAGGAGCCCCGATCATGATTTATAACTAAAGAATACATCTCTATTGGTACGAAGCTTTTTAGGGAAGCCCAAAGTGGACAATATCATGCCATTGTGGAAATCCGTGATTCCTAACCAGTTAATCGAGTTCTTTCAAATTGGCACAACAGGTCTTGCTTGTGTTGATGACGGCTTATGGTTCAGCAGCGCTTGGACAACTATTTTTCTTTCACGTAGTTCTCATACAAAAGGTGAGTATTCACTCTCATACAAAAGGTGGATTGGTTATGGCGAGTCTGTTCTTCAATATATTTAACCACTGGCTTCTTCAGGGAATGAGAACATACGACTACATACTTGCCATGAAAGAGGAGAGTCAATTTATTATCGACGACGATTCATTCGACGAAAACTCAGATTTCTCTTCTGATGATGATTTTGATTTGCCTGAGAAGAAGCCAACTTTCGTGTCACGTTTTATCACGTGCCAAGGAGGACGAGTCAAAGAGGTATTTATACTTTGTAAGCTACATACTGATACGTAGTTTTATGGAGGATCTTCCTTAATCTCATGTTGTACGTTCAGGACTCGACACAATTATCCATAAAAATAGATGCAAATCCCCAGAGTACATCCACCGTGAAACAAGACCTTCGTGTCAGTATCGATCCATGGAAACTGATAACTCTGAGCACAGACAAGGCACTTGCAGCAGCTGAGAGAGCTAAGGAAAGACTTAAGATGGATCACGACTACCTGAAGCCTCTGCCACTAGAAACGAAATCTGGCCTACAGAACAATTCTAATACTAATACTAGTAATTGTGATAATATAGATGGAAGGGGAAGTTGGGGGAATGCAAAAGGTGAGTTGCTGCCTAAGGCTAAGGGAAGGGTCCCTACTGGTTCCCCTGGAAGTTTTTCGAGCCCAAGGAAGCGATGCTCGGGCTCTCCGACCACAGTTCCAGCCCCAGACACTACAGCATCAATATCTCCAAAGCACAGGAAGTACAGAAGCAATTTTGACCTCAAGTTGACAGAAGTGTCCAAAGAGCTCGAGACGTACATTTCAAGACAGGTTTTATGCTCCATCATCAAGGAGGAGAGTATGGTCTCCCCGAGATAGTGTTTCTTTCAACCGTCTTGAACATAGTGCGACCCGACCCAACCCCGACCATGTATGAGTAGCTATTACTGAATTCTTCTTCCCAAAGAAATCTTGCTCAGCTTTAAGAAACTCAGTTCATACATTACACCCACACCAACTTTTGTGTATTCTAAGTGTGGTTGCAAATGTGTGTGAAAAGAAACTCTCTCTATATACATATTCTAATTAATCACTCCATTATTAACTTTGCTGCACACCAAGTCCAGAAAACAAATAACATTTGATTGTGTACCTGCCATTTGAAAGTGTTCAGCCACACAGCTCTTAGCTTTTACTTGATTCATCAGGCAAAGCAATCGACATCCCGATGAAGTCGGTCCTCATCTATCACACAAGAGACTAGACAAAATCATACAATCACTCGAATATTCGAAAACGATTGAAAGAATGATGACAACAAAGCCTAAACCCTAAACCCAACAAAGCTCAGAGAATATACCTGAGCAATGAAATTTGGTGGCTGATAACAATCCGAAATATGTTGGGGAAAAATTCTTTCCCTCAGAGAATGGCATGTCTTTGGAGAAACAAAGTCAGAAAATCCTTGCACATGCGAACAGTTCCATTGGTGCATTGAGCTCACATTAAGCGTGATATTGGCTAAGCAAATATTATGAAAATCATCTCCTTCTATGCCCTCTAAAACGCCTGCTGTTTTAATATTCTCTCCACTAACATGTTTAATTGTGATCCTTTCAACTGTCGGAAGAGCATTTGGATTATAACCAGAATCTGGGTGCTCACCATACTTACCAGTGAACCTTATAGCTACGTTTACATCGATCAAGCTCACATTCGATATGTAAACATTCCGCACGTAACCACCCCTTCCTGGAGACGTCTTAATTCTGATACCCATGTTCGAGTTGAAAAATAGGATGTTTTCTACCAGAATTTCTGACACGCCTCCAGACATCTCACTTCCTATTGCAATTCCCGCACTAGTAGTTTGCCCAGTGAGCCTTCGAATGGTAATGTTCGTACTAGGACGAGCATACTCAACGCCATATTCATCCCACCCACTCTTGATTGAAATTAGATCGTCGCCTGTGCTAATGTAGCAATCTTCGATGCAAACTTCAGATGAAGAATCTGGAGATGAGAAGTTTGTGTAAGATAACAATGTCAGCTTCAAACAGACGGTTAAAAGGCAGGGGCACTGACTATAATTAACTTGAAGCACATCATATTCAAAAATATTCTAACGGCCCAAGGCCACAGCTAGCAAATATTGTCCTCTTTGGGCTTTTCCCTTTCGGGCTTCCCCTCAAGGTTTTTAAAACGCGTTTTCTAAGGAGAGGTTTCAACACCCTTATAAAGAATGTTTCGTTCTCCTCTCAACCGATGTGGGATCTCACGAATATTATATATATATGAAACCTTTTTTCTATTCACTACATATTTGCAGAGTCATACTTTTGAACTAAAGAATGCTCTAAATAAATAAACTGATTATAAAAGGTTAGTATCAAGAACATGATGCCTCACCTGGATCAATACCATCGGTGTTTGGAGAATCAGGTGGTGCAAGGATTGTCACATTCTGGACAAGGACTTTGCTGTTTATTCAAAATAGAAAAATGAAGAGCTCAGTTTCATGTCTTCGTAATAGATAAAGTATCGAGTTCAACGATCAAGGAAAGAGTGAACATTATGCTTCCCCAGATGGGGAAAGACCTGCAATATACAGGATGGAGGGTCCAAAAGGGTGAATTCTTGAATGTCAGATTTGAGATTACAACATTAGTTGAATTCATAAGTTCGACTAAATGCGGCCTCGTATAGTTTAACGTTTTACTATGGAACCAGTCCCACCAGATGCTGCCCTGTCCATCAATGGTTCCATTTTCACCTGCACATAATCAAAAGTAACAACAATTAAGGAGTATAAAGGTTACTGCACTATACAACTGTTCTTTAATATGGGCTCTACCTGTGATGACAACATTAGTCAAATTGCATCCATAGATGAGGCTTCGATGCCGTTCACCTGGCAACTCGCGTCCTCTACCATATGATGGCAGTGGTTTGATAATCGGCCAGTCATCAGAGATCTGAAAAAATTACAGAACATTCATCATTAGACAATACAATGCCACTACATTTTGTACTTTAATCTGATTGAAAATCAGCTCAAATTCATTAAAAATGCACTTTCAAGGGGAGAATTTTGGTGTACAATACAATGCCACAACATCTTGTACTTCAATCTGATTGAAAATCAGCTCAAATCCATTAAAAATGCACCTT
Source organism: Cucurbita pepo subsp. pepo (assembly GCF_057944985.1). Lineage (NCBI taxonomy): Eukaryota > Viridiplantae > Streptophyta > Magnoliopsida > Cucurbitales > Cucurbitaceae > Cucurbita > Cucurbita pepo. Next base: position 4,876,581 of record NC_141806.1, on the reverse strand, counting down.
CAAGGGGAGAATTTTGATGAACAATACAATGCCACTACATCTTGTACTTTAATCTGATTGAAAATCAGCTCAAATTCATTAAAAAAGCACTTGCAAGGGGAGAATTTTGCTGTACTAACAACCAGTTAACTCAAAACTTTGCTTGGTAGACACTTTTATTCAACCAAGATGCAAGAGCTTACCGTTGAGCCAAGAATCACAGCATCCTTATCTAACCACAAAGTTAAATGACTGATAAGATCGAAGCTTCCTGTCAACCAACGCCCAGCTGGAACAAAAAGCTTGGCACCACCTTTGTCAGCAAAAGAGTTGAGGTAGAAAATAGCATTTTGGAATGCTTTTGTGTTGAGAGTGACACCATCTCCAACTGCCCCAAAATCAGTGATAGAGACACTGTGGGGTCGAATTTCTCCTGTATTAGTCAGCTTGCAATAAGAGCTGCTACTCCCAGCAACCCATGGAGAAATACAAAACAATGCAAGCAACAGAAGAACATCCACCAGCTGAAAGAATAAAGCCACTATTGTTAAAAGTATCAAAAGGGAAAAGGGATCAACTGCATCATCTGGCTTAGTTCCGCAATTAACATTGTTCTTCCTGCTCTAACAATGAACAAGGAACAAAGTTACCAGAGGGATCTTCTTCTACAAAGGTGCAAAGAACCCGAAGGAATTTGGTGGCAAAGAAAAACAGCTGAATGTCAATCAAGATAGATCGAAGTGAGGCGATCAAGTAAAAGTAATTGGTTTGAGCTTGCAGAACTTCAATTAAATAAATCATAATAGGAAAACAGGAATCAGAAAAATTTGCTGTCCACTAGCCCCAATTTTACGAATAATGTAAGAAAACCTAAGATTAAGGTAGCAACAGCCACAACGGAGAGAGAATTGCGCTAGGCATTCAGCATTAATCGGGATTTCGGGGTTTAGCCAAAATGTAGCTCAAAAGCAAAACCTCAGACCATCAAATTGAAGAAATTAGTAGGAATTGGTGTCAATTTTACAAGTGTTGGAGTTGAGAAAGAGGAAACAACTCACAGTGAGAGGTGTCTTCATACGATACGACTGAGTTGCTCCGGTTGATCAGATGGATGACAAATCACAACAACACCGTCCGGGCTCCTGGTCTCCAAACGTCCAAATCTCTTTTCAGATGAAAAAGAAAATGAAATGAGGGGAGCTTGTTGAGGAAGATCAAGATCCAGCAGTTATAAATGTGATTAGGTGGATCATAATGAGGCTTGAGGCACCACCACCCACACAAATCATTGACGCTGACCGTTGCTACTGGATAATATTAAGCAGTAGGTCCTGCCCTGCCTGTTGCTTCACCGCATCCAACTGCTTCTTCTCCCTCCTCTTCCGACGGGAAACCAAGGCGGAGATGAACCACCGGAAAACTCAAACGGATCGAAAACCAAAAAAGAAAAAGAAAAAAAAGTGAGATATGGTTGAATGTTCTTCCGATTCTGATCACTTCAAGTGTGATGAGAGTTGCTCAAATCAAGTATGGAACAGAATACGAAATATTTTTAGAAATATATTTGAAAAAGAATTAAAATATTGTCTTTAATGGATGAATTTCTTATAAGGTAAACGTTATATTTTGATCGTTTTTCTTTTTTTTTCTTTAATTTTTCATTTTATATTTAATATATCTGATAAAAAAAATAAAAAAAAAAAAAAAAAAAAAAAAAAAAATCAATTAAATTAACACTTTAATATTATTATGAGCTAGGAAAAAAGGAAATTTTTTTTTTTAATCTAGTATAAAATTAATTAATTAAATAATTTTCATTCATTAATTATAAATCAGTCTGAATCTATAGTTGAGCTTTTATGTACGAGAGATCGTTGTCAATGCTCCACCGTGATGAGATGTATGATGCAGAAAAAAATATGGCTCAATGAAGGGATTTGGTTGTGACGTCTGCCTCCTAAACACTGCTTCCCGGCTCCTACTATGCAACACACATCAGAATACATTTCCTCCTAAGCTAATTAAGATCGATCGATGACAAATGAAAAGATTAAAATATAAAAATAGGTTTGTATTGAATAAATACGTTGAGTTTCGATTACACAATAATGAAATGAATGTATCAAACAATACTAATGGACGCTAAGAACAAAAATAAATAAATAAACAATTTGTTTAGACGTTCAATTGGAACACATTTGTCAATTATGGCCTTATTGTTTACATGTAACAGCCTAAGTTCACGCTGCCAATATATTATCATTTTTGGAATTTTTCTTTCGAGTTTTTACTGCTAGGGAGAGGTTTTCACACCCTTATAAAGAATGTTTTGTTCCCCTCTACAACCGTTGTGGGACTCACAATCTACTCCTTTAGAGCCGTTCTCGCTAGCACTCGTTCCTCTGTCCAATCGATGTGGAATCTCACAATTGCCACAATATAGTTTTCTAATTATGCTTATTAACCAGCAACTTTGATTCGTGATGAGTTCAAACTCTAGTGAATAACACTTCAAATAAGTTAGCAACTTGTAATAATCTTCTTGGAAGTCGAAGAAAGAACGAAGATTTCCTTAACTCTGTCACTTATTGCATACACACATTTATACATTTGATCTCATATGATGTGTGGTTCTTATTAGAATTTATGTTTCTCTTGTTGGATGAAAGTCCCACATCTGTTAATTTAGGGAATGTTCATGAGTTTATAATCAAAGAATATTATCTCCATTGATACGAAGTCCTTTGGAAAAGTCTAAAGCAAAGCCATGAGAGCTTATGTTCAGAGTGAACAATATCATACCACGAGAGTCACCACATATACCCTACGCTACACTTCTTTGTTCGACTCGATTATGTCAAATGTTATCGTTAAAGGATCGAGTAGCTCATTACATCAAAATCATCCCTTTTAAGCACCGAATCAGGCATAGAATCGATAACGTGAGAGTGGACCGTGGACCAAACCGAGCAAAAAAAGAGAAAAGAAAAAAGGGGGAAGAGGAGATATGGTAGCAATCAATTGTAATGCTTTTGTTATTGGTTTAAAGAAAATTAAGAAAAAATGTCTGTGGAAAGAGGGACAGACAAACCAAGTGCCCATCAATGCTCATTTTTCACACAAAAAAAACAAACAAAGCTTCCCCCAACTCCAGCATCCAATGTGAATGTCAACATCAAACTAACCTTTTCAATATTCACTTACTAACCTTTTCAATATTAGGTTAAGTTTAAACGAACTCAATGAATTTATCAATTTTTTTTTTTTTTTTTTTTTTTTTTTTTTTTTTTTTTTGTAGAACATACATTTTTACTTACGATATAATCATACATTCGACCCAGAAAGTTGTTTGACGCAATCTCAAATATTTTTAGTGTATTTCAATTTTTTCGATTTTTGTCTCACTAATATCTCGCCATTCTCAGAGAATTGTGAATATGATCTTATTTTAATCTCTTTCATGTATCTATAGTACATTGATTATTTTGAATATTCATGTATTTGGACCTCTACTACAATGTCGCATCCATTGTCAACAAGATCTTCGCTTCCTCTGTCATGATTTTTGTGGGTTTAATGTATGGTTGGATGTTAAAGATTAAATTTTCTAGAGTTTTGGCATCTCGAATCCCACAAAAGGACTTAAACTAGACTAATGTTGGGGTTAGATTCCCCATTACTCTTATGGTTGATTTAGTTTAGTGCTCAAATCTACCACTTCGATCATGACCACATCGAGTGCAACTTTGCATTTTTATGAAAGTTCGAGATAGAGAATTGTCTTACCCCTTCAACCCGTTTGTTCATGTGTACGAGGGAGCCAATCCCCATGCTCAAAGCACCCATCGTGTGTTACTTTATCTTCTAGGGTCTCAAACTTAAACATCAATTCTTGGATGACATCCTATCTATGCAACCAACTACCACATCAATATTGTGAACTTTGGTGGCAATCTCGTAAGATTTCAAAAATATCTATATAGAACTAGCACTACTTAGTCACTAACTGATTTCACTTCTAGAAGCTAACTCGAGTACCAACGGTAAGAATCAGATTCTTTTGAAACTCCTGAAACAATTATGCACACTTATTCTTACTTACAAGAAAGTCAACCAACTTAAATTTGAGTCATAAAAAACACAAACGACATAATTTTACCTCTACTCGTTCTTCAAACTAGTTTTAGAAACGAAGTTGGAGAAAGTTTTGAAAAACGCTTTGAAAGCAATTTGAGAAAACAATGTTATACGTTATCAAATAATAAAAAGTAACGACGATTGATAGTATATAATCCAGGTGGAAAATTTTCATAATTAATTGTATTCCTCTGTAATATATATTAAGTCAAATCCATCAAAAGTGAGAATGAATCGCTCATTAAATTATTAAAAAAAAAAAAAAAACCTAAATAGCTAGATAAAATGAAAGATATACCATAGTAAAAAAAAAAGTTAAGAATAAACCTGTAACATGTTGGACAAGGATGACTATGATACGAAAGGTAGTAAATATATATATATAAAAAGAAGGCCAGAGTTCACCGATGGTTCCATGGCCGACCAACCATCAAGACAAAAACAATTTGAGCTGAATTTTTTCTAATGACAATATCGATATTATGATCAATTGTTTGTTTATTTTACATACTGAGAATAAAGTATTGGAGTTGAACAAAAATTCATATCTACCCCGCCCCGTACACGTGCACGGACACGTGCATATTGTGATACCCTACCCTGAAAAACTATAAGCACCAACACTAGCTTTGATAGACTTTTCTCGTATCAATGCACATTCCATCTAAACCTTGATGTAAATGTAAATGCTCATCTCATTCCCTTACCAAACTCTTCTGGGGCTATCTACAAGCATGTCTTCCTAGATACAGGCAGAAGGCTTCAAAAGAATCCTCCATTTTTAAACACAATGGGGAAACAGCAGCAGGATTTTAGGCAGTTGCTTTGGGAGACGATTCAGTAGCAACTGGATCTGGATTATTATTAGTACCTACACCATTGGTTACAACTTCTGCTGATTTCGCCTTCCTTCCAGAATCCTGATCCTTCTTTACGAGCACCGGTTTGAACTGTCGAAGACGAGAGTAAAGAGAATTTGTAATAAAAATATAGAGAGAGGAACCAAGAGTATACATACAGTCCTTACCTGATATATAGAATATATAACATTTCTCCTTATCTGTGCCATCATATCCAGGAAGAGGTTATAGCCCTCAAGTTTGTACTCTATAAGTGGATCGCGCTGGGCATATCCACGTAAACCTACGGCTTGTTGCACAAACTTAAGTGCCTGCAGGTGTTCCTTCCATAATCGGTCAATATTGCTCAACACCAAGAATCTCTCGGCTTCCTTCATTAATCCTGGTGCTTCCTTCTCTACAATATCCTGAAAATATAAACAATATAACAATCTCAATAAACTTAAAATTTTAGTTTGTTAGACTAAGAGAAATTTAGTGTTTTTAATAAATAATGATTTAGCTTCCTTTGTGAATTTAGAATAATTTTCGTTTACTAGCACCAATACGTTAATTATTAATATAAAATGAGGAAACACTTCCGATCTCGAAAAAGAACAGGACAAAACAAGGAAGAAAAACAAGCTCAGCTCAGCAAGGAGCAATACAAAAAGGCTACATAAGAATATAAAATGAAGAAAACAAAGAACCAACAAAAGAAAGGTCAAAGGGAATCTGGTTTCAAAATCAGGCATATAAAATCATGGTAAAGAAGGTAAAAGTGAGATAAAGAAAGAATTTGAAGAATGAAAAAATGTGCGAGATCTAGGAGGGCATCGCCTTAAAATGAAAATAAGGAACTTTAAAACAAAGTAAAAGTAGTGGGGTGGGCCCATGCAAGAATCAGATCACTTATATGCCTCAAAAGGGTCAGGTGGGAAGGGAGGGATATGTATGTGTGTGTGTGTATGCATATTATAATCGACGTGCAGACCCGTTTCTGTAAGTATGCTTCACGTCCACGTAGACGAAGATAATTCTGCAAATCCTCATATGTTGAATTTTTACTCTTCAGTAATTCTGGGGTCAAATCATCCAATAGATAGCAATACCTATAAACAAAGCGAAATATGAGTCATGGAAACTAAGTTCAGGTTATACCAATATCTACCAGAAAGCAGTTCATGCATGCAGTGGATTTAACAAATTGATGCGCTCTTGATAGCCACTAAAAATGAATTAGCCCCTTACTGTTGAACTTTTGCAATGAGCTTCTCAAGATCCCAGCTTTCAGTTGGAGTATCAGAGCCAATATTTGCCTATAGTTTTAAGATCAGTGAGGCATCTGATATATTTGAATTCAATGATACATCGGCAATATGAAAGAAAGTTCATATGATTTACCTCTAATATGTCGTCCATCGTCAGCTCAGCATATTCAATAATAAGTGATTGTAGATTGTCTGATTGGAGTGCACGCCTTCTCTCAGTGTATACACGATCTCTTTGGCTATTTAAGACTTCATCATATTCAAACAACTGCTTCCGGATATCAAAAAAGTAGTTCTCTACTTTCCTTTGGGCTTCATCAAGTGCTTTTGTTAACATCTGGGATTCTATAGGAAGGTCTTCTACTCTAAAAGCTCTCATTAAACCCTAGAGATGCAAATAGTTTTTCTTAAAAAAACTTAATAATCATGTACAGAATCCTAAGTATAAGACCTGATCTAAATGTAAATTATAACCTGAATTCGATCTCCACCAAATATTCTAAAGATGTTGTCTTCAAGACTTAGGAAGAAGCGTGAGCTTCCAGGATCCCCTTGCCGACCACTTCGACCACGCAGCTGCAATGATACATATTAAGAAGTCAATTTCATCTCAAGTTACACAGGAATAATATGTCACAAGCCTTTATATGAACAATGCACAAAGTACTTGTCATAACGGAAAAAATCACAGTACGATAATAAATAAATCTTTAAATTTGATTTACTACCAGATTACAGCCATGTAACACCAATACATAAATTCAACCTGATTATCAATTCGCCGGGATTCATGTCGTTCTGTCCCTACAACATGGAGTCCACCAGCTAACACAACCTGCAAGGATGACTGGATGAGAACAAAAGAGACAAACCAACACCAAGAAATAGGCAACAGAATTTGAGGAAAACTGACCTTATTCCTTTCTTCCTCCGTAAAAACCTTATATTCTTTGACAATTTCTAAAAATGCATTCCGCAACTTAGCTATGACATCATCTTGAGCAGGGCCCTACAAGTCCAAAATAAAAAAAATAAAAAAAATAAAGAAAAAATAACACCAAAGAGAAAGAACCACAAAGTTGTGTTGTGACAGAATGATAATAAGACAGCTAAATCGCCAAAAAGAAAATACAAAAATTTAAGAATTCTTCAGTGATCAACTAGAATTTACCTTCTCACAGGAATAAGATAGACGCTCTTCTGCTTCAAGCTCAGTTAGTGATCTCGGACCCCAAGTCTTGACAGCAAACTGTACAACCTCTTCAGCCAATTTGGCATTCTCACTTGAAAGGGCACATGGAAATAAACTTTCGTTTACCTAATATAACATAAAATACATCAACTGAGATATCTTACAACAGAAAGATATTAACCAAGCAACCTTATTGCCAAAAATTACAAATTCAAGGATCAAAATCATTTCCCCACCTTCCATGTTTTCTTTAGAGGGGGCTTCTTCGCAGATACAAAAACTCCATCAGTTAGTTTGACGAGTCTGCAATAAAATATTCCCACAAATTGTAAAGCTTGATTTATTATGCACTAACTTCCACCCGGTCTTGTTTTTAACAGGTAGATATCCGTCCATGGCCCCATCACACTTGTGAAAAATAAAGCCAACAACCAAGAAAGTGTAATATGAACATGCGCAGATTATTTCACATTCAAAAACAGCAAGTCAACCTGTTAGTGCATCAGGTATGCTGGAAATAAAAACTAACATTGATTTAGTACCCCTTAATTCTTAGCTCAAGCAGTAGTTTGAGAAGCAGGGAAAGGGCTTGAAGTAATTTTACAGGTGCTACTTCTCATCCCATCCTGACATCTCTTTCGTTCATGCTCTCTCTCTCTCTCTCTCTTGTACTTTTTATTAGTCTTAAAACTAATTGAATAGCCTTTTCTCGTAGAGTCATGTTGGAAGAATTTCTTATCCTCTCTTGTGTGTGTAGATCTGACTGATTTCTGTCAATACAATTACTTGAAGGACAAAAAAGTTCTACGAGGGGAATGTCAACCCATAACAAGATGATACCTTGGCATAAGCAGCTCACGTAACTTCAGCCTTGCCATAAATTCAGCATTACCACCAAGAATTATATCAGTGCCACGTCCAGCCATGTTTGTAGCAATTGTCACAGCACCTAGGCGACCACTTTGAGCTACAATTTCTGCTTCTCTCTCAACATTTTCCGGTTTTGCATTGAGAACCTATGGAAATTGAAGTGCACTAAATATCATCACTAACAGTGATCTTGCAAAATAATGGAGGTGTTTCCAAAGCCAAATGGTAGCTTTGGAAGGAAAAGAAATGAACTCTCATCGTTGAAATTGAGGCCTTGCACCCAGTTTATTGATTGTATAGAATTTTGCTCGACTTTCATATTCTACCCAAATTTATAAGTTCTTAACAAACTGTTGAGAATTTGATTAAAAAGGTAAAATATAATTTAGAGAAAGTTTAACGTGGTAATAAAGTATGAGGTTATGTGTGCAAGCTCTCGAATGTCACATTCTCCTCATTTCATGTGATAGTCAATTTGTTGAGTTAATTTTCAAAAAAATAGAAGATCTGACCTCATGAGGAATTCCAGCTTCTCGCAACTGTTCTGAGAGAGCATCACTCTGCTCAACACTAGTTGTGCCAACAAGCACAGGTCGACCAGTCTTGTACATTCTAGAAATCTCTACCACAACAGCTCGCCATTTTCCCGTCGTCGCCCTGAAAACTACATCCGACTCATCCTGATAAAAAAAAAAAAAAAAAAAAAAAAATAGCATACATTGTTTTTTTATAAAAAACAAAGAGACCTCACATTGCACTACATCATATATAGTAACACTACAGTATAACATATATAGCAAAAAACAAAAGACAATTACAAGGGAAGAAGGGATATTAGGAACATGTAAGATCAGAACGATAGCTCCAAAGAGATTTTTTACACAGCATACTTGTATGGCGAGAACCAAAGTTAGGTGAAACTTTTACAGTTCTAAAGAAACTAAGAAACCGCAACACTTAAGCATGACAATCAAAGGTCTCACAAAGATCTATTTTCAGCATTGTAATATGCAAGTTCCACGTAAGTATGAAAATTATTTAGCCAGATTTGAGAAATCAATTATGAAGAACAGTCTTATCAATACCTTTCTTATCATAGGCTTGTTCGTAGGTACAATTGTGACTTTGAGCTTATATATACTCTCAAATTCAGTGCTTTCCGTTGCTGCAGTGCCGGTCATTCCACAAAGTTTAGGGAACTACAAACAGTGGAAAGAAGAAAGAAACATCAATATGAGTGAGAAAAATATTATTCGAGTTTATGGAAAAATATATTGACATGAAATCTACCTGGAGGAAGAAATTTTGATAACTTATTGAAGCTAGTGTTACAGTTTCATTTTGAATTGGTAAAGCTTCTTTTGCTTCGACTGCTTGATGAAGTCCATCACTCCATCTTCTCCCCTGGACAATTTAATAAACCATCATAGTTCCTCCATCAAATTGTATTGTATAATGGATATGTACATATATAGTGTAATATGATTGCATGTAGCTGCTAACATATATACTGTAAAAAATATGGTCAAGTACCAATTAAAATAATGGAGGTACAGAACAAAAAAGGACATAAAAATACAAGCTGAAACCGAACAAAAAAAAAATCACAAATAACAAAATAACCTGAAGCTCTTGAAAATTTGGGACAAGAAGGAAAAGAATAAAAATCACAAAAGATTTTGCTGCATTTAAATCTGTTCATTCCCAAACTCTCCTCTTGGATCCCTCTACACCTTCAAATACCCTCTTGTTTCTTTATTTATGCAAAACAATTCCTGTCATGTTACAACACAACTATACCCAAGAGGAAGGAAGACCTCTAGATAAAGTCATTGGTATTCATCCGAGTAGAATGAACTAAGAGAAAAGTTTACCTTTTTTTTAAGGCATCAACCTTCCGAAGCTTAAAAAAGAAAGAAATAAGACTGATAAGAAGAAGAAACTAACAAATAAACAAGGATTTACATGAGAGAACTAGAAGACTCATAGAGCAGAGATATGTATCCTCGAAGTTTAGACTAAGTAAAACCCCTATTGAATTATGCAAGGATGGAACAACTGCCGCTGTACAAGAAAGTACCCTTCTAAATGGTAACTACCAAAATAGACCCCAACAAATTGAATGAAATAGGCTATTCGAGCATTTTTTACAAAGGAAATGCAGCTTTAGAAAAACCACTGGTGACCCCTTGCCAAGAAAAGAAAAGAACAAGGCTCTCCCTAATGAAGAGTTTAATGAACTTGAGGAAGCCAGGAAAACACAAAGAAGTAACTTCTGGAGGTGACAGAACTTAAAGAGAACCATCGTAGTTAAATTGAAAATAAGAGAAGATTATGGAAAATTGCATCGTCAGATTCTGAGGCTAGAGCCAAGTATCATCCATGCTTTACAGATGAATAGATGGGAGAGAGCCACTGATCAATGAAGATAAAATAAAAATAGAACTGTATCTCATCTAAATGAAGGATAAAATAATTCTAAAAATGAAACAAATCTATATTTGTCCTCCCATAAGTATCACTCCCCATCTCCCACCACACAATGAACAAACTGCAAAAGAAAAGGAAACTAGTCGCTATATCTTCCAAGGTCCAACTTCTTGAGAACTACCTGGTTTTTAATACAAATGTTATTAGAGCCATTAAATTTGTACCTTCTGAACAACGGCCTGAAAATGACTAGCTCATACATTTAAAACCTTCCCAGTTTCCATCCACTCTCTCAGACCATAAATGAGGGATATGCATTGAAAAACCAAAGTAGACCTAAGCAGAGGTTGTCCATGGCCTTCGAAATATTATACATTTTCTAAGTATCTCAACAACCTCCTATGATATTTTCTATTATTTCAGTTATTTGACCTTGATCCAAAACTATGCAAGCGACTCCTAAATTAATAAAACATGATAGACAGAAGCCCAAAGAGACAATAGCTAGCATTACCTTGATTCATGGATTCTATCAACGAAAGAAGAGGGGGGTCAACAGAATTTATCAACGAAAGAAGAGGGAGGTCAACAGAATTTACATGATTCCAGTACTTCTATGTGTAGATTTGGCCTATCTATTTTGAAGCCACGTCGGTTGAAAATTTTGCAACAAATAAGAGTAGAACAAAATATGCTTACCAAATTGATGTATTAAATCTTCAAGACTTTATATATACAAACTAACCAACAAACCCCACTACGGTAACTAACTATAACCAACTAACATCGATTGGCTGGAAATTTACAAAGAATTAAAAGGCTCACGTAAAAGCCCACAGTAACTAACCACGAGCCTACGTCACAAATACTGATAGCCAGAACCATAACTCAACTTAAGCTACACGCTTCAAGTAAGTGGAATCATTATTTTACTGGATTATGGATTTCCATCGGGTAAATAAAGACCACTATTCTAATATTTAATTGAAATATATGCAATCTTGGACGATGGTCCTCTAATTTACAATAAAAAAATTGTATCCCATCCATCCCTCAAGTTGTTTCACACAAACAGGTAACAGAAATATTTATTAAAAATACCTGAAAAAAAATATTGATGACCTACTCATGACTCATAAGATCATTTTTCTGCCGTGGATATTTTTATTCTTGGAGAAAGATAGAAAATGAAAGACCAACCATGCATGGAAAAACCAAATACGATGTTATCCTGAGGATACAGTTGAATTCAAAAAATTACCTGCATCACTCGACCAGTGAACTCATCCACAATTAGGACCTCTTTACCACGAATTATATAATTGACGTCTCTTAGAAATAGTTCTTTAGCTTTTATTGCATTAAGAACGTATGATGCCCATTGTTGTCGAGGATCGTACAAGTCTTTAACATCCAGGATTTCTTCAGCATCCTCATAACCTTGTTCTGTCAGCAGCACAGTCTTCTGTTTCTCATCCACCTGAAACAGTGACAGCACAACTATTTAAATTTTAAATTTTTGTTTAGCCAGAAAATCTTCAATCCGCAAGGGAAATAAGCTATCTTTTTAAAATCTGATGTACGCTAACCTAATCATTTTCCAAACCTAAACCAAAGAACACAAAAGAACAGATAAGTAATGAAGGGTAGCTTTGACACTTGCTAGGGCTTCAAAGCTATTTCAGCCAATAAAGTACAGCTCATTCAAACACAATAACAAACGAAATACTGCACAATTATGTCCCTACAAAGTACAGCCAATAAAGTACAGCATATTCTCAAATTTAATTTTAGTTCTGAGTTCCCTGTAGGGAAGGGCCTCGTATGGAAACAGTACCGGCAAGAATAAAATCCAGGAAAAACTTAAATGCGTCACCTAATTATGTCCCTACAAGCTAATGGATGAGAAGAAGAACTAGCTAGCCATTTTGCAACACCAAAATAAAATAAAATAAAAATAACTATTAGTACTACAATCTATCATCTAATTATGATATACTTCATTTTTTTTTTTTTCAGAGGTAAGGTCTATTCAGTTTTCGAACACCAGCATTACTGAATTTTCCAAGTAGGTCTACAACAGATCTCTACTCCCAAGCGGAGTTTGTATCCTTGAACATTAGTCTCTTTTCATTTATTCAATGAAAAATTTTGCTTCTGGTTAAACAAAACGAACCACTTTTTCCAAAAAGCTGGGCTCTTCTGATATCAAACACAGCAGACCTAGTACTGAGAAAGAAAATCCTTATATAGCTCTATCCTTCTCTTTATCAATGCATTGAGAAGCTTTCTTGTAGGCATGTTCTCAATCAGACAGCTAATGGTCATATAACAAAATCAGATCTTTGGCACTGCTGGTTGGAAAAATTCAAAAAATTTCAAGAAGTCCGGGGATTGGGCAGAGTTGTGGAACAAAATTCATTTTTGGAGCAACTACATATATACTCTGACATACTCTCTCTAGCAGTTTATGAATTATAATTCTTTTATGAATCTATGATCAATAGCAACCGAGGCAGTTTTTCATTGCTCCATTGATGGCAGATTTTGTTCTTCCTTTTTTTTTAATTTTTGACTCTTCAATTAATTGTGTAGTGTCTTATCCAAAGGGGGCGGTAACAGAAATTTCTTTAATGAGATTTATATACAAGGCAAAAAAAAAATCACAATTGATAATCTTACTGTGTAATGTATATCACGTTCAAAAGCAGAAGCCAACTTTGCAGCTTTGTAATATCTATCACTAGGTTTTTCAGCAGGTCCAGATATAATGAGAGGAGTTCTTGCTTCATCAATAAGGATAGAATCAACCTCGTCAATCACACAGTAATTGAAATCTCTTAAGACAAGCTCTTCGACACTCTGCACATGTCACAGATGCAATTAGATTATTTGATTTGTAAAGACAAAATAAAATGTAACTGAAAACAAGCAAATAAGTCCAGAATTACTTTCCGTGGCAAGATTGTCTCTCAAGTAATCAAAACCAAGCTCGCTATTTGTGACATAGGTAATATCACTTAGGTAATTCTCTCTCCTTTCTTCACTTGTCATATTCTCTGAATAAAATTTGTTTGGTGGGGTGGGTTTAAATGAGGAAAATCAAACACTAAGAGAGTCAGCAAACAAATAAAGCTAAAATTTTAAAATTTACGGAATGGCAGATGGAACAAAACAGTGATAAAACAAATTCATAATCCAATGAAAGAAAATTGAGTAGTTAAGAATAGACAAATCTTCAATATTTTAATAGGTCAAAGTTGCAAGTGCCAAAAAACAAGAGAAAATAGCTTCAATATGGGGAAAAAAAGAAAAAAAAAAAAAAGCACTAATACATGGGTTCTTCAGAAACTAGGATAGGCCACTCATGTCATATAATTGTATCAAGTGCACAATTCACAACAATGTACAATGAAAATTTAAGAAGAGTATAGTTTTAAGAATAATATACTATAAATCCTCAACTTATTATATACTAGTACCAAGACCACAATTTTTTTTATGAATTATCGAGTGGATAATTCACAACTGGTGTATATAAAGATTTTAAGAATAATATAGTTTACCAATTTCCGTTTAGCAAGTACTTAACGTGTATTATACTCTCATCAAAGCATTTACCTCAATTACCCTTTTGTCTTCACATACATAAAATGATTGTCATCGAAGTCATATTGAGATTAAATATTTGTTATAGCCATGCTTGTGGGTTGCCAAACGTAAAGTAAAAAAAGATAATAATGAAAGAAAAATGGATTCTGAACTTCCAGGTCCCAGTAACTACATATTTAAAAACATAAAAACGGTACAAGAATCAACCTTAAGCAATCAGAAGTGAAAATGTTCGTCCAACTACTCAATGGAAAATGTAGCCTGATGTTTGGAGATTTAAAAAGAAATGAGGCATACGTTGAATGAGGCCAACTTTCAGTCCAAGAAAACGAGGAACTTGACCAACCCACTCACAATCCCGCCTGGCCAGATAATCATTAACAGTAACAACATGAACCCCTTTTCCAGTTAAAGCATTCAAATAAGCTGGTAAAATAGCAACTAAGGTCTTTCCTTCTCCAGTTCTCATCTCTGCTATTTCTCCCTTGTGAAGAACCATACCACCTGCATGAAAAGAAAACTTAAAAACTAGCAATCAAGGGCTACACTAGATTTTGTTTTATGTTTTCAGATTTACTAAGTCAATGAATATTCATTTGACAGATTTGTTTCTTAAGATGGTCTTTGAATTATATGCTCCAAATAGTGGAAATCTGAAAACAACATTCCAATATCCAAATTTGGATTTAGAAAATAAAACTGACATTGAACTACTAATATATATATATTTATATATATATAAGAGACAGTTTCATTGACAATTGAAATTTACAAAGGGGTGTAATATCTATGATGTTTAATGAGGGAGATATAAATATAGGAAGTAAAAATATTAGAAAGTTTACACCAAGATATAGCTTGGTAAATAACATTGTCAAAGAGTTTTGTATAAAAAAATTATATAAAAAAAAACTAAAAATAAAGGAAGCCCACAAAAAAGAAAAAATTATATAAAGAGGTCCAGTTTTTAATAATAAAAACAAAAGATATTACAAAAAATAGTCAGCCCTAGAAGAATTGAAGTGAACGAATGCACCCCACCTCCTCTTAGGACTCTCTACATACACCCTTAAAGATTCTCAGTCTCTGTAGCCTTATATTCCACATAAAAGCCAAAAAGGCAACTCCTCCAACATCATTTACCCTAGAAGGTGAATATAAGAAAACCTCCTCCAACATCACGTTACAAGTCCTACTCAAAGCCAACCTCACTTAGAACATGTCCAAGAATATTCTCTAAACTACTGCGATAAACTAACATCATCTAAATCCTCTTCTGCGTGTTTATGAAGAACACACTACTGAGGCTCCAAGACCATAGATGAGGACCTCCAGAAAAAATAAATGGTGTTAAGCCAGACATGAGCAATTAAAAATGAAAGATTTCTACATGGAGATTTAACCTTCCAAAGTGTCCTTGAAAATTGAAAAAAAAATAATATCAAACAACTAGTAAAAATCTTAGCTTCCCAGTTCATTACATAACATATAACTAAAAACCATGACTAGTATGTCAAATTCAAAGCCTTATGGAGGAGTTCTTTTTCCTTCTTACTTTTTGAAAATATGATAATTTATTTTAACAATGTCAACTTGTAGTATTTGTAATCCTTATGGAGTACTTGTTGGGTCGATGTCCTCATCTCCCTTCTTTTCTTTTTCTTTTTTGTTCCATTATCCAATAAGAATATGATCTTGTATTCTATCAAAATATTAGGTATTAGTTTCTATTTCTATCTTTTTCTTTTTTCATTTTCTTTTTTCCTTAAGAAACATTGTACATTATTAAGAGATATCATTGAATAGTTCGCAGCAAATAACTCCCATCGTGAACTGATGGATGCAGTTGGAGGACTGCTAAATAAAGGTAATTCATAACAGATGACAGGCAGAAATATCCATAAGAACAAAAGCCAAAAGATAAAATGTAGAGTAGAAAATTTGCCTATCAGTTGAACATCAAAGGGTCGGAGCCCCAATACCCTCTTCGAAGCCTCTCTCACAACAGCAAATGCTTCCTGCAGCAAAAACTTTATAGTTAGAACTTTGCAATAGAGTATACAGGACAAAGTATAAGCCGAAAATGAACTTAGAGTGGTTTACACAAAGATCCACCAAATTTCGAGCATGATTTTGACAGACATTCTAATTTTGAGTATCAAATTACAATCGAATAAAGCAACCATTATCAATAGCACTTCCCGCATCAATATGCAACTGAAACGACTCTAAATTAGTATTACAAACATAAAGAAGTTACGAAATCAAAGAGAAGAATTTAACCGCATCAAGAAACAGATGCTTAAGAAAAAAATTCAGCACCAGACCAAAAATTCAGCAATGAATAGAGCATAAAAGTAGTTAACTAGAGTAGTATTCGTTAGCGAGACTTACAGGCAAAATAGAATCTAAAGATTCGCCTGATTGTGCTCGCTCTTTCAGCGCATAAGTCTTGTCCCTGAGTTGCGAGTCCGAGAACGCAGAAATTTCCGCTTCTAATCCATTAATAAGAGCAACGGTAGAAGCATATCGCTGTCTAGTGGATTCCCCAGTGTCAGTTCCTTTAAAAATTCCGCCTAAAAAACCTCCAAGCGAAGCTACAGGGCGTGTGTTCCGTTTTCTTGAATGTACCAGTTTAGAGGTTTTCGATCCGAATTGCAAGGCAGATTTATCGATGAAAGCGGAACGCAGATGAGATTTCATAGAGAAGGCCTCAAAAGAAAGAAGAAACTTGTAAGATTGAGATGAAAGGGAAGAAGGGTGGCAGTGCTTCGCCATAAATGAATCACAAAGAGGCATCGTCATACTGCCTGTTTTCTTGTTCTTTTATCAATTTCCCGAATCGAACAGTGATAAGATAAAGCCACCGATGGACGATTTGGATGAACAGAAAATGCGAGTAATCCGTTACGATGGTGAAAGAACTACGTTGAAAATGGCAGTGGAACAAAGCATTTCGTCGGAGAAGCTACCCAGAATTGCATAGTCCATTGCCATGGACGATGGATAAGGCAACCAAATACTAAGGACAGTTGGCTTTAAGAGAGACCACCACCGCTTAATTTTGATTTTTTTTTTTTTCTTTCTTTTTTAAAATTTTTAACATTATCCTTGTCCAATAGACAATAAATCACTCTTGGATTAAGCTAATCCTTCAAATGGTTCTACACAAAGAAGAACACTCTCCTATGCTTTAAGTTAGTAACGAGCTTAAGGTGATCTTAATATGAACTTAGATTATGTGTTCTTTAGGGAGAGTATGTCTCTTATAGTGTTCGATAGTTCCGACTCTTGTGTCCAAGCTTTAAATGAGAGTTCTTTTCTCTCATAGTCACATGTTCCTCCACTCAGCTTCTGACCCTAGCGTGCTTGTCTTCTTCATGTAATTTACGCCCTTGGACCTTCTTGTCTAGTCTTGGGAGCTAAACGTGTAGGCCGGCATGAAAATCAGTCGACGAAATTGGCCCTATTGATGATCTAGGACGTGGGATCATCATATTGGGTCATCAGTCCAAGTGTCAAACATGTCTTCATTGGGTTGAGGTGAGTTGTTAAGACATACCACGAGGTCATTAGTGTATCACAACCCAATTTTTAAGGTTTCGAGATAAAACAAAAGCAAATATAATAAAATACAATAAAATTTAAAACAAATTTAAAACAAAACAACACCATAAATAAAAACAAAACAAAGTCTAATTACAAGATGGTGTTGAGTTTATTATAAATGGGGAATGGGTTTGGGATACAATTTCAAAAAATATAAAATGGACAAATTAAATCGACGGACTAACGTCTTGGGATGACATCCTCTGTGACTCCCAGCTCTTGAACGTTCCCTCACCTCAACCAGCCAGTTAGTGAACACTTGCAAAAACGTACAAGGAAAGGGGTGAGTATAAAAATACACAGTAAGCAACCTACTTGTAGGCTCTCATTCCATCTTTAACCTAGTAGGTATTCGCGGGCTTTTCTCTAGTCTCTACGAAGTACGGGTCTAGTTCTACAGCTATGTGAGCTTCTAGGAAAGCCTTAAAGTTCCGAACAAGTCTCTGGTTTGAATCTTGCCCTAAGGAATTTGTCCATGTTGTACAACCTTTCTATTTTATGACTTAGGTAGCTTGTTTTGTCTATATAGTGAATGATCAGTATCATAGGTTGATGCACGACCTCATACTAATTTGGTGGGACAATATAGTGTCTGCTAATATGAACATCATATATGGAAGGCTAGCTAGTGGACCCTCCTACAGGACCACAAAATCTACCTAATCTGAGGGTGCGACCTCGTGTGCTGGCCAACTGCTGTGTCAACCCACGTGGTCTCATCCCACTCTTAGGACGAGTTTACAACAGAGTGGCCCTTTTCAAAAGACCCCTAACCACTTCTACGAGGTTGGGCACCTGGTTGCATCAACGCATTGCCCTATTTGCCTTAGGCCTAGCTCGACAAAACCACTCTTGGGGATTTATCGCTTGGTAAGAGTGCTAACGGGTCCAACCTAAGTTTATAATAATGTCATGGGGGTACTAGAGGGGAGAGGGTGGCGGGAACACTAGTGACACCGTTCATACTACTAATGGCTTGGAGATCTATCTTAATCACTCACGTGTGCCATGACGGTCTACTAGTTTCCTTGGGAAACTAGACGCTTAAACATGGACTCTCAACTCCAGGATACTCTACACTAATTCTTCAAGTCTAACTTAGTTTTGTAGCACTAGGGTCCAGACCTACTAGTCGCTACTCACGATCCTAGGGTGTTCGGTCTACTAGAGGTATCATGACCTAGGTCACCGTTCACCTAACCTATCTGTATAGCTCTAGTCTTGTCTTATCGCTACTATCTACACTCTATAGGAAGAATACACAATCAATCACCTAGAGCTAATATACAATTTTCATGCAAATCAAATATGCTTAAGGAGCCGATAACATACATCAATCACCTAAAACGCATATCACAAATTCTCATCCTCCTTTCTAATATAGCATAAAACATGAAAGCAAATGTAGTCCATAATCTCTATCTTAGGGGCAATTCTGTAAATTCTACATCAAGCATATTATTCTCATATTTACGTGCTCGTTTAATGCTCTAACATGCCGGTTCTATCCATCTAAGGTTGGATTTATTAACATGCATGCTTGTTCAAGCAATCTCTATAAGTACTACTTAAGGAGGATTCAAATGGTAACTTACATGGATAACTCGTACCCTCTCGAACTAGCTTTTTTCTAATTTCTCTGTAGGTCCTAGTCCAAGCCAAAATAAGACTAGTATGGAAACTGGAGTGAAAATAGTCGAACAAGACAAAAAGAACTCACCACGCTACTGTAGGGGTCTTTACACGTGTGTTTCACACACGTGTGTCAAGTGTCACAATCGCACTCTTGCAGCAGCCGGACAGTGATTGTGTGACACTTGTTCTAACCCAGCCAACAAGTCAGCAGTGTGTAATTCTAACTTCGCAAATAATGTGGTCGTATGCTTGAGCCTCATCTCATGTTTGAGGGAAATTTTTTCGAAAACGTGAGTGAGGAAATACATTGAAAACGATTTTAAAGAAATCGATGTTATAGGCTAAAAGCAAATAAGCAACAACAACGACTTTGCTAGCATATGACCCGAGTAGGAAGAATTGACAACTAATCATATCCCTACTATAGTACATTTTGGGGCATTTTAGCCCTGACGGGTGTAGACATGATTTTGGTAACTAGCCATACACACTCATATTGGCACAATAATAGTAGTAAAGATATATCTAACATGAAAAACAATAAAAGGGATTAAAATTGAGTCGCATATGTTCATTGTCTGAAATAATAATCTTCTCAATTAATAGATTTTATAAAGAGAGATTAAGTATTTCTTGGTCTAGTCTTATACAAACTCATTGGATATGATACTCCCACTTGGATCAAATCATTTGTGACGATTACAAAGTGGACCGTATCAACAATGTTATTGAAAAGACACCCAACCTTATCCATATATATAGACCATTTAGGTTATTACTTAAACATGATCTGTCAACTACATGCTATTCAATATTACATTAATAACCTTGAGTTTTCAAACCATGAATAATTTTAAATTGTAAATAAAATAATAAAAGTTATCATCTTGTAACATGGCTATTGGTTTAGCCAATATTCATCACTTTCATGATTAAGGATAAACCAACCAACTTCAAATTTGCTCGTTGGTAGCTATAAAAGGTACACCCAACCTTATCCATATATATAGACCATTTAGGTTATTACTTAAACATGATCTGTCAACTACATGCTATTCAATATTACATTAATAACCTTGAGTTTTCAAACCATGAATAATTTTAAATTGTAAATAAAATAATAAAAGTTATCATCTTGTAACATGGCTATTGGTTTAGCCAATATTCATCACTTTCATGATTAAGGATAAACCAACCAACTTCAAATTTGCTCGTTGGTAGCTATAAAAGGTAGATGTGGGGCTCTCCACGGCCACAACGTGTGGAATTCTCACCACTAAACTATAGCCACTTGGATATTTAGCCAATATTCATCACTTTCATGATTAAGGATAAACCAACCAACTTCAAATTTGCTCGTTGGTAGCTATAAAAAGTAGATGTGGCTGCTGCTGGGATTCGAGCCCAGGTCTCCACGGCCACAACGTGGAATTCTCACCACTAAACTACAGCCACTTGGATATTTAGCCAACATTCATCACTTTCATGATTAAGGATAAACCAACAAACTTCAAATTTGCTCGTTGGTAGCTATAAAAGGTAGATGTGGGGCTCTCCACGGCCACAACGTGGAATTCTCACCACTAAACTACAACCACTTGGATATTTAGCCGACATTCATCACTTTCATGACTAAGGATAAACCAACAAACTTCAAATTTGCCCGTTTGTAGCTAAAAAAAGTAGATGATATTGGTTGACATTTGGTTGTATTTGTAAACGAAAGCTTCCTTCAGATACAACCGAGCGATTGACTCATCACGTATCGTTAAGATCCTATCAATAGTCTTTCTCTAGATCTTTTGATCTAGTACCCTAAAATTTTATCCTTTGACTCAATCAATGCCTCCACAACATTGGGGTTAGTCATCTTTCAATCCAACCCAAGTGGGTGATACTTACGGAAGTCCCTCAAGAATCTAGACTCTCTTGACATGCTGACATTGTCTTTGTCGTTTCAATTTCCCTTATTTGTTGTAACAACATGAATCAGAGATGGCAGGGTGTGTGGACAATAAGACCACCTACTTTCTAGGTTCCTCCCTATATAAAGAACTCGTGTGTGGGATCAGACTCTATCTAAGCCCTTCGTCCGAAACCCCAATCATGCTTTGTCTCTCTCCTAGTGCTTGAAGCCATAATCTATCATAATGGAACAAAATATAAGAAGATATTCAAGCACAATCAAGGTATCTTAGCATCACAAAAAAACATGCATCAATTTCATGGGCACTAAGTGATGCTACTTGTTACTCATGCTCTGACTTACATACATGGTTGTGACAAGTCATCTTAGCTCAGTGATAAAGCGTGTGACTTTTAACCACATGGTTGCGGGTTTGATCCCTACAAATGCGGCTATAAATTAAATTGATACAAAGGACCCAATGACTCTTTATCTCGAGAATAGTTTTGAAGACATATCAATATATACCAATCTAATAAAAATATGGGTACGACATAGAGTATATAAATATACCCAGTATCCTCAACTCATTTGTAGCCCTTCATCACATCATAAATGTACCTAGTAATCTCAACTCATTTGTAGCCCTTTATCACATCCTTAACCTAGCAAGACACACGGTTTACTCATCATCACTTTTTTCCTGCCTCCACGAACTCTCTCTAACAAGTGGGCACAACATGTACTACCATAGCTGAAAAGAACCCAATGACTCTTTATTTGAGAATTGTCTCCGTCTTAGCTCAATGGTAGAGCGTGTGACTTTTAACCACATAGTCGTGGGTTTTTGCAAAAGAACTTAATGACTCCTTATCTTGAGACATGACGATTTACTCTCATCGTCACATTTTTTCAGCCTCAAATAACTGTCTTTAACATGTGACGATAACATGTGCTACCATTGTTGTGACAAGCCATCTTAGCTCAGTGGTAGAGTGCATGGCTTTTAACCGTGTGGTCGTGGGTTCGATCCCCACAGATGGTGCTTTATATTATATAAATAGCTTCCAAACAACTCAATGAGACTAGTCTTCGTAAATACTCATTTTGTTGTGAAGGCTTGATATCTACTCTCACCGTCATTTTTTTTTTTTTCCTCAAATAACTCCCCCTAACAAGTGGGAACATGTATTACCTCAGTGGCAGAGCAGGTGGCTTTTAACCATGTGGTCGTGGGTTCAATCCCCACAGATGGTGCAACCATACCTAGTTTTAACTCTCTCTTGCACGTGGGGACATATGTGACAAAGCGAGATGGTGCAACCATACCTAGTTTCAACTCTCTCTCTCTTGCACGTGGGGACAACATGTGCTTCCATATGTGACAAAGCGGTTCTATGCCCACAAATGGCAAGTTATAAACAACATATGTGACAGCGAGATGGTGCAACCATACCTAGTTTTAATTCTCTCTTGCACGTGGGGACAACATGTGCTTCCATATGTGACAAAGCGAGATGGTGCAACCATACCTAGTTTTCATTCTCTCTTGCACGTGGGGACAACATGTGCTTCCATATGTGACAAAGCGGTTCTATGCCCACAAATGGCAAGTTATAAATTATAAATAGCTGCAAAAAAAACTCAATGACTAGTCTTTATAACATACCAATAAGCAAATACTCACTCTTTCATATCTCTCTAACAAGTGGGGATAACATGTGCTACCTTTGCTGTGACAAGCCATCTTAGCTCAGTAGTAGAGCGTGTGGCTTTTAGCCATGTGGTCGTGGGTTTGACCCCCACAGATGGCGCAACATACCCAGTAAGAAGATACTTATTTGACTCTCGAAAGGGTAACTATGCATCCCTTAACTTTGGAAAGGGAGGGGAATATAACGTTCATGTATCCCGTATGTTGCAACATGGTCCATAAACATGCATGTTAACTGGGCACCAAACAGTGCCCATCTTGACGGATATGGTTAAGATAAGCTAGCAAACCCTATAATTCTTACCACCAAGGGGCTCGTTGACCTTATTTTGATTGTTCATGATTAAGGGTAAGTTAGCAAGCCCCTGGATATTCCCACATTATAATTTTCATATCATACATCAATACAATACTTCGAGATGGAACAAGGACAATACTGGATGACGATTAAAAATGTCTTACTTACGAATGTCAAATGTGGCTGCTCGAATTCGAGCCTAAGTCTCTACGGCCACAACGTGGAGTTCTCACCACTAAACTATACTATAGACATTTCGATATGTTGCTCATCATACAACGTGGAGTTCTCACCACTAAACTATACTATAGACATTTCGATATGTTGCTCATCATTCTTCATAATCTACAACTAATCATGAGAAAGACTGTAAGATACAATCAAATGTTTGTGCATGGATTCAAGCCGAGGTCTCCATGATCACAACAAAATGTTATTCTCACCACTAAACCAACCACTTCGATATTTAGCGGATTAGGATTGAAGTGGTCCATACCATTACGAATGTCATACTTGTGTTTTGTAGCTTAAATCAAAACCATGTTATGTGTGTGTGGCTATTAGGATTTGAGCCCAGGTCGTCACAACCACACTTAGAATTCTCACCACTAAACTTCACCCATCATTCTTCCTAATCTACAACTAATCATTAGAAAGCATGTGTCTAATACAAGGAGAAAAATAGAGGGTTGAGTTGTGAACTGGTTTTGAGTTATGTTAATATGCTTCAATAGTTTGTAACTAAAAAAGGCAGATGTGGCTGCTTGGACTTGAGTCCAGGTCTCCATGGCCACCACGGGAATTCTCACCACTAAACTACAACCACTTGGATGTTTAGCAATCATTCATCACTTTCATGATTAAGGATAAACAAAAAAATTTCTATTTGCTTCACCCGTTTGTTCATGGTTCATAGCTAGAAAAAGCAAATGTGACTATTGGTATTTGAGTCTAGGTCTCACTTGGATATTTAGCTTAATTTGTGTAGCTTGGAGTGGTTTTGAGTTATATTAGCTTCAATTCTTTGCAGCTAAAAAAATTAGTTGTGGCTACTGGGATTTGAGTCCAAGTCTCCACAACCACAACGTGGAATTCTCACCACTAAACTACAACAGCCACTTGGATATTTAGCCAACATTCATCACTTTCATGATTATGGATAAACAAAAAAAACTTCTAATTTTCTTCACTTTTGAGTTATGTTAATATGCCTCAATGGTTCGTAGCTAAAAACAATAGATGTGGCTGCTGGGATTCGAGCCCAGGTCTCCACGGCCACAACGTGGAATTCTCACCACTAAACTACAACCACTTGAATATTTAGTCATCATTCATCACTTTCATGATTAAGGATAAACAAAAAAAATTCTAATATGCTTCACCAGTTTGTTCATAAAAGCTCGTTGTGGTTTGCAGTTATGTTAATATGCTTCAATGGTTCATAGCCGGCCACAACGTAGAATTCTCACCACTAAACAAGCGGTGATGTCGCACTCCTCCATGCCGCCACCGAGTGTCGACGTCTCCATCACTGCCACCAAGAGGCCGGCACCGCGAAGACGGACGTCGAGTTGTCATCGAGCAAGTGATCAAGGAGATGACCGCCCCTTTGCAGTACCCGATGCACGTTAACCTACAGGCGCAAGGATTGTGGAACGCTGTCGAGCCTGAGGAAGAAGAAACGATCAAGTATCAGGAGGATTACTTGGCATTTTCTGCCATACTACGTTCTGTGCCTCCAAAGAGGCTAGCATCTCTCTCCACCAAGCGCACCGCGCAATCGGCTTGGGAGGGGATCAAGTCTCGCCGGGTTGGTGTGTAGGGAGTGCGGGAGTCCAACATCGAGCAGTTGTGGAAGGAGTTTTTGGAGATCCGCTTTAAGGACGACAAACTGAGGAGGAATGTCTTCCACGCCTGAAGCTCCACGACAACTCCAACGAGAGCAACGGGTCTATCTCCTCAATTGGTCGCCAATGCGAAGCCTCGATGGGAAGACGCCACACGAGGCCTGGTACAACAAGAAGCAAGCGGTACATCATCTCTTAGTGTTCATCTGCGTCGCATATATGAAGATCACACGTCTCCACCTCGATAAGCTTGATCCTTGGGGGCTGAAGGTCGTCTTCATCGACTACGAACCCAGGAGCAAGGCGTACAGGCTCTATGATCCTGCGGGGGGTGAGCTCATTTATCGCGCGACGTCGTGTTTGACTAGAACACCTTCTAGCGGTGGAACAATGTGACCGAGGCAGACCAAAACCCAAATCAATTCACGATGGATTACCTCATTATTGAGCTGGGAGAAGGAGGAGCACAGCGTCGGGCATTATCACCGTCACAACAGTTGTACCGGACACGCCTACACCTACACTTACCACAACTTCTGCTACGCCCCCTTAACAAGTTGAGTTCATAACACCACGTACTATGGACTCGATGCTGGATGCCAATCACGATGATGGTCTGGCAGCCAGATACCGAAGGATTGAAGACCTACTGGGAGGAGGTGAACCATAGGGACTGGCGGCGCGCGAGCTCTTAGAAGAAGTGGCTAAACCGCATGCCATTCGCGCGGATGAACCGAACTCCTTGGCCGAAGCAGGAAGGAACCCGTGCTAGCTGAAGGCAATGAAGGAAGAGATGACATCCCTCATTAAGAACAAGACGTGGAGTCTGGAGGACATCCCATCAGAACACCGAGCCATAGGGCTAAAATGGGTATCAAACTAAAGCGAAACGAAGAGGGAGAAGTTGAAGTATAAGGCCGGTCTAGTGGCGAAGGGCTATATCCAGAAACAAGGAGTGGACTTCAAAGAGGTATTCGTGCCAGTTGCAAGGTTGAAAGCCGTCCGCCTGTTGCTGGCAATCGCGGCACATTGCTCTTGGGAGGTCCAGCACATGGACATGAAGTCCGCTTTCTTCAACGGATAGCTCAAGGAGACCGTCTACGTCTGACAACCACTTGGCTTCCTAGACAAGGACAACTTCGGCAAGGAACTGCGCCTGCACGAGGCACTCTATGGGCTTTGGCAAGCACCACTAGCCTAGAACGGAAAGCTCGATAATACTCTGCTATCGCTGAAGTTCAAGAGCTGTGCCTCTAAGCATGGCATGTCGGCGAGCGGCGGCTGATTGTGGGAGTGTACGTCGACAACCTCATAATCATTGGAGGCGACATGGAAGTTTTTGGAAGATTCAAGAGGGAGATGTCAAAGAATTTGAAGATGAGCGATCTTGACGTGCTCAGCTACTACCTCGGCATCGAAGTACAATAGAGTACTGTCGGCATCACCATCGCCAAAGTGCGTATGCGAAGAAGCTGCTGGACACAGCTAGGTTAGCGGACAGTAGCCCTACAAGGACACAAATGGTGGCCCAGCTCCAGCTAAATAAGGCCGGCACTACGATGACAGTCGACGCCACCAATTATCGCAGTATTTTTGGGAGCCTGCGCTATCTGGTAAACACACGCCCTGACCTCGCTTATTCCGTTGGATACGTGAGTAGGTTTATGAAGCACCTAACGAGGAGCATCTTGTGGTTGTCAAGCGCATCCTGCGCTATGTGGCTGAAACCAGAGGCTAGGGTGTGAAATACTATGCAGGGAGAGGAAATGAGAAGCTTGAGCTGGTCGGCTATAGTGATAGTAACATGGTGGGTGACGTTGATGATCGTAAGATCACCACTGGGATGATTTACTTTATCTTAGGCAGCGCGATCTTCCGGCAATCAACTAAACAAAAGTTAGTTGCTTTTTCTTCTTGCGAGGCAGGGTACATCACCGCTTCGACGACGCAAACACAAGGGGTCTGGCTTGTGCGACTGTTGAAAAAACTCATCGGAAGAGAGGGCGATCCACCAATGCTTTACGTGGACAACGAAGCTATGATAAAAAATCCAGTTTTGTTTGTTTGTTGGCCACTTTACCATTGCTTAATTTTATCTCTAGGCCCAAGATTTGTTTGTTGGCCATGTTTAGGCCAAGATTAAGATTTTTGTTGGCACTTCGACAATTTTATCTCTAGGGGTAAGATTTGTTTGTTGGTCGTCTTTAGGCGTAAGATTAAGATTTGTTGGCCACTTCGACCATTTTATCTTTAGGCCCAAGATTTGGTTGTTGGCCATCAAGATTTGGCTTGTTGGCCACTTCTGCCATTGCGCAATTTTATCTTTAGGCGCAATTTTTAACTTCTAAGTCTGTTACTGGACCGATAACATACATGTCGATAAACATGTATGTTAACTTCTAAGTCAGGATCCTAATGAAAGTCGGATTCCTTCCCTCAAAGTTCCTCCCTTTTCATACTCTCAATCACAGGATCAAATTTTTTTCAAATGGATACTGCTTTCGAATTTTCTGTCTTACCTTTTCCAATAAGTTCCATTTCAATGTATGCAATCTAGAAAATCGTATAGGATCATCGCATACACGGACTATTTTTCTTGTTTTCTAACAAGTGTGTCTTAAGAAAAAGGGTTCGAATTTGCCATGAAATTGACGAAAATCGTCACTAGCATCTGTTCGTTACGTGACAAGGTGTAAAAGATCTTCATCCTAAAGAAGTTCATTCGAGATGTTCCCTCGAGATTCATGCAGATTGTTACCTCCATCGAGAAAATTAACGACCTTAAGAACATGTTGGTTGAGGAGGTCGTTGGTCGTCTTAGGGTCCATGAGGAGAGACTTTGTGGCTATGAAGATAAAGATGAGGAGAAGCATGTCTTACTCACCCTGAGGAGAAGCATGTCTTACTCACACATGAGGAGTGACTTTGCATGAACAAAAAAGAAAGATGTGGTTGATTCTTCATTTTCAGGTACGAAGGGACATGACGACCACAAAAAGGAAAGTAAAGGTTGTGGGCATGGTCGCAAATGTGGCAATAGAGGAGCCGTAAAAATACCTCACAAACCCAAGTCTCCACGACCACAACGTGGAATTCTCACCACTAAACTACAACCACTTGGATATTTAGTCACCATTCATCATTTTCGTGATTAAGAATAAACCAACAAACTTCTAATTTTCTTGACGGGTTTGCTCATGAGAGCCGAGTTATGTTAATATGGTTGAATGGTTTGTAGCCAAAAAGCAAATGGGTTGATAAACGGTTAAGCATAAACTAGCAAACCCTTTATTGTTTCCTTCTAAAGTAACATGATCATAACATAAAATAAAAAAAAAAAATAATAAAAAAATAAAAAACTCATTGAGACCACAACTTGTAATCTTCACCACTAAACTACTACATCTACTTTGATATTTAGCAGATTAAAGATAAGCTACCAAGCCTCTAATTATCTCCACATTATATTGTTCGTTAAAATAATGAAAAACAAATGTGGTTGTTGGGATTCGAGCTCAAGTTTTAGACAACACAAGCCTCCATGCCTACAACATGAAATTCTCACCATTAAACTACAACTAAATTCATATTTAGTTCATCATTCATCATAATCTAGTCTCTTGGGGCTCATCTATCAACTCATCATTCAATACCGATGTTGATCTCGTCTTGATGGTTCGTGATTAAGGATATGCTAGCAAGCCTCTAACTGTCACCATGTTATATCGTCCATATCATATATTAATAAAGTACTATGAGAGTCTATCTTAACGGTTTAAGGTTAAGATAAGCTAGTAAACCATTTACCATTTTCTACATAGTAACATGATCGTATCATCTCGTAACTCGTGGACATAAAAAATAAATGTGACTGTTGGGATTTTAGCTCAGGTTTTACCATTATTCATTATAATCTAAGCTCTCGTGGATCATCTGTCATCCTGTCAGTTAATACCATGGTTGATCTTTATCTTGGCAATTCACAATTAAAGATAAACTATCAAGCTCCTAATTGTCTCACCATTATATTGTTTATTTCATACCGAAATAGAATACTAGGAGAGCCTATGACTGATTGTTTCTCTAGCTTTTTCTGGCCCTTCATCATAATCTATCTTCTCTAGCTTTTTCTGGCCCTTCATCATAATCTATCTCCTTCGAGGATGCATCATGGAGGTATTTGGTCAAGGGGTGACATAGAGGTGACTTGGAAAGGCAACATGGTAATGACTAAGAGGCTTGGAGGAGGTCATATGTCGGTCACTTGGAGGAGGATTGAAGAAGAGACATGGTTCTAACTTAAAAGAGGCTGATGTGGCGACTTGGAGGATGCAACATGGAGGCGACTATGATAAAGAGATACTATGATGACTTGGAAAAGCGTTGGAGGATCCAACATGACTATGACTTGAAAGGTTGATGTGATGATACGACTGTGACTTGTAGGAGGTTGATGTGTGATTTGGAAATGGAGATATTACAAAGGTGACTAGAAGGAGGTGACATGTCGGTTACTTAGAGGATGCTTGGGAGAGGAACATAACTATGAATTAGAGAAAAGACTTGCTAGAAAAAGGAATACAAAACCCAACTCCCTAATAAATTTTCTTCTCAAAATTCGTTGATACACAATGAGAGTTATTTGCTCGATTTTTTGAGGGTTTGATTAAGAGGATTAAAGAGTTTTGGGGTTTCAATTCAAAGGAAAATCACTAAATCAAGTTTTGCTCCGTTATGATACTCAACCTAGTTTTTCTTTTTCACATCTTCAATTATCCTTCACTAGTTGATGGTTTTGAGTGTTCTTTGTTCCAATCAACTCATCTTCACCGTGACTCTTGATTCATGGAAGAAATTGAATCGATTCGTTATGAAAGCCTCCTCACTGCAGCTAATTATGAAAACGAGAAAGAAACTTAAATGGTGCTTACCTTTTCTCTTATTCTAGAACTTATTTAGAAAATTTAGAGAAATTTGTAGTGGAAATCGAGCAAACTTTGGGGGAAAGTTGAGCATTTCCCAACACGAAATGTAATAGAATGAGTATTTAAACTATTAAAAGGTCGGTTTATTTTTTACGGACAATCTTATTATATATAAAAGTTCAATGGCGCCTGATTGTTTGCCTGATCGTAGATTGTTTTCTTGCATTCATGATCTGCGGTAAATCTTTTAGAAGAAAAAGTTGGAGTCACTCGATACTCATAGATGGTGATCAAATAACACCTCCATACTCATCAGTTTCTTTCAATAAAATTCTTAAAATCCTCCCAATCCCTCACATTTTCATTTATTCCTTTAATTAGTAGATTTTCTTTCCTTCCTTTCAATTGGTGGTATTAGAATGAAGTTTTGATCCTGTGACCTATGGGTTATGGGCCTATTAGGATCGTACAATAACACACACTCAATCAAGATGAACACAAAGAACAAGAGAGACAAAATGATCTTGATCACAACGAACAAGAGAGACAAAATGCGAGGAATATTGACTAAAGGTTTATATTGATAACTTTAGGCATGTACACCAATAGAGAATATAAGTTAAGCACTGTCTCATGAGTATGTATATGGTTGCCGTTTACTATATATATATAGTTTTAACGGATATAACCACCTACTGTATATAAATATCTACTCTATATTTCCTTACCAGCTTTTTAGTAGAAATAGTCGTTTACTCTGTATTTTCCACGTATAGTTTTACTAACTATAACAATTGAATAATTTATAAATGGCAGCAGGCTCTATATCCAAAAATTCTCCGGAGACTGATCCAGTCAACCAAGAATTTCATTCTCAAACGACATTTTCACTGCACCATACCAATTGAGGCTTTGCACAACCTCAATGTTCCAACGTCAACACATTTTGCCAACATGTTTGTTAGATTCTTTTCACTCCTTATCTTCTCCAAACACATATCATCTTCCACTAACCTGCGAGTGAAATGATATTGCCTTCTGTATTTTGTCTTTGAATGATAGACCGGGTTCCTCACCAACTGTATGACACTTTAACTATCTATATAAAGAATTTTCTCGTGCTGCTTCTTGTCCAATTCTTCTAAATACTATGTTATCCATATCATCTCCTTTACAGCTTCAGCTATTGCCACCTTCTCAGCCTCATTAGATGTAAGAGCAACACATTTCTGAAGCTTAGACATCTCATCATCCATGACTTGCTCTCACTTTGTTGTATCCTCCAACTGTAGGGCATCACCAAGGGACTCTGATTCCTCTTCATCAGCCAGCAACAGATAATGTAATGAAGGTGAATACATGTAACGCCCCTAATTCTCTATAACCTAATTAGTGACGTCACCCATGCATACATATCTCATTAAGCGGAAGCTCATCATAAATAACCTTGAAAGAGTGTTTCATAAATATTCATGAATCCAAAACAAAACCTAAACTCTGAAAATAAACCTTCAATACTGAATTCAAAATAAATCCAACTAAAACAATACTCAATGCTATAACTTAAAACAGTCTAATAAAAGTAAACTCCTAAAAATATCATGTCTCCAACTTCCATGGTGGACTCAGCTCCGCCGTCAACCGTACATTGGCGCCTTTCCTTTACCTGAAAAATGTAGGTAGCACATGGCTTGAGTATTTTATGAAATACTCAGTAAGTCACCCCACTGTTGGGGTTAGGAATGCAAACACATGCAACATATGAGCGGGACCTAACTTTTCATAAACTTTTCATAGCCTTGGGCGCTTTCCTATTCTGGGCAGGGTTGGGTGTGTGGTACTCCTTCACACACGGCCCATGTACGTGTACATGGACCCACCAGGCGGGCTCGTAAACATACCCCCTGGGCCTGACTTGGTCGGGCACAACGTGTTACATGTAGCCGGACACCACAGAACAGAAAAGGGCCCGCATGATATCATGGCGAACCTAAATATCGTATTTCATTCTTCCGTAACATAAAGGGGAAGAATCCTGATGCACGTGACATACATATATGCATGAGGTCCCTTAACGTATCTCACATGGCATTACATAAGCAGTGCTAACATCGCATTTACGTTTCTTATATCACATGGCATCTCACATGACTTACATTACATGACATATTACATAAACATTCCAGTTGCATAAACAGCTCATGATATGACTCGATAATTCTACGTTTATCTATGGCATCGATCAACATATTCATGGCATATAATACTAACATCTCATTCATGACTTCACATAACATAAACAGTCAACCGTCAACATAATTCATACATCACATAACATACACAATCTATACATCACATAATCATATGACATAAATATGGTGCATGTAGGGGCCACAGGGCACGCACCATCATACAACACGTAGTAAGCTAACTCCAACAGTAAGGTCACTTACCTCGATGGTCTTGGTTGAAGTCACTCACAACGAGCTAATCCCGGCGGTTAAATATGTCCTATGAAAACCACATAAAAACTTAGAAACCTTTCATAACATACCCTAGCTAAACCTCATGCTATTTATCAAAATAAACCCCCCGACCTAATCTGTCTTTAACGTATAGGAACTATACTGACCTCGGATGGTAAAACTAAGGGCAGAAACAGCTTCGGAAGGGCCAAAAACCTTGGAATCGATATATTATAGTGATACCTTGCCGCTAAGCCTAGCTACCGAACTGGCCAACTAAACCGCCAAGTCGAGCTGCGGGAATTGACGGAACCGAGCCAATTTCGTACACGTGCGAGCCGACCCGCACTGTGTACGCGTGCGAAGCTGCCGAAGCTGCTAGGTGTGCGTCTGCAGCTCGACCCTATTCCAAAAACCTTGCCTTCCTTACCCGACAAGCGACGAAACTCTAGTTTCCACCTTCCCGATTCCAGCGACGCTCCGTCAATCCCACAACGTCCTCAACACCGAGACGGCCAACCTTCTTTGACACAATGATCCCAACATCAATGCCTTACTTCTACTCGATTCTTCCTTCGAAGAGCAACCCCAACGTTCCGGAGGAAAGTTTGGAGAGGATCCTTTTCAAGGGATGTAAAAGGTTGGACATAGGAATATAAAACTAATCTGAAGACATTACCAATAAGGCATACTAGGGTTTCTAGGATAAGGAAATTTAGAGAAATAGGAATGTTTCTCTTACGTAATAAAAGTCTCGCAGTAAATCCCTTGATTTACGGAAGATTACATTTAATTATTTACTCTCTCCTTATTTGATTTTATTTTATTCCATAAACCCAAACCGTTACAATTTCTAATAACTTCTTCGTTTAAAATTACACCTTTTCGATGGGAATAAATGCATAACATAATATCTTGTCCTTTACAGAAATAAAAATAAAATCTTAACCAGATAAGGCAAAAATGGAAAATCTAAATTGTTACAATACATATCTTTGTAAATGATAGTTCTAGATGATCTTTTCAACACCTGCTGTCATTTGCTCCACCTCTGGTTCCTCAGCAACTGTCTAAGGAGTTTCTTGAGTATCTGCTCATCACTAGGTGAATCTTTCAACAACTCAACCTCAACTCTCACTTGCTTCATTGTCTTAGAACCTTTCTTCTTTTTGTTCTTATACATGACATTTCATGAAGGGTCACGTCACAATGTCTCAGAACATTTCTATTCTTGGCATCCCAAAACCAGTACTCAAACATGTAAGGCCCATAGCCTATGAAGTAGCACTTCACAGCCTCAGCGTCAAGTTTGTCATTCTTCTCTGGATCAATACGAACATACGCAATACAACTAAAAGTTCTCAAGTGATAGTACTTGAGTTCTTTTCCTATCCATACTTCTTCTGGCAACTTGAACTCCAAGGTTACTGACGACCCTCTATTATTCAAGTAGACTGCTATATTTACGACATTAACCCAAAATGTCTTTGGCAATCAAGAATGAATTCTCTTACTCCTTGTTCGCTCATTCAATGTTCAATTTATTCTTTCAACAACATCAATTTGTCTTGCTTTACTGGGAATTGCCTTCGTTAATCTAATTCTTTGAGCTGCACAAAATGCTTTGAATTATGACTTGTTGTACTCTCCTCTATTGTTAGACTTCAGATATTTACTCTTCAAGCCGATTTGATTTTCAACTTCAACTTTTCACTTCCAGAATGTAGCAAACACATCTGACTTGTGTTTTAGGAAATAAATGCACACCTTACTGCTGAAATTATTGATCAAGGTGACGTAGAACTTTGATCCGCCAAGGGATGAAACTAGAGATGGTTCCCAAACGTCTATATTGACTATTTCTAACCATACTTTCTTCAATTCTCTGGTAATTTTTGTGAAACTAGCTCGTTTTTGTATGCTCATAATGTAGTTCTCATAAGAACTCATATCAACAAATTTCAGACCTTCTAAAACTCCTTTCGCACAAGCATCTTCATTTTTTTGGCGCTCACATGTCCAAGTCTATTATTCCATATACTTGAATTTGAAGCACTCTTAGCAACAACAACCATGTTCATATACCCTGCAGTGGTGTATAAGTTTCTAGATTTTATGCCACGTCCTACCACCATAGCACCCTTCAAAATCTTCCATGAACTCTTCCCAAACTCTGTTGCATAACCTCTACTATCCAATTGACCAATAGAGATCAGGTGCTTCGTGAGACACGAATTATATCTGACATTCTTTAATGTCCCACTGATTTTCTGTCGGAGTTTTTATGCGGACATCCCCTTTTCCTTCAATCTCAAAATCTTTGTTGTCGCAAGATACACCTTCTCAAAATTTCCAGACTTGAAATTTCAAAAGAGCTCTTTATTTGGAGATGAATGAAAAGATGCACCTAAATCCAAAATCCAGGATTCAATCAGACTGTACGCGCTGAGGATTAGAGCATCCCTAATATCTTCAGCTGAATTTATAGAATCATCATCATCTTCTGGTTTGTGATCATGCTTCCTCTTTGGTCTTATACAATTGTCTGAAAGTGACATTTTTCTCCACAACTCCAACACATTACATTTGGTCTGTTTTAAAATTTTTCCCAGTTCTTTGATTTTGATCGATTTTTTTGACACTTCATTTACTTCTTTTCGTTTGGTCAACACTGAGAGCACCACCAGATGAATTCTCAATTTCTCGTTTTCGAATACTTTCGCTGAGAAATATATCTCAAATTTCATCGAACATCATTTTCTCATATCCTCGAGAACTACTAATTGCGGCAACT
Organism: Cucurbita pepo subsp. pepo; assembly: GCF_057944985.1. Taxonomy (NCBI): domain Eukaryota; kingdom Viridiplantae; phylum Streptophyta; class Magnoliopsida; order Cucurbitales; family Cucurbitaceae; genus Cucurbita; species Cucurbita pepo. Next base: position 4,841,058 of record NC_141806.1, on the reverse strand, counting down.
ACTGTATCCCACGACTCGTGTAAAGATGGCATAAAAATCAATGCTTTAATTTCACTTTCGAAATTAATTTCCACAAAACTCAATTGGCTTACAATCATATTGAATTCATTTATATGATCCGCAAGAGATCCACCTTTCATACATTTGAAGATTGAACAATTTTCGCATCAAATACACCTTGTTAATAGTCGACGATTTTTCATACATATTTGATAGTGCCTTCAATAGATTTGACGTTTTCTTTTCCTTGATTATGTTGAATGCTACGTGAATGGCCAATGTCAACCAAATCAATCTGGGAGCCTCACGATTCTTGAGCTTCCACTGTTCCGTGGTCAGGTATCCGACTTCACCCCCAATAGGGGTTCGTGAAGATATTTCTGGTACAAATTATCTTCAATTTGCATCTTCCAAATACCGAAATCGAATCCAGCAAACTTTTCAATTCCAATCTTTGAACTATGGGCATGATATAGAGTATATAAATATATCTAGTAGGCACAACTCATTTGTAGGCTTTCATCCCATCCTTGACCTAGCAAGACACCACGGTTTACTCATCATCACTTTTTTGTGCCTAAAAAAACTCTCTCTAACAAGTGGGGACAACATGTGCTACAATTGTTTTGATAAGCAGTCTTAGCTCAGTGATAGAGCGCGTGGCTTTTAACCACATGGTCGTGGATTCGATCCCCACGGATTGTGCTATATAAATTAAAAATATCTGCAAAGAACCCAACGACTCTTTGTCTCGAGAATAGTCTTTAGGACTATCAATATATACCACCAACCTAATACAAAATATGGGTATAAAAATATACCCAATAAGCAACACTCATTTAAATAACTCTATCTAACAAGTGGGGACTGATGGTGTTAATATAACACACGCGGAAGCAATTTGGATCTTAGGCACTTCTAGAACATCAATTATAGTAAATAACTAGCATGTTCATAAGTATTAAAACTTAATGAGTTTGAATACTAACCTTTTGTAGTTTAAACTTCTTTTTTCTCACGAACCGGTTTCGAACCACCACTAGTGTCTTCTCCACTATCCTCCGACCTTAGAACGGGATTGTGGAATCCGGTGAGTGACTAAACTTGGGAGGAATTTTGTATATATGAAGAGAGTGTTTGTGAGAGGTTTTTCTCAAGGTTTTTCACCAAGAAGAAGAAGACCTTCCATGCACCATGATCACTCTATTTAAAGAGTCATGTTTGCATGTTCATGCAAATTTGAGATCACCAAATTTTGACACTTAAAATTCCACTCAAATGTTTGGGATTATGTGGCAAGCATGCATGTTTGAGTTAACCAAATTTTGACACTCAAAATTCCACTCAAACTTGTGGAACCAAATTTTGACACTCAAAATTCCACTCAAACTTGTGGGGTTTATTTGGCAAGTATGCAAGTTTGGTTAAACCAAATTTTGACACCTCAAAATTCCACTAACATGGATTTTTCCATTAAATGAAGTCAACATTTTGACTTTCTTCGTTTTAATTCAACAATTAATTTGAATAATGAATTTCAAATTAAAGTAACATTAAATGATTAATTAAACTATTTAATTAATATTTAATATTAATTCAAATGCCAATCCCAATTATTTCCGACACATAATTGATTAAGATATTTAAATCTTATTTAAATATCTCAGATTCTCTCCTTTTGTTTAATTCGTAAATAAAACAAAAATGCGGTTAAATATATCGTATATATGTAGCGCATATTCCCTAATTTGAATTCGAACACTTCGAACTCACTCGTCACACTGTTTTATGGTTTAGTCCGATATGAGCTAGCAGAGGGACCTAATGGACCTATAGATCATGGGCTCCAACGATCCAAGATTAACCGGCTAAACTCATTAACCTTGTTAACCAACATTCGTTAACTACTAGGACACTCCACTATAGCCTAGTAGTTGCACTCCCCTCACTATAGATATATTTCTGTCAAATTAAGATAACCATGATTAGTAAGTCGACCCTTCACAGGTTGTTCGTAACTAGAGCTGGGTCAATTTATCGTTTTACCCCTAAAGTTACTTCTTGTTCCTTATGTCTCACTGATCCTCTAATGAACAATTGGTTTGTGGTCCAACCAGTAAACCGAATCCATCTCAGGCCAATGAGAGGGTGGGGCCCCTTGTTCAAGACCTGGAGTCAGTGCTTAAGGGAACTACCTTTCTTCTATCCCTAAAAGTGGGTAGGAGAGAATTCCATCTTGCACCCCACGTCCCCAGCCATTCACCCGGTCTTACCCCTAAAATGGGAGGCCTATTGAGTCGGCGAACTAGAGCCACTCTCACTCATGCAAATCTAAGGATAATTCCGAATAAACAGGAGTTCATGGTTAGCTCAGGATTAAAACCGAGTTACCTAGGTTATCGAATGAAAAGAAAATCAGTCTCAACAGTAAACGACATTATAAAGTGAGAGTGGTTTTCTTCATGGTCCGATCTTATGCAATACTCATTGCATAGGATGCCCCCACTCACATGCCTCCACATGTACAATTTAGTGATCACATTGTTTATATCATATACAAAAGTGGGCCGCATCCATAGTGTCCCTAGAATAAGGTAATCAGCCTTGTCCTTATACTATAGATCATTTTGACTATATACTTGAACTTGATCCACTCTTATGTCTCTACATATAGTTCAAGTAATCATACTATAGCTAGAGTGTTCTTAGTTTATTGGATTGAGATTAATGATCGTAAAGTTCACTTTATTCAATAACAATCTTTACTGAATAAACAACAATAATAACTTTATTGAAAATAAAATATGTTTTTGTTTACAAACTATGAGTTTTAGGACATAAAACCCAACAAACTCCCACTTGGACTAAAACTCTAGTGAAGTTTTATAACGTTGAGTAGAGAGAAATACAATAAACTAGGGCATCACATACTCATGCCATTTCTCCCACTTGCCCTAGATTACATAACTCGTAGTCCTAGACTCACTAGGTGCCCTTCAAACACTTTAGCCGTGAGGGGCTTTGTAAATGGATCAGCAATGTTGTGCTCTGAAGCTATCTGTGTGACGATCACATCTCATCGTTGCACAATCTCCCTTATGAGATGATATTTGCGCTCAATATGTTTTCCTCGCTTATGGCTTCTTTGTTCTTTTGAATTTGCAACTGCTCCACTGTTATCACAATAAAGAGTGATGGGAAGATGCATATTTGGAACGACTTCCAAATCAGTTAAGAACTTCCGAAGCCATACAGATTCTTTCGCTGCTTCACAAGCAGCAACATACTCAGCCTCCATGGTGGAATCAGCAATGCAACCTTTCTTTATGCTTCTCCATATTATTGCTCCTCCGTTCCGAGTGAAGACAGATCCTGATGTCGATTTCCTCGAATCTACATCGGTCTGAAAATCTGAGTCAGTGTACCCTGTAAGGATAAGATCCTTAGCACCGTACATTAGCATATAGTCCCTCATTCTCATAAGATACTTGAGGATATTCTTAATGGCAGTTCAATGAGCACGTCCCGGATTGGACTGATATCTGCTGACAATTCCCACAGCATACCATATGTTGGGTCGGGTACATAGCATGACATACATCAGACTACCGACCGCTGATGCATAGGGAATGTGTCTCATATCCTCAACTTCTTGAGGTGTCTTAGGACTTTGTTCCTTCGACAAATGAACTCCATGCCTGAAAGGTAATAATCCTTTCTTGGAGTCCTGCATCTTATATCGAATCATTTTGTCGATGTACGATGCCTGAGACAATGCTAGTATTTTGTTCTTGCGATTCCGAAAAATTTGAATTTGAAGAACAAACTGAGCCTCTCCCAAATCTTTCATTTGGAATTGTGTCGCTAGCTAATGCTTAATGTCAGTCAGAAATCCCACATCATTTTCAATGATTAGGATATCGTCAACGTACAACACCAGGAAAGCTACTATAGAGTTGTGACTATCCTTTTATAAACACAAGGTTCGTCAACGTTCTGTTTAAAGCTATAAGATTTGATCGCAGTATCAAACTTTATATTCCAGGATCGAGATACTTGCTTCAACCCATAAATGGATCTTTTAAGCTTGCAAACCCTTTGCTCGTGATCCTGTTCAATGAACCCCTCTGGTTGAGCCATATAGATACTCTCTTCAAGATTGCCGTTTAGAAAGGCTGTCTTAACATCCATTTGTCAAATTTCATAATCATAAAATGTGGCAATAGACAAGAGTATTCTAATCGATTTAAGCATAGCAACAGAAGAGAAGGTTTCTTCATAGTCCACCCCCTCTCTTTGGGTATAACCCTTTGCTACTAGTCGAGCTTTAAAGGTCTGTACCTTACCGGTTTGGTCTCGTGTCTTCTTATAGATCCATTTGCAACCAATAGGTTTTACCCCATCTGGTTGATCTACAAGTTCCCAGACTGAATTGAAGTACATTGACTCCATTTCAAGATTCATGGCTTTAATCCACTGATCTCTATCTTCATCATTCATTGCCTGTTTATAGGTCAATGGATCCTCAACGCCATCATCAGGTATGATGACTTGAGTTTCTGCCAAACCCAAGTAACGATCGGGTTGAGTTATAACCCTCCCACTACGTCGAGGCATTCTCAAATCTTGAGAAGGATGTGATTGACCAGAAGTGTCAGCTCCATCAACAACTCTTGTTGAAGGACCAGCTTGATCAACAACTCTTGTTGTTTTATCAGTAGCTTCTTTAGAAATCTCACTTAATACTAGTTTTCTACGAGATTGATGATTTCTTACGTGGTCTTCCTCTAAGAATGTAGCGTTTTTTGATACAAACACTCTATTTTCTTGAGGGTCATAAAACAAACCACCTTTCGTCTCTTTGGGGTATCCTACGAATAGACATAATTTTGAACGACGTTCTAATTTCTTGGGGTTTTGCAACAACACATGTGCTGGACATCCCCAAATTCTGAAGTGGCGTAAACTACCTTTATGCCCTTTCCATAACTCATAAGGTGTTTCTGAAACACTCTTAGTAGGAACCATGTTCAAAATGTATGTAGCAGTCTCCACTGCATATCCCCAAAACGGATCGAGTAATTGAGCGAAACTCATCATAGACCGAACTATGTCTAATAGAGTTCTATTTCTCCTTTCTGATAAACCATTTTGTTGAGGCGTACCAGGGGCTGAGAGTTGAGACCTTATTCCATGTTCTATCATATAGTTCTGAAATTTTAAGTCCATGTACTCTCCTCCTCGATCTGATCGAAGTGTTTTAATAGTTTTACCTAATAGATTCTCAACCTCAGTCTTATACTCTCTGAATTTTTCAAGAGCTTTGAACTTGTGATGCGTTAGGTAAAGATAGCCATACCTTGAATAATCATCAATAAAACTGATGAAATATTCATACCCTCCTCGTGCTTTGACATTCATTGGACCATAGAGATCTGTATGTACGAGTTCTAAGGTTTCTTTGGCTCTATAACCTTTTTCGGAAAATGATCGTTTAGTCATTTTACCCTCAAGACAAGACTCACATGGAGGTAAAGAGTTGTCTTCTAACTCATTTAGAAGTTCTCTTTTAACCAATCTCTCAATCCTATTGAGATTAATGTGGCATAGTCTTAAGTGCCAAAGATAGGTATTAGGAGAAATCTTTTGTCGTTTATTTTGAGTTTCAGCTGTTTTAAACATCTTGGTGTTTGAAATAGCTTTTGTTTCGCTCGGTTTTAACATATATAAGTTGTTTTCTAGTTTTGCAGAACAAATATGAATAACTTTTTTGCAAATGAACACTTCATTGATTTCAAAAGATACTTTATACAATTGTTCTAACAAACAAGAGATAGATATTAGATTTCTTTTTATTTCAGGAACAAAAAGTACATTATCTAATATAATGAATCTATCTCCATAAAACAACTTTAAATTTCCTACTAATCTTGCTGAGACAACCTCTCCTGTTCCAACCTTGAGTGTTATCTCGCCGTCCGCAAGGATTCAAAAGGGGCTAGTTTCCTGGTAAAAAGAACAAATATGATTAGTCGCCCCTGAATCTAGTATCCAAGTTGAGTTGTCATACTCTACTAAACATATTTTTACAACGAGTAAATCATATTTACCTTGTTGTGTCTTTTCGGCTTTCTTCTCTGCAAGGTATTTTGGGCAGTTTCTCTTCCAGTGCCCGTTTTCGTTGCAATGGAAACATTTTCCTTTATATGCTTTTTGAACCTTGTGTTTGCGGTTATTTTCCTTTATCTGCTTTTTGAACCTTGTGTTTGCGGTTATTTTCCTTATCTGCTTTTTGAACCTTGTGTTTGCGGTTAGTAGGAATCATATTTTTCCCTTTACCCTTCTTCTTCATCAAAACACTTTTAGAAGTTGAAGGTCCAGACTTATTTTTGGAGGACGATCCTCGTAGTAATTTCTTGGAGATAGCAATTAAACAACTACATATAGCGCTAGAAATTAAACAACTACATATACTCATTGTGTAGGCTCTTGCATCATTTTTCTAGCAAATACATCCCAATTTACTCTCATGTGTCACTTTTTTTCTGCCTCAAATAACTCTTTCTAACAAGTGGGACAACATAACTCTTTCTAACAAGTGGGACAACATGTGCTATTAAGGTTGTTACAAGCCATCTTAGCTCAGTGGTAGAGTGAGTGACTTTTAACCATGTGGCCGTGTGTTCAATCCCTTTAGTTGGTGCTATAAATTAAACTCAATGACTAGTCTTTAGAACAATATACCCACAACAAGCAATTATCATTTGAAGGCCTACAAGATTTACTCTCATTGTTATGTTTTTTTTTTGTTTAAGCAATTATCATTTGAAGGCCTACAAGATTTACTCTCATTGTTATGTTTTTTTTTGTTTTTTTTTGTTTTTGCCTCAAATAAGTCTCTCTAACAAGTGGGGACAACACTGTCTCAAGGGCACCCACATGGAATTCTCACTACTAAACCTACAACGACTTCAATGTTTAGTACCAACGTTGATCTCTTCTTGATCAAAAGCAAACTTCTAATTCTTTCCTTCAGTAGCATCTCCTTGCAAATGTGGCTGCTGGGATTTGAGCCCAGGTCTCCATGGCCACAACGTGGAATTCTCACCACTAAACTACAACCACTTGGATATTTAGCCGACATTCATCACTTTCTTGATTAAGGATAAACCAACAAACATCAAATTTGCTCGTTGGTAGCTATAAAAAGTAGATGTGGCTGTTGGGATTCGAGCCCAGGTCTCCACAGCCACAACGTAGAATTCTCACCACTAAACTATAGCCACTTGGATATTTAGCCGACATTCATCACTTTCATGATTAAGGATAAACCAACAAACTTCAAATTTGCTCGTTGGTAGCTATAAAAGGTAGATGTGGCTGCTGGGATTCGAGCCCAGGTCTCCACGGCCACAACGTGGAATTCTACCCCTAAACTACAACCACTTGGATATTTAGCTGACATTCATCACTTTCATGACTAAGGATAAACCAACAAACTTCAAATTTGCTCGTTGGTAGCTATAAAAGGTAGATGTGGCTGCTAGGATTCGAGCCCAGGTCTCCACGGCCACAACGTGGAAATCTCACCACTAAACTACAGCCACTTGGATATTTAGTTGACATTCATCACTTTCATGATTAAGGATAAACCAACAAACTTCAAATTTGCTCGTTGGTAGCTATAAAAAAATTAAATGTGGATGCTGGGATTCGAGCCCAGGTCTCAACGACCACAACGTGGAAATCTCACCACTAAACTACAGCCACTTAGATATTTAGCCATAATTCATGGCTTTCATGATTAAGAATAAATCAACAAACTTCTAATTTGCTTCACCAATTTGTTCATAAAAGTCAATCGGGTGGTTTAAATTAGGTTAATATGCTTCAATGGTTTATAGAAATAAAAAAAAATCAAATGTGGCGGTTGGGATTTAAGCCCAAGTAGGTATCCACAATCACAACATGAAATTCTCACCCTTAAACTACAACCTCTTGGATTTTTAACCCATCTTGACATGATCCCATCATATATAGCTTTTATACATGGTATAACCTATCATAACATAACATAACATAGTATCAAATAACATAGTATAGTATAGCGTAGCATATCATTCATACATATGACATATGCTGGGGCCATAGGACGCGCCATCATATATAATACAATTTATCCAACCAAGCTAATAGTGGAGTCACTTACTTGGTTTGCCCAAGACGATGTTACTCAACCATCCATTTTGAGTAATTGCCATCCATTTTGATTCCAACAAAACCTTGGCCACGAATATTACTTAGAGCCTTATGGAGATTAAGTCTGAGCCTTGTGGAGATTAAGTCTAGACACTTGAATCATCAAAAAGCATCGAGAAATAAGGAAGAACTCAAGGTAAGTTTTTGAGTTTTTCATTCTTAGTTTTTCTTGAGAGATGGGAGATTCAAGGAGATTCATATTACAAAATTTAGTAGGTTGATCTAGAAAGTATTTTGCATATTTTTCGTGATGAAAATTAGAATCGAATCGAATTAGAAGGAGTTCTGGTGTTTGTTGAGAAACAGTAATTTTGAATGAGAATGTAGGTCAATTTTGAATGAGAATATCTCTTCTATGGTTGAAAATAAACTACAAGAAAAACATCTTTGTAATAATGGATTATTTACTCTAATACTTTGGTGGAGGAACCAAGTTGATTCAAGTTTTCTATGAAAAGTAATGAAAATATAAAGAAAATTGGAAAAAATCATAAAATTCTTCGAATTCTAAAAATTAATTGTGCAGATGGAACATTCGATTGACGCGTCAGACATCGAGCAGTGAAACACAGCGAAGCTAGTGGTGGAAAGATGTCGAACTATAGGAGTAATGCGTCTGCCAAGCGTGTGGAAATGTGTCATGGTTTGACTGGAACAATGCATTAGACTTCCACGGGAGACGCATCGCTTAGACCTAACCTAATTTGACCCTAAATTGTGACCCTTCAACCCCCGTGCGACTCAGTTCAGTACCCACCACCAGATCCATGATTCGACCTGACTCAGAGTGCCTAGTAGTGAGCACTACATGCTGCCACTAGAAAATTCATGGGTAATTGTCGCGCTCGTTGGGGTTCAAAGTCGAGTGTTGACTGCGTGCTGCCCATATGCCCGCACATGAGTCTCCATGCATTGTTGCGCGCGTAAACTTCGAATGTACATTGAGAATTGTTTTACAATCGTTTTGTCTCTCGATCCACTATTTTTTCGTCCCAGTTGCAATTTGACCTTAATGTCACTTGAATCAGAATCAATGAGTGAATTTTAAAGAAATTTGGAGCCACCAATAAGTGAACGCATGTATGATCTTGGTAAGTAGCCACAGATTCTTTAGGCAAGTAATATTTTAGGGAACACTAGAACGTGTTATCGTACAAACATATCTTGCCTTAGGTGTTCAAAATATGCATGTTTAAGACTCTAGAAGGGCTATTTGGATGAGAACACTATATATGTTATGAAAAATGACTGAAATGCCCCTGGGATGAGAATTTAGGTACATGCCTACTTTAATGATTTTTGTTGTGATTGAAATGAGGATATGATATTGTGATATGTACCTTGGGCAATTGATAGATGTTATTTTTCGGTTGAGTTTGCATGAATATTTCGTCCTTACGTGATTGATATTAATATCTCTATAAAAAGTTGAAGGAATGTTTTGAAAATATTCTCCTTTCTTTATATGATTGATAAGAGTATCTTCCTAGTTAAGTTGAGGGCGCTAGAATTAGAGCGATTTTCTAGTTGACCTAGAACAATATACTTCTGGAGTACCAAGCCCCAATGGATTGTGAGCATCAATCACAAGTATAGATATAAGAGCACCAAGAGGTTGGGATAGCCCTATGATGTTAGTCCTGAACGTCCTAAAAACGATAGACAATATTTAAAGCGTCTAGACGCCCTAAAAACCTAGTAAGCCTCCTTAGCAAGATTGATTTGGAGAGCCTTATAGGGTTATTGGTATTATGAACGATGTAACCAAAACCTCCAAAGAAATTTGAGTTACTAATGTGTGAGGGACGGATCAAGGTTGATGTCTCAATTTCGTAAACTAGTCCTAAGTAAGGGCTTGACACCACATAGATAATTAGCTCTTTTATTTCATGTAGAAATGAGTCATGGCTGACACCTCAATTCTATAAGTTGGTCCTAAAGAGAGACTTGGGATTACACCGGTAGTTATCTTAAAGCAAAGTATTTCTATTGCATGTAGAAACAAGTCAAGGCTAAAGTTGCGATTCTGTAAATCGGTCTCGAAAATGACTTGAGAATACATAGGTAGATATCTAAATTTGAGTATTTCTATTACGTGTAGAAACGAAACATGATTAACACCGTGATATTGTTGCTTACTGGGTATTTTTATACTCACCCATATTTTTTTTCAAGTGGTCACAGGTTACCGGTCGAGGTGGGAGAGTGTTGAGGAGCCGTGCTTTTACATAGGGATGTCAACCGAGGGCATCAGTTTATCCAATATTTTCATGGGTTGTTGTACTATTGTGTATAACATTCCCATTTTTGGTTTGTATACTAACGTGAACAAAGTCTGTTTTATATTTTTTATTTTGGATTTTTATTTCAAGAATGATGCAGTATGATTTTAACTCATGTGAAATTTTTACTTTTTTTTTTTGTTTTTTTTGTTTTTTTGTTTGTCTTGTCTATTATTGCGTTGTTCTTTTAGTCATGGTTTGAGATTTAAAACCTTAAAAATGGAGTTGTAATAGGTTCTGATATTAGCTGACAATTGGTTGTATTTGTAGATGAAAGCATCCTTCAGATATAACTGAGTGATTGACTCATCACCTATCGTTAAGATATTGTCGGTAGTCTTTCTCTTCGTAAAATTGTATCCTTCGACTCAATCGATGCCTCCAGAACATTGGGGTTAGTCGTCTTTCAATCCAATCCAAGCGGGTGATACTTACAGAAGTCCCTGAGGTACCTAGGCTCTCTTGACTTGCTAACATTGTTTTTGTCGCATCAGTTCTCCACATTTGTTGTAGCAACATGAATCAGAGACCGTAGGGTCTCCATGGACATCATCACCATATGGGATGACAAAATATAAGAAGATATTAAAGCACAATCAAGCTATCTTAGCGTCACAAAAAACATGCATCAATTTCAGGGGTACTAAGTGATGCTACTAGTTACTCAAGCTATGACTTACATACATAGTTGTAAAAAGCCATCTTAGCTCAGTGATAGAGCGTGTGACTTTTAACGACATGGTCACAAGTTTGATCCCCACAAATGGTGCTATAAATTAAATAGTCTGGAAGACATATCAACATATACCAATCTAATAAAAAATATGGGTATGATATAGAGTATATAAATATACCTAGTAACCTCAAACTCATTTGTAGGCTCATCACATCCTTAACCTAGCAAGACAAACAGTTTACTCATCATTATTTTTTTCTGCCTCACGAACTCTCTCTAACAAGTGGGCACAACATGTGCTACCATAGTTGAAAAGAACTTAATGACTCCTTATCTTGAGACACCACGATTTACTCTCATCGTCACTTGTTTTCAACCTCAAATAACTCTCTCTAACAAGTGGGGACAACATGTGCTACCATTGCTGTGACAAGCCATCTTAGCTCAATGGTAGAGAGTGTGGCTTTTAACCGTGTGGTTGTAGGTTTGATCCCCATAGATTGCACTATAAATTAACTAGTCTTTTAGAACATTGAGATCTACTCGTCGTCTGGCACTTTTTTTTTTTTTTTCCCTCAAATAACTCTCTCTAACAAGTGGAGAAAACATGTGCTACCAAGGTTGTGACAAGCCATCACAACTCAGTGGTAGAGCACGTGGCATTTAACCACGTGGTTGTGGGTTCGATCCCCACAAATGGCGCGCACATACCCAGTAAGAAAATAGCTCATTTGACACTCTCTTACAAACATGTATAACCAACCATGCGTGTGACAAGCCATCTTAGCTCAGTTGTAGGGTGTGTGTAGTCTTTAACCGTGTGGTTGTGGGTTCGATCCCCATACATGACTAGTGTTTAGAACGTACCTAACATACCCAATATATACCCAACCTAATACAACATATATGGGTACGGCTTACTCATCATCACTTTTTTCTGCCTCAATCTCGTTGGCCATGTAGTTGTCCAAGGTCGGGGCTACCCCTTATATGTACCAGCTCCAATGACTATCCACATGATTAACACCCATCTACAGGACGGATCCACCATGCAGGGTAATCCATTTAAACTATCAAGTCACACATCATCCTTAAGAAGTCTCATGCCTAGCTTAACGGTATCGTACTAGAGCATAACGACATTGTACTAGAGCGGAAAGGTATTGTACATGTGTTAACTTGCTCGTCATCTCTATGATGGTTTGACAGTCTTAACATGGATTCACATTTTGAAGTTCCTCTGTTTTGACTCATCGAGTTTGGATCGATCAAGAGTACTAGAGCCATATCCTTAGATCATCTCACAATTCTAATGCACTCTGTCTACTGGAGACATTCCATCATAAGTCATCGTCTAGCCAAATTGATGCTTTCACTCTCCTCCGAAATTTCTTCTATTACTTATTCTCTATAGAGAGGATCAGAGATTGAACCACTTGGATTCAATGTACAATCAATCATGCATACAGTCATACATGCTCAACGGGATGATGATATCCATAAAGTACCTAGAACGCAGATATATATTTTCTTATCCTCTGATTTAGCACGATTATGTACTAGTAGTAGAAATACAATCCATTACATCACTCGAAAGGGAGGGAAAGTAACGCTCATGTATCCATTACTCACAAAGAGTAACTATGCAACATGGTCGATTTAACTTATAGGCACATACAGGATAAAAAAATGTTAAATTCTAAGTATGTTATAGGATCGATAAACATGTATGTTAACTTCTAAGTCAGGATCCTAATGAAAGTTGGATCCTTCCCTCAAAGTTCCTACCTTTTCATATTGTCAATTACAGGATCATAATTTTTTTCAAACGGATACCGCTTTCGAATTTCCTATCTTACCTTTTCTAATAAGCTCTATTTCAATGTTTGCAATCTAGAACATCGTATAGGATCATCGCATAAACAGACTACTTTGCTTGCTTTCTAACAAGTGTGTCTTAAGAAAAAATGTTCGATTTGCCATGAAGCTGACGAAAATCATCACTAGCATCTGTTCGTTACGTGACAAAGTGGTAAAGATCTTCATGTCAAGAAGTTCCGTAGAGATGTTCTCTCGAGATTCATGCAGATTGTTACCTCCATTGAGAAAATTAACGTCCTTAAGAACATGTCGGTTAAGGTGGTCGTTAATCGTCTTAAAGTCCATGAGGAGAGACTTCATGGCTATGAAGATAAAGATGAGGAGAAGCATGTCTTACTCACACACGAGGTGTGACTCGCACGAACAAAAAAAAAATGTGGTTGCTTCTTCATTTTTAGGTACGAAGGGACATGGCAACCACAAAAAGGAAAGTAAAGGTTGTGGGTGTGGTCGCAAACGTGGCACAGAGGAGCCGTAAAAATATCTCACAAACCCATGACGATATGATTCACTAGAAGAATAAGAGCATGATTAAGTATTACTCTGGTAAAGAATATAAGTATATGAGTTAGAATACTGCAACAAGAAGTGCAGTAAGGAGGAACCTGTTCGTAGATGGAGAGGACCAAGTGAAGGCCAAGGTGGGTCTCGTCTTGACGACTCATGTTTGAGGAATAAACAAGCAAACTTCTAATTCTTTCCAAGTTTCTCATTCTAATCTAAGGAGATCAATGTTTTGTGTTTGATTCATGTTTATATGTTTAATTTTGCACCCATGTCTCTAGGGTCACAACGTGGAGTTCTGACCACTACATTATAGCCATTTCAATATGTTGCCCATCATTCTTCATAATCTACAACTAATCATCAGAAAGACATGTGTTAGATACAATCACAAAATAGAGAGTTGAGTTGTGAACTCTATTCGAGGTTTAACAAGGACCATACCGAACCATTACGAATGTCATACCGGCGGTTGTAGTTAAAAGCAGAACAATGTTTCATGTCCGGTTCGTGCCTAGGTCTCCACGGCCACAACAACGTGAAATTCTTAACACTAAACTACTGCCACTTCGATATTTAGCCCATCATTCTTCATAATTTACAACTAATCATTAGAACGCATGTGTCTAATCTAATCAGAAAATAGAGGGTTGAGTTATGAACTCTATTCAAGGTGGAACAAGGACCAGACTGGACCATTATGAATGTCATACCAGTGGTTGTAGCTAAAAGATGAACAATATTTCATGTCGGATGGATTTATTAAAATTTATGTGTCTATGTTTCATCCTTATGAGAGAATTAGAAAACAAATCTCAAATGTGGGTGTATGGATTCAAGCCCAAGTCTTCACGACCACAACGTGGATTTCTCACCACTTACAACTAATTATTTTGGGTTGTGAACTCTATTCGAGGTGGAATAAGGACCATACAGACCATACGATACCATTACGAATGTCATATTACAGGTGGAATAAGGACCATACGGTACCATTACGAATGTCTTGTCATATAGCAGTTGTAGCTAAGAAAAACAATGTTTCATGTCTGCTTTATTAAAATTTGTGTCTATGTTTCATCCTTGGTGCATGGATTCAAGCTCAACAAGGTGGATATATATTAAGACATGTGTTATTGAAATTGGTGCATGGATTCAAGCTCAACAAGGTGGATATATATTAAGACATGTGTTATTGAAATTTAGAAAACAAATATTCGAGGTGGAATAAGGACCATACGGTACCATTACGAATGTCTTGTCATATTGCTGTTGTAGCTAAGAAAAACAATGTCAAATAAATGTGGCTGTCGTTATTCGAGCCCAAGTCTCTACGGCCACAACGTGAAATTCTCACCACTAAACTATAGCCACCTAGATATTTAGCCAACATTCATCACTTTCATGATTAAGGATAAACCAACAAAATATTTAGCCAACATTCATCACTTTCATGATTAAGGATAAACCAACAACTTCAAATTTGCTCGTTGGTAGCTATAAAAAGTAGATGTGGCTGCTGGGATTCAAGCCCAGGTCTCCACGGCCACAACATGGAATTCTCACCACTAAACTACAGCCACTTGGATATTTAGCTAACATTCATCACTTTCATGATTAAGGATAAACCAACAAACTTCAAATTTGCTCGTTTGTAGCTATAAAAGGTAGATGTGGCTGCTGGGATTCGAGCCCAGGTCTCCACGGCCACAACGTGGAATTCTACCCCTAAACTACAACTACTTGGATATTTAGCCGACATTCATCACTTTCATGACTAAGGATAAACCAACAAACTTCAAATTTGCCCGTTTGTAGCTAAAAAAAGTAGATGATATTGGCTGACATTTTGTTGTATTTGTAAACGAAAGCTTCCTTCAGATACAACCGAGCGATTGACTCATCACGTATCGTTAAGATCCTATCAATAGTCTTTCTCTAGATCTTTTGATCCAGTACCCTAAAATTTTATCCTTTGACTCAATCAATGCCTCCACAACATTGGGGTTAGTCATCTTTCAATCCAACCCAAGTGGGTGATACTTACCGAAGTCCCTTAAGGATCTAGACTCTCTTGACATGTTGACATTGTCTTTGTCGTTTCAATTTCCCTTATTTGTTGTAACAACATGAATCAAAGATGGCAGGGTGTGTGGACAATAAGACCACCTACTTTCTAGGTTCCTCCCTATATGAAGAACTCGTGTGTGGGATCAGACTCTATCTAAGCCCTTGGTCCGAAACCCCAATCATGCTTTGTCTCTCTCCTAGTGCTTGAAGCCATAATCTATCATAATGGAACAAAATATAAGAAGATATTCAAGCACAATCAAGGTATCTTAGCATCACAAAAAAACATGCATCAATTTCATGGGCACTAAGTGATGCTACTTGTTACTCATGCTCTGACTTACATACATGGTTGTGATAAGTCATCTTAGCTCAGTGATAAAGCGTGTGACTTTTAACCACATGGTTGGGGTTTGATCCCTACAAATGCGGCTATAAATTAAATAGATACAAAGGACCCAATGACTCTTTATCTCGAGAATAGTCTTGAAGACATATCAATATATACCAATCTAATAAAAATATGGGTACGACATAGAGTATATAAATATACCCAGTAACCTCAACTCATTTGTAGCCCTTCATCACATCATAAATGTACCCAGTAATCTCAACTCATTTGTAGCCCTTTATCACATCCTTAACCTAGCAAGACACACGGTTTACTCATCATCACTGTTTTCCTGCCTCCACGAACTCTCTCTAACAAGTGGGCACAACATGTACTACCATAGCTGAAAAGAACCCAATGACTTTATTTGAGAATTGTCTCCGTCTTAGCTCAATGGTATTTTTCCTGCCTCCACGAACTCTCTCTAACAAGTGGGCACAACATGTACTACCATAGCTGAAAAGAACCCAATGACTCTTTATTTAAGAATTGTCTCCGTCTTAGCTCAATGGTAGAGCGTGTGACTTTTAACCACATAGTCGTGGGTGTTTGCAAAAGAACTTAATGACTCCTTATCTCGAGACACGACGATTTACTCTCATCGTCACATTTTTTTAGCCTCAAATAACTGTCTCTAACATGTGACGATAACATGTGCTACCATTGTTGTGACAAGCCATCTTAGCTCAGTGGTAGAGCGCGTGGCTTTTAACCACGTGGTCGTGGGTTCAATGAGACTAGTCTTCGTAAATACTCATTTTGTTGTTGAAGGCTTGATATGATATCTACTCTCCATGATCACAACAACATGTTATTCTCACCACTAAACTACAACCACTTCAATATTTAGCGGATTAAGGTAGAATTCGAGCCTAAGTCTCTACGGCCACAACGTGGAGTTCTCACCACTAAACTATACTATAGACATTTTGATATGTTGCTCATCATTCTTCATAATCTACAACTAATCATGAGAAAGACGTGTAAGATACAATCAAATGTTGGTGCATGGATTCAAGCCGAGGTCTCCATGATCACAACAACATGTTATTCTCACCACTAACTACAACCACTTCGATATTTAGCGGATTAGGGTTGAATTCGAGCCTAAGTCTCTAGGGCCACAACATGGAGTTCTCACCACTAAACTATACTATAGACATTTCGATATGTTGCTCATCATTCTTCATAATCTACAACTAATCATGAGAAAGACTATAAGATACAATCAAACGTTGGTGCATGGATTCAAGCCGAGGTCTCCATGATCACAACAACATGTTATTCTCACCACTAAACTACAACCACTTCGATATTTAGTGGATTAGGATTGAAGTGGTCCATACCATTACGAATGTCATACTTGTGTTTTGTAGCTTAAATCAAAACCATGTTATGTGTGTGTGGCTATTAGGATTTGAGCCCAAGTCGTCACAACCAAATGAAACCATGTGTCTAATCCAAGGAGAAAAATAGAGGGTTGAGTTGTGAACTGGTTTTGAGTTATGTTAATATGCTTCAATAGTTTGTAACTACAAAAGGCAGATGTGGCTGCTTGGACTTGAGTCCAGGTCTCCATTGCCACCACGGGAATTCTCACCACTAAACTACAACCACTTGGATGTTTAGCAATCATTCATCACTTTCATGATTAAGGATAAACAAAAAAATTTCTATTTGCTTCACCCGTTTGTTCATGGTTCATAGCTAGAAAAAGCAAATGTGACTATTGGTATCTAAGTCTAGGAATAGTTTGTTCATGGTTCATAGCTAGAAAAAGCAAATGTGACTATTGGTATTTGAGTCTAGGTCTCACTTGGATATTTAGCTTAATTTGTAGCTTGTAGTGGTTTTGAGTTATATTAATATGCTTCAATGCAGCTACTAAAAAAAGTAGTTGTGGCTACTAGGATTCGAGTCCAGATTCCCACATCCACAACGTGGAATTCTCACCACTAAACTACAACAGCCTCTTGGATATTTAGCCAACATTCATCACTTTCATGATTAAGGATAAACAAAAAAACTTCTAATTTTCTTCACTTTTGAGTTATGTTAATATGCCTTAATGGTTCGTAGCTAAAAACAATAGATGTGGCTACTGGGATTCGAGCCCAGGTCTCCACGGCCACAACGTGGAATTCTCACCCCTAAACTACAACCACTTGAATATTTAGTCATCATTCATCACTTTCATGATTAAGGATAAACAAAAAAATTCTAATATGCTTCACCAGTTTGTTCATAAAAGCTCGTTGTGGTTTGCAGTTATGTTAATATGCTTCAATGGTTCATAGCCGGCCACAACGTAGAATTCTCACCACTAAACAAGCAGTGATGTCGCACTCCTCCATGCCGCCACCGAGTGTCGACGTCTCCATCACCGCCACCAAGAGGCCGGCACCGCAAGACGGACGTCGAGTTGTCATCGAGCGAGTGATCAAGGAGATGACCGCCTCTTTGCAGTACCCGATGCACGTCAACCTACAGGCGCAAGGGTTGTGGCACGCTGTCGAGCCTGAGGAAGAAGAAACGATCGAGTATCAGGAGGATTACTTGGCATTTGCTGCCATACTACGTTCTGTGCCTCCAAAGATGCTAGCATCTCTCTCCACCAAGCGCACCGCGCAATCAGCTTGGGAGGGGATCAAGTCTCGCCGGGTTGGTGTGTAGCGAGTGCGGGAGTCCAACATCGAGCAGTTGCGGAAGGAGTTTTTGGAGATCCGCTTTAAGGACGACAAACTGAGGAGGAATGTCTTCCACGCCTGAAGCTCCACGACAACTCTAGCGAGAGCAACGGGTCTATCTCCTCAATCGGTCGCCAATGCGAAGCCTCGACGGGAAGACGCCACACGAGGCCTGGTACAACAAGAAGCAAGCGGTACATCATCTCTGAGTGTTCATCTGCATCGCATATATGAAGATCACACGTCTCCACCTCGATAAGCTTGATCCTTGGGGGCTGAAGGTCGTCTTCATCGGCTACGAACCCGGGAGCAAGGCGTACAGGCTCTATGATCCTACGGGGGGGCGAGCTCACTTATCGCGCGACGTCGTGTTTGACTAGAACACCTTCTAGTGGTGGAACAATGTGACCGAGGTAGACCAAAACCCAAATCAATTCACGATGGATTACCTCGTTATTGAGCTGGGAGAAGGAGGAGCACAGCATCGGGCATTATCACCGTCACAACAGCTGTACCGGACACTACTACGCCTACACTTACCACAACTCCTGCTATGCCCCCTTAACCAGTTGAGTTCGTAACACCACGTACTACGGACTCGACGCTGGATGCCAATCATGATGATGGTCCGGCAGCCAGATACCGAAGGATTGAAGACCTACTGGGAGGAGGTGAACCATAGGGACAGGCGGCGCGCGAGCTCTTAGAAGAAGTGGCTAAACCGCATGCCATTCGCGCGAATGAATCAAACTCCTTCACCGAAGCAAGAAGGAACCCGTGCTAGCTGAAGGCAATGAAGGAAGACGTGGAGTCTGGAGGACATCCCATCAGGACACCGAGCCATAGGGCTAAAATGGGTATCAAACTAAAGCAAAACGAAGAGGGAGAAGTTGAAGTATAAGGCCGGTCTAGTGGCGAAGGGCTATGTCCAGAAGCAAGGAGTGGACTTCAAAGAGGTATTCGTGCCAGTTGCAAGGTTGAAATCTGTCCGCCTGTTGCTGGCAATCGCGGCACATTGCTCTTGGGAGGTCCAACACATGGACATGAAGTCCGCTTTCTTCAACGGATAGCTCAAGGAGACCGTCTACGTCTGACAACCACTTGGCTTCCTAGACAAGGACAACTTCGGCAAGGAACTGCGCTTGCACAAGGCACTCTACGGGCTTTGGCAAGCACCACTAGCCTAGAACGCAAAGCTCGATAATACTCTGCTGTCGCTGAAGTTCAAGAGTTGTGCCTCTAAGCATGGCATGTCAGCGAGCGGCGGCTGATTGTGGGAGTGTACGTCGACAACCTCATAATCATTGGAGGCGACATGGAAGTTTTTGGAAGATTCGAGAGGTAGATGTCAAAGAATATGAAGATGAGCGATATCGACGTGCTCAACTACTACCTCGGCATCGAAGTACAATAGAGTACTGTCGGCATCACCATCGCCAAAGTGCGTATGCGAAGAAGCTGCTGGACACAGCTGGGTTAGCGGACAGTAGCCCTACAAGGACACAAATGGTGGCCCAGCTCCAGCTATGTAAGGCCGGCACTATGATGACAGTCGACGCCACCAATTATCGCAGTATTTTTGGGAGCTTGCGCTATCTGGTAAACACACGCCCTGACCTCGCTTATTCCGTTGGATACGTGAGTAGGTTTATGAAGCACCTAACGAGGAGCATCTTGTGGTTGTCAAGCGCATCCTGCTCTATGTGGCTGAAACCAGAGGCTAGGGTGTGAAATACTGTGCAGGGAGAGGAAATGAGAAGCTTGAGCTTGTCGGCTACAGTGATAGTAATATGGTGGGTGACGTTGCTGATCGTAAGATCACCACTGGGATGATTTACTTTATCTTAGGTAGCGCGATCTGCCGGCAATCAACTAAACAAAAGTTAGTTGATTTTTCTTCTTGCGAGGCAGGGTACATCACCGCTTCGACGGTGCAACACAAGGGGTCTGGCTTGCGCGACTGTTGGAAAAACTCATAGAGGGCGATCCACCAATGCTTTACATGGACAACGAAGCTATAATCTCCCTGATCAAAAATCCAGTTTTGTTTGTTTGTTGGCCGTCAAGATTTGTTGGCCACTTTGGCCATTGCTTAATTTTATCTCTAGGTGCAAGATTTGTTTGTTGGCCGTCTTTAGGCCAAGATTAAGATTTTTGTTGGCCACTTCGATAATTTTATCTCTAGGCGTAAGATTTGTTTGTTGGTCGTCTTTAGGCGTAAGATTAAGATTTGTTGGCCACTTCGACCATTTTATCTTTAGGCCCAAGATTTGGTTGTTGGCCATCAAGATTTGGCTTGTTGGCTACTCTTGCCATTGCGCAATTTTATCTTTAGGCGCAATTTTTAACTTCTAAGTCTGTTACAGGACCGATAAACATACATGTCGATAAACATGTATGTTAACTTCTAAGTCAGGATCCTAATGAAAGTCGGATTCCTTCCCTCAAAGTTCCTCCCTTTTCATACTCTCAATTACAGGATCAAATTTTTTTCAAATGGATACTGCTTTCGAATTTTCTGTCTTACCTTTTCCAATAAGTTCCATTTCAATGTATGCAATCTAGAAAATCGTATAGGATCATCGCATAGACGGACTCTTTTTCTTGTTTTCTAACAAGTGTGTCTTAAGAAAAAGGGTTCGAATTTGCCATGAAATTGACGAAAATCGTCACTAGCATTCGTTCGTTACGTGACAAGGTGTAAAAGATCTTCATCCTAAAGAAGTTCATTCGAGATGTTCCCTCGAGATTCATGCAGATTGTTACCTCCATCGAGAAAATTAACGACCTTAAGAACATGTCGGTTGAGGAGGTCGTTGGTCGTCTTAGGGTCCATGAGGAGAGACTTTGTGGCTATGAAGATAGAGATGAGGAGAAACATGTCTTACTCACACATGAGGAGTGACTTGCATGAACAAAAAAGAAAGATGTGGTTGATTCTTCATTTTCAGGTACGGAGGGACATGACGACCACAAAAAGTAAAGTAAAGGTTGTGGGCATGGTCGCAAACGTGGCAATAGAGGAGCCGTAAAAATACCTCACAAACCCAAGTCTCCACGACCACAACGTGGAATTCTCACCACTAAACTACAACCACTTCAATATTTAGTACCAATGTTGATCTCTTCTTAACGTCTCATGATTGAGGGATAAACACAAAAACTTCTAATTATTTCCTTAAGTTTCGTATCATCTCGTAACTCATTTTGATCCAATCCAAAAAGCAAAAAATAGAGAGTTGGATTGTGAACTCTATTTGAATTTAGTGTTTCTTTTGAGTTATGTTAATATGGTTGAACAGTTTGTAGCTAAAAAATTTCCATGATACATACGTGTTATTTTTAAGAATATGATGGTTTATGGTTAAAATAAACTAACGAACCCTACCCTTTACGGTTTCCTATTAACATAATCATATCATCTCCTAACTCATGGGCATGTTTTATTTTTAAGAAAATAGCTTTAAAAATTTATTTCATCAAACTCAATATATTTAATTCAAAAACAAAAAGAAGTAGAAGTAATGTTTTTGAGAATTAAAAACAAATGTGGGTACTAATTGTCCACCCAAGTTTCCATGGTTACAACTAGTTTGATATTTAGCCAATCATTCATCATAGTCTAGTTTGTTGGGGTTCATTTACAAACTTGTCATTCAATACCAATGTTGATCTCGTCTTAACGGTTCAAAATTAAGGATATGCTAGCAAGCACCTAACTGTCTCCGTATTATATTGTTTATATCATATATCAATAGAGTATGATGAGAGCCCATCTTGACGGTTAAGGTTAAGATAAGCTAGTAAACCATTTACCATTTTCAGTATAGTAACATGATTGTATCATCTCATAACTTGTGGGCATAAAAAACAAATGTGGCTGTTGGGATTCAAGCTCAAGTCTTCACAGCATAGTCACAACATGGAATTCTTACCACTAAACTACGACCACTTTGATATTTAACCAAACATTCATCATAATATAGACTCTTGGGGCTCATTTATCAACTCATTGGCATGTGTCCAATCTAATGGTTGTGAACTCTATTCGAGGTGGAACAAGGACCACACTGGACGATTACAAATGTCATACTTACGAATGTCAAATGTGGTTGCTCGGATTCGAGCCCAAGTCTCTACGGCCATGACGTCGAATTCTCACCACTAAACTATAGCCATTTCGATATGTTGCCCATCATTCTTCATAATCTACAACTGATAATCATTGGGTTGTAAACTCTATTCAAGGTGAAACAAGGGCCATACCGAACCATTACGAATGTCATACCAGCGGTTGTAGCTAAAAGCATAACAATGTTTCATGTCTGATTTCTTTATTAAAATTTATGTTTCTATGTTTCATCTTATGTTATTGAGAATTAGAAAATAAATCTCAAATGTGGGTGCATGGATTCAAGCCCCGGTCTCCACGGCCACAACAATGTGGAATTCTCACCACTAAACTATAGCCATTTCGATAGGTTGCAAATCATTCTTCATAAGTTACAACTCATCATTAGAAACGCATGTGTCTAATCCAATAAGAAAATAGAGGGTTGGGTTGTGAACTCTATTCGAGGTAGAACAAGAACCATACCGGACCATTACGAATGTCATACCATCGGTTGTAGCTAAAAGAAAACAAATGTTTCATGTG
Source organism: Cucurbita pepo subsp. pepo (assembly GCF_057944985.1). Taxonomy (NCBI): domain Eukaryota; kingdom Viridiplantae; phylum Streptophyta; class Magnoliopsida; order Cucurbitales; family Cucurbitaceae; genus Cucurbita; species Cucurbita pepo. Next base: position 4,817,651 of record NC_141806.1, on the reverse strand, counting down.
TGATGGCTTTATTAAAACTTATGTGTCTATGTTTCATCCTTATGTTATTGAAAATTAGAAAACAAACCTCAAATGTGGGTGCATGGATTCAAGCCCAGGTCTCCACGGGCACAACAACGTGGTATTCTCACCACTAAACTACAGTTGCGATATTTAGCCCACTAGGGTTGAAGTTGTCCATACCACCAGACCATTATGAATTTCATACTTGTGTTGTAGCTAAAAAGCAAAACAATGTTATGTGTGTGGCGGTTGGGATTTAGGCCCAGGTCTCACAACCACAACGTGGAATTCTCATCACTAAACTACAAGCACTTCGGTATTTAACCCATCATTCTTCATAATCTACAACGAATCATTAAAAAGGATGTGTCTAATACAATCATGAAAATAGAAGGTTGGGGTATGAACTCTATTCGAGATGGAACACAAACCATATCGGACCATTAAAAATGTACTACTTGCGGTTGTAGCGAAAAGAAAGGCATGTGTCTAATCCAAGCAAAAAAATTGGGTTGTGAACTCTATTTGAGGTGGAACACGGATGTCTACGTTTCATCCTTGTGCTATTGAGAATTAGAAAACAAATGTCAAATGTCTCTCGAACTCATCGTTAAACTAGGATTCAAGCCCAAGTCTCCATGGCAAGAATGTGGAATTCTCACCACTAAACTACAACAGCCACTTATATATGTAACCGTCACATCATTTTCATGATTCAGGATAAACAAAAAAAACGTCTAATTTGCTTCACCAGTTTGTTCATAAAAGCTCTGGTTTGTAGCTGAAAAAACAAATGGGGTTGGGATTCGAGCCTAGGTCTCCACGACCACAACGTAAAATTCTCACCACTAAACTACAACCATTTGGATATTTAGTCACCATTCATCATTTTCGTGATTAAGGATAAACGAACAAACTTCTAATGTTCTTGACGGGTTTGCTCATGGGAGCCGAGTTATGTTAATATGGTTGAATGGTTTGTAGCCAAAAAGCAAATGGGTTGATAAACGGTTAAGCATAAACCAGCAAACCCTTTATTGTTTCCTTCTAAAGTAACATGATCATAACATAAAAAAAAAAATAAAAAATAAAAAATAAAAAACTCATTGAGACCACAACGTGTAATCTTCACCACTAAACTACTACATCTACTTTGATATTTAGCAGATTAAAGATAAGCTTGTTCGTTAAAATAATGAAAAACAAATGTGGTTGTTGGGATTCGAGCTTAGGTTTTAGACAACACAAGCTTCCATGCCCTTAACATGAAATTCTCACCATTAATCTACAACTAAATTGATATTTAGTTCATCATTCATCATAATCTAGTCTTCTCTTGGGGCTCATCTATCAACTCATCATTCAATACCGTTGTTGATCTCATCTTGATGGTTCGTGATTAAGGATATGCTAGCAAGCCTCTAACTGTCACCATGTTATATCGTCCATATCATATAGTAATAAAGTACTATGAGAGTCTATCTTAATGGTTTAAGGTTAAGATAAGCTAGTAAACCATTTACTATTTTCTACATAGTAACATGATCGTATCATCTCGTAACTCGTGGACATAAAAAATAAATGTGACTGTTGGGATTTTAGCTCAGGTTTTACCATTATTCATTATAATCTAAGCTCTTGTGGATCATCTGTCATCTTGTCAGTTAATACCATGTTTGATCTTTATCTTGGCAATTCACAATTAAAGATAAACTATCAATCTCCTAATTGTCTCACCATTATATTGTTCATTTCATACCGAAATAGAATACTAGGAGAGCTTATGACTGATTGGTTCTCTAGCTTTTTCTGGCCCTTCATCATAATCTATCTCCTTCGAGGATGCATCATGGAGGTATTTGGTCAAGGGGTGACATAGAGGTGACTTGGAAAGGCAACATGGTAATGACTAAGAGGCTTGGAGGAGGTCATATGTCGGTCACTTGGAGGAGGATTGAAGAAGAGACATGGTTCTAACTTAAAAGAGGCTGATGTGGCGACTTGGAGGATGCAACATGGAGGCGACTATGATAAAGAGATACGATGGTGACTTGGAAGAGCGTTGGAGGATCCAACATGACTATGACTTGAAAGGTTGATGTGATGATATGACTGTGACTTGTAGGAGGTTGATGTTGTTGAGTTATGGAGTCTGCTCCCTGTATTTATAGCTTGGTCAATGGCTATATCCGGTAAAGCTATATTTGGTAAAGCCATATATGTTGAAGCTATATCCGATAAAGCTATATATAGTAGATGGTTAAATCTGGTAAAGCTATATTTAGTAGACTGAACCATATATATATCCCGTCCAGTAAAGCTTTGAAATGTACTTTCTATTCTCTGTACTCTCTTGTTGTACATGCCTGAAGTCATCAATAAAAAATCCTTTTAGCCAGAGTTCTCCTTGCAATTCTCTCTATCCTTTTCTTTGTGTTCATCTAGATCGAGCGTGTGCGTTGTTGTGCGATCCTAACAACTGGTATCGATCCTAACAATTGGTATCAGAGCAAGGCAAAATTCACCACGATCTGTGAAGATGGAAAGTTCAAAGATTGGAATTGAGAAGTTCGATGGATCCGATTTCGGTTTCTGGAAGATGCAGATTGAAGATTATCTGTACCAGAAAGATCTTCACGAACCTCTGTTGGGGGTGAAGCCGGATACCATGACCACGAAACAGTGGAAGCTCAAGGATCGACAAGCCTTAGGGATGATCCGGTTGACGCTATCCAGAAACGTGGCGTTTAACATCATCAAGGAGAAGACAACGTCAGATCTGATGAAGGCGCTGTCAAATATGTATGAAAAACCGTCGGCTATGAACAAGGTGTATTTGATGCGTAGATTGTTCAATCTACAGATGTCTAAAGGTGGACGTGTTGCGGATCATATAAATGAATTCAATATGATCATAAGTCAACTGAGTTCGGTGGAAATTAATTTCGAAGATGAAATTAAAGCGTTGATTTTGATGTCATTCTTACCCGAGTCATGGGATACTGTTGTTGCCGCAATCAGCAGTTCCCGAGGATCTGATAAACTGAAGTTTGATGAAATTCAAGATGTAGTTCTCAGCGAAAGTATTCGCAAACGGGAAACTGGAGATTCATCAGGCAATGCTCTCAGTGTTGATCGAAGGGGAAGAAGCAAATCAAAGAGCTCAAACAAACATGGGTGTTCAAAATCAAAGAACCGGGGAAAATCTCCAAACAAACCCAACGTAACGTGTTGGAGCTGTGGGGGAAAAGGACACTTTCGGACAGATTGTACAAAGCTAAAGAAGAAGCAGAATCATAAATCTGAAGATGATGATGATTCTATATACACAACAGAAGATGCTGAGGACGTTTTAATCCTTAGTGTGGATAGCCTAGCTGAATCCTGGATTTTGGATTGCACAGGCTATGCAGCAGAGTTTGGAAAGAGTTCCTGGAAGATTGTGAAGGGCGCCATGGTTGTTGCGCGTGGCACAAAATTCGGAACCTTATACACTACTGCAGAGTGTATAAACATGACTGCTGCTGAGAGTGCTTCCAATTCAAGTCTATGGCACAATAGACTTGGACATATGAGCGTCAAAGAAATGAAGATGCTGACTGCGAAAGGAGCTTTAGAAGGCTTAAAATCTGTTGATATGGGGTCTTTGTGAGAGCTGCGTTATGGGCAAACATAAACGAGTTAGTTTCACAAAGGCTGCCAGAGAACCGAAGAAAGTGCGGTTAGAAATGGTCCATACAGACGTCTGAGGACCATCTCCAATTTCATCACTTGGTGGATCAAGGTACTACGTCACCTTCATCGATGACTTCAGCAGGAAGGTATGGGTTTACTTTCTGAAACACAAGTCAGATGTGTTTACCACCTTCAAGAAGTGGAAAGCTGAAGTTGAAAATCAGACCGGTTTGAAGATCAAATGCTTGAGGTCTGACAATGGAGGAGAGTACAACAAATCAGAGTTTATAACATTTTGTGCAGCTGAGGGAATTAGATTAATAAGAACAATTCCCGGTAAGGCAAGACAAAATGATATTGCAGAAAGGATGAACAGAACCTTGAATGAGCGAGCAAGAAGCATGAGGATTCATTCTGGATTGCCAAAGACATTCTGGGCTGATGCTGTGAACACAGCAGCATATTTGATTAATAGAGGGCCGTCAGTACCCTTGAAGTTCAAATTGCCCGAAGAAGTATGGACAGGAAAAGAACTCAAGTACTCTCACTTGAGAACCTTTGGCTGTACTGCGTATGTTCATGTTGATCCAGAGAAGAGAGATAAGCTTGATGCTAAGGCTGTGAAATGCTACTTCATAGGCTATGGCTCTGACATGTTCGGGTATAGGTTTTGGGATGAGAAAAATATGAAGATCCTAAGACACTGTGATGTGACCTTTGATGAAAATGTCATGTACAAGGACAGAGAAAAGATAAACTCTGAGACTACGAAGCAAGTGGGAGTTGAATTTGAGTGGCAAGAAAATTCACACAGTGATGGTACAACAGAAGCTCAAGAAACTCCTGATCCTATTGCTGAAGAACCAGACGTGGCTGATCCTATTGCTGAAGAACCAGACGTGGAGCAAGTTGCACCTGAGCAGGTGTTGAGAAGATCATCCAGAACTACCAGAGCACCAGACAGATATTCAACCTCATTACACTATCTGTTGCTGACTGACGAAGGAGAACCAGAGTCCTTTGATGAGGCCCTACAAGTGGAAGATTCAACTAAGTGGGAGCAAGCCATGGATGATGAGATGAGCTCACTTGAAAGGAATAATACGTGGGTGCTGACTAAGTTGCCTACAGGAAAGAGAGCTCTGTTGAACAAATGGGTGTTCAAAATCAAGGTTGAACCAGATGGCAGAAGGAGGTTTAAGGCTCGGTTAGTAGTTAAAGGATATTCACAAAGAAAAGGCATTGATTATGCTGAGATCTTTTCTCCAGTTGTGAAATTAACTACTATCCGAATTCTACTGAGTATTGTTGCATCGGAGAATTTGCACCTTGAGCAAATGGATGTAAAAACGGCATTTTTACATGGAGATCTAGATGAGGAGATCTATATGCAACAACCCGAAGGATTTGCAGCTCCAAGCAAGGAGCACATGGTGTGTAAGCTCAATAAGAGCTTGTATGGACTGAAACAAGCACCGAGACAATGGTACAAGAAGTTTGACTCCTTCATGAGCAAGAGTGGTTTCCACAGAAGTGAAAAGGATCAGTGTTGCTACCTCAAGAAATACACTGATTCTTATGTGTTTCTACTCCTGTATGTGGATGATATACTAATTGCTGGATCAAGTATGAGGGAGATAAACCACCTGAAGGCAAGCTTGTCTTCAGTATTTGAGATGAAAGATTTAGGTGCAGCGAAGCAGATCCTTGGGATGAGGATTTCTCGAGATAGATCTGCTGGCACATTAAATCTATCCCAAGAGCAGTACATTGAGAAGGTGTTGTCCAAATTCAAGATGAATAACGCTAAACCCAGGACTACCCCCTTGGCAAATCATATTAAATTGTCAAAGGGGCAATCTCCCAAGACAGTTGAGGAACGTGAGCACATGGCATCAGTTCCGTACGCTTCTGCAGTTGGGAGTTTGATGTATGCTATGGTCTGCACTAGACCTGACATAACACATGCAGTGGGAGTTGTTAGCAAGTACATGCAAATCCAGGGAAGGAACATTGGGAAGCTGTGAAGTGGCTTCTGAGATATCTGAGAGGTACATCCAATACTACACTTTGTTATGGCAATGGCAAAGTAGTTCTGCAAGGTTTTGTGGATGCTGATCTGAGTGGAGATGTAGACTCCAGCAAGAGCACATCTGGGTATATCTACACTATAGATGGAACAGTAGTGAGTTGGATGTCCAAGCTTCAGAAATGCGTTGCTCTTTCATCTACTGAAGCTGAGTACGTGGCCATAGCTGAAGCTGGAAAGGAGATGATATGGATGACAGACTATCTAGAAGAATTAGGCCGAAAGCAGTGCAAGAAGATCCTTTATACAGATAGTCAGAGTGCCATACAGTTGGTGAAAAACCCAGTCTATCATTCAAGGACAAAACACATTAGAAGACGGTACCATTTCACTCACAGGTTAGTGGAAGAAGGCGATATGTGTTTGGAGAAGATAGAGGGTGCAAAGAATCCAGCAGACATGTTGACAAAATGTGTTGATGTTGGAAAATTAAAGCTATGCAAAGCCCTAATTGGTATGGTGTAGGATCAGTCTCCAAGTGGGAGAATTGTTGAGTTATGGAGTCTGCTCCCTGTATTTATAGCTTGGTCAATGGCTATATCCGGTAAAGCTATATTTGGTAAAGCCATATATGGTGAAGCTATATCCGGTAAAGCTATATATAGTAGATGGTTAAATCTGGTAAAGCTATATTTAGTAGACTGAACCATATATATATCCCGTCCAGTAAAGCTTTGAAATGTACTTTCTATTCTCTGTATTCTCTCTTGTTGTACATACCTGAAGTCATCAATACAAAATCCTTTTAGCCAGAGTTCTCCTTGCAACTTTTCTCTATCCTTTTTTTTTCTTTGTATTCATCTAGATCGAGCGTGTGCGTTGTTGTACGATTCTAACAACTGGTATCGATCCCAACAGATGTGTGATTTGGAAATGGAGATATTACAAAGGTGACTAGAAGGAGGTGACATGTCGGTTACTTAGAGGATGCTTGGGAGAGGAACATAACTATGATTAGAGAAAAGACTTGCTAGAAAAAGGAATACAAAACCCAACTCCCTAATAGATTTTCTTCTCAAAATTCGTTGATACACAATGAGAGTTATTTGCTCGATTTTTTGAGGGTTTGATTCAGAGGATTAAAGAGTTTTGGGGTTTCAATTCAAAGGAAAATCACTAAATCAAGTTTTGCTCCGTTATGATACTCAACCTAGTTTTTCTTTTTCACATCTTCAATTATCCTTCACTAGTTGATGGTTTTGTGTGTTCTTTGTTCCAATCAACTCATCTTCACTATGACTCTTGATTCATGGAAGAAATTGAATCGATTCGTTATGAAAGCCTCCTCACTACAGCTAATTATGAAAACGAGAAAGAAACTTAAATGGTGCTTACCTTTTCTCTTATTCTAGAACTTATTTAAAAAATTTAGAGAAATTTATAGTGGAAATCGAGCAAACTTTGGTGGAAAGTTGAGCATTTCCCAACACGAAATGTAATAGAATGAGTATTTAAACTATTAAAAGGTCGGTGAATTTTTTACGGACAATCTTATTATATATAAAAGTTCAATGGCGCCTGATTGTTTGCCTGATCGTAGAGTAAATCTTTTAGAAGAAAAACTTGGAGTCACTCGATACTCATAGATGGTGATCAAATAACACCTCCATACTCATCAGTTTCTTTCAATAAAATTCTTAAAACCCTCCCAATCCCTCGAGAATTTCATTCATTCCTTCAATTAGTAGATTTTCTTTCCTTCCTTTCAATTGGTGGTATCAGAATGAAGTTTTGATCCTAGGACCTATGGGTTATGGGCCTGTTAGAATCGTACAATAACACACACTCGATCAAGATGAACACAAAGAACAAGAAAGGCAAAATGATCTTGATCACAACGAACAAGAGAGACAAAATGCGAGGAATATTGGCTAAAGGTTTATATTGATAACTTTAGGTATGTACACCAATAGAAAATCCAGGTTAAGCACTGTCTCATGGGTATATATATATATATATATATATATATATATATATATATATATATATAGTCTTAACGGATATAACCACCTATTATATATAAATATCTACTATATATAAATATCTACTCTATATTCTTTACGAGCTTTTTAGTAGAAATAGTCGTTTACTCTGTATTTTCCACATGTAGTTTTACTAACTATAACAATTGAATAATTTATAAATGGCAGTAGGCTCTATATCCAAAAATTCTCCGGAGACTGATCCAGTCAACCAAGAATTTCATTCTCAAACGACATTTTCACTGCACCAAATTGAGGCTTTGCACAACCTCAATGTTCCAACGTCAACACATTTTGCCAACATGTTTGTTAGATTCTTTTCACTCCTTATCTTCTCCAAACACATATCATCTTCCACTAACCTGCGAGTGAAATGATATTGCCTTCTGTATTTTGTCTTTGAATGATAGACCGGGTTCCTCACCAACTGTATGACACTTTAACTATCTATATAAAGAATTTTCTCGTGCTGCTTCTTGTCCAATTCTTCTAAATACTCTGTTATCCATATCATCTCCTTTACAGCTTCAGCTATTGCCACCTTCTCAGCCTCATTAGATGTAAGAGCAACACATTTCTGAAGCTTAGACATCTCATCATCCATGACTTGCTCTCACTTTGTTGTATCCTCCAACTGTAGGGCATCACCAAGGGAATCTGATTCCTCTTCATCAGCCAGCAACAGATAATGTAATGAAGGTGAATTCATGTAACGCCCCTAATTCTCTATAACCTAATTAGTGACGTCACCCATGCATACATATCTCATTAAGCGGAAGCTCATCATAAATAACCTTGAGAGAGTCTTTCATAAATATTCATGAATCCAAAACAAAACCTAAACTCCGAAAATAAACCTTCAATACTGAATTCAAAATAAATCCAACTAAAACAATACTCAATGCTATAACTTAAAACAGTCTAATAAAAGTAAACTCCTAAAAATATCATGTCTCCAACTTCCATGGTGGCCTCAGCTCCGCCGTCAACCGTACATTTGACACTCTCTTACAAACATGTACAACCAACCATGCTTGTGACAAGCCATCTTAGCTCACTTGTAGGGTGTGTGTAGTCTTTAACCATGTGGTTGTGGGTTAGATCCCCGGCTTACTCATCATCACTTTTTTCTGCCTCAATCCCGTTGGCCATGTAGTTGTCCAAGGTCGGGGCTACCCCTTATATGTACCAGCTCCAATGACTATCCACATGATTAACACCCATCTACAGGACGGATCCACCATGCAGGGTAATCCATTTAAACTATCAAGTCACACATCATCCTTAAGAAGTCTCATGCCTAGCTTAACGGTATCGTACTAGAGCATAACGACATTGTACTAGAGCGGAAAGGTATTGTACATGTGTTAACTTGCTCGTCATCTCTATGATGGTTTGACAGTCTTAACATGGATTCACATTTTGAAGTTCCTCTGTTTTGACTCATCGAGTTTGGATCGATCAAGAGTACTAGAGCCATATCCTTAGATCATCTCACAATTCTAATGCACTCTGTCTACTGGAGACATTCCATCATAAGTCATCGTCTAGCCAAATTGATGCTTTCACTCTCCTCCGAAATTTCTTCTATTACTTATTTTCTATAGAGAGGATCAGAGATTGAACCACTTGGATTCAATGTACAATCAATCATGCATACAGTCATACATGCTCAACGGGATGATGATATCCATAAAGTACCTAGAACGTAGATATATATTTTCTTATCCTCTGATTTAGCACGATTATGTACTAGTAGTAGAAATACAATCCATTACATCACTCGAAAGGGAGGGGAAGTAACGCTCATGTATCCATTACTCACAAAGAGTAACTATGCAACATGGTCGATTTAACTTATAGGCACATACAGGATGAAAAAATGTTTAAATTCTAAGTATGTTATAGGATCGATAAACATGTATGTTAACTTCTAAGTCAGGATCCTAATGAAAGTTGGATCCTTCCCTCAAAGTTCCTCCCTTTTCATATTGTCAATTACAGGATCATAATTTTTTTCAAACGGATACCGCTTTCGAATTTCCTATCTTACCTTTTCTAATAAGCTCTATTTCAATGTTTGCAATCTAGAACATCGTATAGGATCATCGCATAAACAGACTACTTTGCTTGCTTTCTAACAAGTGTGTCTTAAGAAAAAATGTTCGATTTGCCATGAAGCTGACGAAAATCATCACTAGCATCTGTTCGTTACGTGACAAAGTGAAAAAGATCTTCATGTCAAGAAGTTCCTTAGAGATGTTCTCTCGAGATTCATGCAGATTGTTACCTCCATCGAGAAAATTAAAGACCTTAAGAACATGTCGGTTAAGGTGGTCGTTAGTCGTCTTAAGGTCCATGAGGAGAGACTTCATGGCTATGAAGATAAAGATGAGGAGAAGCATGTCTTACTCACACACGAGGAGTGACTCGCACGAACAAAAAAAAAATGTGGTTGCTTCTTCATTTTTAGGTACGAAGGGACATGGCAACCACAAAAAGGAAAGTAAAGGTTGTGGGCGTGGTCGCAAACGTGGCACAGAGGAGCCGTAAAAATATCTCACAAACCCATGACGATATGATTCACTAGAAGAATAAGAGCATGATTAAGTATTACTCTGGTAAAAAATATAAGTATATGAGTTAGAATACTGCAACAAGAAGTGCAGTGAGGAGGAACCTGTTCGTAGATGGAGAAGACCAAGTGAAGGCCAAGGTGGGTCTCGTCTTGACGACTCATGTTTGAGGAATAAACAAGCAAACTTCTAATTCTTTCCAAGTTTCTCATTCTAATCTAAGGAGATCAATGTTTTGTGTTTGATTCATGTTTATATATTTAATTTTGCACGTCCGGTAAATAGATTGATAATGTGTGATAAGAGCTAATTCCTTTAAGTTCCCTATTGAAACAGAGAAAGCCGATCTAGTACTATTAGAATACTCTCCCCTAGAAGACTCTCCCGTCCTTCTGATGGGACTAGGGAAGACGGCTGGATTATATATAGAGCTAGGGTCAGATCGAAGGGTTGTCCATTGGGATTGGGCATGGACGAGCACTTCAGGCATAGTTAGGAGGATGGTCTAAATCGTTGCTCAATCCTGGTCTTTCCCCTTCTAAGTAAGGAGTCCTCGCTTCTCTTTATGTTGTCTTTCTTAGCTTTCCTTTAAGCCCCCCAAGAACCATGTCTCTACGGTCACAACGTGGAGTGCTTCTCTTTATGTTGTTCCTTTAAGCCCCCCAAGAACCATGTCTCTACGGTCACAACGTGTGCTTCTCTTTATGTTGTCTTTCTTTGCTTTCCTTTAAGCCCCCCAAGAACCATGTCTCTACGGTCACAACGTGGAGTGCTTCTCTTTATGTTGTCTTTCTTAGCTTTCCTTTAAGCCCCCCAAGAACCATGTCTCTACGGTCACAACATGGAGTTCTGACCACTACATTATAGCCATTTCAATATGTTGCCCAGGGTCTCCACGGCCACAACGGACATTCATCACTTTCATGATTAAGGATAAACCAACAAACTTCAAATTTGCTCGTTGGTAGCTATAAAAAGTAGATGTGGCTGCTGGGATTCGAGCCCAGGTTTCCACGGCCACAACGGTTGTGGAATTCTCACCACTAAACTACAGCCACTTGGATATTTAGCCGACATTCATCCCTTTCATGATTAAGGATAAACCAACAAACTTCAAATTTGCTCGTTGGTAGCTATAAAAGGTAGATGTGGCTGCTGGGATTCAAGCCCAGGTCTCCACGGCCACAACGTGGAATTCTCACCACTAAACTACAGCCACTTGGATATTTAGCCAACATTCATCACTTTCATGATTAAGGATAAACCAACAAACTTCAAATTTGCTCGTTGATAGCTATAAAAGGTAGATGTGGCTGCTGGGATTCGAGCCCAAGTCTCCACGGCCACAACGTGGAATTCTCACCACTAAACTACAACCACTTGGATATTTAACCGACATTTATCACTTTCATGACTAAGGATAAACCAAAAAACTTCAAATTTGCCCGTTTGTAGCTAAAAAAAGTAGATGATATTGGTTGACATTTGGTTGTATTTGTAAACGAAAGCTTTCTTCAGATACAACCGAGCGATTGCCTCATCACGTATCGTTAAGATCCTATCAATAGTCTTTCTCTAGATCTTTTGATCCAGTACCCTAAAATTTTATCCTTTGACTCAATCAATGCCTCCACAACATTGGGGTTAGTCATCTTTCAATCCAACCCAAGTGGGTGATACTTACGGAAGTCCCTCAAGGATCTAGACTCTCTTGACATGCTGACATTGTCTTTTGTCGTTTCAATTTCCCTTATTTGTTGTAACAACATGAATCAGAGATGGCAGGGTGTGTGGACAATAAGACCACCTACTTTCTAGGTTCCTCCCTATATGAAGAACTAGTGTGTGGGATCAGACTCTATCTAAGCCCTTCGTTCGAAACCCCAATCATGCTTTGTCTCTCTCCTAGTGCTTGAAGCCATAATCTATCATAATGGAACAAAATATAAGAAGATATTCAAGCACAATCAAGGTATCTTAGCATCACAAAAAAACATGCATCAATTTCATGGGCACTAAGTGATGCTACTTGTTACTCATGCTCTGACTTACATACATGGTTGTGATAAGTCATCTTAGCTCAGTGATAAAGCGTGTGACTTTTAACCACATGGTTGCGGGTTTGATCCCTACAAATGCGGCTATAAATTAAATAGATACAAAGGACCCAATGACTCTTTATCTCGAGAATAGTCTTGAAGACATATCAATATGTACCAATCTAATGAAAATATGGGTACGACATAGAGTATATAAATATACCCAGTAACCTCAACTCATTTGTAGCCCTTCATCACATCATAAATGTACCTAGTAATCTCAACTCATTTGTAGCCCTTTATCACATCCTTAACCTAGCAAGACACACGGTTTACTCATCATCACTTTTTTCCTGCCTCCTTAACCTAGCAAGACACACGGTTTACTCATCATCACTTTTTTCCTGCCTCCTTAACCTAGCAAGACACACGGTTTACTCATCATTATTTTTTTCCTGCCTCCTTAACCTAGCAAGACACACGGTTTACTCATCATCACTTTTTTCCTGCCTCCTTAACCTAGCAAGACACACGGTTACTCATCATCACTTTTTTCTTGCCTCCACGAACTCTCTCTAACAAGTGGGCACAACATGTACTACCATAGCTGAAAAGAACCCAATGACTCTTTATTTGAGAATTGTCTCCGTCTTAGCTCAATGGTAGAGCGTGTGACTTTTAACCACATAGTCGTGGGTTTTTGCAAAAGAACTTAATGACTCCTTATCTCGAGACACGACGATTTACTCTCATCGTCACATATTTTCAGCCTCAAATAACTGTCTGTAACATGTGATGGTAACATGTGCTACCATTGTTGTGACAAGCTATCTTAGCTCAGTGGTAGAGCGCGTGGCTTTTAACCACGTGGTCGTGGGTTCGATCCCCACAGCATAGCCACAACGTGGAATTCTTACCACTAAACTACGACCACTTTGATATTTAACCAAACATTCATCATAATATAGACTCTTGGGGCTCATTTATCAACTCATTGGCATGTGTCCAATCTAATGGTTGTGAACTCTATTCCAGGTGGAACAAGGACCACATTAAACGATTACAAATGTCATACTTATGAATGTCAAATGTGGCTGCTCGGATTCGAGCCCAAGTCTCTACAACCACGACGTCAAATTCTCACCACTAAACTATAGCCATTCGATATGTTGCCCATCATTCTTCATAATCTACAACAGATAATCATTGAGTTGTGAACTCTATTCAAGGTGAAACAAGGACCATACCGAACCATTACGAATGTCATACCAGCGGTTGTAGCTAAAAGCATAACAATGTTTCATGTCTGATCACTTTATTAAAATTTATGTTTCTATGTTTCATCTTATGTTATTGAGAATTAGAAAATAAATCTCAAATGTGGGTGCATGGATTCAAGCCCCGGTCTCCACAGCCACAACAATGTGGAATTCTCACCACTAAACTACAGCCATTTCGATAGGTTGCAAATCATTCTTCATAATTTACAACTCATCATTAGAAACGCATGTGTCTAATCCAATAAGAAAATAGAGGGTTGGGTTGTGAACTCTATTCGAGGTAGAACAAGAAGCATACCGGACCATTATGAATGTCATACCATCGGTTGTAGCTAAAAGAAAAACAATGTTTCATGTGTGATGGCTTTGTTAAAACTTATGTGTCTATGTTTCATCCTTATGTTATTGAAAATTAGAAAACAAACCTCAAATGTGGGTGCATGGATTCAAGCCCAGGTCTCCACGGGCGCAACAACGTGGTATTCTCACCACTAAACTACAGCTGCGATATTTAGCCCACTAGGGTTGAAGTAGTCCATACCACCAGACCATTATGAATTTCATACTTGTGTTGTAGCTAAAAAGCAAAACAATGTTATGTGTGTGGCGGTTGGGTTGTGAACTCTATTCGAGGTGGAACACGGATGTCTATGTTTCATCCTTGTACTATTGAGAATTAGAAAACAAATGTCAAATGTCTCTCGAACTCATCGTTAAACTAGGATTCAAGCCCAAGTCTCCATGGCAACAATGTGGAATTCTCACCACTAAACTACTACAGCCCCTTGGATATTTAACCGTCACATCATTTTCATGATTAAAGATAAACAAAAAAATATCTAATTTGCTTCACCAGTTTGTTCATAAAAGCTCGTAGTAGTTTTGAGTAATGTTAAATGTTTCAATGGTTTGTCTCCACGACCACAACGTAAAATTCTCACCACTAAACTACAACCACTTGGATATTTAGACACCGTTCATCATTTTCGTGATTAAGGATAAACCAACAAACTTCTAATTTTCTCGACGGGTTTGCTCATGAGAGCCGAGTTATGTTAATATGGTTGAATGGTTTGTAGCCAAAAAAGCAAATGGGTTGATAAACGGTTAAGCATAAACTAGCAAACCCTTTATTGTTTCCTTCTAAAGTAACATGATCATAACATAAATAAAAAATAAAAAATAAAAAAACTCATTGAGACCAAAACTTGTAATCTTCACCACTAAACTACTATATCTACTTTGATATTTAGCAGATTAAAGATAAGCTACCAAACCTCTAATTATCTCCACATTATATTGTTCGTTAAAATAATGAAAAACAAATGTGGTTGTTGGGATTCGAGCTCAGGTTTTAGACAACAAGCTTCCATGCCCACAACATGAAATTCTCACCATTAAACTACAACTAAATTGATATTTAATTCATCATTCATCATAATCTAGTCTCTTGGGGCTCATCTATCAACTCATCATTCAATATCGATGTTGATCTCGTCTTGATGGTTCGTGATTAAGGATACCCTAGCTAAACCTCATGCTATTTATCAAAATAAACCCCCCGACCTAATCTGTCTTTAACGTATAGGAACCATACTGACCTCGGATGGTAAAACTAAGGGCAGAAACAGCTTCAAAAGGGCCAAAAACCTTGGAATCGATATATTATAGTGATACCTTGCCGCTAAGCCTAGCTGCCGAACCGGCCAACTAAGCCGCCAAGTCGAGCTGTGGGAATTGACGGAACCGAGCCGATTTCGTACACGTGCGAGCCGACCCGCACTGTGTACGCGTGCGAAGCTGCCGAAGCTGCTGGGTGTGCGTTTGCAGCTCGACCCTATTCCAAAAACCTTGCCTTCCTTACCCGACAAGCGACGAAACTCTAGTTTCCGCCTTCCCGATTCCAGTGACGCGCCGACAATCCCACAACGTCCTCAACACCGATTTCCGACGGCCAGCCTTCTTTGACACAATGATCCCAACATCAATGCCTTACTTCTACTCGATTCTTCCTCCGAAGAGTAACCCCAACGTTCCGGAGGAAAGTTTGTAGAGGATCCCTGGATCCTTTTCAAGGGATGTAAAAGGTTGGGCATAGGAATATAAAACTAATCTCAAGACATTTACCAATAAGGCATACTAGGGTTTCTAGGATAAGAAAATTTAGAGAAATAGGAATGTTTCTCTTAGGTAATAAAAGTCTCGCAGTAAATCCCTCGATTTACGGGGAGATTACATTTAATTATTTATTCTCTTTTTATTTGATTTTATTTTATTCCATAAACCCAAACCGTTACAATTTCTAATAACTTCTTCGTTTAAAATTGCACCTTTTCGACGGGAATAAATGCATAACATAATATCTTGTCCTTTACAGAAATAAAAATAAAATCTTAACCAGATAAGGCAAAAATGGAAAATCTGAATCGTTACAATACATATCTTCGTAAATGAAAGTTCTAGATGATCTTTTCAACACCTGCTGTCACTTGCTCCACCTCTGGTTCCTCAGCAACCGTCTAAGGAGTTTCTTGAGTATCTGCTCATCACTAGGTAAATCTTTCAACAACTCAACCTCAACTCTCACTTGCTTCGTTGTCTTAGAATCTTTCTTCTTTTTGTTCTTATACATGACATTTCATGAAAGGTCACGTCACAATGTCTCAGAACATTTCTATTCTTGGCATCCCAAAACCTGTACTCAAACATGTAAGGCCCATAGCCTATGAAGTAGCACTTCACAGCCTCAACGTGAAGTTTGTCATTCTTCTCTAGATCAATACGAACATACGCAATACAATTAAAAGTTCTCAAGTGATAGTACTTGAGTTCTTTTCCTATCTATACTTCTTCTGGCAACTTGAACTCCAAGGTTACTGACGACCCTCTATTATTCAAGTAGACTGCTATATTTACGGCATCAACCCAAAATGTATTTGGCAATCAAGAATGAATTCTCTTACTCCTTGTTCCCTCATTCAATGTTCAATTTATTCTTTCAACAACATCAATTTGTCTTGCTTTACTCTGAATTGCCTTCGTTAATCTAATTCTTTGAGTTGCACAAAATGCTTTGAATTATGACTTGTTGTACTTTCCTCTATTGTTAGACCTCAGACATTTAATCTTCAAGCCGATTTGATTTTCAACTTCAACTTTCCACTTCCAGAATTAGCAAACACATCTGACTTGTGTTTCAGGAAATAAATGCACACCTTACTGCTGAAATTATTGATCAAGGTGACGTAGAACTTTGATCCGCCAAGGGATAAAACTGGAGATGGTTCCCAAATGTCTATATTGACTATTTCTAACCATACTATCTTCAATTCTCTGGTAATCTTTGTGAAACTAGCTCGTTTTTGTTTGCTCATAATGTAGTTCTCATAAGAACCCATATCAACAAATTTCAGACCTTCTAAAACTCCTTTCGCACCAGCATCTTAATTTCTTTGGTGCTCACATGTCCAAGTCTATTATTCCATATACTTGAATTTGAAGCACTCTTAGCAACAACAACCATGTTCATATACCCTGCAGTGGTGTATAAGTTTCCAGATTTTATGCCACGTGCTACCACCATAGCACCCTTCAAAATCTTCCATGAACTCTTCCAAAACTCTGTTGCATAACCTGTGCTATCCAATTGACCAATAGAGATCAGGTTCTTCGTGAGACATAAATTATATCTGACATCCTTTAATGTCCACTGATTTTCTGTCGGAGTTTTTATGCGGACATCCCCTTTTCCTTCAATCTCAAAATCTTTGTTGTCGCAAGATACACCTTCTCAGAATTTCCAGACTTGAAATTTCCAAAGAGCTCTTCCAAAGAGCTCTTAATTTGGAGATGAATGAAAAGATGCACCTAAATCCAAAATCCAGGATTCAATCAGACTGTACGCGCTGAGGATTAGAGCATCCCTAATGTCTTAAGCTGAATTTATAGAATCATCATCATCTTCTGGTTTGTGATCATGCTTCCTCTTTGGTCTTATACAATTGTCTGAAAGTGACATTTTTCTCCACAACTCCAACACATTACATTTGGTCTGTTTTAAAAATTTTCCCAGTTCTTTGATTTTGATCGATTTTTTTGACACTTCATTTACTTCTTTCCGTTTGGTCAACACTGAGAGCACCACTAGATGAATTCTCAATTTCTCGTTTTCGAATACTTTCGCTGAGAAATATATCTCAAATTTCATCGAACATCAGTTTCTCATATCCTCGAGAACTACTAATTGCGGCAACTACTGTATCCCACGACTCGTGTAAAGATGGCATCAAAATCAATGCTTTAATTTCACTTTCGAAATTAATTTCCACAAAACTCAATTGGCTTACAATCATATTGAATTCATTTATATGATCCGCAAGAGATCCACCTTTCATACATTTGAAGATTGAACAATTTTCGCATCAAATACACCTTGTTCATAGTCGACGATTTTTCGTACATATTTGACAGTGCCTTCAATAGATTTGACGCGTGAATGGCCAATGTCAACAAAATCAATCTGGGAGCCTCACGATTCTTGAGCTTCCACTGTTCCATGGTCAGGTATCCGACTTCACCCCCAATAGGGGTTCGTGAAGATATTTCTGGTACAAATTATCTTCAATTTGCATCTTTCAAATACCGAAATCGAATCCAGCAAACTTTTCAATTCCAATCTTTGAACTATGGGCATGATATAGAGTATATAAATATATCTAGTAGGCACAACTCATTTGTAGGCTTTCATCACATCCTTGACCTAACAAGACACCACGGTTTACTCATCATCACTTTGTTGTGCCTAAAAAAACTCTCTCTAACAAGTGGGGACAACATGTGCTACAATTGTTTTGATAAGCAGTCTTAGCTCAGTGATAGAGCACGTGGATTTTAACCACGTGGTCGTGGATTCGATCCCCATGGATTGTGCTATATAAATTAAAAATATCTGCAAAGAACCCAACGACTCTTTGTCTCGAGAATAGTCTTTAGGACTATCAATATATACCACCAACCTAATACAAAATATGGGTATAAAAATATACTCAATAAGCAATACTCATTTAAATAACTCTATCTAACAAGTGGGGACTGATGGTGTTAATATAATACATGCGGAAGCAATTTGGATCTTAGGCACTTTTAGAACATCAATTATAGTAAATAACTAGCATGTTCATAAGTATTAAAACTTAATGAGTTTGAATACTAACCTTTTGTAGTTCAAACTTCTTTTTCCTCACGAACCGGTTTCGAACCACCACTAGTGTCTTCTCCACTATCCTCTGACCTTAGAACGGGATTGTGGAATCCGGTGAGTGACTAAAATTGGGAGGGATTTTGTATATATGAAGAGAGTGTTTGTGAGAGGTTTTTCTCAAGGTTTTTCACCAAGAAGAAGAAGACCTTTCATGCACCATGATCACTCTATTTAAAGAGTCATGCTTGCATGATCACTCTATTTGAGATCACCAAATTTTGACACTTAAAATTCCACTCAAATGTTTGGGATTATGTGGCAAGCATGCATGTTTGAGTTCACCAAATTTTGACACTCAAAATTCCACTCAAACTTGTGGGGTTTATTTGGCAAGCATGCTAGTTTGGTTAAACCAAATTTTGACACCTCAAAATTCCACTAACATGGATTTTTCCATTAAATGAAGTCAACATTTTGACTTTCTTCATTTTAATTCAACAATTAATTTGAATAATGAATTTCAAATTAAAGTAACATTAAATGATTAATTAAATTATTTAATTAATATTTAATATTAATTCAAATGCCAATCCCAACCAATTCCGACACATAATTGATTAAGATATTTAAATCTTATTTAAATATCTCAGATTCTCTCCTTTTGTTTAATTCGTAAATAAAACAAAAATGCGGTTAAATATATCGTATATATGTAGCGCATATTCCCTAATTTGAATTCGAACACTTCGAACTCACTCGTCACACTGTTCTATGGTTTAGTCCGATATGAGCTAGCAGAGGGACCTAATGGACCTATAGATCATGAGCTCCAACGATCCAAGATTAACCGGCTAAACTCATTAACCATGTTAACCAACATTCGTTAACTACTAGGACACTCCACTATAGCCTAGTAGTTGCACTCCCCTCACTATAGATATATTTCTGTCCATTTTATATAACCATGATTAGTAAGTCGATCCTTCACAGGTTGTTCGTAACTAGAGTTGGGTCAATTTACCGTTTTACCCCTAAAGTTACTTCTTGTTCCTTATATCTCACTGATCCTCTAATGAACAATTGGTTTGTGGTCCAACTAGTAAACCGAATCCCTCTCAGGCCAATGAGAGGGTGGGGCCCCTTGTTCAAGACCTGGAGTCAGTGCTTAAGGGAACTACCTTTCTTCTATCCCTAAAAGTGGGTAGGAGTGAATTCCATCTTTCACCCCACGTCCTCAGCCATTCACCCAGTCTTACCCCTGAAATGGGAGGCCTATTGAGTCGGCAAACTAGAGCCACTCTCACCCATGCAAATCTAAGGATAATTCCGAATAAACAGGAGTTCATGGTTAGCTCAGGATTAAAACCGAGTTACCTAGGTTATCAAATGAAAAGAAAATCAGTCTCAACAGTAAACGACATTATAAAGTGAGAGTGGTTTTCTTCATGGTCCGATCTTATGCAATACTCATTGCATAGGATGCCCCCACTCACATGCCTCCACATGTACAATTTAGTGATCGCATTCTTTATATCATATACAAAAGTGGGCTGCATCCATAGTGTCCCCAGAATAAGGTACTCAGCCTTATCCTTATACTATAAATCATTTTGACTATATACTTGAACTTGATCCACTCTTATGTCTCTACATATAGTTCAAGTAATCATACTATAGCTAGAGTGTTCTTAGTTTATTGGATTGAGATTAATGATCGTAAAGTTCACTTTATTCAATAACAATCTTTACTGAATAAACAACAATAATAACTTTATTGAAAATAGAATATGTTTTTGTTTACAAACTATGAGTTTTAGGACATAAAACCCAACAGGGACAACACATGCTAGCAAGGTTGTGACAAGCCATCTTAGCTCAGTGGTAGAGCACATGGCTTTTAACCACGTGGTCGTGAGTTCGATCCCCACAGATGGCGCTTTGTCCATCATTGGCCTAGCAAAGGCCCCATGGTTCACGCTCATCATCACTTTTTTCTGCCTCAAATAACTCTATCTAACAGGTGGGGAAAACATGTGCTACCATGGTTGTGACAAGCCATCTCAGCTTGGTGGTAGAGCGGGTTGCTTTTATCCACGTGGTGGTGGGTTTGATTGATCCCGACATATAGCGCTAGAAATTAAACAACTACAAATACTCATTGTGTAGGCTCTTGCATCATTTTTCTAGCAAATACACCCCAATTTACTCTCATGTGTCACTTTTTTTCTGCCTCAAATAACTCTTTCTAACAAGTGGGACAACATGTGCTATTAGGGTTGTTACAAGCCATCTTTAGCTCTATCTGACTGAGTGACTTTTAACCATGTGGCCGTGTGTTCAATCCCTTTAGTTGGCGCTATAAATTAAACTCAATGACTAGTCTTTAGAAGAATATACCGAGCAAGCAATTATCATTTGAAGGCCTACAAGATTTACTCTCATTGATATGTTTTTTTTTTTTTTTTTTTTTTGCCTCAAATAAGTCTCTCTAACAAGTGGGTTGTTTTTATTTCAAGAATGATGTTGTATGATTTTAACTCATGTGAAATTTTATCAATTTTTTTTTTCTTCTATTATTGCCTTGTTCTTTTAGTCATGGTTTGAGATTTAAAACCTTAAAAATCGAGTTGTAACAGGTTTTGATATTAGCTGGCAATTGGTTGTATTTGTAGACGAAAGCTTCCTTCAGATACAACTGAATGATTGACTCATCACCTATCGTTAAGATCTTGTCGGTAGTCTTTCTCTAGATCTTTTGATCCAGTCTTGTTTCCTAAAATTGTATCCTTCGACTCAATCGATGCCTCCAGAACATTGGGGTTAGTCGTCTTTCAATCCAATCCAAGCGGGTGATACTTACAGAAGTCCCTGAGGTACCTAGGCTCTCTTGACTTGCTAACATTGTTTTTGTCGTATCAGTTCTCCACATTTGTTGTAGCAACATGAATCAGAGACCGTAGGGTCTCCATGGACATCATCACCATATGGGAGGACAAAATATAAGAAGATATTAAAGCACAATCAAGCTATCTTAGCGTCACAAAAAACATGCATCAATTTCAGGGGTACTAAGTGATGCTACTAGTTACTCAAGCTATGACTTACATACGTGATTGTGAAAAGCCATCTTAGCTCAGTGATAGAGCGTGTGACTTTTAAGGACATGGTCACAGGTTTGATCCCCACAAATGGTGCTATAAATTAAATAGTCTGGAAGACATATCAACATATACCAATCTAATAAAAAATATGGGTATGATATAGAGTATATAAATATACCTAGTAACCTCAAACTCATTTGTAGGCTTTCATCACATTCTTAACCTAGCTCCTAGCAAGACAAACAGTTTACTCATCATTCTTTTTTCTGCCTCACGAACTCTCTCTAACAAGTGGGCACAACATGTGCTACCATTGCTGTGACAAGCCATCTTAGCTCAATGGTAGAGAGCGTGGATTTTAACCATGTGGTTGTGGGTTTGATCCCCATAGATTGCACTATAAATTATAAATAGCTGTAAAAGAACTCAATGACTAATCTTTTAGAACATTGAGATCTAATGACACTTTTTTTTTTTTTTTTTTTTTTTTTTTTTTTTTTTTTTTTTTTTTTGTCTTAAATAACTCTCTCTAACAAGTGGAGAAAACATGTGCTACCAGGGTTGTGACAAGCCATCCTAACTCAGTGGTAGAGCACGTGGTTAACCACGTGGTTGTGGGTTCAATCCCCACAAATGGCGCACTTACCCAGTAAGAAAATACCTCATTTTTCTGCCTCAATCCCGTTGGCCATGTAGTTGTCCAAGGTCGGGGCTACCCCTTATATGTACCATTATTAATGTCATACCAGTGGTTGTAGCTAAAAGATGAACAATATCCCGTTGGCCATGTAGTTGTCCAAGGTCGGGGCTACCCCTTATATGTACCATTATTAATGTCATACCAGTGGTTGTAGCTAAAAGATGAACAATATTTCATGTCGGATGGATTTATTAAAATTTATGTGTCTATGTTTCATCCTTATGAGAGAATTAGAAAACAAATCTCAAATGTGGGTGTATGGATTCAAGCCCAAGTCTCCACGACCACAACGTGGATTTCTCACCACTTACAACTAATTATTTTGGGTTGTGAACTCTATTCGAGGTGGAATAAGGACCATACAGACCATACGATATCATTACGAATGTCATATTGCAGGTGGAATACTCACCACTTACAACTAATTATTTTGGGTTGGTAACTCTATTCGAAGTGGAATAAGGACCATACAGACCATACGATACCATTACGAATGTCATATTACAGGTGGAATAAGGACCATATAGACCATACGGTACCATTACGAATGTCTTGTCATCTAGCAGTTGTAGCTGAGAAAAACAATGTTTCATGTCTGCTTTATTAAAATTTGTGTCTATGTTTCATCCTTGGTGCATGGATTCAAGCTCAACAAGGTGGATATATATTAAGACATGTGTTATTGAAATTTAGAAAACAAATATTCGAGGTGGAATAAGGACCATACAGTACCATTACGAATGTCTTGTCATATTACTGTTGTAGCTAAGAAAAACAATGTCAAATGTGAGATTTGAGCCCAGGTCTCCACGGCCAAAATGTAAAATTCTCACAACTAAACTACAACCACTTGGATATTTAGCCATCATTCATCACTTTCATGATTAAGGATAAACAAAAAAAACTTCTAATTTGCTTCACGAGTTAGTTCATAAAAGTGTAGATGATGTGGCTACTGGGATTCAAGCCCACGTCTCCACAGCCACAACGTGAAATTTTCACCACTAAACTATAGCCACCTAGATATTTAGCCAACATTCATCACTTTCATGATTAAGGATAAACCAACAAACTTCAAATTTGCCCGTTGGTAGCTATAAAAGGTAGATGTGGCTGCTGGGATTCGAGCCCAGGTCTCCACGGCCACAACGTGGAATTCTCACCACTAAACTACAACCACTTGGATATTTAGCCGACATTCATCACTTTCATGACTAAGGATAAACCAACAAACTTCAAATTTGCCCGTTTGTAGCTAAAAAAAGTAGATGATATTGGTTGACATTTGGTTGTATTTGTAAACGAAAGCTTCCTTCAGATACAACCCAGCGATTGACTCATCACGTATCGTTAAGATCCTATCAATAGTCTTTCTCTAGATCTTTTGATCCAGTACTCTAAAATTTTATCCTTTGACTCAATCAATGCCTCACAACATTGGGGTTAGTCATCTTTCAATCCAACCCAAGTGGGTGATACTTACAGAAGTCCCTCAAGGATCTAGACTCTCTTGACATGCTGACATTGTCTTTTGTCGTTTCAATTTCCCTTATTTGTTGTAACAACATGAATCAGAGATGGCAGGGTGTGTGGACAATAAGACCACCTACTTTCTAGATTCCTCCCTATATGAAGAACTCGTGTGTGGGATCAGACTCTATCTAAGCCCTTCGTCCGAAACCCCAATCATGCTTTGTCTCTCTCCTAGTGCTTGAAGCCATAATCTATCATAATGGAACAAAATATAAGAAGATATTCAAGCCATCAATTTCATGGGCACTAAGTGATGCTACTTGTTACTCATGCTCTGACTTACATACATGGTTGTGACAAGTCATCTTAGCTCAGTGATAAAGCGTGTAACTTTTAACTACATGGTTGCCGGTTTGATCCCCACAAATGCGGCTATAAATTAAATAGATACAAAGGACCCAATGACTCTTTATCTCGAGAATAGTCTTGAAGACATATCAATATATACCAATCTAATAAAAATATGGGTACGACATAGAGTATATAAATATACCCAGTAACCTCAACTCATTTGTAGCCCTTCATCACATCATAAATGTACCCAGTAATCTCAACTCATTTGTAGCCCTTTATCACATCCTTAACCTAGCAAGACACACGGTTTACTCATCATCACTTTTTTCCTGCCTCCTTAACCTAGCAAGACACACGGTTTACTCATCATCACTTTTTTCCTGCCTCCACGAACTCTCTCTAACAAGTGGGCACAACATGTACTACCACAGCTGAAAAGAACCCAATGACTCTTTATTTGAGAATTGTCTCCGTCTTAGCTCAATGGTAGAGCGTGTGACTTTTAACCACATAGTTGTGGGTTTTTGCAAAAGAACTTAATGACTCCTTATCTCGAGACACGACGATTTACTCTCATCGTCACATTTTTTTCAGCCTCAAATAACTGTCTGTAACATGTGATGGGAACATGTGCTACCATTGTTATGACAAGCCATCTTAGCTCAGTGGTAGAGCGTGTGGCTTTTAACCACGTGGTCGTGGGTTCGATCCCCACAGATGGCGCGTAAATTATATAAATAGTTTCAAACAACTCAATGAGACTAGTCTTCGTAAATACTCATTTTTTTGTGAAGGCTTGATATCTACTCTCACCGTCATTTTTTTTTTTATTTTTTTTTCCTCTTCGTAAGTACATGTTTCCTAACAAGTGGGAACATGTACTACTATAGTTGTGACAAGTCATCTTACCTCAGTGGCAGAGCATGTGGCTTTTAACCATGTGGTCGTGGGTTCAATCCCCACAGATGGTGCAACCATACCTAGTTTTAATTCTCTCTTGCACGTGGGGACAACATGTGCTTCCATATGTGACAAAGCGAGATGGTGCAACCATACCTAGTTTTAACTCTCTCTTGCACGTGGGGACAACAAAAAAAACTCAATGACTAGTCCTTATAACATACTAATAAGCAAATACTCACTCTTTCATAACTCTCTCTATGGGGATAACATGTGCTACCTTTGCTGTGACAAGCCACCTTAGCTAGTAGTAGAGCGTGTGGCTTTTAACCACGTGGTCGTGGGTTTGACCCCCACAGATGGCGCAACATACCCAGTAAGAAGATACTTATTTAACTCTCGAAAGGGTAACTATGCATCCCTTAACTTTGGAAAGGGAGGGGAATATAACGTTCATGTATCCCGTATGTTGCAACATGGTCCATAAACATGCATGTTAACTGGGCACCAAACAGTGCCCATCTTGACGGATATGGTTAAGATAAGCTAACAAACCCTATAATTCTTACGACCAAGGGGCTCGTTGACCTTATTTTGATCGTTCATGATTAAGGGTAAGTTAGCAAACCCCTGGATATTCCCACATTATAATTTTCATATCATACATCAATACAATACTTCGAGATGGAACAAGGACAATACTGGATGACGATTAAAAATGTCTTACTTACGAATGTCAAATGTGGCTGCTCGAATTCGAGCCTAAGTCTCTACGGCCACAACGTGGAGTTCTCACCACTAAACTATACTATAGACATTTTGATATGTTGCTCATCATTCTTCATAATCTACAACTAATCATGAGAAAGACGTGTAAGATACAATCAAATGTTGGTGCATGGATTCAAGCCGAGGTCTCCATGATCACAACAACATGTTATTCTCACCACTAAACTACAACCACTTCGATATTTAGCGGATTAGGGTTGAATTCGAGCCTAAGTCTCTACGGCCACAATGTGGAGTTCTCACCACTAAACAATACTATAGACATTTCGATATGTTGCTCATCATTCTTCATAATCTACAACTAATCATGAGAAAGACTGTAAGATACAATCAAATGTTGGTGCATGGATTCAAGCCGAGGTCTCCTGATCACAACAACATGTTATTCTCACCACTAAACTACAACCACTTCGATATTTAGCGGATTAGGGTTGAATTCGAGCCTAAGTCTCTAGGGCCACAACGTGGAGTTCTCACCACTAAACTATACTATAGACATTTCGATATGTTGCTCATCATTCTTCATAATCTACAACTAATCATGAGAAAGACTGTAAGATACAATCAAACGTTGGTGCATGGATTCAAGCCGAGGTCTCCATGATCACAACAACATGTTATTCTCACCACTAAACTACAACCACTTCGATATTTAGCGGATTAGGATTGAAGTGGTCCATACCATTACGAATGTCATACTTGTGTTTTGTAGCTTAAATCAAAACCATGTTATGTGTGTGTGGCTATTAGGATTTGAGCCCAGGTCGTCACAACCACACTTAGAATTCTAACCACTAAACTTCACCCATCATTCTTCCTAATCTACAACTAATCATTAGAAAGCATGTGTCTAATACAAGGAGAAAAATAGAGGGTTGAGTTGTGAACTGGTTTTGAGTTATGTTAATATGCTTCAATAGTTTGTAACTAAAAAAGGCAGATGTGGCTGCTTGGACTTGAGTCCAGGTCTCCATGGCCACCACGGGAATTCTCACCACTAAACTACAACCACTTGGATGTTTAGCAATCATTCATCACTTTCATGATTAAGGATAAACAAAAAAATTTATTTTTGCTTCACCCGTTTATTCATGATTCATAGCTAGAAAAAGCAAATGTGACTATTGGTATTTGAGTCTAGGTCTCACTTGGATATTTAGCTTAATTTGTAGCTTGTAGTGGTTTTGAGTTATATTAATATGCTTCAATTGTTTGCAGCTAAAAAAAGTAGTTGTGGCTACTAGGATTCAAGTCCAGATCTCCACATCCACAACGTGGAATTCTCACCACTAAACTACAACAGCCTCTTGGATATTTAGCCAACATTCATCACTTTCATGATTAAGGATAAACAAAAAAACTTCTAATTTTCTTCACTTTTGAGTTATGTTAATATGCCTTAATGGTTCGTAGCTAAAAATAATAGATGTGGCTGCTGGGATTTAAGCCCAGGTCTCTGGCTGCTGGGATTTAAGCCCAGGTCTCCACAGCCACAACGTGGAATTCTCACCACTAAACTACAACCACTTGAATATTTAGTCATCATTCATCACTTTCATGATTAAGGATAAACAAAAAAATTCTAATATGCTTCACCAGTTTGTTCATAAAAGCTCGTTGTGGTTTGCAGTTATGTTAATATGCTTCAATGGTTCATAGCCGGCCACAACGTAGAATTCTCACCACTAAACAAGCAGTGATGTCGCACTCCTCCATGCCGCCACCGAGTGTCGACGTCTCCATCACCGCCACCAAGAGGCCGACACCACAAGACGGACGTCGAGTTGTCATCGAGCGAGTGATCAAGGAGATGACCGCCTCTTTGCAGTACCCGATGCACGTCAACCTATAGGCGCAAGAGTTGTGGCACGGTGTCGAGCCTGAGGAAGAAGAAACGATCGAGTATCAGGAGGATTACTTGGCATTTGCTGCCATACTACGTTCTGTGCCTCCAAAGATGCTAGCATCTCTCTCCACCAAGCGCACCGCGCAATCAGCTTGGGAGGGGATCAAGTCTCGCCGGGTTAGTGTGTAGCGAGTGCGGGAGTCCAACATCGAGCAGTTGAGGAAGGAGTTTTTGGAGATCCTCTTTAAGGACGACAAACTGAGGAGGAATGTCTTCCACGCCTGAAGTTCCACGACAACTCTAGCGAGAGCAACGGGTCTATCTCCTCAATCAGTCGCCAATGCGAAGCCTCGACGGGAAGACGCCACACGAGGCCTGGTACAACAAGAAGCAAGCGGTACATCATCTCTGAGTGTTCATCTGCATCGCATATATGAAGATCACACGTCTCCACCTCGATAAGCTCGATCCTTGGGGGCTGAAGGTCGTCTTCATCGGCTACGAACTCGGGAGCAAGGCGTACAGGCTCTATGATCCTATGGGGGGGCGAGCTCACTTATTGCGCGACGTCGTGTTTGACTTGAACACCTTCTAGTGGTGGAACAATGTGACCGAGGTAGACCAAAACCCAAATCAATTCACGATGGATTACCTCGTTATTGAGCTGGGAGAAGGAGGAGCACAGCATCGGGCATTATCACCGTCACAACAGCTGCACCGGACACGCCTACGCCTACACTTACCACAACTCCTGCTACGCCCCCTTAACCAGTTGAGTTCGTAACACCACGTACTACGGACTCGACACTTGATGCCAATCACGATGATGGTCTGGCAGCCAGATACCGAAGGATTGAAGACCTACTGGGAGGAGGTGAACCATAGGGACTGGCGGTGCGCGAGCTCTTAGAAGAAGTGGCTAAACCGCATGCCATTCGCGCGGATGAATCGAACTCCTTCGCCGAAGCAAGAAGGAACCCGTGCTAGCTGAAGGCAATGAAGGAAGACGTGGAGTCTGGAGGACATCCCATCAGGACACCGAGCCATAGGGCTAAAATGGGTATCAAACTAAAGCGAAACGAAGAGGGAGAAGTTGAAGTATAAGGCCGGTCTAGTGGCGAAGGGCTATGTCCAGAAGCAAGGAATGGACTTCAAAGAGGTATTCGTGCCAGTTGCAAGGTTGAAATCCGTCCGCCTGTTGCTGGCAATCGCGGCACATTGCTCTTGGGAGGTCCAGCACATGGACATTAAGTCCGCTTTCTTCAACGGATAGCTCAAGGAGACCGTCTACATCTGACAACCACTTGGCTTCCTTGACTAGGACAACTTCAGCAAGGAACTGCGCCTGCACAAGGCACTCTACGGGCTTTGGCAAGCACCGCTAGCCTAGAATGCAAAGCTCGATAATACTCTGCTGTCGCTGAAGTTCAAGAGCTGTGCCTCTAAGCATGACATGTCGGCGAGCGGCGGCTGATTGTGGGAGTGTACGTCGACAACCTCATAATCATTGGAGGCAACATGGAAGTTTTTGGAAGATTCAAGATGGAGATGTCAAAGAATTTGAAGATGAGCGATCTCGACGTGCTCAGCTACTACCTCGGTATCGAAGTATAATAGAGTACTGTCTGCATCACCATCGCCAAAGTGCGTATGCGAAGAAGCTGCTGGACACAGCTGGGTTAGCGGACAGTAGCCCTACAAGGACACAAATGGTGGCCCAGTTCCAGCTAAGTAAGGCCGGCACTACGATGACAATCGACGCCACCAATTATCGCAGTATTTTTGGGAGCCTGCGCTATCTGGTAAACACACGCCCTGACCTCGCTTATTCTGTTGGATACGTGAGTAGGTTTATGAAGCACCAAACGAGGAGCATATTGTGGTTGTCAAGCGCATCCTGCGCTATGTGGATGAAACCAAAGGCTAGGGTGTGAAATACTGTGCAGGGAGAGGAAATGAGAAGCTTGAGCTTGTCGGCTACAGTGATAGTAACATGGTGGGTGACGTTGATGATCGTAAGATCACCACTGGGATGATTTACTTTATCTTAGGTAGCGCGATCTGCCGGCAATCAACTAAACAATAGTTAGTTTCTTTTTCTTCTTGCGAGGCAGGGTACATCACCGCTTCGACGGCGCAACACAAGGGGTCTGGCTTGCGCGACTGTTGGAAAAACTCATAGAGGGCGATCCACCAATGCTTTACATGGACAACGAAGCTATAATCTCCCTGATAAAAAATCCAGTTTTGTTTGTTTGTTGGCCGTCAAGATTTGTTGGCCACTTTGGCCATTGCTTAATTTTATCTCTAGGCGCAAGATTTGTTTGTTGGCCATCTTTAGGCCAAGATTAAGATTTTTGTTGGCCACTTCGACAATTTTATCTCTAGGCGTAAGATTTATTTGTTGGTCATCTTTAGGCGTAAGATTAAGATTTGTTGGCCACTTCGACCATTTTATCTTTAGGCCCAAGATTTGGTTGTTGGCCATCAAGATTTGGCTTGTTGGCCACTTCTGCCATTGCGCAATTTTATCTTTAGGCACAATTTTTAAATTCTAAGTCTGTTACAGGACCGTTAAACATACATGTCGATAAACATGTATGTTAACTTCTAAGTCAGGATCCTAATGAAAGTTGGATTCCTTCCCTCAAAGTTCCTCCCTTTTCATACTCTCAATTACAGGATCAAATTTTTTTCAAATGGATACTGCTTTCGAATTTTCTGTCTTATCTTTTCCAATAAGTTCCATTTCAATGTATGCAATCTAGAAAATCGTATAGGATCATCTCATAGACGGACTCTTTTTCTTGTTTTCTAACAAGTGTGTCTTAAGAAAAAGGGTTCGAATTTGCCATGAAATTGACGAAAATCGTCACTAGCATCCGTTCGTTACGTGACAAGGTGTAAAAGATCTTCATCCTAAAGAAGTTCATTCGAGATGTTCCCTCGAGATTCATGCAGATTGTTACCTCCATCGAGAAAATTAACGACCTTAAGAATATGTCGGTTGAGGAGGTCATTGGTCGTCTTAGGGTCCATGAGGAGAGACTTTGTGGCTATGAAGATAGAGATGAGGAGAAACATGTCTTACTCACACATGATGAGTGACTTGCATGAACAAAAAAGAAAGATGTGGTTGATTCTTCATTTTCAGGTACGAAGTGACATGACGACCACAAAAAGGAAAGTGAAGGTTGTGGGCATGGTCGCAAACATGGCAATAGAGGAGCCGTAAAAATACCTCACAAACCCAAGTCTCCACGACCACAACGTGGAATTCTCACCACTAAACTACAACCACTTCAATATTTAGTACCAATGTTGATCTCTTCTTAACGTCTCATGATTTTGGGATAAACACAAAAACTTCTAGTTATTTCCTTAAGTTTCATATCATCTCGTAACTCATTCTGATCCAATCCAAAAAACAAAAAATAGAGAGTTGGATTGTGAATTCTATTTGAATTTAGTGTTTGTTTTGAGTTATGTTAATATGGTTGAACAGTTTGTAGCTTAAAACATTCCCATGATACATACGTGTTATTTTTAAGAATATGATGGTTTATGGTTAAAATAAACTAACGAACCCTACCCTTTACGGTTTCCTACTAACATAATCATATCATCTCCTAACTCATGGGCATGTGTTATTTTTAAGAAAATAGCTTTAAAAATTTATTTCATCAAACTCAATATATTTAATTCAAAAAGAAAAAGGAGTAGAAGTAATGTTTTTGAGAATTAAAAACAAATGTGGGTACTAATTGTCCACCCAAGTTTCCATGGTTACAACTAGTTTGATATTTAGTCAATCATTCATTAGAGTCGAGTTTCTTGGGGCTCATTTACAAACTTGTCATTCAATACCAATGTTGATCTCGTCTTAACGGTTTAAAATTAAGGATATGCTAGCAAGCACCTAACTGTCTCCATATTATATTGTTCATATCATATATCAATAGAGTACGATGAGAGCCCATCTTGACGGTTAAGGTTAAGATAAGCTAGTAAACCATTTACCATTTT
This sequence comes from Cucurbita pepo subsp. pepo, assembly GCF_057944985.1. Classification (NCBI taxonomy): domain Eukaryota; kingdom Viridiplantae; phylum Streptophyta; class Magnoliopsida; order Cucurbitales; family Cucurbitaceae; genus Cucurbita; species Cucurbita pepo. The sequence continues at coordinate 4,785,618 of NC_141806.1, read as the reverse complement.
CTGTATAGTAACATGATTGTATCATCTCATAACTTGTGGGCATAAAAAACAAATGTGGTTGTTGGGATTCAAGCTCAAGTCTTCACAGCATAGCCACAACGTGGAATTCTTACCACTAAACTACGACCACTTTGATATTTAACCAAACATTCATCATAATATAGATTTTTGGGGCTCATTTATCAACTCATTGGCATTTGTCCAATCTAATGGTTGTGAACTCTATTCGAGGTGGAACAAGGACCACACTAAACGATTACAAATGTCATACTTACGAATGTCAAATGTGGCTGTTCGGATTCGAGCCCAAGTCTCTACGGTCATGACGTCGAATTCTCACCACTAAACTATAGCCATTTCGATATGTTGCCCATCATTCTTCGTAATCTCCAACTGATAATCATTGGGTTGTGAACTCTATTCAAGGTGAAACAAGGACCATATCGAACCATTACGAATGTTATACCAGCGGTTGTAGCTAAAAGCATAAAAATGTTTCATGTCTGATTGCTTTATTAAAATTTATGTTTCTATGTTTCATCTTATGTTATTGAGAATTAGAAAATAAATCTCAAATGTGGGTGCATGGATTCAAGCCCCGGTCTCCACGACCACAACAATGTGGAATTCTCACCACTAAACTACAGCCATTTCGATAGGTTGCAAATCATTCTTCATAATTTACAACTCATCATTAGAAACGCATGTGTCTAATCCAATAAGAAAATAGAGGGTTGGGTTGTGAACTCTATTCGAAGTAGAATAAGAACCATACCGGACCATTACGAATGTCATACCATCCGTTGTAGCTAAAAGAAAAACAATGTTTCATGTGTGATGACTTTATTAAAACTTATGTGTCTATGTTTCATCCTTATGTTATTGAAAATTAGAAAACAAACTTCAAATGTGGGTGCATGGATTCAAGCCCAGGTCTCCACGGGCGCAACAACGTGGTATTCTCACCACTAAACTACAGCCACGATATTTAGCCCACTAGGGTTGAAGTGGTCCATACCACCCGACCATTACGAATGTCATACTTGTGTTGTAGCTAAAAAGCAAAACAATGTTATGTGTGTGGCGGTTGGGATTTAGGCCCAGGTCTCACAACCACAACGTGGAATTCTCATCACTAAACTACAAGCACTTCGGTATTTAACCCATCATTCTTCATAATCTACAACTAATCATTAAAAAGGCATGTGTCTAATACAATCATGAAAATAGAAGGTTGGGGTATGAACTCTATTCGAGATGGAACACGAACCATATCGGACCATTAAAAATGTACTACTTGCGGTTGTAGCAAAAAAAGAGGCATGTGTCTAATCCAAGCAAAAAAAATTGGGTTGTGAACTCTATTCGAAGTGGAACACGGATGTCTATGTTTCATTCTTGTGCTATTGAGAATTAGAAAACAAATGTCAAATGTCTCTCGAACTCATCGTTAAACTAGGATTCAAGCCCAAGTCTCCATGGCAACAATGTGGAATTCTCACCACTAAACTACTACAGCCACTTGGATATTTAACCGTCACATCATTTTCATGATTAAAGATAAACAAAAAAACATCTAATTTGCTTCACCAGCTTGTTCATAAAAGCTCGTAGTAGTTTTGAGTTATGTTAAATGTTTCAATGGTTTGTAGCTGAAAAAAAACAAATGGGGTTGGGATTCGAGCTTAGGTCTCCACGACCACAACGTAAAATTCTCACCACTAAACTACAACCACTTGGATATTTAGTCACCATTCATCATTTTCGTGATTGAGGATAAACCAACAAACTTCTAATTTTCTTGACGGGTTTGCTCATGAGAGCCGAGTTATGTTAATATGGTTGAATGGTTTGTAGCCAAAAGGCAAATGGGTTGATAAACGGTTAAGCATAAACTAGCAAACCCTTTATTGTTTCCTTCTAAAGTAACATGATCATAACATAAATAAAAAATAAAAAATAAAAAAACTCATTGAGACCACAACTTGTAATCTTCACCACTGAACTACTGCATCTACTTTGATATTTAGCATATTAAAGATAAGCTACCAAACCTCTAATTATCTCCACATTATATTGTTCGTTAAAATAATGAAAAACAAATGTGGTTGTTGGGATTCGAGCTCAGGTTTTAGACAACAAGCTTCCATGCCCACAACATGAAATTCTCACCATTAAACTACAACTAAATTGATATTTAGTTCATCATTCATCATAATCTAGTCTCTTGGGGCTCATCTATCAACTCATCATTCAATACCGATGTTGATCTCGTATTGATGGTTCGTGATTAAGGATATGCTAGCAAGCCTCTAACCGTCACCAAGTTATATCGTCCATATCATATATTAATAAAGTACTATGAGAGTCTATCTTAACGGTTTAAGGTTAAGATAAGCTAGTAAACCATTTACCATTTTCTACATAGTAACATGATCGTATCATCTCGAGAAATTTAGAGAAATTTGTGGTGGAAACCGAGCAAACTTTGGTGGAAAGTTGAGCATTTCCCAACACGAAATGTAATAGAATGAGTATTTAAACTATTAAAAGGTCGATGAATTTTTTACGGACAATCTTATTATATATAAAAGTTCAATGGCGCCTGATTGTTTGCCTGATCGTAGATTGTTTTCTTGCATTCATGATCTACGGTAAATCTTTTAGAAGAAAAAGTTGGAGTCACTCGATACTCATAGATGGTGATCAAATAACACCTCCATACTCATCAGTTTCTTTCAATAAAATTCTTAAAACCCTCCCAATCGCTCGAGATTTTCATTTATTCCTTCAATTAGTAGATTTTCTTTCCTTCCTTTCAATGGGTGGTATTAGAATGAAGTTTTGATCTTTGGGACCTATGGGTTATGGGCCTGTTAGGATTGTACAATAACACACACTCTATCAAGATGAACACAAAGAACAAGAGAGACAAAATGATCTTGATCACAACGAACAAGAGAGACATAATACGAGGAATATTGGCTAAATGTTTATATTGATAACTTTAGGTATGTACACCAATAGAGAATACAAGTTAAGCACTGTCTCATGGGTATATATATGGATGTCGTTTACTATATATATATAGTTTAACGGATATAACCACCTACTGTATATAAATATCTACTCTATATTTCTTTACCAGCTTTTTAGTAGAAATAGTCGTTTACTCTGTATTTTCCACGTATAGTTTTACTAACTATGACAATTGAATAATTTATATATGGCAGCAGGCTCTACATCCAAAAATTCTCCGGAGACTGATCCAGTCAACCAAGAATTTCATTCTCAAACGACGTTTTCACTGCACCATACCAATTGAGGCTTTGCACAACCTCCATGTTCCAACGTCAACACATTTTGCCAACATGTTTGTTAGATTCTTTTCACTCCTTATCTTCTCCAAACACATATCATCTTCCACTAACCTGCGAGTGAAATGATATTGCGTTCTGTATTTTGTCTTTGAATGATAGACCGGGTTCCTCACCAACTGTATGACACTTTAACTATCTATATAAATAATTTTCTCGTGCTGCTTCTTGTCCAATTCTTCTAAATACTCTGTTATCCATATCATCTCCTTTACAGCTTCAGCTATTGCCACCTTCTCAGCCTCATTAGATGTAAGAGCAACACATTTCTGAAGCTTAGACATCTCATCATCCATGACTTGCTCTCACTTTGTTGTATCCTCCAACTGTAGGGCATCACCAAGGGACTCTGATTCCTCTTCATCAGCCAGCAACAGATAATGTAATGAAGGTGAATACATGTAACGCCCCTAATTCTCTATAACCTAATTAGTGACGTCACCCATGCATACATATCTCATTAAGCGGAAGCTCATCATAAATAACCTTGAAAGAGTCTTTCATAAATATTCATGAATCCAAAATAAAACCTAAACTCCGAAAATAAACCTTCAATACTGAATTCAAAATAAATCCAACTAAAACAATACTCAATGCTATAACTTAAAACAGTCTAATAAAAGTAAACTCCTAAAAATATCATGTCTCCAACTTCCATGGTGGCCTCAGCTCCGCTGTCAACCGTACATTGACGCCTTTCCTTTACCTGAAAAATATTGGTAGCACATGGCTTGAGTATTTTATGAAATACTCAGTAAGTCACCCCACTGTTGGGGTTAGGAATGCAAACACATTCAACATATGAGCGGGACCTAACTTTTCATAAACTTTTCATAGCCTTGGGCGCTTTCCTATTCTAGGCAGGGTTGGGTGTGTGGTACTCCTTCACACACGGCCCATGTACGTGTACATGGACCCACCAGGCGGGCTCGTAAACATACCCCCTGGGCCTGACTTGGTCGGACACAATGTGTTACACGTAGCCGGACACCACAGAACAGAAAAGGGCCCGCATGATATCATGGCGAACCTAAATATCGTATTTCATTCTTCCGTAACATAAAGGGGAAGAATCCTGATGCACGTGACATACATATATGCATGAGGTCCCTTAACGTATCTAACATGGCATTACATAAGCAGTGCTAACATCGCATTTACGTTTCTTACATCACATGGCATCTCACATGACTTACATTACATGACATATTACATAAACATTCCAGTTGCATAAACATCTCATGATATGACTCGATAATTCTACGTTTATCTATGGCATCGATCAACATATTCATGGCATATAATACTAACATCTCATTCATGACTTCACATAACATAAACAGTCAACCGTCAACATAATTCATACATCACATAACATACACAATCTATACATCACATAATCATATGACATAAATATGGTGCATGCAGGGGCCACAGGGCACGCACCATCATACAACACGTAGTAAGCTAACTCCAACAGTAAGGTCACTTACCTCGATGGTCTTGGTTGAAGTCACTCACAACGAGCTAATCCCGGCGGTTAAATACGTCCTATGAAAACCACATAAAAACTTAGAAACCTTTCATAACATACCCTAGCTAAACCTCATGCTATTTATAAAAAATAAACCCCCCGACCTAATCTGTCTTTAACGTATAGGAACCATACTGACCTCGGATGGTAAAACTAAGGGCAGAAACAGCTTCGAAAGGGCCAAAAACCTTGGAATCGATATATTATAGTGATACCTTGCTGCTAAGCCTAGCTACAGAACTGGCCAACTAAACCGCCAAGTCGAGCTGCGGGAATTGATGGAACCGAGCCGATTTCGTACACGTGCGAGCCGACCCGCACTGTGTACGCATGCGAAGCTGCCGAAGTTGCTAGGTGCGCGTCTGCAGCTCGACCCTATTCCAAAAACCTTGCCTTCCTTACCCGACAAGCGACGAAACTCTAGTTTCCGCCTTCCCGATTCCAGCGACGCGCCGACAATCCCACAACGTCCTCAACACCGAGACGGCCAACCTTCTTTGACACAATGATCCCAACATCAATGCCTTACTACTACTCGATTCTTCCTCCGAAGAGCAACCCCAACGTTTCCAGAGGAAAGTTTGGAGAGGATCCTTTTCAAGAGATGTAAAAGGTTGGACATAGGAATATAAAACTAATCTCAAGACATTACCAATAAGGCATACTAGGTTTCTAGGATAAAGAAATTTAGAGAAATATGAATGTTTCTCTTATGTAATAAAAGTCTCGCAGTAAATCTCTCGATTTACGGGAAGATTACATTTAATTATTTATTCTTTCCTTATTTGATTTTATTTTATTCCATAAACCCAAACCGTTACAATTTCTAATAACTTCTTCGTTTAAAATTACACCTTTTCGATGGGAATAAATGCATAACATAATATCTTGTCCTTTACAGAAATAAAAATAAAATCTTAACTAGATAAGGCAAAAATGGAAAATCTGAATCGTTACAATACATATCTTCGTAAATGATAGTTCTAGATGATCTTTTCAACACCTGCTGTCACTTGCTCCACCTCTGGTTCCTCAGCAACCGTCTAAGGAGTTTCTTGAGTATCTGCTCATCACTAGGTGAATCTTTCAACAACTCAACCTCAACTCTCACTTGCTTCGTTGTCTTAGAACCTTTCTTCTTTTTGTTCTTATACATGACATTTCATGAAGGGTCACGTCACAATGTCTCAGAACATTTCTATTCTTGGCATCCCAAAACCTGTACTCAAACATGTAAGGCCCATAGCCTATGAAGTAGCACTTCACAGCCTCAGCGTCAAGTTTGTCATTGTTCTAGCCTATGAAGTAGCACTTCACAGCCTCAGCGTCAAGTTTGTCATTCTTCTCTGGATCAATACGAACATACGCAATACAACTAAAAGTTCTCAAGTGATAGTACTTGAGTTCTTTTCCTATCCATACTTCTTCTGGCAACTTGAACTCCAAGGTTACTGACGACCCTCTATTATTCAAGTAGACTGCTATATTTACGACATTAACCCAAAATGTCTTTGGCAATCAAGAATGAATTCTCTTACTCCTTGTTCGCTCATTCAATGTTCAATTTATTCTTTCAACAACATCAATTTGTCTTGCTTTACTGGGAATTGCCTTCGTTAATCTAATTCTTTGAGCTGCACAAAATGCTTTGAATTATGACTTGTTGTACTCTCCTCTATTGTTAGACTTCAGACATTTACTCTTCAAGCCGATTTTATTTTCAACTTCAACTTTTCACTTCCAGAATGTAGCAAACACATCTGACTTGTGTTTCAGGAAATAAATGCACACCTTACTGCTGAAATTATTGATCAAGGTGACGTAGAACTTTGATCCGCCAAGGGATGAAACTAGAGATGGTTTCCAAACGTCTATATTGACTATTTCTAACCATACTATCTTCAATTCTCTAGTAATCTTTGTGAAACTAGCTCGTTTTTGTTTGCTCATAATGTAGTTCTCATAAGAACCCATATCAACAAATTTCAGACCTTCTAAAACTCATTTCGCACAAGCATCTTCATTTTTTTGGCGCTCACATGTCCAAGTCTATTATTCCATATACTTGAATTTGAAGCACTCTTAGCAACAACAACCATGTTCATATACCCTGCAGTGGTGTATAAGTTTCCAGATTTTATGCCACGTGCTACCACCATAGCACCCTTCAAAATCTTCCATGAACTCTTCCCAAACTTTGTTGCATAATCTCTACTATCCAATTGACCAATAGAGATCAGGTGCTTCGTGAGACACGAATTATATCTGACATTCTTTAATGTCCCACTGATTTTCTGTCGAAGTTATGCGGACATCCCCTTTTCCTTCAATCTCAAAATCTTTGTTGTCACAAGATACACCTTCTCAAAATTTCCAGACTTGAAATTTCAAAAGAGCTCTTTATTTGGAGATGAATAAAAAGATGCACCTAAATCCAAAATCCAGGATTCAATCAGACTGTACGCGCTGATGATTAGAGCATCCCTAATGTCTTCAGCTGAATTTATAGAATCATCATCATGTTCTGGTTTGTGATCATGCTTCCTCTTTGGTCTTATACAATTGTCTGAAAGTGATATTTTTCTCCACAACTCCAACACATTACATTTGGTCTGTTTTAAAATTTTTCCCAGTTCTTCGATTTTGATCGATTTTTTTGACACTTCATTTACTTCTTTCCGTTTGGTCAACACTGAGAGCACCACCAGATGAATTCTCAATTTCTCGTTTTCGAATACTTTCGCTGAGAAATATATCTCAAATTTCATCGAACATCATTTTCTCATATCCTCGAGAACTACTAATTGCGGCAACTACTGTATCCCACGACTCGTGTAAAGATGGCATAAAAATCAATGCTTTAATTTCACTTTCGAAATTAATTTCCACAAAACTCAATTGGCTTACAATCATATTGAATTCATTTATATGATCCGCAAGAGATCCACCTTTCATACATTTGAAGATTGAACAATTTTCGCATCAAATACACCTTGTTAATAGTCGACAATTTTTCGTACATATTTGATAGTGCCTTCAATAGATTTGACGTTTTCTTTTCCTTGATTATGTTGAATGCTACGTGAATGGCCAATGTCAACCAAATCAATCTGGGAGCCTCACGATTCTTGAGCTTCAACTGTTCCGTGGTCAGGTATCCGACTTCACCCCCAATAGGGGTTCGTGAAGATATTTATGGTACAAATTATCTTCAATTTGCATCTTCCAAATACCGAAATCGAATCCAGCAAACTTTTCAATTCCAATCTTTGAACTTTGGGCAAGATATAGAGTATATAAATATATCTAGTAGGCACAACTCATTTGTAGGCTTTCATCACATCCTTGACCTAGCAAGACACCAGGGTTTACTCATCATCACTTTTTTGTGCGTAAAAAAACTCTCTCTAACAAGTGGGGACAACATGTGCTACAATTGTTTTGATAAGCAGTCTTAGCTCTGTGATAGAGCGCGTGGCTTTTAACCACGTGGTCGTGGATTCGATCCCCACGGATTGTGCTATATAAATTAAAAATATCTGCAAAGAACCCAACGACTCTTTGTCTCGAGAATAGTCTTTAGGACTATCAATATATACCACCAACCTAATACAAAATATGGGTATAAAAATATACCCAATAAGCAACACTCATTTAAATAACTCTATCTAACAACAAGTGGGGACTGATGGTGTTAATATAACACATGCGGAAGCAATTTGGATCTTAGGCACTTCTAGAACATCAATTATAGTAAATAACTAGCATGTTCATAAGTATTAAAACTTAATGAGTTTGAATACTAACCTTTTGTAGTTCAAACTTCCTTTTTCTCACGAACCGGTTTCGAACCACCACTAGTGTCTTCTCCATTATCCTCCGACCTTAGAACGGGATTGTGGAATCCGGTGAGTGACTAAACTTGGGAGGAATTTTGTATATATGAAGAGAGTGTTTGTGAGAGGTTTTTCTCAAGGTTTTTCACCAAGAAGAAGAAGACCTTCCATGCACCATGATCACTCTATTTAAAGAGTCATGTTTGCATGTTCATGCAAATTTGAGATCACCAAATTTTGACACTTAAAATTCCACTCAAATGTTTGGGATTATGTGGCAAGCATGCATGTTTGAGTTAACCAAATTTTGACACTCAAAATACCACTCAAACTTGTGGGGTTTATTTGGCAAGCATGCAAGTTTGGTTAAACCAAATTTTGACACCTCAAAATTCCACTAACATGGATTTTTCCATTAAATGAAGTCAACATTTTGACTTTCTTCATTTTAATTCAACAATTAATTTGAATAATGAATTTCAAATTAAAGTAACATTAAATGATTAATTAAACTATTTAATTAATATTTAATATTAATTCAAATGTCAATCCCAATCAATTCCGACACATAATTGATTAAGATATTTAAATCTTATTTAAATATCTCAGATTCTCTCCTTTTGTTTAATTCGTAAATAAAACAAAAATGCGGTTAAATATATCGTATATATGTAGCGCATATTCCCTAATTTGAATTCGAACACTTCGAACTCACTCGTCACACTGTTTTATGGTTTAGTCCTATATGAGCTAGCAGAGGGACCTAATGGACCTATAGATCATGGGCTCCAACGATCCAAGATTAACCGGCTAAACTCATTAACCTTGTTAACCAACATTCGTTAACTACTAGGACACTCCACTATAGCCTCGTAGTTGCACTCCCCTCACTATAGATATATTTCTGTCCATTTGATATAACCATGATTAGTAAGTCGATCCTTCATAGGTTGTTCGTAACTAGAGCTGGGTCAATTTACCGTTTTACCCCTAAAGTTACTTCTTGTTCCTTATGTCTCACTGATCCTCTAATGAACAATTGGTTTGTGGTCCAACCAGTAAACCGAATCCATCTCAGGCCAATGAGAGGGTGGGGCCCCTTGTTCAAGACCTGGAGTCAGTGCTTAAGGGAATTACCTTTCTTCTACCTCTAAAAGTGGGTAGGAGTGAATTCCATCTTGCACCCCACGTCCCCAGCCATTCACCCGGTCTTACCCCTGAAATGGGAGGCCTATTGAGTCGGCGAACTAGAGCCACTCTCACCCATGCAAATCTAAGGATAATTCCGAATAAACAGGAGTTCATGGTTAGCTTAGGATTAAAACCGAGTTACCTAGGTTATCGAATGAAAAGAAAATCAGTCTCAACAGTAAACGACATTATAAAGTGAGTGGTTTTCTTCATGGTCCGATCTTATGCAATACTCATTGCATAGGATGCCCCCACTCACATGCCTCCACATGTACAATTTAGTGATCACATTGTTTATATCATATACAAAAGTGGGTCGCATCCATAGTGTCCCCAGAATAAGGTACTCAGCCTTGTCCTTATACTATAGATCATTTTGACTATATACTTGAACTTGATCCACTCTTATGTCTCTACATATAGTTCAAGTAATCATACTATAGCTAGAGTGTTCTTAGTTTATTGGATTTAGATTAATGATCGTAAAGTTCACTTTATTCAATAACAATCCTTACTGAATAAACAACAATAATAACTTTATTGAAAATAGAATATGTTTTTGTTTACAAACTATGAGTTTTAGGACATAAAACCTAACAAACTCCCACTTGGACTAAAACTCTAGTGAAGTTTTATAACGTTGAGTAGAGAGAAATACAATAAACTAGGGCATCACATACTCATGCCATTTCTCCCACTTGCCCTAGATTACATAACTCGTAGTCCTAGACTCACTAGGTGCCCTTCAAACACTTTAGCCGTGAGGGGCTTTGTAAATGGATCTGCAATGTTGTGCTCTGAAGCTATCTGTGTGACGATCACATCTCATCGTTGCACAATCTCCTTTATGAGATGATATTTGCGCTCAATATGTTTTCCTCGCTTATGGCTTCTTTGTTCTTTTGAATTTGCAACTGCTCCACTGTTATCACAATAAAGAGTGATGGGAAGATGCATATTTGGAACGACTTCCAAATCAGTTAAGAACTTCCGAAGCCATACAGATTCTTTCGCTGCTTCACAAGCAGCAACATACTCAGCCTCCAAGGTGGAATCAGCAATGCAACCTTTCTTTATGCTTCTCCATATTATTGCTCCTCCGTTCAGAGTGAAGATAGATCCTGATGTCGATTTCCTCGAATCTACATCGGTCTGAAAATCTGAGTCAGTGTACCCTGTAAGGATCAGATCCTTAGCACCGTACATTAGCATATAGTCCCTCGTTCTCATAAGATACTTGAGGATATTCTTAATGGCAGTTCAATGAGCACGTCCCGGATTGGACTGATATCTGTTGACAATTCCCACAGCATAGCATATGTCGGGTCGGGTACATAGCATGACATACATCAGACTACCGACCGCTGATGCATAGGGAATGTGTCTCATATCCTCAACTTCTTGAGGTGTCTTAGGACTTTGTTCCTTCGACAAATGAACTCCATGCCTGAAAGGTAATAATCCTTTCTTGGAGTCCTGCATCTTATATCGAATCATTTTGTCGATGTACGATGCCTGAGACAATGCTAGTATTTTGTTCTTGCGATTCCGAACAATTTGAATTCCAAGAACAAACTGAGCCTCTCCCAAATCTTTCATTTGGAATTGTGTCGCTAGCCAATGCTTAATGTCAGTCAGAAATCCCACATCATTTCCAATGAGTAGGATATCGTCAACGTACAACACCAGGAAAGCTACTGTAGAGTTGACTATTCTTTTATAAACACAAGGTTCGTCAACGTTCTGTTTAAAGCCATAAGATTTGATCGAAGTACCAAACTTTATATTCCAGGATCGAGATGCTTGCTTCAACCCATAAATGGATCTTTTAAGCTTGCAAACCCTTTGCTCGTGATCCTGTTCAATGAACCCCTCTGGTTGAGCCATATAGATACTCTCTTCAAGATTGCCGTTTAGAAAGGCTGTCTTAACATCCATTTGTCAAATTTCATAATCATAAAATGTGGCAATAGACAAGAGTATTCTAATCGATTTAAGCATAGCAACAGAAGAGAAGGTTTCTTCATAGTCCACCCCCTCTCTTTGGGTATAACCCTTTGCTACTAGTCGAGCTTTAAAGGTCTGTACCTTACCGGTTTGGTCTCGTTTCTTCTTATAGATCCATTTGCAACCAATAGGTTTTATCCTATCTGGTTGATCTACAAGTTCCCAGACTGAATTGAAGTACATTGACTCCATTTCAAGATTCATGGCTTTAATCCACTGATCTCTATCTTCATCATTCATTGCCTGTTTATAGGTCAATGGATCCTCAACGCCATCATCAGGTATGATGACTTGAGTTTCTGCCAAACCCAAGTAACGATCGGGTTGAGTTATAACCCTCCCACTACGTCGAGGCATTCTCAAATCTTGAGAAGGATGTGATTGACCAGAAGTGTCAGCTCCATCAACAACTCTTGTTGAAGGACCAGCTTGATCAACAACTCTTGTTGTTTTATCAGTAGCTTCTTTAGAAATCTCACTTAATACTAGTTTTCTACGAGATTGATGATTTCTTACGTGGTCTTCCTCTAAGAATGTAGCGTTTTTTGATACAAACACTCTATTTTCTTGAGGGTCATAAAACAAACCACCTTTCGTCTCTTTGGGGTATCCTACGAATAGACATAATTTTGAACGACGTTCTAATTTCTTGGGGTTTTGCAACAACACATGTGCTGGACATCCCCAAATTCTGAAGTGACGTAAACTACCTTTATGCCCTTTCCATAACTCATAAGGTGTTTCTGAAACACTCTTAGTAGGAACCATGTTCAAAATGTATGTAGCAGTCTCCACTGCATATCCCCAAAACGGATCGAGTAATTGAGCGAAACTCATCATAGACCGAACTATGTCTAATAGAGTTCTATTTCTCCTTTCTGATAAACCATTTTGTTGAGGCGTACTAGGGGCTGAGAGTTGAGACCTTATTCCATGTTCTATCATATAGTTCTAAAATCTTAAGTCCATGTACTCTCCTCCTCGATCTGATCGAAGTGTTTTAATAGTTTTACCTAATAGATTCTCAACCTCAGTCTTATACTCTCTGAATTTTTCAAGAGCTTTGAACTTGTGATGCGTTAGGTAAAGATAGCCATGCCTTGAATAATCATCAATAAAACTGATGAAATATTCATACCCTCCTCGTGCTTTGACATTCATTGGACCATAGAGATCTGTATGTACGAGTTCTAAGGTTTATTTGGCTCTATAACCTTTTTCGGAAAATGATCGTTTAGTCATTTTACCCTAAAGACAAGACTCACATGGAGGTAAAGAGTTGTCTTCTAACTCATTTAGAAGTTCTCTTTTAACCAATCTCTTAATCCTATTGAGATTAATGTGGCATAGTCTTAAGTGCCAAAGATAGGTATTAGGAGAAATCTTTTGTCGTTTATTTTGAGTTTCAGCTGTTTTAAACATGTTGGTGTTTAAAATAGCTTTTGTTTCGCTCAGTTTTACCATATATAAGTTGTTTTCTAGTTTTGCAGAACAAATATGAATAACTTTTTTGCAAATGAACACTTCATTGATTTCAAAAGATACTTTATACAATTGTTCTAACAAACAAGAGATAGATATTAGATTTCTTTTTATTTCAGGAACAAAAAGTACATTATCTAATATAATGAATCTATCTCCAAAAAACAACTTTAAATTTCCTACTAATCTTGCTGAGACAACCTCTCCTGTTCCAACCTTGAGTGTTATCTCGCCGTCCGCAAGCATTCAAAAGGGGTTAGTTTCCTGGTAAAAAGAACAAATATGATTAGTCGCCCCTGAATCTAGTATCCAAGTTGAGTTGTCATACTCTACTAAACATATTTCTACAACGAGTAAATCATATTTACCTTGTTGTGTCTTTTCGGCTTTCTTCTTTGCAAGGTATTTTGGGCAGTTTCTCTTCCAGTGCCCGTTTTCGTTGCAATGGAAACATTTTCCTTTATCTGCTTTTTGAACCTTGTGTTTGCGGTTATTTTCCTTTATCTGCTTTTTGAACCTTGTGTTTGCGGTTATTTTCCTTTATCTGCTTTTTAAACCTTGTGTTTGCGGTTAGTAGGAATCTTATTTTTCCCTTTACCCTTCTTCTTCATCAAAACACTTTTAGAAGTTGAAGGTCCAGACTTATTTTTGGAGGACGATCCTCGTAGTAATTTCTTGGAGATAGCAATTAAACAACTACATATAGCGCTAGAAATTAAACAACTACAAATACTCATTGTGTAGGCTCTTGCATCATTTTTCTAGCAAATACACCCCAATTTACTCTCATGTGTCACTTTTTTTCTGCCTCAAATAACTCTTTCTAACAAGTGGGACAACATAACTCTTTCTAACAAGTGGGACAACATGTGCTATTAAGGTTGTTACAAGCCATCTTAGCTTAGTGGTAGAGTGAGTAACTTTTAACCATGTGGCCGTGTGTTCAATCCCTTTAGTTGGCGCTATAAATTAAACTCCAATGACTAGTCTTTAGAACAATATACCCACAGCAAGCAATTATCATTTGAAGGCCTACAAGATTTACTCTCATTGTTATGTTTTTTTTTTTTTTTTTTTTTGTTTTTTGCCTCAAATAAGTCTTCTCTAACAAGTGGGGACAACATTGTCTCGAGGGCACCCACATGGAATTCTCACTACTAAACCTAAAACGACTTCAATGTTTAGTACCAACGTTGATCTGTTCTTGACGTCTCATGATTGAGGGATAAACAAGCAAACTTCTCATGATTGAGGGATAAACAAGCAAACTTCTAATTCTTTCCTTCAGTAGCATCTCCTTCCACTTGGATATTTAGCCGACATTCATCACTTTCTCTGATTAAGGATAAACCAACAAACTCGTTGGTAGCTATAAAAAGTAGATGTGGCTGCTGGGATTCGAGCCCAGGTCTCCACGGCCACAACGTGGAATTCTCACCACTAAACTACAGCCACTTAGATATTTAGCCAACATTCATCACTTTCATGATTAAGGATAAACAAACAAACTTCAAATTTGCTCGTTGGTAGCTATAAAAAAAGTAGATGTGGCTGCTGGGATTCGAGCCCAGGTCTCCACGGCCACAACGTGGAATTCTAACCACTAAACTACAGCCACTTGGATATTTAGCCATCATTCATGGCTTTCATGATTAAGGATAAAATAAACAAACTTCTAATTTGCTTCACAAATTTGTTCATAAAAGTCAATCGGGTGGTTTGAATTAGGTTAATATGCTTCAATGGTTTATAGAAATAAAAAAAATCAAATGTGGCGGTTGGGATTTAAGCTCAGGTAGGTATCCACAATCACAACATGAAATTCTCGCCCTTAAACTACAACCTCTTGGATTTTTAACCCATCTTGACATGATCCCATCATATATAGCTTTTATACATGGTATAACATATCATAACATAACATAGCATAGTATCAAATAACATAGCATAGTATCAAATAACATAGCATAGTATCAAATAACATAGTATAGTATAGCATAGCATATCATATCATTCATACATATGACATATGCTGGGGCCATAGGACGCGCCATCATATATAATACAATTTATCCAACCAAGCTAATAGTGGAGTCACTTACTTGGTTTGTCCAAGATGATGTTACTCAACCATCCATTTTGAGTAATTGCCATCTTTTTTGATTCCAACAAAACCTTGGCCACGAATATTACTTAGAGCCTTGTGGAGATTAAGTCTGAGCCTTGTGGAGATTAAGTCTAGACACTTGAATCGTCAAAAAGCATCGAGAAATAAGGAAGAACTCAAGGTAAGTTTTTGAGTTTTTCATTCTTAGTTTTTCTTGAGAGATGGGAGATTCAAGGAGATTCATATTACAAAATTTAGTAGGTTGATCTAGAAAGTATTTTGCATATTTTTCGTGATGAAAATTAGAATCGAATCGAATTAGAAGGAGTTCTGGTGTTTGTTGAGAAACAGTAATTTTGAATGAGAATGTAGGTCAATTTTGAATGAGAATATCTCTTCTATGGTTGAAAATAAACTACAAGAAAAACATCTTTGTAATAATGGATTATTTACTCTAATACTTTGGTGGAGGAACCAAGTTGATTCAAGTTTGCTATGAAAAGTAATGAAAATATAAAGAAAATTGGAAAAAACCATAAAATTCTTCGAATTCTAAAAATTAATTGTGCAGATGGAACATTCGATTGACGCGTCAGACATCGAGCAGTGAAACGCAGCGAAGCTAGCGGTGGAAAGATGTCGAACTATAGGAGTAATGCGTCTGCCAAGCGTGTGGAAATGTGTCATGGTTTGACTGGAACAATGCATTAGACTTCCACGGGAGACGCATCGCTTAGACCTAACCTAATTTGACCCTAAATTGTGACCCTTCAACCCGCGTGCGACTCAGTTCAGTACCCACCACCAGATCCATGATTCGACCTGATCAGAGCGCCTAGTAGTGAGCAGTACATGCTGCCACTAGAAAATTCATGGGTAATTGTCGCGCTCGTTGGGGTTCAAAGTCGAGTGTTGACTGCGTGCTGCCCATATGCCCGCACATGAGTCTCCATGCATTGTTGCGCGCGTAAACTTCGAATGTACATTGAGAATTGTTTTACAATCGTTTTGTCTCCCGATCCACTATTTTTTCGTCCCAGTTGCAATTTGACCTTAATGTCACTTGAATCAGAATCAATGAGTGAATTTTCAAGAAATTTGGAGCCTCCAATAAGTGAAGGCATGTATGATCTTGGTAAGTAGCCACAGATTCTTTAGGCAAGTAATATTTCAGGGAACACTAGAACGTGTTATCGTACAAACATATCTTGCCTTAGGTGTTTAAAATATGCATGTTTAAGACTCTAGAAGGGCTATTTGGATGAGAACACTATATATGTTATGAAAAATGATTGAAATGCCCCTGGGATGAGAATTTAGGTACATGCCTACTTTAATGATTTTTGTTGTGATTGAAATGAGGATATGATATTGTGATATGTACCTTGGGCAATTGATAGATGTTATTTTCCGGTTGAGTTTGCATGAATATTTCGTCCTTACGTGATTGATATTAATATCTCTATAAAAAGTTGAACGAATGTTTTGAAAATATTCTCCGTTCTTTATGTGATTGATAAGAGTATCTTCCTAGTTAAGTTGAGGGCGCTAGAATTAGAGCGATTTTCTAGTTGACCTAGAACAATATACTTCTAGAGTACCAAGCCCCAAAGGATTGTGAGCATCAATCACAAGTATAGATATAAGAGCACCAAGAGGTTGGGATAGCCCTATGATGTTAGTCCTGAACGTCCTAAAAACGATAGACAATATTTAAAGCGTCTAGACGCCCTAAAAACCTAGTAAGCCTCCTTAGCAAGATTGATTTGGAAAGCCTTATAGGGTTATTGGTATTATGAACGATGTAACCAAAACCTCCAAAGAAATTTGAGTTACTAATGTGTGAGGGATGGATCAAGGTTGATGTCTCAATTTCGTAAACTAGTCCTAAAGAGAGACTTGGGATTACACAGGTAGTTATCTTAAAGCAAAGTATTTCTATTGCATGTAGAAACAAGTCAAGGCTAAAGTTGCGATTCTGTAAATCGGTCTCGAAAATGACTTGAGAATACATAGGTAGATATCTAAATGTGAGTATTTCTATTACGTGTAGAAACGAAACATGATTAACACCGTGATATTGTTGCTTACTGGGTATTTTTATACTCACCCATATTTTTTTTCAAGTGGTCACAGGTTACCGGTCGAGGTGGGAGAGTGTTGAGGAGCCGTGTTTTTACATAGGGATGTCAACCGAGGGCATCAGTTTAGCCAATATTTTCATGGGTTGTTGTACTATTGTGTATGCCATTCCCATTTTTGGTTTGTAAACTAACGTGAACAAAGTTTGTTTTGTATTTTTTATTTTGGATTTTTATTTCAAGAATGATGTTGTATGATTTTAACTCGTGAAATTTTTACTCTTTTTTTTTTTTTTTTTTTTTTTTTGTTTTTTTTTTTGTTTTTTTTTTTTGTTTTTTGTTTTTTTGTTTGTCTTGTCTATTATTGCCTTGTTCTTTTAGTCATGGTTTGAGATTTAAAACCTTAAAAATGGAGTTGTAATAGGTTCTCATATTAGCTGACAATTGGTTGTATTTGTAGATGAAAGCTTCCTTCAGATACAACTGAGTGATTGACTCATCACCTATCGTTAAGATATTGTGGGTAGTCTTTCTCTTCATAAAATTGTATCCTTCGACTCAATCGATGCCTCCAGAACATTGGGGTTAGTCGTCTTTCAATCAATCCAAGCGGGTGATACTTACAGAAGTCCCTGAGGTACCTAGGCTCTCTTGACTTGCTAACATTGTTTTTGTCGTATCAGTTCTCCACATTTGTTGTAGCAACATGAATCAGAGACCGTAGGGTCTCCATGGACATCATCACCATATGGGAGGACAAAATATAAGAAGATATTAAAGCACAATCAAGCTATCTTAGCGTCACAAAAAACATGCATCAATTTCAGGGGTACTAAGTGATGCTACTAGTTATTCAAGCTATGACTTACATACATAGTTGTAAAAAGCCATCTTAGCTCAGTGATAGAGCGTGTGACTTTTAACGACATGGTCACAGGTTTGATCCCCACAAATGGTGCTATAAATTAAATAGTCTGGAAGACACATCAACATATACCAATCTAACAAGTGGGCACAACATGTGCTACCATAGTTGAAAAGAACTTAATGACTCCTTATCTTGAGACACCACGATTTACTCTCATCGTCACTTGTTTTCAACCTCAAATAACTCTCTCTAACAAGTGGGGACAACATGTGCTACCATTGTTGCGACAAGCCATCTTAGCTCAATGGTAGAGAGCGTGGCTTTTAACCGTGTGGTTGTGCGTTTGATCCCCATAGATTGCACTATAAATTGACTAGTCTTTTAGAACATTGAGATCTACTTGTCGTTTGGCACTTTTTTTTTTTTTTTTTTTTTTTTTTGCCTCAAATAACTCTCTCTAACAAGTGGAGAAAACATGTGCTACTAGGGTTGTGACAAGCCATCCCAACTCAGTGGTAGAGCACGTGGCATTTAACCACGTGGTTGTGGGTTCTCGATCCCCACAAATGGCGCACATATCCAGTAAGAAAATACCTCATTTGACACTCTCTTACAAACATGTACAACCATGTACATGACTAGTCTTTAGAACGTACCTAACATACCCAGTATATACCCAACCTAATACAACATATATGGGTATGGCTTACTCATCATCACTTTTTTCTGCCTCAATCCCGTTGGCCATGTAGTTGTCCAAGGTCGGGGCTGGGGCTACCCCTTATATGTACCAGCTCCAATGACTATCCACATGATTAACACCCATCGCCCCACCCCTTATATGTACCAGCTCCAATGACTATCCACATGATTAACACCCATCTACAGGACGGATCCACCATGCAGGGTAATCCATTTAAACTATCAAGTCACACATCATCCTTAAGAAGTCTCATGCCTAGCTTAACTGTATCGTACTAGAGCATAACGACATTGTACTAGAGCGAAAAGGTATTGTACATGTGTTAACTTGCTCGTCATCTCTATGATGGTTTGACGGTCTTAACATGGATTCACATTTTGAAGTTCCTCTGTTTTGACTCATCGAGTTTGGATCGATCAAGAGTACTATAGCCATATCCTTAGATCATCTCACAATTCTAATGCACTCTGTCTACTGGAGACATTCCATCATAAGTCATCGTCTAGCCAAATTGATGCTTTCACTCTCCTCCGAAATTTCTTCTATTACTTATTCTCTATAGAGAGGATCAGAGATTGAACCACTTGGATTCAATGTACAATCAATCATGCATACAGTCATACATGCTCAACGGGATGATGATATCCATAAAGTACCTAGAACGTAGATATATATTTTCTTATCCTCTGATTTAGCACGATTATGTACTAGTAGTAGAAATACAATCCATTACATCACTCGAAAGGGAGGGGAAGTAACGCTCATGTATCCATTACTCACAAAGAGTAACTATGCAACATGGTCGATTTAACTTATAGGCACATACAGGATGAAAAAATGTTAAATTCTAAGTATGTTATAGGATCGATAAACATGTATGTTAACTTCTAAGTCAGGATCCTAATGAAAGTTGGATCCTTCCCTCAAAGTTCCTACCTTTTCATATTGTCAATTACAGGATCATAATTTTTTTCAAACGGATACCGCTTTCGAATTTCCTATCTTACCTTTTCTAATAAGCTCTATTTCAATGTTTGCAATCTAGAACATCGTATAGGATCATCGCATAAACAGACTACTTTGCTTGCTTTCTAACAAGTGTGTCTTAAGAAAAAATGTTCGATTTGCCATGAAGCTGACGAAAATCATCACTAGCATCTGTTCGTTACGTGACAAAGTGAAAAAGATCTTCATGTCAAGAAGTTCCTTAGAGATGTTCTCTCGAGATTCATGCCGATTGTTACCTCCATTGAGAAAATTAACGACCTTAAGAACATGTCGGTTAAGGTGGTCGTTAGTCGTCTTAATGTCCATGAGGAGAGACTTCATGGCTATGAAGATAAAGATGAGGAGAAGCATGTCTTACTCACACACGAGGAGTGACTCGCACGAACAAAAAAAAAATGTGGTTGCTTCTTCATTTTTAGGTACGAAGGGACATGGCAACCACAAAAAGGAAAGTAAAGGTTGTGGGCGTGGTCGCAAACGTGGCACAGAGGAGCCGTAAAAATATCTCACAAACCCATGACGATATGATTCACTAGAAGAATAAGAGCATGATTAAGTATTACTCTGGTAAAAAATATAAGTATATGAGTTAGAATACTGCAACAAGAAGTGCAGTGAGGAGGAACCTGTTCGTAGATGGAGAAGACAAAGTGAACGCCAAGGTGGGTCTCGTCTTGACGACTCATGTTTGAGGAATAAACAAGCAAACTTCTAATTCTTTCCAAGTTTCTCATTCTAATCTAAGGAGATCAATGTTTTGTGTTTGATTCATGTTTACTTCTAATTCTTTCCAAGTTTCTCATTCTAATCTAAGGAGATCAATGTTTTGTGTTTGATTCATGTTTACTTCTAATTCTTTCCAAGTTTCTCATTCTAATCTAAGGAGATCAATGTTTTGTGTTTGATTCATGTTTACTTCTAATTCTTTCCAAGTTTCTCATTCTAATCTAAGGAGATCAATGTTTTGTGTTTGATTCATGTTTACTTCTAATTCTTTCCAAGTTTCTCATTCTAATCTAAGGAGATCAATGTTTTGTGTTTGATTCATGTTTACTTCTAATTCTTTCCAAGTTTCTCATTCTAATCTAAGGAGATCAATGTTTTGTGTTTGATTCATGTTTACTTCTAATTCTTTCCAAGTTTCTCATTCTAATCTAAGGAGATCAATGTTTTGTGTTTGATTCATGTTTACTTCTAATTCTTTCCAAGTTTCTCATTCTAATCTAAGGAGATCAATGTTTTGTGTTTGATTCATGTTTACTTCTAATTCTTTCCAAGTTTCTCATTCTAATCTAAGGAGATCAATGTTTTGTGTTTGATTCATGTTTATATGTTTAATTTTGCACCCACTTGGTCACAACGTGGAATTCTCACCACTAAACTACAGCCATTGGATATTTAGCTGACATTCATCACTTTCATGATTAAGGATAAACCAACAAACTTCAAATTTGCTCGTTGGTAGCTATAAAAAAGGTAGATGTGGTTGCTGGGATTCAAGCCGAGGTCTCCACGGCCACAACGTGGAATTCTCACCACTAAACTAACAAACTTCAAATTTGCTCGTTGGTAGCTATAAAAGGTAGATGTGGCTGCTGGGATTTGAGCCCAGGTCTCCACGGCCACAATGTGGAATTCTCACCGCTAAACTACAACCACTTGGATATTTAGCTGACATTCATCACTTTCATGACTAAGGATAAACCAACAAACTTCAAATTTGCCCGTTTGTAGCTAAAAAAAGTAGATGATATTGGCTGACATTTGGTTGTATTTGTAAACGAAAGCTTCCTTCAGATACAACCGAGCGATTGACTCATCACGTATTGTTAAGATGCTATCAATAGTCTTTCTCCAGATCTTTTGATCCAGTACCCTAAAATTTTATCCTTTGACTCAATCAATGCCTCCACAACATTGGGGTTAGTCATCTTTCAATCCAACCCAAGTGGGTGATACTTACGGAAGTCCCTCAAGGATCTAGACTCTCTTGACATGCTGACATTGTCTTTGTCGTTTCAATTTCCCTTATTTGTTGTAACAACATGAATCAAAGATGGCAGGGTGTGTGGACAATAAGACCACCTACTTTCTAGGTTCCTCCCTATATGAAGAACTCGTGTGTGGGATCAGACTCTATCTAAGCCCTTCGTCCGAAACCCCAATCATGCTTTGTCTCTCTCCTAGTGCTTGAAGCCATAATCTATCATAATGGAACAAAATATAAGAAGATATTCAAGCACAATCAAGGTATCTTAGCATCACAAAAAAACATGCATCAATTTCATGGGCACTAAGTGATGCTACTTGTTACTCATGCTGTGACTTACATACATGGTTGTGACAAGTCATCTTAGCTCAGTGATAAAGCGTGTGACTTTTAACCACATGGTTGCGGGTTTGATCCCTACAAATGCGGCTATAAATTAAATAGATACAAAGGACCCAATGACTCTTTATCTCGAGAATAGTCTTGAAGACATATCAATATATACCAATCTAATAAAAATATGGGTACGACATAGAGTATATAAATATACCCAGTAACCTCAACTCATTTGTAGCCCTTCATCACATCATAAATGTACCCAGTAATCTCAACTCATTTGTAGCCCTTTATCACATCCTTAACCTAGCAAGACACACGGTTTACTCATCATCACTTTTTTCCAGCCTCCACGAACTCTCTCTAACAAGTGGGCACAACATGTACTACCATAGCTGAAAAGAACCCAATGACTCTTTATTTGAGAATTGTCTCCGTCTTAGCTCAATGGTAGAGCGTCGTGGGTTTTTGCAAAAGAACTTAATGGCTCCTTATCTCGAGACACGACGATTTACTCTCATCGTCACATTTTTTTCAGCCTCAAATAACTGTCTCTAACATGTGATGGTAACATGTGCTACCATTGTTGTGACAAGTCATCTTAGCTCAGTGGTAGAGCGTGTGACTTTTAACCACGTGGTCGTGGGTTCGATCCCCATAGATGGCGCTTAAATTATATAAATAGCTTCCAAACAACTCAATGAGACTAGTCTTCGTAAATACTCTTTTTTTTTGTGAAGGCTTGATATCTACTCTCACCGTCATTTTTTTTTTTTTTTTTTTTTTGCCTCAAATAACTCCCCCTAACAAGTGGGAATATGTACTACCATAGTTGTGACAAGTCATCTTACCTCAGTGGCAGAGCATGTGGCTTTTAACCATGTGGTCGTGGGTTCAATCCCCACAGATGGGTGCAACCATACCTAGTTTTTAACTCTCTCTTGCACGTGGGGACAACATATGTGATAGCGAGATGGTGCAACCATACTAGCCTCAACTCTC
This sequence comes from Cucurbita pepo subsp. pepo, assembly GCF_057944985.1. Classification (NCBI taxonomy): domain Eukaryota; kingdom Viridiplantae; phylum Streptophyta; class Magnoliopsida; order Cucurbitales; family Cucurbitaceae; genus Cucurbita; species Cucurbita pepo. The sequence continues at coordinate 4,762,096 of NC_141806.1, read as the reverse complement.
TCTTCCACGTGGGGACAACATGTGCTTCCATATGTGACAAAGCGGTTCTATGCCCACAAATGGCAAGTTATAAATTATAAATAGCTGCAAAAAAAAACTCAATGACTAGTCTTTATAACATACCAATAAGCAAATACTCACTCTTTCATATCTCTCTAACAAGTGGGGATAACATGTGCTACCTTTGCTGTGACAAGCCATCTTAACTCAGTAGTAGAGCGTGTGGCTTTTAACCACGTGGTCGTAGGTTTGAACCCCACAGATGGCGCAACATACCCAGTAAGAAGATACTTATTTGACTCTCGAAAGGGTAACTATGCATCCCTTAACTTTGGAAAGGGAGGGGAATATAACGTTCATGTATCCCGTATGTTGCAACATGGTCCATAAACATGCATGTTAACTGGGCACCAAACAGTGCCCATCTTGACGGATATGGTTAAGATAAGCTAACAAACCCTATAATTCTTACCACCAAGGGGCTCGTTGACCTTATTTTGATTGTTCATGATTAAGGGTAAGTTAGCAAACCCCTGGATATTCCCACATTATAATTTTCATATCATACATCAATACAATACTTCGAGATGGAACAAGGACAATATTGGATGACGATTAAAAATGTCTTACTTACGAATGTCAAATGTGGCTGCTCGAATTCGAGCCTAAGTCTCTACGGCCACAACGTGGAGTTCTCACCACTAAACTATACTATAGACCTTTCGATATGTTGCTCATCATTCTTCATAATCTACAACTAATCATGAGAAAGACGTGTAAGATACAATCAAATGTTGGTGCATGGATTCAAGCCGAGGTCTCCATGATCACAACAACATGTTATTCTCACCACTAAACTACAACCACTTCAATATTTAGCGGATTAGGGTTGAATTCGAGCCTAAGTCTCTACGGCCACAACGTGGAGTTCTCACCACTAAACTATACTATAGACATTTCGATATGTTGCTCATCATTCTTCATAATCTACAACTAATCATGAGAATGACTGTAAGATACAATCAAATGTTGGTGCATGGATTCAAGCCGAGGTCTCCATGATCACAACATGTTATTCTCACCACTAAACTATGTTGGTGCATGGATTCAAGCCGAGGTCTCCATGATCACAACATGTTATTCTCACCACTAAACTACAACCACTTCGATATTTAGCGGATTAGGATTGAAGTGGTCCATACCATTACGAATGTCATACTTGTGTTTTGTAGCTTAAATCAAAACCATGTTATGTGTGTGTGGCTATTAGGATTTGAGCCCAGGTCGTCACAACCACACTTAGAATTCTCACCACTAAACTTCACCCATCATTCTTCCTAATCTACAACTAATCATTAGAAAGCATGTGTCTAATACAAGGAGAAAAATAGAGGGTTGAGTTGTGAACTGGTTTTGAGTTATGTTAATATGCTTCAATAGTTTGTAACTAAAAAAGGCAGATGTGGCTGCTTGGACTTGAGTCCAGGTCTCCATGGCCACCACGGGAATTCTCACCACTAAACTACAACCACTTGGATGTTTAGCAATCATTCATCACTTTCATGATTAAGGATAAACAAAAAAATTTCTATTTGCTTCACCCGTTTGTTCATGGTTCATAGCTAGAAAAAGCAAATGTGACTAATGGTATTTGAGTCTAGGTCTCACTTGGATATTTAGCTTAATTTGTAGCTAGTAGTGGTTTTGAGTTATATTAATATGCTTCAATTGTTTGCAGCTAAAAAAAGTAGTTGTGGCTACTAGGATTCGAGTCCAAATTCCCACATCCACAATGTGGAATTCTCACCACTAAACTACAACAGCCTCTTGTATATTTAGCCAACATTCATCACTTTCATGATTAAGGATAAACAAAAAAACTTCTAATTTTCTTCACTTTTGAGTTATGTTAATATGCCTTAATTGGTTCGTAGCTAAAAATAATAGATGTGGCTGTTGGGATTCGAGCCTAGGTCTCCACGGCCACAACGTGGAATTCTCACCACTAAACTACAACCACTTGAATATTTAGTCATCATTCATCACTTTCATGATTAAGGATAAACAAAAAAATTCTAATATGCTTCACCAGTTTGTTCATAAAAGCTCGTTGTGGTTTGCAGTTATGTTAATATGCTTCAATGGTTCATAGCCGGCCACAACGTAGAATTCTCACCACTAAACAAGCAGTGATGTCGCACTCCTCCATGCCGCCACCGAGTGTCGACGTCTCCATCACCGCCACCAAGAGGCCGGCACCGCAAGACGGACGTCGAGTTGTCATCGAGCGAGTGATCAAGGAGATGACCGCCTCTTTGCAGTACCCGATGCACGTCAACCTATAGGCGCAAGGGTTGTGGCACGCTGTCGAGCCGGAGGAAGAAGAAACGATCGAGTATCAGGAGGATTACTTGGCATTTGCTGCCATACTACGTTCTGTGCCTCCAAAGATGCTAGCATCTCTCTCCACCAAGCGCACCGCGCAATCAGCTTGGGAGGGGATCAAGTCTCGCCGGGTTGGTGTGTAGCGAGTGCGGGAGTCCAACATCGAGCAGTTGCGGAAGGAGTTTTTGGAGATCCGCTTTAAGGACGACAAACTGAGGAGGAATGTCTTCCACGCCTGAAGCTCCACGACAACTCTATCGAGAGCAACGGGTCTATCTCCTCAATCGGTCGCCAATGCGAAGCCTCGACGAGAAGACGCCACACGAGGCCTGGTACAACAAGAAGCAAGCGGTACATCATCTCTGAGTGTTCATCTGCATCGCATATATGAAGATCACACGTCTCCACCTCGATAAGCTTGATCCTTGGGGGCTGAAGGTCGTCTTCATCGGCTACGAACCCAGGAGCAAGGCGTACAGGCTCTATGATCCTACGGGGGGGCGAGCTCACTTATCGCGCGACGTCGTGTTTGACTAAAACACCTTCTAGTGGTGGAACAATGTGACCGAGGTAGACCAAAACCCAAATCAATTCACGATGGATTACCTCGTTATTGAGCTGGGAGAAGGAGGAGCACAGCATTGGGCATTATCACCGTCACAACAGCTGTACCGGACACGCCTACGCCTACACTTACCACAATTCCTGCTACGCCCCCTTAACCAGTTGAGTTCGTAACACCACGTACTACGGACTCGACGCTGGATGCCAATCACGATGATGGTCTGGCAGCCAGATACCGAAGGATTGAAGACCTACTGGGAGGAGGTGAACCATAGGGACTAGCGGCGCGCGAGCTCTTAGAAGAAGTGGCTAAACCGCATGCCATTCGCGCGGATGAATCGAACTCCTTCGCCGAAGCAAGAAGGAACCCGTGCTAGCTGAAGGCAATGAAGGAAGACGTGGAGTCTGGAGGACATCCCATCAGGACACCGAGCCATAGGGCTAAAATGGGTATCAAACTAAAGCGAAACGAAGAGGGAGAAGTTGAAGTATAAGGCCGGTCTAGTGGCGAAGGGCTATGTCCAGAAGCAAGGAGTGGACTTCAAAGAGGTATTCGTGCCAGTTGCAAGGTTGAAATCCGTCCGCCTATTGCTGGCAATCGCGGCACATTGCTCTTGGGAGGTCCAACACATGGACATGAAGTCCGCTTTCTTCAACGGATAGCTCAAGGAGACCGTCTACGTCTGACAACCACTTGGCTTCCTAGACAAGGACAACTTCGGCAAGGAACTACGCTTGCACAAGGCACTCTATGGGCTTTGGCAAGCACCACTAGCCTAGAACGCAAAGCTCGCCAATACTCTGTTGTCGCTGAAGTTCAAGAGTTGTGCCTCTAAGCATGGCATGTCAGCGAGCGGCGGCTGATTGTGGGAGTGTACGTCGACAACCTCATAATCATTGGAGGCGACATGGAAGTTTTTGGAAGATTCAAGAGGGAGATGTCAAAGAATATGAAGATGAGCGATCTCGACATGCTCAGCTACTACCTCGGCATCGAAGTACAATAGAGTACTGTCAGCATCAACATCGCCAAAATGCGTATGCGAAGAAGCTGCTGGACACAGCTGGGTTAGCGGAAAGTAGCCCTACAAGGACACAAATGGTGGCCCAGCTCCAGCTGAGTAAGGCCGGCACTATGATGATAGTCGACGCCACCAATTATCGCAGTATTTTTGGGAGCCTGCGCTATCTAGTAAACACACGCCCTGACCTCGCTTATTCCGTTGGATACGTGAGTAGGTTTATGAAGCACCTAACGAGGAGCATCTTGTGGTTGTCAAGCGCATCCTGCGCTATGTGGCTGAAACCAGAGGCTAGGGTGTGAAATACTGTGCAGGGAGAGGAAATGAGAAGCTTGAGCTTGTCGGCTACAGTGATAGTAATATGGTGGGTGACGTTGCTGATCGTAAGATCACCACTGGGATGATTTACTTTATCTTAGGTAGCGCGATCTGCCGGCAATCAACTAAACAAAAGTTAGTTGATTTTTCTTCTTGCGAGGCAGGGTACATCACCGCTTCGACGGTGCAACACAAGGGGTCTGGCTTGCGCGACTGTTGGAAAAACTCATAGAGGGCGATCCACCAATGCTTTACGTGGACAACGAAGCTATAATCTCCCTGATCAAAAATCCAGTTTTGTTTGTTTGTTGGCCGTCAAGATTTGTTGGCCACTTTGGCCATTGCTTAATTTTATCTCTAGGCACAAGATTTGTTTGTTGGCCATCTTTAGGCCAAGATTAAGATTTTTGTTGGCCACTTCGACAATTTTATCTCTAGGCGTAAAATTTGTTTGTTGGTCGTCTTTAGGCGTAAGATTAAGATTTGTTGGCCACTTCGACCATTTTATCTTTAGGCCCAAGATTTGGTTGTTGGCCATCAAGATTTGGCTTGTTGGCCACTCTTGCCATTGCGCAATTTTATCTTTAGGCGCAATTTTTAACTTCTAAGTCTGTTACAGGACCGATAAACATACATGTCGATAAACATGTATGTTAACTTCTAAGTCAGGATCCTAATGAAAGTCGGATTCCTTCCCTCAGAGTTCCTCCCTTTTCATACTCTCAATTACAGGATCAAATTTTTTTCAAATGGATACTGCTTTCGAATTTTCTGTCTTACCTTTTCCAATAAGTTCCATTTCAATGTATGCAATCTAGAAAATCGTATAGGATCATCGCATAGACGGACTCTTTTTCTTGTTTTCTAACAAGTGTGTCTTAAGAAAAAGGGTTCGAATTTACCATGAAATTGACGAAAATCGTCACTAGCATCCATTCGTTACGTGACAAGGTGTAAAAGATATTCATCCTAAAGAAGTTCATTCGAGATGTTCCCTCAAGATTCATGCAGATTGTTACCTCCATCGAGAAAATTAACGACCTTAAGAACATGTCAGTTGAGGAGGTCGTTGGTCGTCTTAGGGTCCATGAGGAGAGACTTTGTGGCTATGAAGATAGAGATGAGGAGAAACATGTCTTACTCACACATGAGGAGTGACTTGCATGAACAAAAAAGAAAGATGTGGTTGATTCTTCATTTTCAGGTACGAAGGGACATGACGACCACAAAAAGGAAAGTAAAGGTTGTGGGCATGGTCGCAAACGTGGCAATAGAGGAGCCGTAAAAATACCTCACAAACCCAAGTCTCCACGACCACAACGTGGAATTCTCACCACTAAACTACAACCACTTCAATATTTAGTACCAATGTTGATCTCTTCTTAACGTCTCATGATTGAGGGATAAACACAAAAACGTCTAATTATTTCCTTAAGTTTCGTATCATCTCGTAACTCATTTTGATCCAATCCAAAAAGCAAAAAATAGAGAGTTGGATTGTGAACTCTATTTGAATTTAGTGTTTCTTTTGAGTTATGTTAATATGGTTGAACAGTTTGTAGCTAAAAAATTCCCATGATACATACGTGTTATTTTTAAGAATATGATGGTTTATGGTTAAAATAAACTAACGAACCCTACCCTTTACGGTTTCCTACTAACATAATCATATCATCTCCTAACTCATGGGCATGTTTTATTTTTAAGAAAATAGCTTTAAAAATGTATTTCATCAAACTCAATATTAGCAACAAAAACCATGTTCATATACCCTGCAGTGGTGTATAAGTTTCCAGATTTTATGCCACGTGCTACCACCATAGCACCCTTCAAAATCTTCCATGAACTCTTCCCAAACTCTGTTGCATAACCTCTGCTATCCAATTGACCAATAGAGATCAGGTGCTTCGTGAGGCACGAATTATATCTGACATTCTTTAATGTCCCACTGATTTTCTATCGGAGTTTTTATGCTGACATCCCCTTTTCCTTCAATCTCAAAATCTTTGTTGTCACAAGATACACCTTCTCAAAATTTCCAGACTTGAAATTTCAAAAGAGCTCTTTATTTGGAGATGAATGAAAAGATGCACCTAAATCCAAAATCCAGGATTCAATCAGACTGTACGCGCTGAGGATTAGAGCATCCCTAATGTCTTCAGCTGAATTTATAGAATCATCATCATCTTCTGGTTTGTGATCATGCTTCCTCTTTGGTCTTATACAATTGTCTGAAAGTGACATTTTTCTCCACAACTCCAACACATTACATTTGGTCTGTTTTAAAATTTTTCCCAGTTCTTTGATTTTGATCGATTTTTTTGACACTTCATTTACTTCTTTTCGTTTGGTCAACACTGAGAGCACCACCAGATGAATTCTCAATTTCTCGTTTTCGAATACTTTCGCTGAGAAATATATCTCAAATTTCATCGAACATCATTTTCTCATATCCTCGAGAACTACTAATTGCGGCAACTACTGTATCCCACGACTCGTGTAAAGATGGCATCAAAATCAATGCTTTAATTTCACTTTCGAAATTAATTTCCACAAAACTCAATTGGCTTACAATCATATTGAATTCATTTATATGATCCGCAAGAGATCCACCTTTCATACATTTGAAGATTGAACAATTTTCGCATCAAATACACCTTGTTAATAGTCGACGATTTTTCGTACATATTTGATAGTGCCTTCAATAGATTTGACGTTTTCTTTTCCTTGATTATGTTGAATGCTACGTGAATGGCCAATGTCAACCAAATCAATCTCGGAGCCTCATGATTCTTGAGCTTCAACTGTTCCGTGGTCAGGTATCCGACTTCACCCCCAATGGGGGTTCGTGAAGATATTTCTGGTACAAATTATCTTCAATTTGCATCTTCCAAATACCGAAATCGAATCCAGCAAACTTTTCAATTCTAATCTTTGAACTATGGGCATGATATAGAGTATATAAATATATCTAGTAGGCACAACTCATTTGTAGGCTTTCATCACATCCTTTACCTAGCAAGACACCAGGGTTTACTCATCATCACTTTTTTGTGCCTAAAAAAACTCTCTCTAATAAGTGGGGACAACATCCTAAAGAAGTTCATTCGAGATGTTCCTTCGAGATTCATGCAGATTGTTACCTCCATCGAGAAAATTAACGACCTTAAGAACATGTCGGTTGAGGAGGTCGTTGGTCGTCTTAGGGTCCATGAGGAGAGACTTTGTGGCTATGAAGATAGAGATGAGGAGAAACATGTCTTACCCACACATGAGGAGTTACTTGCATGAACAAAAAAGAAAGATGTGGTTGATTCTTCATTTTCAGGTACGAAGGGACATGACGACCACAAAAAGGAAAGTAAAGGTTGTGGGCATGGTCGCAAACGTGGCAATAGAGGAGCCGTAAAAATACCTCACAAACCAAGTCTCCACGACCACAACGTGGAATTCTCACCACTAAACTACAACCACTTCAATATTTAGTACCAATGTTGATCTCTTCTTAACGTCTCATGATTGAGGGATAAACACAAAAACTTCTAATTATTTCCTTAAGTTTCGTATCATCTCCTAACTCATTTTGATCCAATCCAAAAAGCAAAAAATAGAGAGTTGGATTGTGAACTCTATTTGAATTTAGTGTTTCTTTTGAGTTATGTTAATATGGTTGAACAGTTTGTAGCTAAAAAATTCCCATGATATATACGTGTTATTTTTAAGAATATGATGGTTTATGGTTAAAATAAACTAACGAACCCTACCCTTTCCGGTTTCCTATTAACATAATCATATCATCTCCTAACTCATGGGCATGTTTTATTTTTAAGAAAATAGCTTTAAAAATTTATTTCGTCAAACTCAATATATTTCATCCTTATGTTATTGAAAATTAGAAAACAAATCTCAAATGTGGGTGCATGGATTCGCATGGATTCAAGCCCAGGTCTCCACGGGCGCAACAACGTGGTATTCTCACCACTAAACTACAGCTGCGATATTTAGCCCACTAGGGTTGAAGTAGTCCATACCACCAGACCATTATGAATTTCATACTTGTGTTGTAGCTAAAAAGCAAAACAATGTTATGTGTGTGGCGGTTGGGATTTAGGCCCAGGTCTCACAACCACAACGTGGAATTCTCATCACTAAACTACAAGCACTTCGGTATTTAACCCATCATTCTTCATAATCTACAACTAATCATTAAAAAGGATGTGTCTAATACAAACATGAAAATAGAAGGTTAGGGTATGAACTCTATTCGAGATGGAACACGAACCATATCGGACCATTAAAAATGTACTACTTGCGGTTGTAGCGAAAAGAAAGGCATGTGTCTAATCCAAGCAAAAAAATTGGGTTGTGAACTCTATTTGAGGTGGAACACGGATGTCTACGTTTCATCCTTGTGCTATTGAGAATTAGAAAACAAATGTCAAATGTCTCTCGAACTCATCGTTAAACTAGGATTCAAGCCCAAGTCTCCATGGCAAGAATGTGGAATTCTCACCACTAAACTACAACAGCCACTTAGATATGTAACCGTCACATCATTTTCATGATTCAGGATAAACAAAAAAACGTCTAATTTGCTTCACCAATTTGTTCATAAAAGCTCGTAGTGGTTTTGAGTTCTGTTAAATGTTTCAATGGTTTGTAGCTGAAAAAAACAAATGGGGTTGGGATTCGAGCCTAGGTCTCCACGACCACAACGTAAAATTCTCAACACTAAACTACAACCATTTGGATATTTAGTCACCATTCTTCATTTTCGTGATTAAGGATAAACGAACAAACTTCTAATGTTCTTGACGGGTTTGATCATGGGAGCCGAGTTATGTTAATATGGTTGAATGGTTTGTAGCCAAAAAGCAAATGGGTTGATAAACGGTTAAGCATAAACTAGCAAACCCTTTATTGTTTCCTTCTAAAGTAACATGATCATAACATTAAAAAAAAAAATAAAAATAAAAAAATAAAAAACTCATTGAGACCACAACGTGTAATCTTCACCACTAAACTACTACATCTACTTTGATATTTAGCAGATTAAAGATAAGCTTGTTCGTTAAAATAATGAAAAACAAATGTGGTTGTTGGGATTCAAGCTCAGGTTTTAGACAACACAAGCTTCCATGCCCACAACATGAAATTCTCACCATTAAACTACAACTAAATAGATATTTAGTTCATCATTCATCATAATCTAGTCTCTTGGGGCTCATCTATCAACTCATCATTCAATACCGTTGTTGATCTCATCTTGATGGTTCGTGATTAAGGATATGCTAGCAAGCCTCTAAAAAAAGTAGGTAGTACATGGCTTGAGTATTTTATGAAATACTCAGTAAGTCACCCCACTGTTGGAGTTAGGAATGCAAACACATGCAACATATGAGCGGGACCTAACTTTTCATAAACTTTTCATAGCCTTGGGCGCTTTCCTATTCTGGGCAGGGTTGGGTGTGTGGTACTCCTTCACACACGGCCCATGTACGTGAACATGGACCCACCAGGCGGGCTCGTAAACATACCCCCTGGGCCTGACTTGGTCGGGCACAACGTGTTACACGTAGCCGGACACCACAGAACAGAAAAGGGCCCGCATGATATCATGGCGAACCTAAATATCGTATTTCATTCTTCCGTAACATAAAGGGGAAGAATCCTGATGCACGTGACATACATATATGCATGAGGTCCCTTAACGTATCTAACATGGCATTACATAAGCAGTGCTCACATCGCATTTACGTTTCTTACATCACATGGCATCTCACATGACTTACATTACATGACATATTACATAAACATTCCAGTTGCATAAACATCTCATGATATGACTCGATAATTCTACGTTTATCTATGGCATCGATCAACATATTCATGGCATATAATACTAACATCTCATTCATGACTTCACATAACATAAACAGTCAACCGTCAACATAATTCATACATCACATAACATACACAATCTATACATCACATAATCATATGACATAAATATGATGCATGCAGGGGCCACAGGGCACGCATCATCATACAACACGTAGTAAGCTAACTCCAACAGTAAGGTCACTTACCTCGATGGTCTTGGTTGAAGTCACTCACAACGAGCTAATCCCAGCGGTTAAATACGTCCTATGATAACCACATAAAAACTTAGGAACATTTCATAACATACCCTAGCTAAACCTCATGCTATTTATCAAAATAAACCCCCCGACCTTATCTGTCTTTAACGTATAGGAACCATACTGACCTCGGATGGTAAAACTAAGGGCAGAAACAGCTTCGGAAGGGCCAAAAACCTTGGAATTGATATATTATAGTGATACCTTGCCGCTAAGCCTAGCTACCGAACCGGCCAACTAAGCCGCCAAGTCGAGCTGCGGGAATTGACGGAACCGAGCCGATTTCGTACACATGCGAGCCGACCCGCACTGTGTACGCGTGCGAAGCTACCAAAGCTGCTGGGTGTGCGTTTGCAGCTCGACCCTATTCCAAAAACCTTGCCTTCCTTACCCGACAAGCGACGAAACTCTAGTTTCCGCCTCCCCGATTCCAGCGACGCGCCGACAATCCCACAACGTCCTCAACACCAATTTCTGACGGCCAACCTTCTTTGACACAATGATCCCAACATCAATGCCTTACTTCTACTCGATTCTTCCTCCGAAGAGCAACCCCAACGTTCCGGAGGAAAGTTTGGAGAGGATCCTTTTCAAGGGATGTAAAAGGTTGGGCATAGGAATATAAAACTAATCTCAAGACATTTACCAATAAGGGATACTAGGGTTTCTAGGATAAGGAAATTTAAAGAAATAGGAATGTTTCTCTTCCGTAATAAAAGTCTCACAGTAAATCCCTTGATTTACGGGGAGATTACATTTAATTATTTATTCTCTCCTTATTTGATTTTATTTTATTCCATAAACCCAAACCGTTACAATTTCTAATAACTTCTTCGTTTAAAATTGCATCTTTTCGACCGGAATAAATGCATAACATAATATCTTGTCCTTTACAGAAATAAAAATAAAATTTTAACCAGATAAGGCAAAAATGGAAAATCTGAATCGTTACAATACATATATTTGTAAATGATAGTTCTAGATGATCTTTTCAACACCTGCTGTCACTTGCTCCACCTCTGGTTCCTCAGCAACCGTCTAAGGAGTTTCTTGAGTATCTGCTCATCACTAGGTGAATCTTTCAACAACTCAACCTCCACTCTCACTTGCTTCGTTGTCTTAGAACCTTTCTTCTTTTTGTTCTTATACATGACATTTCATGAAAGATCACGTCACAATGTCTCAGAACTTTTCTATTCTTGGCATCCCAAAACCTGTACTCAAACATGTAAGGCCCATAGCCTATGAAGTAGCACTTTACAGCCTCAGCGTCAAGTTTGTCATTCTTCTCTGGATCAATACGAACATACGCAATACAACTAAAAGTTCTCAAGTGACAGTACTTGAGTTCTTTTCCTATCCATACTTCTTATGGCAACTTGAACTCCATGGTTACTGACGACCCTCTATTATTCAAGTAGACTGCTATATTTACGGCATCAGCCCAAAATGTCTTTGGCAATCAAGAATGAATTCTCTTACTCCTTGTTCGCTCATTCAATGTTCAATTTATTCTTTCAACAACATCAATTTGTCTTGCTTTACTGGGAATTGCCTTCGCTAATCTAATTCTTTGAGCTGCACAAAATGCTTTGAATTATGACTTGTTGTACTCTCCTCTATTGTTAGACTTCAGATATTTACTCTTCAAGCCGATTTGATTTTCAACTTCAACTTTCCACTTCCAGAATGTAGCAAACACATCTGACTTGTGTTTCAGGAAATAAATGCACACCTTACTGCTGAAATTATTGATCAAGGTGATGTAGAACTTTGATCCGCCAAGGGATGAAACTGGAGATGGTTCCCAAACGTCTATATTGACTATTTCTAACCATACTTTCTTTAATTCTCTGGTAATTTTTGTGAAACTAGCTCGTTTTTGTTTGCTCATAATGTAGTTCTCATAAGAACCCATATCAACAAATTTCAGATCTTCTAAAACTCCTTTCGCACCAGCATCTTCATTTCTTTGGCGCTCACATGTCCAAGTCTATTATTCCATATACTTGAATTTGAAGCACTCTTAGCAACAACAACCATGTTCATATACGCTGCAGTGGTGTATAAGTTTCCAGATTTTATGCCACGTGCTACCACCATAGCACCCTTCAAAATCTTCCATGAACTCTTCCCAAACTCTGTTGCATAACCTGTGCTATCCAATTGACCAATAGAGATCAGATTCTTCGTGAGACACGAATTATATCTGACATCCTTTAATGTCCACTGATTTTCTGTCAGAGTTTTTATGCGGACATCCCCTTTTCCTTCAATCTCAAAATCTTTGTTGTCGCAAGATACACCTTCTCAAAATTTCCAGACTTGAAATTTTGAAAGAGCTCTTTATTTGGAGATGAATGAAAAGATGCACCTAAATCCAAAATTCAGGATTCAATCAGACTGTACGCGCGGAGGATTAGAGCATCCCTAATGTCTTCAGCTGAATTTATAGAATCATCATCATCTTCTAGTTTGTGAACATGCTTCCTCTTTGGTCTTATACAATAACTCCAACTCGTTACATTTGGTCTGTTTTAAAAATTTTCCCAGTTCTTTGATTTTGATCGATTTTTTTGACACTTCATTTACTTCTTTCCGTTTGGTCAACACTGAGAGCACCACCAGATGAATTCTCAATTTCTCGTTTTCGAATACTTTCGCTGAGAAATATATCTCAAATTTCATCGAACATCAGTTTCTCATATCCTCGAGAACTACTAATTGCGGCAACTACTGTATCCCACGACTCGTGTAAAGATGGCATCAAAATCAATGCTTTAATTTCACTTTCGAAATTAATTTCCACAAAGCTCAATTGGCTTACAATCATATTGAATTCATTTATATGATCCGCAAGAGATCCACCTTTCATACATTTGAAGATTGAACAATTTTCGCATCAAATACACCTTGTTCATAGTCGACGATTTTTCGTACATATTTGACAGTGCCTTCAATAGATTTGACGTTTTCTTTTCCTTGATTATGTTGAATGCTACGTGAATGGCCAATGTCAACCAAATCAATCTGGGAGCCTCACGATTCTTGAACTTCCACTGTTCCGTGGTCAGGTATCCGACTTCACCCCCAATAGGGGTTCGTGAAGATATTTCTGGTACAAATTATCTTCAATTTGCATCTTCCAAATACCGAAATCGAATCCAACAAACTTTTCAATTCCAATCTTTGAACTATGGGCATGATATAGAGTATATAAATATATCTAGTAGGCACAACTCATTTGTAGGCTTTCATCACATCCTTGACCTAGCAAGACACTAGGGTTTACTCATCATTACTTTGTTGTGCCTAAAAAAACTCTCTCTAACAAGTGGGGACAACATGTGCTACAATTGTTTTGATAAGCAGTCTTAGCTCAGTGATAGAGCACGTGGATTTTAACCACGTGGTCGTGGATTCGATCCCCACGGATTGTGCTATATAAATTAAAAATATCTGCAAAGAACCCAACGACTCTTTGTCTCGAGAATAGTCTTTAGGACTATCAATATATACCACCAACCTAATACAAAATATGGGTATAAAAATATACCCAATAAGCAATACTCATTTAAATAACTCTATCTAACAAGTGGGGACGGATGGTGTTAATATAACACATACGGAAGCAATTTGGATCTTAGGCACTTTTAGAACATCAATTATAGTAAATAACTAGCATGTTCATAAGTATTAAAACTTAATGAGTTTGAATACTAATCTTTTGTAGTTCAAACTTGTTTTTCCTCACGAACCGGTTTCGAACCACCACTAGTGTCTTCTCCACTATCCTCCGACCTTAGAACGGGATTGTGGAATCCGGTGAGTGACTAAACTTGGGAGGGATTTTGTATATATGAAGAGAGTGTTTGTGAGAGGTTTTTCTCAAGGTTTTTCACCAATAAGAAGAAGACCTTCCATGCACCATGATCACTCTATTTAAAGAGTCATGTTTGCATGTTCATGCAAATTTGATATCACCAAATTTTGACACTTAAAATTCCACTCAAATGTGTGGGATTATGTGGCAAGCATGCATGTTTGAGTTAACCAAATTTTGACACTCAAAATTCCACTCAAACTTGTGGGGTTTATTTAGCAAGCATGCAAGTTTGGTTAAACCAAATTTTGACACCTCAAAATTCCACTAACATGGATTTTTACATTAAATGAAGTCAACATTTTGACTTTCTTCATTTTAATTCAACAATTAATTTGAATAATGAATTTCAAATTAAAGTAACATTAAATGATTAATTAAACTATTTAATTAATATTTAATATTAATTCAAATGCCAATCCCAATCAATTCCGACACATAATTGATTAAGATATTTAAATCTTATTTAAATATCTCAGATTCTCTCCTTTTGTTTAATTCGTAAATAAAACAAAAATGCGGTTAAATATATCGTATATATGTAGCGCATATTCCCTAATTTGAATTCGAAGACTTCGAACTCACTCGTCACACTGTTCTATGGTTTAGTCCGATATGAGCTAGCAAAGGGACCTAATGGACCTATAGATCATGGGCTCCAACGATCCAAGATTAACCGGCTAAACTCATCAACCTTGTTAACCAACATTCGTTAACTACTAGGACACTCCACTATAGCCTAGTAGTTGCACTCCCCTCACTATAGATATATTTCTGTCCATTTGATATAACCATGATTAGTAAGTCGATCCTTCACAGGTTGTTCGTAACTAGAGCTGGGTCAATTTACCATTTTACCCCTAAAGTTACTTCTTGTTCCTTATGTCTCACTGATTCTGTAATGAACAATTGGTTTGTGGTCCAACCAGTAAACCGAATCCCTCTCAGGACAATGAGAGGGTGGGGCCCCTTGTTCAAGACCTGGAGTCAGTGCTTAAGGGAACTACCTTTCTTCTATCCCTAAAAGTGGGTAGGAGTGAATTCCATCTTGCACCCCACGTCCCCAGCCATTCACCCAGTCTTGCCCCTGAAATGGGAGGCCTATTGAGTCGGCGAACTAGAGTCACTCTCACCCATGCAAATCTAAGGATAATTCCGAATAAACAGGAGTTCATGGTTAGCTCAGGATTAAAACCGAGTTACCTAGGTTATCGAATGAAAAGAAAATCAGTCTCAACAGTAAACGACATTATAAAGTGAGAGTGGTTTTCTTCATGGTTCGATCTTATGCAATACTCATTGCATAGGATGCCCCCACTCACATGCCTCCACATGTACAATTTAGTGATCACATTGTTTATATCATATACAAAAGTGGGCCGCATCCATAGTGTCCCCAGAATAAGGTACTCAGCCTTATCCTTATACTATAAATCATTTTGACTATATACTTGAACTTGATCCACTCTTATGTCTCTACATATAGTTCAAGTAATCATACTATAGTCAGAGTGTTCTTAGTTTATTGGATTGAGATTAATGATCGTAAAGTTCACTTTATTCAATAACAATCTTTACTGAATAAACAACAATAATAACTTTATTGAAAATAGAATATGTTTTTGTTTACAAACTATGAGTTTTAGGACATAAAACCCAACAGGGACAACACATGCTAGCAAGGTTGTGACAAGCAATCTTAGCTCAGTGGTAGAGCACGTGGCTTTGTCCATCATTGGCCTAGCGAAGGCACCATGGTTTACACTCATCATCGCTTTTTTCTGCCTCAAATAACTCTATCTAACAGGTGGGGAAAACATGTGCTACCATGGTTGTGACAAGCCATCTCAGCTTGGTGGTAGAGCGGGTTGCTTTTATCCACGTGGTGGTGGGTTTGATTGATCCCCACATATAGCGCTAGAAATCAAATAACTCTTTCTAACAAGTAGGACAACATGTGCTATTAGGGTTGTTACAAGCCATCTTAGCTCAGTGGTAGAGTGAGTGACTTTTAACCATGTGGCCGTGTGTTCAATCCCTTTAGTTGGAGCTATAAATTAAACTCAACGACTAGTCTTTAGAACATTATACCCAGCAAGCACAATTATCATTTGAAGGCCTACAAGGTTTACTCTCATTGTCATGTTTTTTTTTTTTTTTTTGCCTCTCAAACAAGTGGGAACACTTATAGTTATGTTTAAGAATACGTTCCTAAATTTGATTTTTGCTGGGATTCAAGTCCATGTCTCGAGGGATAAACAAGCAAACTTCTAATTCTTTCCTTCAGTAGCATCTCCTTGCAAATGTGGCTGCTGGGATTTGAGCCCAGGTCTCCATGGCCACAACGTGGAATTCTCACCACTAAACTACAGCCACTTGGATATTTAGCCATCATTCATGGCTTTCATGATTAAGGATAAATCAACAACCTTCTAATTTGCTTCACCAATTTGTTCATAAAAGTCAATCGGGTGGTTTAAATTAGGTTAATATGCTTCAATGGTTTATAGAAATAAAAAAAAAATCAAATGTGGCTGTTGAGATTTAAGCCCAGGTAGGTATCACAATCACAACATGAAATTCTCACCCTTAAACTACAACCTCTTGGATTTTTAACCCATCTTGACATGATCCCATCATATATAGCTTTTATACATGGTATAACCTATCATAACATAACATAGCATAGTATCAAATAACATAGTATAGTATAGCATAGCATATCATATCATTCATACATATGACATATGCTGGAGCCATAGGACGAGCCATCATATATAATACAATTTATCCAACCAAGCTAATAGTGGAGTCACTTACTTGGTTTGCCCAAGACGATGTTATTCAACCATTCATTTTGAGTAATTGCCATCCATTTTGATTCCAACAAAACCTTGGCCACGAATATTACTTAAAGCCTTGTGGAGATTAAGTCTGAGTCTTGTGGAGATTAAGTCTAGACACTTGAATCGTCAAAAAGCATCAAGAAATAAGGAAGAACTCAAGGTAAGTTTTTGAGTTTTTCATTCTTAGTTTTTCTTGAGAGATGGGAGATTCAAGGAGATTCATATTACAAAATTTAGTAGGTTGATCTAGAAAGTATTTTGCATATTTTTCGTGATGAAAATTAGAGTCGAATAGAATTAGAAGGAGTTCTGGTGTTTGTTGAGAAACAGTAATTTTGAATGAGAATGTAGGTCAATTTTGAATGAGAATATCTCTTCTATGGTTGGAAATAAACTACAAGAAAAACATCTTTGTAATAATGGATTATTTACTCTAATACTTTGGTGGAGGAACCAAGTTGATTCAAGTTTGCTATGAAAAGTAATGAAAATATAAAGAAAATTGGAAAAAATCATAAAATTCTTCAAATTCTAAAAATTAATTGTGTAGATGGAACATTCGATTGACGCGTCAGACATCGAGCAGTGAAACGCGGCGAAGCTAGCGGTGGAAAGATGTCGAACTATAGGAGTAATGCGTCTGCCAAGCGTGTGGACAGGTGTCATGATTTGACTGGAACAATGCATTAGACTTCCACGGGAGACGCATCGCTTAGACCTAACCTAATTTGACCCTAAATTGTGACCCTTCAACCCGCGTGCGACTCAGTTCAGTACCCACCACCAGATCCATGATTTGACCTGATCAGAGCGCCTATTAGTGAGCACTACATGTTGCCACTAGAAAATTCATGGGTAATTGTCGCGCTCGTTGGGGTTCAAAGTCGAGTGTTGACTGCGTGCTGCCCATATGCTCGCACATGAGTCTCCACGCATTGTTGCGCGCGTAAACTTCGAATGTACATTGAGAATTGTTTTACAATCGTTTTGTCTCCCGATCCACTATTTTTTCGTCCCAGTTGCAATTTGACCTTAATGTCACTTGAATCAGAATCAATGAGTGAATTTTCAAGAAATTTGGAGCCTCCAATAAGTGAAGGCATGTATGATCTTGGTAAGTAGCCACAGATTCTTTAGGCAAGTAATATTTTAGGGAACACTAGAACGTGTTATCGTACAAACATATCTTGCCTTAGGTGTTCAAAATATGCATGTTTAAGACTCTAGAAGGGTTATTTGGATGAGAACACTATATATGTTATGAAAAATGACTGAAATGCCCCTGGGATGAGAATTTAGGTACATGCCTACTTTAATGATTTTTGTTGTGATTGAAATGAGGATATGATATTGTGATATGTACGTTGGGCAATTGATAGATGTTATTTTCCGGTTGAGTTTGCATGAATATTTCGTCCTTACGTGATTTATATTAATATCTCTATAAAAAGTTGAACGAATATTTTGAAAATATTCTCCGTTCTTTATATGATTGATAAGAGTATCTTCCTAGTTAAGTTGAGGGCGCTAGAATTAGAGCGATTTTCTAGTTGACCTAGAACAATATACTTCTAGAGTACCAAGCCCCAAAGGATTGTGAGCATCAATCACAAGTATAGATATAAGAGCACCAAGAGGTTGGGATAGCCCTATGATGTTAGTCCTGAATGTCCTAAAAACGATAGACAATATTTAAAGCATCTAGACGCCTTAAAAACCTAGTAAGCCTCCTTAGCAAGATTGATTTGGAAAGCCTTATAGGGTTATTGGTATTATGAACGATGTAACCAAAACCTCCAAAGAAATTTGAGTTACTAATGTGTGAGGGACGGATCAAGGTTGATGTCTCAATTTCGTAAACTAGTCCTAAGTAAGGGCTTGACACCACATAGATAATTAGCTCTTTTATTCCATGTAGAAATGAGTCATGGCTGACACCTCAATTCTATAAGTTGGTCCTAAAGAGAGACTTGGGATTACACAGGTAGTTATCTTAAAGCAAAGTATTTCTATTGCATGTAGAATCAAGTCAAGGCTAAAGTTGCGATTCTGTAAATCGGTCTCGAAAATGACTTGAGAATACATAGGTAGATATCTAAATGTGAGTATTTTTATTACGTGTAGAAACGAAACATGATTAACACCGTGATATTGTTGCTTACTGGGTATTTTTATACTCACCCATATTTTTTTTCAAGTAGTCACAGGTTACCGGTCGAGGTGGGAGAGTGTTGAGGAGCCGTGCTTTTACATAGGGATGTCAACCGAGGGCATCAGTTTAGCCAATATTTTCATGGGTTGTTGTACTATTGTGTATGACATTCCCATTTTTGGTTTGTAAACTAACGTGAACAAAGTCTCTTTTGTATTTTTTATTTTGGATTTTTATTTCAAGAATGATGTGGTATGATTTTAACTCATGTGAAATTTTTACTTTTTTTTTTTTGTTTTTTTGTTTTTTTTGTTTTTTTTTGTTTTTTTTTTTTTGTTTTTTGTTTTTTTGTTTGTCTTGTCTATTATTGCCTTGTTCTTTTAGTCATGGTTTGAGATTTAAAACCTTAAAAATGGAGTTGTAATAAGTTCTGATATTAGCTGACAATTGGTTGTATTTGTAGATGAAAGCTTCCTTCAGATACAACTGAATGATTGACTCATCACCTATCGTTAAGATATTGTGGGTAGCCTTTCTCTTCCTAAAATTGTATCCTTCGACTCAATCGATGCCTCCAGAACATTGGAGTTAGTCGTCTTTCAATCCAATCCAAGCGGGTGATACTTACAGAAGTCCCTGAGGTACCTAGGCTCTCTTGACTTGCTAACATTGTTTTTGTCGTATCAGTTCTCCACATTTGTTGTAGCAACATGAATCAGAGACCATAGGGTCTCCATGGACATCATCACCATATGGGAGGACAAAATATAAGAAGATATTAAAGCACAATCAAGCTATCTTAGCGTCACAAAAAACATGCATCAATTTCAGGGGTACTAAGTGATGCTACTAGTTACTCAAGCTATGACTTACATACATAGTTGTAAAAAGCCATCTTAGCTCAGTGATAGAGCATGTGACTTTTAACGACATGGTCACAGGTTTGATCCCCACAAATGGTGCTATAAATTAAATAGTTTGGAAGACATATCAACATATACCAATCTAATAAAAAATATGGGTATGATATAGAATATAAAATATACCTAGTAACCTCAAACTCATTTGTAGGCTCATCACATCCTTAACCTAGCAAGACAAACAGTTTACTCATCATTATTTTTTTCTGCCTCACGAACTCTCTCTAACAAGTGGGCACAACATGTGCTACCATAGTTGAAAAGAACTTAATGACTCCTTATCTTGAGACACCACGATTTACTCTCATCGTCACTTGTTTTCAACCTCAAATAACTCTCTCTAACAAGTGGGGACAACATGTGCTACCATTGCTGTGACAAGCCATCTTAACTCAATGGTAGAGAGCGTGGCTTTTAACCGTGCGGTTGTGGGTTTGATCCCCATAGATTGCACTATAAATTGACTAGTCTTTTATCACATTGAGATCTACTCGTCGTCTAGCACTTTTTTTTTTTTTTTTTTGCCTCAAATAACTCTCTCTAACAAGTGGAGAAAACATGTGCTACCAGGGTTGTGACAAGCCATCCCATCTCTGTGGTAGAGCACGTTGCATTTAACCATGTGGTTGTGGGTTCGATCCCCACAAATGGCCCACCTACCCAGTAAGAAAATACCTCATTTGACACTCTCTTACAAACATGTACAACCAACCATGGTCGTGACAAGCCATCTTAGCTCAGTTGTAAGGTGTGTGTAGTCTTTAACCATGTGGTTGTGGGTTCGATCCCCATACATGTAGTTATCCAAGGTCGGGGCTACCCCTTATATGTACGAGCTCCAATGACTCCACATGACGGATCCACCATACAGGGTAATCCATTTAAACTATCAAGTCACACATCATCCTTAAGAAGTCTCATGCCTAGCTTAACGGTATCGTACTAGAGCATAACGACATTGTACTAGAGCGGAAAGGTATTGTACATGTGTTAACTTGCTCGTCATCTCTATGATGGTTTGACGGTCTTAACATGGATTCACATTTTGAAGTTCCTCTGTTTTGACTCATCGAGTTTGGATCGATCAAGAGTACTAGAGCCATATCCTTAGATCATCTCACAATTCTAATGCACTCTGTCTACTGGAGACATTCCATCATAAGTCATCGTCTAGCCAAATTGATGCTTTCACTCTCCTCCGAAATTTCTTCTATTACTTATTCTCTATAGAGAGGATCAGAGATTGAACCACTTGGATTCAATGTACAATCAATCATGCATACAGTCATACATGCTCAACGGGATGATGATATCCATAAAGTACCTAGAACGTAGATATATATTTTCTTTTCCTCTGATTTAGCACGATTATGTACTAGTAGTAGAAATACAATCCATTACATCACTCGAAAGGGAGGGGAAGTAACGCTCATGTATCCATTACTCACAAAGAGTAACTATGCAACATGGTCGATTTAACTTATAGGCACATACAGGATAAAAAAATGTTAAATTCTAAGTATGTTATAGGATCGATAAACATGTATGTTAACTTCTAAGTCAGGATCCTAATGAAAGTTGGATCCTTCCCTCAAAGTTCCTCCCTTTTCATATTGTCAATTACAGGATCATAATTTTTTTCAAACGGATACCGCTTTCGAATTTCCTATCTTACCTTTTCTAATAAGCTCTATTTCAATGTTTGCAATCTAGAACATCGTATAGGATCATCGCATAAACAGACTACTTTGCTTGCTTTCTAACAAGTGTGTCTTAAGAAAAAATGTTCGATTTGCCATGAAGCTGACGAAAATCATCACTAGCATCTGTTCGTTACGTGACAAAGTGGAAAAGATCTTCATGTCAAGAAGTTCCTTAGAGATGTTCTCTCGAGATTCATGCAGATTGTTACCTCCATCGAGAAAATTAACGACCTTAAGAACATGTCGGTTAAGGTGGTCGTTAGTCGTCTTAAGGTCCATGAGGAGAGACTTCATGGCTATGAAGATAAAGATGAGGAGAAGCATGTCTTACTCACACACGAGGAGTGACTCGCATGAACAAAAAAAAAATGTGGTTGCTTCTTCATTTTTAGGTACGAAGGGACATGGCAACCACAAAAAGGAAAGTAAAGGTTGTGGGCGTGGTCGCAAACGTGGCACAGAGGAGCCGTAAAAATATCTCAAATGTGGCTGTCGAGATTCGAGCCTAGGTCTCCACGGCCACAATGTAGAATTCTCACAACTAAACTATAACCACTTGGATATTTAGCCATCATTCATCACTTTCATGATTAAGGATAAACCAACAAAATATTTATAGCCACCTAGATATTTAGCCAACATTCATCACTTTCATGATTAAGGATAAACCAACAAAATATTTAGCCAACATTCATGATTAAGGATAAACCAACAAACTTCAAATTTGCTCGTTGGTAGCTATAAAAAGTAGATGTGGCTGCTGGGATTCGAGCCCAGGTCTCCACGGCCACAACATGGAATTCTCACCACTAAACTACAGCCACTTGGATATTTAGCCGACATTCATCACTTTCATGATTAAGGATAAACCAACAAACTTCAAATTTACTCGTTGGTAGCTATAAAAGGTAGATGTGGCTGCTGGGATTCAAGCCCAGGTCTCCACGGCCACAACGTAGAATTCTACCCCTAAACTACAACCACTTGGATATTTAGCCGACATTCATCACTTTCATGACTAAGGATAAACCAACAAACTTCAAATTTGCCCGTTTGTAGCTAA
This sequence comes from Cucurbita pepo subsp. pepo, assembly GCF_057944985.1. NCBI lineage: Eukaryota > Viridiplantae > Streptophyta > Magnoliopsida > Cucurbitales > Cucurbitaceae > Cucurbita > Cucurbita pepo. Next base: position 4,739,100 of record NC_141806.1, on the reverse strand, counting down.
AAAAAAGTAGATGATATTGGCTGACATTTGGTTGTATTTGTAAACGAAAGCTTCCTTCAGATACAACCGAGCGATTGACTCATCACGTATCGTTAAGATCCTATCAATAGTCTTTCTCTAGATCTTTTGATCCAGTACCCTAAAATTTTATCCTTTGACTCAATCAATGCCTCCACAACATTGGGGTTAGTCATCTTTCAATCCAACCCAAGTGGGTGATACTTACGGAAGTCCCTCAAGGATCTAGACTCTTTTGACATGCTGACATTGTCTTTGTCGTTTCAATTTCCCTTATTTGTTGTAACAACATGAATCAGAGATGGCAGAGTGTGTGGACAATAAGACCACCTACTTTCTTGGTTCCTCCCTATATGAAGAACTCGTGTGTGGGATCAGACTCTATCTAAGCCCTTCGTCCGAAACCCCAATCATGCTTTGTCTCTCTCCTAGTGCTTGAAGCCATAATCTATCCTAATGGAAAAAAATATAAGAAGATATTCAAGCCATCGATTTCATGGGCACTAAGTGATGCTACTAGTTACTGATGGAACAAAATATAAGAAGATATTCAAGCCATCAATTTCATGGGCACTAAGTGATGCTACTTGTTACTCATGCTCTGACTTACATACATGGTTGTGACAAGTCATCTTAGCTCAGTGATAAAGCGTGTAACTTTTAACTACATGGTTGCCGGTTTGATCCCCACAAATGCGGCTATAAATTAAATAGATACAAAGGACCCAATGACTCTTTATCTCGAGAATAGTCTTGAAGACATATCAATATATACCAATCTAATAAAAATATGGGTACGACATAGAGTATATAAATATACCCAGTAACCTCAACTCATTTGTAGCCCTTCATCACATCATAAATGTACCCAGTAATCTCAACTCATTTGTAGCCCTCACATCCTTAACCTAGCAAGACACACGGTTTACTCATCATCACTTTTTTCCTGCCTCAACGAACTCTCTCTAACAAGTGGGCACAACATGTGCTACCCATAGGTGAAAAGAACCCAATGACTCTTTATCTCGAGAATTGTCTCCGTCTTAGCTCAATGGTAGAGCGTGTGACTTTTAACCACATAGTCGTGGGTTTTTGCAAAAGAACTTAATGACTCCTTATCTCGAGACACGACGATTTACTCTCATCGTCACATTTTTACAGCCTCAAATAACTGTCTCTAACATGTGACGATAACATGTGCTACCATAGTTGTGACAAGCCATCTTAGCTCAGTGGTAGAGCGCGTGGCTTTTAACCATGTGGTCGTGGGTTCAATCCCCATAGATAGTGCAACCATACCTAGTTGGATAAATTATAAATAGCTGCAAAAAAAACTCAATGACTAGTCTTTATAACATACCAATAAGCAAATACTTTATAACATACCAATAAGCAAATACTCACTCTTTCATAACTCTCTCTAACAAGTGGGGATAACATGTGCTACCTTTGCTGTGACAAGCCATCTTAGCTCAGTAGTAGAGCGTGTGGCTTTTAACCACGTGGTCGTGGGTTTGATCCCCACAGATGGTGCAACATTACCCAGTAAGAAGATACTTATTTGACTCTCGAAAGTGTAACTATGCACCCCTTAACTTTGAAAAGGGAGGGGAATAGGGTAACTATGCACCCCTTAACTTTGAAAAGGGACGGGAATATAACGTTCATGAAAAGGGAGGGGAATAGGGTAACTATGCACCCCTTAACTTTGAAAAGGGACGGGAATATAACGTTCATGTATCCCGTATGTTGCAACATGGTCCATAAACATGCATGTTAACTGGGCACCAAACAGTGCCCATCTTTGACGGATATGGTTAAGATAAGCTAGCGTTGACCTTATTTTGATTGTTCATGATTAAGGGTAAGTTAGCAAGCCCTTGGATATTCCCACATTATAATTTTCATATCATACATCAATACAATACTTCGAGATGGAACAAGGACAATACTGGGTGACAATTAAAAATGTCTTACTTACAAGCCTCTACGGCCACAACGTGGAGTTCTCACCACTAAACTATACTATAGACATTTCGATATGTTGCTCATCATTCTTCATAATCTACAACTAATCATGAGAAAGACTGTAAGATACAATCAAATGTTGGTGCATGGATTCAAGCCGAGGTCTCCATGATCACAACAACATGTTATTCTCACCACTAAACTACAACCACTTCGATATTTAGCGGATTAGGATTGAAGTGGTCCATACCATTACGAATGTCATACTTGTGTTTTGTAGCTTAAATCAAAACCATGTTATGTGTGTGTGGCTATTAGGATTTGAGCCCAGGTCGTCACAACCACACTTAGAATTCTCACCACTAAACTTCACCCATCATTCTTCCTAATCTACAACTAATCATTAGAAAGCATGTGTCTAATCCAAGGAGAAAAATAGAGGGTTGAGTTGTGAACTGGTTTTGAGTTATGTTAATATGCTTCAATAGTTTGTAACTAAAAAAGGCAGATGTGGCTGCTTGGACTTGAGTCCAAGTCTCCATGGCCACCACGTGGAATTCTCACCACTAAACTACAACCACTTGGATGTTTAGCAATCATTCATCACTTTCATGATTAAGGATAAACAAAAAAATTTCTATTTGCTTCACCCGTCTGTTCATGATTCATAGCTAGAAAAAGCAAATGTGACTATTGGTATTTGAGTCTAGGTCTCACTTGGATATTTAGCTTAATTTGTAGCTTGGAGTGGTTTTGAGTTATATTAGCTTCAATTGTTTGCAGCTAAAAAAATAGTTGTGGTTATTGGGATTTGAGTCCAGGTCTTCACAACCACAACGTGGAATTCTCACCACTAAACTACAACAACCACTTGGATATTTAGCCAACATTCATCAATTTCATGATTATGGATAAACAAAAAAAAACTTCTAATTTTCTTCACTTTTGAGTGATGTTAATATGCCTCAATGGTTCGTAGCTAAAAACAATAGATGTGGCCAACATTCATCAATTACTGGGATTCAAGCCCGGGTCTCCACGGCCACAACGTGGAATTCTCACCACTAAACTACAACCACTTGAATATTTAGTCATCATTCATCACTTTCATGATTAAGGATAAACAAAAAAATTCTAATATGCTTCACCAGTTTGTTCATAAAAGCTTGTTGTGGTTTGCAGTTATGTTAATATGCTTCAATGGTTCATAGCCGGCCACAACGTAGAATTCTCACCACTAAACAAGCGGTGATGTCGCACTCCTCCATGCCGCCACCGAGTGTCGACGTCTCCATCACCGCCACCAAGAGGCCGACACCGCGAAGACGGACGTCGAGTTGTCATCGAGCGAGTGATCAAGGAGATGACCGCCTCTTTGCAGTACCCGATGCACGTTAACCTACAGGCACAAGAGTTGTGGCACGCTGTCGAGCCTGAGGAAGAAGAAACGATCGAGTATCAGGAGGATTACTTGGCATTTTCTGCCATACTACGTTCTATGCCTCCAAAGAGGCTAGCATCTCTCTCCACCAAGCGCACTGCGCAATCGGCTTGGGAGGGGATCAAGTCTCGCCGGGTTGGTGTGTAGCGAGTGCGGGAGTCCAACATCGAGCAGTTGCGGAAGGAGTTTTTGGAGATCCGCTTTAAGGACGACAAACTGAGGAGGAATGTCTTCCACGCCTGAAGCTCCACGACAACTCCAGCGAGAGCAACGGGTCTATCTCCTCAATTGGTGGCCAATACGATCGATGGGAAGACGCCACACGAGGCCTGGTACAACAAGAAGCAAGCGGTACATCATCTCTGAGTGTTCATCTGCGTCACATATATGAAGATCACACGTCTCCACCTCGATAAGCTTGATCCTTGGGGGCTGAAGGTCATCTTCATCGGCTACGAACCCAGGAGCAAGGCGTACAGGCTCTATGATCCTGCGGGGGGTGAGCTCACTTATCGCGCGACGTCGTGTTTGACTAGAACACCTTCTAGCGGTGGAACAATGTGACCGAGGCAGACCAAAACCCAAATCAATTCACGATGGATTACCTCGTTATTGAGCTGAGAGAAGGAGGAGCACAGCGTCGGGCATTATCACCGTCACAACAGTTGTACCGGACACGCCTACACCTACACTTACCACAACTTCTACTACGCCCCCTTAACCAGTTGAGTTCCTAACACCACGTACTACGGACTCGACGCTGGATGCCAATCACGATGATGGTCTGGCAGCCAGATACCGAAGGATTGAAGACCTACTGGGAGGAGATGAACCATAGGGACTGGCGGCGCGCGAGCTCTTAGAAGAAGTGGCTAAACCGCATGCCATTCGCGCGGATGAACCGAACTCGTTCGCCGAAGCAGGAAGGAACCCGTGCTAGCTGAAGGCAATGAAGGAAGAGATGACATCTCTCACTAAGAACAAGACGTGGAGTCTGGAGGACATCCCATCAGGACACCGAGCCATAGGGATAAAGTGGGTATCAAACTAAAACGAAACGAAGAGGGAGAAGTTGAAGTATAAGGCCGGTCTAGTGGCGAAGGGCTATGTCCAGAAGCAAGGAGTGGAGTTCAAAGAGGTATTCGTGCCAGTTGCAAGGTTGAAATCCGTCCGCCTGTTGCTGGCAATCGCGGCACATTGCTCTTGGGAGGTCCAGCACATGGACATGAAGTCCGCTTTCTTCAACGGATAGCTCAAGGAGACCGTCTACGTCTGACAACCACTTGGCTTCCTAGACAAGGACAACTTCGGCAAGGAACTGCGCCTGCACGAGGCACTCTACGGGCTTTGGCAAGCACCACTAGCCTAGAACGCAAAGCTCGATAATACTCTGCTGTCGCTGAAGTTCAAGAGCTGTGCCTCTAAGCATGGCATGTCGGCGAGCGGCGGCTGATTGTGGGAGTGTACGTCGACAACCTCATAATCATTGGAGGTGACATGGAAGTTTTTAGAAGATTCAAGAGGGAGATGTCAAAGAATTTGAAGATGAGCGATCTTGACGTGCTCAGCTACTACCTCGGCATCGAAGTACAATAGAGTACTGTCGGCATCACCATCGCTAAAGTGCGTATGCGAAGAAGCTGCTGGACACAGCTAGGTTAGCAGACAGTAGCCCTACAAGGACACAAATGGTGGCCCAGCTCCAGCTAAGTAAGGCCGGCACTACGATGACAGTCGACGCCACCAATTATCGCAGTATTTTTGGGAGCCTGCGCTATCTGGTAAACACACTCCCTGACCTCGCTTATTCCGTTGGATACGTGAGTAGGTTTATGAAGCACCTAACGAGGAGCATCTTATGGTTGTCAAGCGCATCCTGCGCTATGTGGCTGAAACCAGAGGCTAGGGTGTGAAATACTGTGCAGGGAGAGGAAATGAGAAGCTTGAGCTGGTCGGCTATAGTGATAGTAACATGGTGGGTGACGTTGATGATCGTAAGATCACCACTGGGATGATTTACTTTATCTTAGGCAGTGCGATCTTCCGGCAATCAACTAACAAAAGTTAGTTGCTTTTTCTTCTTGCGAGGCAGGGTACATCACCGCTTCGACGGCGCAACACAAGGGGTCTGGCTTGCGCGACTGTTGAAAAAACTCATCGGAAAAGAGGGCGATCCACCAATGCTTTATGTAGACAACGAAGCTATAATCTCCCTGATAAAAAATCCAGTTTTGTTTGTTTGTTGGCCGTCAAGATTTGTTGGCCACTTTACCATTGCTTAATTTTATCTCTAGGCCCAACATTTGTTTGTTGGCCATCTTTAGGCCAAGATTAAGATTTTTGTTGGCCACTTCTACAATTTTATCTCTAGGCGTAAGATTTGTTTGTTGGTCGTCTTTAGGCGTAAGATTAAGATTTGTTGGCCACTTCGACCATTTTATCTTTAGGCCCAAGATTTAGTTGTTGGCCATCAAGATTTGGCTTGTTGGCCACTTCTGCCATTGCGCAATTTTATCTTTAGGCGCAATTTTTAACTTCTAAGTCTGTTACTGGACCGATAAACATACATGTCGATAAACATGTATGTTAACTTCTAAGTTAGGATCCTAATGAAAGTCGGATTCCTTCACTCAAAGTTCCTCCCTTTTCATACTCTCAATTACAGGATCAAATTTTTTTCAAATGGATACTGCTTTCGAATTTTCTGTCTTACCTTTTCCAATAAGTTCCATTTCAATGTATGCAATCTAGAAAATCGTATAAGATCATCGCATAGACGGACTATTTTTCTTGTTTTCTAACAAGTGTGTCTTAAGAAAAAGGGTTCGAATTTGCCATGAAATTGACGAAAATCGTCACTAGCATCCGTTCGTTACGTGACAAGGTGTAAAAGATCTTCATCCTAAAGAAGTTCATTCGAGATGTTCCCTCGAGATTCATGCAGATTGTTACCTCCATCGAGAAAATTAACGACCTTAAGAACATGTTGGTTGAGGAGGTCATTGGTCGTCTTAGGGTCCATGAGGAGAGACTTTGTGGCTATGAAGATAAAGATGAGGAGAAGCATGTCTTACTCACCCATGAGGAGAAGCATGTCTTACTCACACATGAGGAGTGACTTTGCATGAACAAAAAAGAAAGATGTGGTTGATTCTTCATTTTCAGGTACGAAGGGACATGACGACCACAAAAATGAAAGTAAAGGTTGTGGGCATGGTCGCAAACGTGGCAATAGAGTTGCCGTAAAAATACCTCACAAACCCAAGTCTCCACGACCACAACGTGGAATTCTCACCACTAAACTACAACCACTTCAATATTTAGTACCAATGTTGATCTCGTCTTAACGTCTCATGATTGAGGGATAAACAAGAAAACTTCTAATTATTTCCATAAGTTTCATATCATCTCGTAACTCATTCTGATCCAATCCAAAAAGCAAAAAATAGAAAGTTGAATTGTGAACTTTATTTGAATTTAGTGTTTCTTTTTAGTTATGTTAATATGGTTGAATAGTTTGTAGCTAAAAAATTCCCATGATACATACGTGTTATTTTTAAGAATATGATGGTTTATGGTTAAAATAAACTAACGAACTCTTTATGATTTCCTACTAACATAATCATATCTGTTGGATGATGGAAGTCCCACATCGACTAATTTAGGGAATGATCATGGGTTTATAAGTGAGGAATACTAACTCCATTGGTATGAGGCCTTTTGGGGAAACCCAAAGCAAAGCCATGAGAGCTTATGCTCAAAGTGGACAATATCATACCATTGTGGAGAGTCGTGTTCGTCTAACATGGTATCAGAGCCATGCCCTAAACTTAGTCGTGCCAATAGATTGATAAATCCTCAAATCCTCAAATATCGAACAAAGAACTCCTAAAGAAAAGGAGCCAAGCCCCTCCTCGAAGGCAGTCAAAAATGACTAAGACTCCAAAGGAGTCGAGCCTCGATTAAGGGAAGGCGCACTTTGTTCGAGGGGAGGTGTTGGATGATGGAAGTCCCACATCGACTAATTTAGGGAATGATCATGGGTTTATAAGTGAGGAATACTAACTCAATTGGTATGAGGCCTTTTGGGGAAACCCAAAGCAAAGCCATGAGAGCTTATGCTCAAAGTGGACAATATCATACCATTGTGGAGAGTCGTGTTCGTCTAACAATATCATCACCTAACTCATGGGCATTTGTTATTTTTAAGAAAATAGCTTTAAAAATTTATTTCATCAAACTCAATTTCACTTTCAAATGGCAACATATTTAATTCAAAAAGAAGTAGAAGTAATGTTTTTGAGAATTAAAAACAAAAGTGGGTACTAATTGTCCACCCCAAGCTTCCATGGTCACAACTAGTTTGATATTTAGCCAATCATTCATTATAGTCTAGTTTTTTGGGCTTATTTACAATCTTGTCATTCAATTCCAATGTTGATCTCGTCTTTAACGGTTCAAAATTACGGATATGCTAGCAAGCACCTAACTGTCTCCATATTATATTGTTCATATCATATATCAATAGAGTACGATGAGAGCCCATCTTGACGGTTAAGGTTAAGATAAGCTAGTAAACCATTTACTATTTTCTGCATAGTAACATGATTGTATCATCTCATAACTTGTGGGCATAAAAAACAAATGTGGCTGTTCGGATTCAAGCTCAAGTCTTCACAGCATAGCTACAACGTGGAATTCTTACCACTAAACTACGACCACTTTGATATTTAACCAAACATTCATCATAATATAGACTCTTGGGGCTCATTTATCAACTCATTGGCATGTGTCCAATCTAATGGTTGTGAACTCTATTCGAGGTGGAACAAGGACCACATTAAATGATTACCAATGTCATACTTATGAATGTCAAATGTGGCTGCTCGGATTCGAGCCCAAGTCTCTACAGCCACGACGTCGAATTCTCACCACTAAACTATAGCCATTTCGATATGTTGCCCATCATTCTTCATAATCTACAACAGATAATCATTGAGTTGTGAACTCTATTCAAGGTGAAACAAGCACCATACCGAACCATTACGAATGTCATACCAGCGGTTGTAGCTAAAAGCATAACAATGTTTCATGTCTGATCGCTTTATTAAAATTTGTGTTTCTATGTTTCATCTTATGTTATTGAGAATTAGAAAATAAATCTCAAATGTGGGTGCATGGATTCAAGCCCCGGTCTCCACAGCCACAACAATGTGGAATTCTCACCACTAAACTACAGCCATTTCGATAGGTTGCAAATCATTCTTCATAATTTACAACTCATCATTAGAAACGCATGTGTCTAATCCAATAAGAAAATAGAGGGTTGGGTTGTGAACTCTATTCGAGGTAGAACAAGAACCATACCGGACCATTACGAATGTCATACCATCGGTTGTAGCTAAAAGAAAAACAATGTTTCATGTGTGATGGCTTTGTTAAAACTTATGTGTCTATGTTTCATCCTTATGTTATTGAAAATTAGAAAACAAACCTCAAATATGGGTGCATGGATTCAAGCCCAGGTCTCCACGGGCGCAACAACGTGGTATTCTCACCACTAAACTACAGCCGCGATATTTAGCCCACTAGGATTGAAGTAGTCCATACCACCAGACCATTATGAATGTCATACTTGTGTTGTAGCTAAAAAGCAAAACAATGTTATGTGTGTGGCGGTTGGGATTTAGGCCCAGGTCTCACAACCACAACGTGGAATTCTCATCACTAAACTACAAGCACTTCGGTATTTAACCCATCATTCTTCATAATCTACAACTAATCATTAAAAAGGCATGTGTCTAATACAAACATGAAAATAGAAGGTTGGGGTATGAACTCTATTCGAGATGGAACACGAACCATATCGGACCATTAAAAATGTACTACTTGCGGTTGTAGCGAAAAAAAAGGCATGTGTCTAATCCAAGCAAAAAAATTGGGTTGTGAACTCTATTTGAAGTGGAACACGGATGTCTATGTTTCATCCTTGTACTATTGAGAATTAGAAAACAAATGTCAAATGTCTCTCGAACTCATCGTTAAACTAGGATTCAAGCCCAAGTCTCCATGGCAACAATGTGGAATTCTCACCACTAAACTACTACAGCCACTTGGATATTTAACCGTCACATCATTTTCATGATTAAAGATAAACAAAAAAACATCTAATTTGCTTCACCAGTTTGTTCATAAAAGCTCGTAGTGGTTTTGAGTTATGTTAAATGTTTCAATGGTTTGTAGCTAAAAAAAACAAATGGGGTTGGGATTCGAGCCTAGGTCTCCACGACCACAACGTAAAATTCTCACCACTGAACTACAACCACTTGGATATTCAGTCACCATTCATCATTTTCGTGATTAAGGATAAACCAACAAACTTCTAATTTTCTTGACGGGTTTGCTCATGAGAGCCGAGTTATGTTAATATGGTTGAATGGTTTGTAGCCAAAAGGCAAATGGGTTGATAAACGGTTAAGCATAAACTAGCAAACCCTTTATTGTTTCCTTCTAAAGTAACATGATCATAACATAAATAAAAAATAAAAAATAAAAAAACTCATTGAGACCACAACTTGTAATCTTCACCACTGAACTACTGCATCTACTTTGATATTTAGCATATTAAAGATAAGCTACCAAACCTCTAATTATCTCCACATTATATTGTTCGTTAAAATAATGAAAAACAAATGTGGTTGTTGGGATTCGAGCTCAGGTTTTAGACAACAAGCTTCCATGCCCACAACATGAAATTCTCACCATTAAACTACAACTAAATTGATATTTAGTTCATCATTCATCATAATCTAGTCTCTTGGGGCTCATCTATCAACTCATCATTCAATACCGATGTTGATCTCGTATTGATGGTTCGTGATTAAGGATATGCTAGCAAGCCTCTAACCGTCACCATGTTATATCGTCCATATCATATATTAATAAAGTACTATGAGAGTCTATCTTAACGGTTTAAGGTTAAGATAAGCTAGTAAACCATTTACCATTTTCTACATAGTAACATGATCGTATCATCTCGAGAAATTTAGAGAAATTTGTGGTGGAAACCGAGCAAACTTTGGTGGAAAGTTGAGCATTTCCCAACACGAAATGTAATAGAATGAGTATTTAAACTATTAAAAGGTCGGTGAATTTTTTACGGACAATCTTATTATATATAAAAGTTCAATGGCGCCTGATTGTTTGCCTGATCGTAGATTGTTTTCTTGCATTCATGATCTACGGTAAATCTTTTAGAAGAAAAAGTTGGAGTCACTCGATACTCATAGATGGTGATCAAATAACACCTCCATACTCATCAGTTTCTTTCAATAAAATTCTTAAAACCCTCCCAATCGCTCGAGATTTTCATTTATTCCTTCAATTAGTAGATTTTCTTTCCTTCCTTTCAATGGGTGGTATTAGAATGAAGTTTTGATCTTTGGGACCTATGGGTTATGGGCCTGTTAGGATTGTACAATAACACACACTCTATCAAGATGAACACAAAGAACAAGAGAGACAAAATGATCTTGATCACAACGAACAAGAGAGACATAATACGAGGAATATTGGCTAAATGTTTATATTGATAACTTTAGGTATGTACACCAATAGAGAATACAAGTTAAGCACTGTCTCATGGGTATATATATGGTTGTCGTTTACTATATATATATAGTTTAACGGATATAACCACCTACTGTATATAAATATCTACTCTATATTTCTTTACCAGCTTTTTAGTAGAAATAGTCGTTTACTCTGTATTTTCCACGTATAGTTTTACTAACTATGACAATTGAATAATTTATATATGGCAGCAGGCTCTACATCCAAAAATTCTCCGGAGACTGATCCAGTCAACCAAGAATTTCATTCTCAAACGACGTTTTCACTGCACCATACCAATTGAGGCTTTGCACAACCTCCATGTTCCAACGTCAACACATTTTGCCAACATGTTTGTTAGATTCTTTTCACTCCTTATCTTCTCCAAACACATATCATCTTCCACTAACCTGCGAGTGAAATGATATTGCGTTCTGTATTTTGTCTTTGAATGATAGACCGGGTTCCTCACCAACTGTATGACACTTTAACTATCTATATAAATAATTTTCTCGTGCTGCTTCTTGTCCAATTCTTCTAAATACTCTGTTATCCATATCATCTCCTTTACAGCTTCAGCTATTGCCACCTTCTCAGCCTCATTAGATGTAAGAGCAACACATTTCTGAAGCTTAGACATCTCATCATCCATGACTTGCTCTCACTTTGTTGTATCCTCCAACTGTAGGGCATCACCAAGGGACTCTGATTCCTCTTCATCAGCCAGCAACAGATAATGTAATGAAGGTGAATACATGTAACGCCCCTAATTCTCTATAACCTAATTAGTGACGTCACCCATGCATACATATCTCATTAAGCGGAAGCTCATCATAAATAACCTTGAAAGAGTCTTTCATAAATATTCATGAATGCAAAATAAAACCTAAACTCCGAAAATAAACCTTCAATACTGAATTCAAAATAAATCCAACTAAAACAATACTCAATGCTATAACTTAAAACAGTCTAATAAAAGTAAACTCCTAAAAATATCATGTCTCCAACTTCCATGGTGGCCTCAGCTCCGCTGTCAACCGTACATTGACGCCTTTCCTTTACCTGAAAAATATTGGTAGCACATGGCTTGAGTATTTTATGAAATACTCAGTAAGTCACCCCACTGTTGGGGTTAGGAATGCAAACACATTCAACATATGAGCGGGACCTAACTTTTCATAAACTTTTCATAGCCTTGGGCGCTTTCCTATTCTAGGCAGGGTTGGGTGTGTGGTACTCCTTCACACACGGCCCATGTACGTGTACATGGACCCACCAGGCGGGCTCGTAAATATACCCCCTGGGCCTGACTTGGTCGGACACAATGTGTTACACGTAGCCGGACACCACAGAACAGAAAAGGGCCCGCATGATATCATGGCGAACCTAAATATCGTATTTCATTCTTCCGTAACATAAAGGGGAAGAATCCTGATGCACGTGACATACATATATGCATGAGTTCCCTTAACGTATCTAACATGGCATTACATAAGCAGTGCTAACATCGCATTTACGTTTCTTACATCACATGGCATCTCACATGACTTACATTACATGACATATTACATAAACATTCCAGTTGCATAAACATCTCATGATATGACTCGATAATTCTACGTTTATCTATGGCATCGATCAACATATTCATGGCATATAATACTAACATCTCATTCATGACTTCACATAACATAAACAGTCAACCGTCAACATAATTCATACATCACATAACATACACAATCTATACATCACATAATCATATGACATAAATATGGTGCATGCAGGGGCCACAGGGCACGCACCATCATACAACACGTAGTAAGCTAACTCCAACAGTAAGGTCACTTACCTCGATGGTCTTGGTTGAAGTCACTCACAACGAGCTAATCCCGGCGGTTAAATACGTCCTATGAAAACCACATAAAAACTTAGAAACCTTTCATAACATACCCTAGCTAAACCTCATGCTATTTATAAAAAATAAACCCCCCGACCTAATCTGTCTTTAACGTATAGGAACCATACTGACCTCGGATGGTAAAACTAAGGGCAGAAACAGCTTCGAAAGGGCCAAAAACCTTGGAATCGATATATTATAGTGATACCTTGCCGCTAAGCCTAGCTACAGAACTGGCCAACTAAACCGCCAAGTCGAGCTGCGGGAATTGATGGAACCGAGCCGATTTCGTACACGTGCGAGCCGACCCGCACTGTGTACGCATGCGAAGCTGCCGAAGTTGCTAGGTGCGCGTCTGCAGCTCGACCCTATTCCAAAAACCTTGCCTTCCTTACCCGACAAGCGACGAAACTCTAGTTTCCGCCTTCCCGATTCCAGCGACGCGCCGACAATCCCACAACGTCCTCAACACCGAGACGGCCAACCTTCTTTGACACAATGATCCCAACATCAATGCCTTACTACTACTCGATTCTTCCTCCGAAGAGCAACCCCAACGTTTCCAGAGGAAAGTTTGGAGAGGATCCTTTTCAAGAGATGTAAAAGGTTGGACATAGGAATATAAAACTAATCTCAAGACATTACCAATAAGGCATACTAGGTTTCTAGGATAAAGAAATTTAGAGAAATATGAATGTTTCTCTTATGTAATAAAAGTCTCGCAGTAAATCTCTCGATTTACGGGAAGATTACATTTAATTATTTATTCTTTCCTTATTTGATTTTATTTTATTCCATAAACCCAAACCGTTACAATTTCTAATAACTTCTTCGTTTAAAATTACACCTTTTCGATGGGAATAAATGCATAACATAATATCTTGTCCTTTACAGAAATAAAAATAAAATCTTAACCAGATAAGGCAAAAATGGAAAATCTGAATCGTTACAATACATATCTTCGTAAATGATAGTTCTAGATGATCTTTTCAACACCTGCTGTCACTTGCTCCACCTCTGGTTCCTCAGCAACCGTCTAAGGAGTTTCTTGAGTATCTGCTCATCACTAGGTGAATCTTTCAACAACTCAACCTCAACTCTCACTTGCTTCGTTGTCTTAGAACCTTTCTTCTTTTTGTTCTTATACATGACATTTCATGAAGGGTCACGTCACAATGTCTCAGAACATTTCTATTCTTGGCATCCCAAAACCTGTACTCAAACATGTAAGGCCCATAGCCTATGAAGTAGCACTTCACAGCCTCAGCGTCAAGTTTGTCATTGTTCTAGCCTATGAAGTAGCACTTCACAGCCTCAGCGTCAAGTTTGTCATTCTTCTCTGGATCAATACGAACATACACAATACAACTAAAAGTTCTCAAGTGATAGTACTTGAGTTCTTTTCCGATCCATACTTCTTCTGGCAACTTGAACTCCAAGGTTACTGACGACCCTCTATTATTCAAGTAGACTGCTATATTTACGACATTAACCCAAAATGTCTTTGGCAATCAAGAATGAATTCTCTTACTCCTTGTTCGCTCATTCAATGTTCAATTTATTCTTTCAACAACATCAATTTGTCTTGCTTTACTGGGAATTGCCTTCGTTAATCTAATTCTTTGAGCTGCACAAAATGCTTTGAATTATGACTTGTTGTACTCTCCTCTATTGTTAGACTTCAGACATTTACTCTTCAAGCCGATTTTATTTTCAACTTCAACTTTTCACTTCCAGAATGTAGCAAACACATCTGACTTGTGTTTCAGGAAATAAATGCACACCTTACTGCTGAAATTATTGATCAAGGTGACGTAGAACTTTGATCCGCCAAGGGATGAAACTAGAGATGGTTTCCAAACGTCTATATTGACTATTTCTAACCATACTATCTTCAATTCTCTAGTAATCTTTGTGAAACTAGCTCGTTTTTGTTTGCTCATAATGTAGTTCTCATAAGAACCCATATCAACAAATTTCAGACCTTCTAAAACTCATTTCGCACAAGCATCTTCATTTTTTTGGCGCTCACATGTCCAAGTCTATTATTCCATATACTTGAATTTGAAGCACTCTTAGCAACAACAACCATGTTCATATACCCTGCAGTGGTGTATAAGTTTCCAGATTTTATGCCACGTGCTACCACCATAGCACCCTTCAAAATCTTCCATGAACTCTTCCCAAACTTTGTTGCATAATCTCTACTATCCAATTGACCAATAGAGATCAGGTGCTTCGTGAGACACGAATTATATCTGACATTCTTTAATGTCCCACTGATTTTCTGTCGAAGTTATGCGGACATCCCCTTTTCCTTCAATCTCAAAATCTTTGTTGTCACAAGATACACCTTCTCAAAATTTCCAGACTTGAAATTTCAAAAGAGCTCTTTATTTGGAGATGAATAAAAAGATGCACCTAAATCCAAAATCCAGGATTCAATCAGACTGTACGCGCTGATGATTAGAGCATCCCTAATGTCTTCAGCTGAATTTATAGAATCATCATCATGTTCTGGTTTGTGATCATGCTTCCTCTTTGGTCTTATACAATTGTCTGAAAGTGATATTTTTCTCCACAACTCCAACACATTACATTTGGTCTGTTTTAAAATTTTTCCCAGTTCTTCGATTTTGATCGATTTTTTTGACACTTCATTTACTTCTTTCCGTTTGGTCAACACTGAGAGCACCACCAGATGAATTCTCAATTTCTCGTTTTCGAATACTTTCGCTGAGAAATATATCTCAAATTTCATCGAACATCATTTTCTCATATCCTCGAGAACTACTAATTGCGGCAACTACTGTATCCCACGACTCGTGTAAAGATGGCATAAAAATCAATGCTTTAATTTCACTTTCGAAATTAATTTCCACAAAACTCAATTGGCTTACAATCATATTGAATTCATTTATATGATCCGCAAGAGATCCACCTTTCATACATTTGAAGATTGAACAATTTTCGCATCAAATACACCTTGTTAATAGTCGACAATTTTTCGTACATATTTGATAGTGCCTTCAATAGATTTGACGTTTTCTTTTCCTTGATTATGTTGAATGCTACGTGAATGGCCAATGTCAACCAAATCAATCTGGGAGCCTCACGATTCTTGAGCTTCAACTGTTCCGTGGTCAGGTATCCGACTTCACCCCCAATAGGGGTTCGTGAAGATATTTATGGTACAAATTATCTTCAATTTGCATCTTCCAAATACCGAAATCGAATCCAGCAAACTTTTCAATTCCAATCTTTGAACTTTGGGCAAGATATAGAGTATATAAATATATCTAGTAGGCACAACTCATTTGTAGGCTTTCATCACATCCTTGACCTAGCAAGACACCAGGGTTTACTCATCATCACTTTTTTGTGCGTAAAAAAACTCTCTCTAACAAGTGGGGACAACATGTGCTACAATTGTTTTGATAAGCAGTCTTAGCTCTGTGATAGAGCGCGTGGCTTTTAACCACGTGGTCGTGGATTCGATCCCCACGGATTGTGCTATATAAATTAAAAATATCTGCAAAGAACCCAACGACTCTTTGTCTCGAGAATAGTCTTTAGGACTATCAATATATACCACCAACCTAATACAAAATATGGGTATAAAAATATACCCAATAAGCAACACTCATTTAAATAACTCTATCTAACAACAAGTGGGGACTGATGGTGTTAATATAACACATGCGGAAGCAATTTGGATCTTAGGCACTTCTAGAACATCAATTATAGTAAATAACTAGCATGTTCATAAGTATTAAAACTTAATGAGTTTGAATACTAACCTTTTGTAGTTCAAACTTCCTTTTTCTCACGAACCGGTTTCGAACCACCACTAGTGTCTTCTCCATTATCCTCCGACCTTAGAACGGGATTGTGGAATCCGGTGAGTGACTAAACTTGGGAGGAATTTTGTATATATGAAGAGAGTGTTTGTGAGAGGTTTTTCTCAAGGTTTTTCACCAAGAAGAAGGAGACCTTCCATGCACCATGATCACTCTATTTAAAGAGTCATGTTTGCATGTTCATGCAAATTTGAGATCACCAAATTTTGACACTTAAAATTCCACTCAAATGTTTGGGATTATGTGGCAAGCATGCATGTTTGAGTTAACCAAATTTTGACACTCAAAATACCACTCAAACTTGTGGGGTTTATTTGGCAAGCATGCAAGTTTGGTTAAACCAAATTTTGACACCTCAAAATTCCACTAACATGGATTTTTCCATTAAATGAAGTCAACATTTTGACTTTCTTCATTTTAATTCAACAATTAATTTGAATAATGAATTTCAAATTAAAGTAACATTAAATGATTAATTAAACTATTTAATTAATATTTAATATTAATTCAAATGTCAATCCCAATCAATTCCGACACATAATTGATTAAGATATTTAAATCTTATTTAAATATCTCAGATTCTCTCCTTTTGTTTAATTCGTAAATAAAACAAAAATGCGGTTAAATATATCGTATATATGTAGCGCATATTCCCTAATTTGAATTCGAACACTTCGAACTCACTCGTCACACTGTTTTATGGTTTAGTCCTATATGAGCTAGCAGAGGGACCTAATGGACCTATAGATCATGGGCTCCAACGATCCAAGATTAACCGGCTAAACTCATTAACCTTGTTAACCAACATTCGTTAACTACTAGGACACTCCACTATAGCCTCGTAGTTGCACTCCCCTCACTATAGATATATTTCTGTCCATTTGATATAACCATGATTAGTAAGTCGATCCTTCATAGGTTGTTCGTAACTAGAGCTGGGTCAATTTACCGTTTTACCCCTAAAGTTACTTCTTGTTCCTTATGTCTCACTGATCCTCTAATGAACAATTGGTTTGTGGTCCAACCAGTAAACCGAATCCATCTCAGGCCAATGAGAGGGTGGGGCCCCTTGTTCAAGACCTGGAGTCAGTGCTTAAGGGAATTACCTTTCTTCTACCTCTAAAAGTGGGTAGGAGTGAATTCCATCTTGCACCCCACGTCCCCAGCCATTCACCCGGTCTTACCCCTGAAAAGGGAGGCCTATTGAGTCGGCGAACTAGAGCCACTCTCACCCATGCAAATCTAAGGATAATTCCGAATAAACAGGAGTTCATGGTTAGCTTAGGATTAAAACCGAGTTACCTAGGTTATCGAATGAAAAGAAAATCAGTCTCAACAGTAAACGACATTATAAAGTGAGTGGTTTTCTTCATGGTCCGATCTTATGCAATACTCATTGCATAGGATGCCCCCACTCACATGCCTCCACATGTACAATTTAGTGATCACATTGTTTATATCATATACAAAAGTGGGTCGCATCCATAGTGTCCCCAGAATAAGGTACTCAGCCTTGTCCTTATACTATAGATCATTTTGACTATATACTTGAACTTGATCCACTCTTATGTCTCTACATATAGTTCAAGTAATCATACTATAGCTAGAGTGTTCTTAGTTTATTGGATTTAGATTAATGATCGTAAAGTTCACTTTATTCAATAACAATCCTTACTGAATAAACAACAATAATAACTTTATTGAAAATAGAATATGTTTTTGTTTACAAACTATGAGTTTTAGGACATAAAACCTAACAAACTCCCACTTGGACTAAAACTCTAGTGAAGTTTTATAACGTTGAGTAGAGAGAAATACAATAAACTAGGGCATCACATACTCATGCCATTTCTCCCACTTGCCCTAGATTACATAACTCGTAGTCCTAGACTCACTAGGTGCCCTTCAAACACTTTAGCCGTGAGGGGCTTTGTAAATGGATCAGCAATGTTGTGCTCTGAAGCTATCTGTGTGACGATCACATCTCATCGTTGCACAATCTCCTTTATGAGATGATATTTGCGCTCAATATGTTTTCCTCGCTTATGGCTTCTTTGTTCTTTTGAATTTGCAACTGCTCCACTGTTATCACAATAAAGAGTGATGGGAAGATGCATATTTGGAACGACTTCCAAATCAGTTAAGAACTTCCGAAGCCATACAGATTCTTTCGCTGCTTCACAAGCAGCAACATACTCAGCCTCCATGGTGGAATCATCAATGCAACCTTTCTTTATGCTTCTCCATATTATTGCTCCTCCGTTCAGAGTGAAGATAGATCCTGATGTCGATTTCCTCGAATCTACATCGGTCTGAAAATCTGAGTCAGTGTACCCTGTAAGGATCAGATCCTTAGCACCGTACATTAGCATATAGTCCCTCGTTCTCATAAGATACTTGAGGATATTCTTAATGGCAGTTCAATGAGCACGTCCCGGATTGGACTGATATCTGTTGACAATTCCCACAGCATAGCATATGTCGGGTCGGGTACATAGCATGACATACATCAGACTACCGACCGCTGATGCATAGGGAATGTGTCTCATATCCTCAACTTCTTGAGGTGTCTTAGGACTTTGTTCCTTCGACAAATGAACTCCATGCCTGAAAGGTAATAATCCTTTCTTGGAGTCCTGCATCTTATATCGAATCATTTTGTCGATGTACGATGCCTGAGACAATGCTAGTATTTTGTTCTTGCGATTCCGAACAATTTGAATTCCAAGAACAAACTGAGCCTCTCCCAAATCTTTCATTTGGAATTGTGTCGCTAGCCAATGCTTAATGTCAGTCAGAAATCCCACATCATTTCCAATGAGTAGGATATCGTCAACGTACAACACCAGGAAAGCTACTGTAGAGTTGACTATTCTTTTATAAACACAAGGTTCGTCAACGTTCTGTTTAAAGCCATAAGATTTGATCGAAGTACCAAACTTTATATTCCAGGATCGAGATGCTTGCTTCAACCCATAAATGGATCTTTTAAGCTTGCAAACCCTTTGCTCGTGATCCTGTTCAATGAACCCCTCTGGTTGAGCCATATAGATACTCTCTTCAAGATTGCCGTTTAGAAAGGCTGTCTTAACATCCATTTGTCAAATTTCATAATCATAAAATGTGGCAATAGACAAGAGTATTCTAATCGATTTAAGCATAGCAACAGAAGAGAAGGTTTCTTCATAGTCCACCCCCTCTCTTTGGGTATAACCCTTTGCTACTAGTCGAGCTTTAAAGGTCTGTACCTTACCGGTTTGGTCTCGTTTCTTCTTATAGATCCATTTGCAACCAATAGGTTTTATCCTATCTGGTTGATCTACAAGTTCCCAGACTGAATTGAAGTACATTGACTCCATTTCAAGATTCATGGCTTTAATCCACTGATCTCTATCTTCATCATTCATTGCCTGTTTATAGGTCAATGGATCCTCAACGCCATCATCAGGTATGATGACTTGAGTTTCTGCCAAACCCAAGTAACGATCGGGTTGAGTTATAACCCTCCCACTACGTCGAGGCATTCTCAAATCTTGAGAAGGATGTGATTGACCAGAAGTGTCAGCTCCATCAACAACTCTTGTTGAAGGACCAGCTTGATCAACAACTCTTGTTGTTTTATCAGTAGCTTCTTTAGAAATCTCACTTAATACTAGTTTTCTACGAGATTGATGATTTCTTACGTGGTCTTCCTCTAAGAATGTAGCGTTTTTTGATACAAACACTCTATTTTCTTGAGGGTCATAAAACAAACCACCTTTCGTCTCTTTGGGGTATCCTACGAATAGACATAATTTTGAACGACGTTCTAATTTCTTGGGGTTTTGCAACAACACATGTGCTGGACATCCCCAAATTCTGAAGTGACGTAAACTACCTTTATGCCCTTTCCATAACTCATAAGGTGTTTCTGAAACACTCTTAGTAGGAACCATGTTCAAAATGTATGTAGCAGTCTCCACTGCATATCCCCAAAACGGATCGAGTAATTGAGCGAAACTCATCATAGACCGAACTATGTCTAATAGAGTTCTATTTCTCCTTTCTGATAAACCATTTTGTTGAGGCGTACTAGGGGCTGAGAGTTGAGACCTTATTCCATGTTCTATCATATAGTTCTAAAATCTTAAGTCCATGTACTCTCCTCCTCGATCTGATCGAAGTGTTTTAATAGTTTTACCTAATAGATTCTCAACCTCAGTCTTATACTCTCTGAATTTTTCAAGAGCTTTGAACTTGTGATGCGTTAGGTAAAGATAGCCATGCCTTGAATAATCATCAATAAAACTGATGAAATATTCATACCCTCCTCGTGCTTTGACATTCATTGGACCATAGAGATCTGTATGTACGAGTTCTAAGGTTTATTTGGCTCTATAACCTTTTTCGGAAAATGATCGTTTAGTCATTTTACCCTAAAGACAAGACTCACATGGAGGTAAAGAGTTGTCTTCTAACTCATTTAGAAGTTCTCTTTTAACCAATCTCTTAATCCTATTGAGATTAATGTGGCATAGTCTTAAGTGCCAAAGATAGGTATTAGGAGAAATCTTTTGTCGTTTATTTTGAGTTTCAGCTGTTTTAAACATGTTGGTGTTTAAAATAGCTTTTGTTTCGCTCAGTTTTACCATATATAAGTTGTTTTCTAGTTTTGCAGAACAAATATGAATAACTTTTTTGCAAATGAACACTTCATTGATTTCAAAAGATACTTTATACAATTGTTCTAACAAACAAGAGATAGATATTAGATTTCTTTTTATTTCAGGAACAAAAAGTACATTATCTAATATAATGAATCTATCTCCAAAAAACAACTTTAAATTTCCTACTAATCTTGCTGAGACAACCTCTCCTGTTCCAACCTTGAGTGTTATCTCGCCGTCCGCAAGCATTCAAAAGGGGTTAGTTTCCTGGTAAAAAGAACAAATATGATTAGTCGCCCCTGAATCTAGTATCCAAGTTGAGTTGTCATACTCTACTAAACATATTTCTACAACGAGTAAATCATATTTACCTTGTTGTGTCTTTTCGGCTTTCTTCTTTGCAAGGTATTTTGGGCAGTTTCTCTTCCAGTGCCCGTTTTCGTTGCAATGGAAACATTTTCCTTTATCTGCTTTTTGAACCTTGTGTTTGCGGTTATTTTCCTTTATCTGCTTTTTGAACCTTGTGTTTGCGGTTATTTTCCTTTATCTGCTTTTTGAACCTTGTGTTTGCGGTTAGTAGGAATCTTATTTTTCCCTTTACCCTTCTTCTTCATCAAAACACTTTTAGAAGTTGAAGGTCCAGACTTATTTTTGGAGGACGATCCTCGTAGTAATTTCTTGGAGATAGCAATTAAACAACTACATATAGCGCTAGAAATTAAACAACTACAAATACTCATTGTGTAGGCTCTTGCATCATTTTTCTAGCAAATACACCCCAATTTACTCTCATGTGTCACTTTTTTTCTGCCTCAAATAACTCTTTCTAACAAGTGGGACAACATAACTCTTTCTAACAAGTGGGACAACATGTGCTATTAAGGTTGTTACAAGCCATCTTAGCTTAGTGGTAGAGTGAGTAACTTTTAACCATGTGGCCGTGTGTTCAATCCCTTTAGTTGGCGCTATAAATTAAACTCCAATGACTAGTCTTTAGAACAATATACCCACAGCAAGCAATTATGACTAGTCTCTTTAGAACAATATACCCACAGCAAGCAATTATCATTTGAAGGCCTACAAGATTTACTCTCATTGTTATGTTTTTTTTTTTTTTTTTTTGTTTTTTGCCTCAAATAAGTCTTCTCTAACAAGTGGGGACAACATTGTCTCGAGGGCACCCACATGGAATTCTCACTACTAAACCTAAAACGACTTCAATGTTTAGTACCAACGTTGATCTGTTCTTGACGTCTCATGATTGAGGGATAAACAAGCAAACTTCTCATGATTGAGGGATAAACAAGCAAACTTCTAATTCTTTCCTTCAGTAGCATCTCCTTCCACTTGGATATTTAGCCGACATTCATCACTTTCTCTGATTAAGGATAAACCAACAAACTCGTTGGTAGCTATAAAAAGTAGATGTGGCTGCTGGGATTCGAGCCCAGGTCTCCACGGCCACAACGTGGAATTCTCACCACTAAACTACAGCCACTTAGATATTTAGCCAACATTCATCACTTTCATGATTAAGGATAAACAAACAAACTTCAAATTTGCTCGTTGGTAGCTATAAAAAAAGTAGATGTGGCTGCTGGGATTCGAGCCCAGGTCTCCACGGCCACAACGTGGAATTCTAACCACTAAACTACAGCCACTTGGATATTTAGCCATCATTCATGGCTTTCATGATTAAGGATAAAATAAACAAACTTCTAATTTGCTTCACAAATTTGTTCATAAAAGTCAATCGGGTGGTTTGAATTAGGTTAATATGCTTCAATGGTTTATAGAAATAAAAAAAATCAAATGTGGCGGTTGGGATTTAAGCTCAGGTAGGTATCCACAATCACAACATGAAATTCTCGCCCTTAAACTACAACCTCTTGGATTTTTAACCCATCTTGACATGATCCCATCATATATAGCTTTTATACATGGTATAACATATCATAACATAACATAGCATAGTATCAAATAACATAGCATAGTATCAAATAACATAGCATAGTATCAAATAACATAGTATAGTATAGCATAGCATATCATATCATTCATACATATGACATATGCTGGGGCCATAGGACGCGCCATCATATATAATACAATTTATCCAACCAAGCTAATAGTGGAGTCACTTACTTGGTTTGTCCAAGATGATGTTACTCAACCATCCATTTTGAGTAATTGCCATCTTTTTTGATTCCAACAAAACCTTGGCCACGAATATTACTTAGAGCCTTGTGGAGATTAAGTCTGAGCCTTGTGGAGATTAAGTCTAGACACTTGAATCGTCAAAAAGCATCGAGAAATAAGGAAGAACTCAAGGTAAGTTTTTGAGTTTTTCATTCTTAGTTTTTCTTGAGAGATGGGAGATTCAAGGAGATTCATATTACAAAATTTAGTAGGTTGATCTAGAAAGTATTTTGCATATTTTTCGTGATGAAAATTAGAATCGAATCGAATTAGAAGGAGTTCTGGTGTTTGTTGAGAAACAGTAATTTTGAATGAGAATGTAGGTCAATTTTGAATGAGAATATCTCTTCTATGGTTGAAAATAAACTACAAGAAAAACATCTTTGTAATAATGGATTATTTACTCTAATACTTTGGTGGAGGAACCAAGTTGATTCAAGTTTGCTATGAAAAGTAATGAAAATATAAAGAAAATTGGAAAAAACCATAAAATTCTTCGAATTCTAAAAATTAATTGTGCAGATGGAACATT
The DNA here is from genome assembly GCF_057944985.1 of Cucurbita pepo subsp. pepo. Lineage (NCBI taxonomy): Eukaryota > Viridiplantae > Streptophyta > Magnoliopsida > Cucurbitales > Cucurbitaceae > Cucurbita > Cucurbita pepo. Next base: position 4,714,928 of record NC_141806.1, on the reverse strand, counting down.
CGATTGACGCGTCAGACATCGAGCAGTGAAACGCAGCGAAGCTAGCGGTGGAAAGATGTCGAACTATAGGAGTAATGCGTCTGCCAAGCGTGTGGAAATGTGTCATGGTTTGACTGGAACAATGCATTAAACTTCCACGGGAGACGCATCGCTTAGACCTAACCTAATTTGACCCTAAATTGTGACCCTTCAACCCGCGTGCGACTCAGTTCAGTACCCACCACCAGATCCATGATTCGACCTGATCAGAGCGCCTAGTAGTGAGCAGTACATGCTGCCACTAGAAAATTCATGGGTAATTGTCGCGCTCGTTGGGGTTCAAAGTCGAGTGTTGACTGCGTGCTGCCCATATGCCCGCACATGAGTCTCCATGCATTGTTGCGCGCGTAAACTTCGAATGTACATTGAGAATTGTTTTACAATCGTTTTGTCTCCCGATCCACTATTTTTTCGTCCCAGTTGCAATTTGAACTTAATGTCACTTGAATCAGAATCAATGAGTGAATTTTCAAGAAATTTGGAGCCTCCAATAAGTGAAGGCATGTATGATCTTGGTAAGTAGCCACAGATTCTTTAGGCAAGTAATATTTTAGGGAACACTAGAACGTGTTATCGTACAAACATATCTTGCCTTAGGTGTTTAAAATATGCATGTTTAAGACTCTAGAAGGGCTATTTGGATGAGAACACTATATATGTTATGAAAAATGATTGAAATGCCCCTGGGATGAGAATTTAGGTACATGCCTACTTTAATGATTTTTGTTGTGATTGAAATGAGGATATGATATTGTGATATGTACCTTGGGCAATTGATAGATGTTATTTTCCGGTTGAGTTTGCATGAATATTTCGTCCTTACGTGATTGATATTAATATCTCTATAAAAAGTTGAACGAATGTTTTGAAAATATTCTCCGTTCTTTATGTGATTGATAAGAGTATCTTCCTAGTTAAGTTGAGGGCGCTAGAATTAGAGCGATTTTCTAGTTGACCTAGAACAATATACTTCTAGAGTACCAAGCCCCAAAGGATTGTGAGCATCAATCACAAGTATAGATATAAGAGCACCAAGAGGTTGGGATAGCCCTATGATGTTAGTCCTGAACGTCCTAAAAACGATAGACAATATTTAAAGCGTCTAGACGCCCTAAAAACCTAGTAAGCCTCCTTAGCAAGATTGATTTGGAAAGCCTTATAGGGTTATTGGTATTATGAACGATGTAACCAAAACCTCCAAAGAAATTTGAGTTACTAATGTGTGAGGGATGGATCAAGGTTGATGTCTCAATTTCGTAAACTAGTCCTAAAGAGAGACTTGGGATTACACAGGTAGTTATCTTAAAGCAAAGTATTTCTATTGCATGTAGAAACAAGTCAAGGCTAAAGTTGCGATTCTGTAAATCGGTCTCGAAAATGACTTGAGAATACATAGGTAGATATCTAAATGTGAGTATTTCTATTACGTGTAGAAACGAAACATGATTAACACCGTGATATTGTTGCTTACTGGGTATTTTTATACTCACCCATATTTTTTTTCAAGTGGTCACAGGTTACCGGTCGAGGTGGGAGAGTGTTGAGGAGCCGTGTTTTTACATAGGGATGTCAACCGAGGGCATCAGTTTAGCCAATATTTTCATGGGTTGTTGTACTATTGTGTATGCCATTCCCATTTTTGGTTTGTAAACTAACGTGAACAAAGTTTGTTTTGTATTTTTTATTTTGGATTTTTATTTCAAGAATGATGTTGTATGATTTTAACTCGTGAAATTTTTACTCTTTTTTTTTTTGTTTTTTTGTTTTTTTTGTTTTTTTTTTGTTTTTTTTTTGTTTTTTGTTTTTTTGTTTGTCTTGTCTATTATTGCCTTGTTCTTTTAGTCATGGTTTGAGATTTAAAACCTTAAAAATGGAGTTGTAATAGGTTCTCATATTAGCTGACAATTGGTTGTATTTGTAGATGAAAGCTTCCTTCAGATACAACTGAGTGATTGACTCATCACCTATCGTTAAGATATTGTGGGTAGTCTTTCTCTTCATAAAATTGTATCCTTCGACTCAATCGATGCCTCCAGAACATTGGGGTTAGTCGTCTTTCAATCAATCCAAGCGGGTGATACTTACAGAAGTCCCTGAGGTACCTAGGCTCTCTTGACTTGCTAACATTGTTTTTGTCGTATCAGTTCTCCACATTTGTTGTAGCAACATGAATCAGAGACCGTAGGGTCTCCATGGACATCATCACCATATGGGAGGACAAAATATAAGAAGATATTAAAGCACAATCAAGCTATCTTAGCGTCACAAAAAACATGCATCAATTTCAGGGGTACTAAGTGATGCTACTAGTTATTCAAGCTATGACTTACATACATAGTTGTAAAAAGCCATCTTAGCTCAGTGATAGAGCGTGTGACTTTTAACGACATGGTCACAGGTTTGATCCCCACAAATGGTGCTATAAATTAAATAGTCTGGAAGACACATCAACATATACCAATCTAATAAAAAATATGGGTATGATATAGAGTATATAAATATACTTAGTAACCTCAAACTCATTTGTAGGCTTTCATCACATCCTTAACCTAGCAAGACAAACAATTTACTCATCATTATTTTTTTCTGCCTCACGAACTCTCTCTAACAAGTGGGCACAACATGTGCTACCATAGTTGAAAAGAACTTAATGACTCCTTATCTTGAGACACCACGATTTACTCTCATCGTCACTTGTTTTCAACCTCAAATAACTCTCTCTAACAAGTGGGGACAACATGTGCTACCATTGTTGCGACAAGCCATCTTAGCTCAATGGTAGAGAGCGTGGCTTTTAACCGTGTGGTTGTGCGTTTAATCCCCATAGATTGCACTATAAATTGACTAGTCTTTTAGAACATTGAGATCTACTTGTCGTTTGGCACTTTTTTTTTTTTTTTTTTTTTTTTTTGCCTCAAATAACTCTCTCTAACAAGTGGAGAAAACATGTGCTACTAGGGTTGTGACAAGCCATCCCAACTCAGTGGTAGAGCACGTGGCATTTAACCACGTGGTTGTGGGTTCGATCCCCACAAATGGCGCACATATCCAGTAAGAAAATACCTCATTTGACACTCTCTTACAAACATGTACAACCATGTACATGACTAGTCTTTAGAACGTACCTAACATACCCAATATATACCCAACCTAATACAACATATATGGGTATGGCTTACTCATCATCACTTTTTTCTGCCTCAATCCCGTTGGCCATGTAGTTGTCCAAGGTCGGGGCTGGGGCTACCCCTTATATGTACCAGCTCCAATGACTATCCACATGATTAACACCCATCGCCCCACCCCTTATATGTACCAGCTCCAATGACTATCCACATGATTAACACCCATCTACAGGACGGATCCACCATGCAGGGTAATCCATTTAAACTATCAAGTCACACATCATCCTTAAGAAGTCTCATGCCTAGCTTAACTGTATCGTACTAGAGCATAACGACATTGTACTAGAGCGAAAAGGTATTGTACATGTGTTAACTTGCTCGTCATCTCTATGATGGTTTGACGGTCTTAACATGGATTCACATTTTGAAGTTCCTCTGTTTTGACTCATCGAGTTTGGATCGATCAAGAGTACTATAGCCATATCCTTAGATCATCTCACAATTCTAATGCACTCTGTCTACTGGAGACATTCCATCATAAGTCATCGTCTAGCCAAATTGATGCTTTCACTCTCCTCCGAAATTTCTTCTATTACTTATTCTCTATAGAGAGGATCAGAGATTGAACCACTTGGATTTAATGTACAATCAATCATGCATACAGTCATACATGCTCAACGGGATGATGATATCCATAAAGTACCTAGAACGTAGATATATATTTTCTTATCCTCTGATTTAGCACGATTATGTACTAGTAGTAGAAATACAATCCATTACATCACTCGAAAGGGAGGGGAAGTAACGCTCATGTATCCATTACTCACAAAGAGTAACTATGCAACATGGTCGATTTAACTTATAGGCACATACAGGATGAAAAAATGTTAAATTCTAAGTATGTTATAGGATTGATAAACATGTATGTTAACTTCTAAGTCAGGATCCTAATGAAAGTTGGATCCTTCCCTCAAAGTTCCTACCTTTTCATATTGTCAATTACAGGATCATAATTTTTTTCAAACGGATACCGCTTTCGAATTTCCTATCTTACCTTTTCTAATAAGCTATATTTCAATGTTTGCAATCTAGAACATCGTATAGGATCATCGCATAAACAGACTACTTTGCTTGCTTTCTAACAAGTGTGTCTTAAGAAAAAATGTTCGATTTGCCATGAAGCTGACGAAAATCATCACTAGCATCTGTTCGTTACGTGACAAAGTGAAAAAGATCTTCATGTCAAGAAGTTCCTTAGAGATGTTCTCTCGAGATTCATGCCGATTGTTACCTCCATTGAGAAAATTAACGACCTTAAGAACATGTCGGTTAAGGTGGTCGTTAGTCGTCTTAATGTCCATGAGGAGAGACTTCATGGCTATGAAGATAAAGATGAGGAGAAGCATGTCTTACTCACACACGAGGAGTGACTCGCACGAACAAAAAAAAAATGTGGTTGCTTCTTCATTTTTAGGTACGAAGGGACATGGCAACCACAAAAAGGAAAGTAAAGGTTGTGGGCGTGGTCGCAAACGTGGCACAGAGGAGCCGTAAAAATATCTCACAAACCCATGACGATATGATTCACTAGAAGAATAAGAGCATGATTAAGTATTACTCTGGTAAAAAATATAAGTATATGAGTTAGAATACTGCAACAAGAAGTGCAGTGAGGAGGAACCTGTTCGTAGATGGAGAAGACAAAGTGAAGGCCAAGGTGGGTCTCGTCTTGACGACTCATGTTTGAGGAATAAACAAGCAAACTTCTAATTCTTTCCAAGTTTCTCATTCTAATCTAAGGAGATCAATGTTTTGTGTTTGATTCATGTTTACTTCTAATTCTTTCCAAGTTTCTCATTCTAATCTAAGGAGATCAATGTTTTGTGTTTGATTCATGTTTACTTCTAATTCTTTCCAAGTTTCTCATTCTAATCTAAGGAGATCAATGTTTTGTGTTTGATTCATGTTTACTTCTAATTCTTTCCAAGTTTCTCATTCTAATCTAAGGAGATCAATGTTTTGTGTTTGATTCATGTTTATATGTTTAATTTTGCACCCACTTGGTCACAACGTGGAATTCTCACCACTAAACTACAGCCATTGGATATTTAGCTGACATTCATCACTTTCATGATTAAGGATAAACCAACAAACTTCAAATTTGCTCGTTGGTAGCTATAAAAAAGGTAGATGTGGTTGCTGGAATTCAAGCCGAGGTCTCCACGGCCACAACGTGGAATTCTCACCACTAAACTAACAAACTTCAAATTTGCTCGTTGGTAGCTATAAAAGGTAGATGTGGCTGCTGGGATTTGAGCCCAGGTCTCCACGGCCACAATGTGGAATTCTCACCGCTAAACTACAACCACTTGGATATTTAGCTGACATTCATCACTTTCATGACTAAGGATAAACCAACAAACTTCAAATTTGCCCGTTTGTAGCTAAAAAAAGTAGATGATATTGGCTGACATTTGGTTGTATTTGTAAACGAAAGCTTCCTTCAGATACAACCGAGCGATTGACTCATCACGTATTGTTAAGATCCTATCAATAGTCTTTCTCTAGATCTTTTGATCCAGTACCCTAAAATTTTATCCTTTGACTCAATCAATGCCTCCACAACATTGGGGTTAGTCATCTTTCAATCCAACCCAAGTGGGTGATACTTACGGAAGTCCCTCAAGGATCTAGACTCTCTTGACATGCTAACATTGTCTTTGTCGTTTCAATTTCCCTTATTTGTTGTAACAACATGAATCAAAGATGGCAGGGTGTGTGGACAATAAGACCACCTACTTTCTAGGTTCCTCCCTATATGAAGAACTCGTGTGTGGGATCAGACTCTATCTAAGCCCTTCGTCCGAAACCCCAATCATGCTTTGTCTCTCTCCTAGTGCTTGAAGCCATAATCTATCATAATGGAACAAAATATAAGAAGATATTCAAGCACAATCAAGGTATCTTAGCATCACAAAAAAACATGCATCAATTTCATGGGCACTAAGTGATGCTACTTGTTACTCATGCTGTGACTTACATACATGGTTGTGACAAGTCATCTTAGCTCAGTGATAAAGCGTGTGACTTTTAACCACATGGTTGCGGGTTTGATCCCTACAAATGCGGCTATAAATTAAATAGATACAAAGGACCCAATGACTCTTTATCTCGAGAATAGTCTTGAAGACATATCAATATATACCAATCTAATAAAAATATGGGTACGACATAGAGTATATAAATATACCCAGTAACCTCAACTCATTTGTAGCCCTTCATCACATCATAAATGTACCCAGTAATCTCAACTCATTTGTAGCCCTTTATCACATCCTTAACCTAGCAAGACACACGGTTTACTCATCATCACTTTTTTCCAGCCTCCACGAACTCTCTCTAACAAGTGGGCACAACATGTACTACCATAGCTGAAAAGAACCCAATGACTCTTTATTTGAGAATTGTCTCCGTCTTAGCTCAATGGTAGAGCGTCGTGGGTTTTTGCAAAAGAACTTAATGGCTCCTTATCTCGAGACACGACGATTTACTCTCATCGTCACATTTTTTTCAGCCTCAAATAACTGTCTCTAACATGTGATGGTAACATGTGCTACCATTGTTGTGACAAGTCATCTTAGCTCAGTGGTAGAGCGTGTGACTTTTAACCACGTGGTCGTGGGTTCGATCCCCATAGATGGCGCTTAAATTATATAAATAGCTTCCAAACAACTCAATGAGACTAGTCTTCGTAAATACTCTTTTTTTTTGTGAAGGCTTGATATCTACTCTCACCGTCATTTTTTTTTTTTTTTTTTTTTGCCTCAAATAACTCCCCCTAACAAGTGGGAATATGTACTACCATAGTTGTGACAAGTCATCTTACCTCAGTGGCAGAGCATGTGGCTTTTAACCATGTGGTCGTGGGTTCAATCCCCACAGATGGGTGCAACCATACCTAGTTTTTAACTCTCTCTTGCACGTGGGGACAACATATGTGATAGCGAGATGGTGCAACCATACTAGCCTCAACTCTCTCTTCCACGTGGGGACAACATGTGCTTCCATATGTGACAAAGCGGTTCTATGCCCACAAATGGCAAGTTATAAATTATAAATAGCTGCAAAAAAAAACTCAATGACTAGTCATTATAACATACCAATAAGCAAATACTCACTCTTTCATATCTCTCTAACAAGTGGGGATAACATGTGCTACCTTTGCTGTGACAAGCCATCTTAACTCAGTAGTAGAGCGTGTGGCTTTTAACCACGTGGTCGTAGGTTTGAACTCTTTCATATCTCTCTAACAAGTGGGGATAACATGTGCTACCTTTGCTGTGACAAGCCATCTTAACTCAGTAGTAGAGCGTGTGGCTTTTAACCACGTGGTCGTAGGTTTGAACCCCACAGATGGCGCAACATACCCAGTAAGAAGATACTTATTTGACTCTCGAAAGGGTAACTATGCATCCCTTAACTTTGGAAAGGGAGGGGAATATAACGTTCATGTATCCCGTATGTTGCAACATGGTCCATAAACATGCATGTTAACTGGGCACCAAACAGTGCCCATCTTGACGGATATGGTTAAGATAAGCTAACAAACCCTATAATTCTTACCACCAAGGGGCTCGTTGACCTTATTTTGATTGTTCATGATTAAGGGTAAAACAAACCCTATAATTCTTACCACCAAGGGGCTCGTTGACCTTATTTTGATTGTTCATGATTAAGGGTAAGTTAGCAAACCCCTGGATATTCCCACATTATAATTTTCATATCATACATCAATACAATACTTCGAGATGGAACAAGGACAATACTGGATGACGATTAAAAATGTCTTACTTACGAATGTCAAATGTGGCTGCTCGAATTCGAGCCTAAGTCTCTACGGCCACAACGTGGAGTTCTCACCACTAAACTATACTATAGACCTTTCGATATGTTGCTCATCATTCTTCATAATCTACAACTAATCATGAGAAAGACGTGTAAGATACAATCAAATGTTGGTGCATGGATTCAAGCCGAGGTCTCCATGATCACAACAACATGTTATTCTCACCACTAAACTACAACCACTTCAATATTTAGCGGATTAGGGTTGAATTCGAGCCTAAGTCTCTACGGCCACAACGTGGAGTTCTCACCACTAAACTATACTATAGACATTTCGATATGTTGCTCATCATTCTTCATAATCTACAACTAATCATGAGAATGACTGTAAGATACAATCAAATGTTGGTGCATGGATTCAAGCCGAGGTCTCCATGATCACAACATGTTATTCTCACCACTAAACTACAACCACTTCGATATTTAGCGGATTAGGATTGAAGTGGTCCATACCATTACGAATGTCATACTTGTGTTTTGTAGCTTAAATCAAAACCATGTTATGTGTGTGTGGCTATTAGGATTTGAGCCCAGGTCGTCACAACCACACTTAGAATTCTCACCACTAAACTTCACCCATCATTCTTCCTAATCTACAACTAATCATTATAAAGCATGTGTCTAATCCAAGGAGAAAAATAGAGGGTTGAGTTGTGAACTGGTTTTGAGTTATGTTAATATGCTTCAATAGTTTGTAACTAAAAAAGGCAGATGTGGCTGCTTGGACTTGAGTCCAGGTCTCCATGGCCACCACGGGAATTCTCACCACTAAACTACAACCACTTGGATGTTTAGCAATCATTCATCACTTTCATGATTAAGGATAAACAAAAAAATTTCTATTTGCTTCACCCGTTTGTTCATGGTTCATAGCTAGAAAAAGCAAATGTGACTAATGGTATTTGAGTCTAGGTCTCACTTGGATATTTAGCTTAATTTGTAGCTTGTAGTGGTTTTGAGTTATATTAATATGCTTCAATTGTTTGCAGCTAAAAAAAGTAGTTGTGGCTACTAGGATTCGAGTCCAGATTCCCACATCCACAATGTGGAATTCTCACCACTAAACTACAACAGCCTCTTGTATATTTAGCCAACATTCATCACTTTCATGATTAAGGATAAACAAAAAAACTTCTAATTTTCTTCACTTTTGAGTTATGTTAATATGCCTTAATTGGTTCGTAGCTAAAAATAATAGATGTGGCTGCTAGGATTCGAGCCTAGGTCTCCACGGCCACAACGTGGAATTCTCACCACTAAACTACAACCACTTGAATATTTAGTCATCATTCATCACTTTCATGATTAAGGATAAACAAAAAAATTCTAATATGCTTCACCAGTTTGTTCATAAAAGCTCGTTGTGGTTTGCAGTTATGTTAATATGCTTCAATGGTTCATAGCCGGCCACAACGTAGAATTCTCACCACTAAACAAGCAGTGATGTCGCACTCCTCCATGCCGCCACCGAGTGTCGACGTCTCCATCACCGCCACCAAGAGGCCGGCACCGCAAGACGGACGTCGAGTTGTCATCGAGCGAGTGATCAAGGAGATGACCGCCTCTTTGCAGTACCCGATGCACGTCAACCTATAGGCGCAAGGGTTGTGGCACGCTGTCGAGCCGGAGGAAGAAGAAACGATCGAGTATCAGGAGGATTACTTGGCATTTGCTGCCATACTACGTTCTGTGCCTCCAAAGATGCTAGCATCTCTCTCCACCAAGCGCACCGCGCAATCAGCTTGGGAGGGGATCAAGTCTCGCCGGGTTGGTGTGTAGCGAGTGCGGGAGTCCAACATCGAGCAGTTGCGGAAGGAGTTTTTGGAGATCCGCTTTAAGGACGACAAACTGAGGAGGAATGTCTTCCACGCCTGAAGCTCCACGACAACTCTAGCGAGAGCAACGGGTCTATCTCCTCAATCGGTCGCCAATGCGAAGCCTCGACGGGAAGACGCCACACGAGGCCTGGTACAACAAGAAGCAAGCGGTACATCATCTCTGAGTGTTCATCTGCATCGCATATATGAAGATCACACGTCTCCACCTCGATAAGCTTGATCCTTGGGGGCTGAAGGTCATCTTCATCGGCTACGAACCCAGGAGCAAGGCGTCCAGGCTCTATGATCCTACGGGGGGGCGAGCTCACTTATCGCGCGACGTCGTGTTTGACTAAAACACCTTCTAGTGGTGGAACAATGTGACCGAGGTAGACCAAAACCCAAATCAATTCACGATGGATTACCTCGTTATTGAGCTGGGAGAAGGAGGAGCACAGCATTGGGCATTATCACCGTCACAACAGCTGTACCGGACACGCCTACGCCTACACTTACCACAATTCCTGCTACGCCCCCTTAACCAGTTGAGTTCGTAACACCACGTACTACGGACTCGACGCTGGATGCCAATCACGATGATGGTCTGGCAGCCAGATACCGAAGGATTGAAGACCTACTGGGAGGAGGTGAACCATAGGGACTAGCGGCGCGCGAGCTCTTAGAAGAAGTGGCTAAACCGCATGCCATTCGCGCGGATGAATCGAACTCCTTCGCCGAAGCAAGAAGGAACCCGTGCTAGCTGAAGGCAATGAAGGAAGACGTGGAGTCTGGAGGACATCCCATCAGGACACCGAGCCATAGGGCTAAAATGGGTATCAAACTAAAGCGAAACGAAGAGGGAGAAGTTGAAGTATAAGGCCGGTCTAGTGGCGAAGGGCTATGTCCAGAAGCAAGGAGTGGACTTCAAAGAGGTATTCGTGCCAGTTGCAAGGTTGAAATCCGTCCGCCTATTGCTGGCAATCGCGGCACATTGCTCTTGGGAGGTCCAACACATGGACATGAAGTCCGCTTTCTTCAACGGATAGCTCAAGGAGACCGTCTACGTCTGACAACCACTTGGCTTCCTAGACAAGGACAACTTCGGCAAGGAACTACGCTTGCACAAGGCACTCTATGGGCTTTGGCAAGCACCACTAGCCTAGAACGCAAAGCTCGCCAATACTCTGCTGTCGCTGAAGTTCAAGAGTTGTGCCTCTAAGCATGGCATGTCAGCGAGCGGCGGCTGATTGTGGGAGTGTACGTCGACAACCTCATAATCATTGGAGGCGACATGGAAGTTTTTGGAAGATTCAAGAGGGAGATGTCAAAGAATATGAAGATGAGCGATCTCGACATGCTCAGCTACTACCTCGGCATCGAAGTACAATAGAGTACTGTCAGCATCAACATCGCCAAAATGCGTATGCGAAGAAGCTGCTGGACACAGCTGGGTTAGCGGAAAGTAGCCCTACAAGGACACAAATGGTGGCCCAGCTCCAGCTGAGTAAGGCCGGCACTATGATGATAGTCGACGCCACCAATTATCGCAGTATTTTTGGGAGCCTGCGCTATCTAGTAAACACACGCCCTGACCTCGCTTATTCCGTTGGATACGTGAGTAGGTTTATGAAGCACCTAACGAGGAGCATCTTGTGGTTGTCAAGCGCATCCTGCGCTATGTGGCTGAAACCAAAGGCTAGGGTGTGAAATACTGTGCAGGGAGAGGAAATGAGAAGCTTGAGCTTGTCGGCTACAGTGATAGTAATATGGTGGGTGACGTTGCTGATCGTAAGATCACCACTGGGATGATTTACTTTATCTTAGGTAGCGCGATCTGCCGGCAATCAACTAAACAAAAGTTAGTTGATTTTTCTTCTTGCGAGGCAGGGTACATCACCGCTTCGACGGTGCAACACAAGGGGTCTGGCTTGCGCGACTGTTGGAAAAACTCATAGAGGGCGATCCACCAATGCTTTACGTGGACAACGAAGCTATAATCTCCCTGATCAAAAATCCAGTTTTGTTTGTTTGTTGGCCGTCAAGATTTGTTGGCCACTTTGGCCATTGCTTAATTTTATCTCTAGGCACAAGATTTGTTTGTTGGCCATCTTTAGGCCAAGATTAAGATTTTTGTTGGCCACTTCGACAATTTTATCTCTAGGCGTAAAATTTGTTTGTTGGTCGTCTTTAGGCGTAAGATTAAGATTTGTTGGCCACTTCGACCATTTTATCTTTAGGCCCAAGATTTGGTTGTTGGCCATCAAGATTTGGCTTGTTGGCCACTCTTGCCATTGCGCAATTTTATCTTTAGGCGCAATTTTTAACTTCTAAGTCTGTTACAGGACCGATAAACATACATGTCGATAAACATGTATGTTAACTTCTAAGTCAGGATCCTAATGAAAGTCGGATTCCTTCCCTCAGAGTTCCTCCCTTTTCATACTCTCAATTACAGGATCAAATTTTTTTCAAATGGATACTGCTTTCGAATTTTCTGTCTTACCTTTTCCAATAAGTTCCATTTCAATGTATGCAATCTAGAAAATCGTATAGGATCATCGCATAGACGGACTCTTTTTCTTGTTTTCTAACAAGTGTGTCTTAAGAAAAAGGGTTCGAATTTACCATGAAATTGACGAAAATCGTCACTAGCATCCATTCGTTACGTGACAAGGTGTAAAAGATCTTCATCCTAAAGAAGTTCATTCGAGATGTTCCCTCAAGATTCATGCAGATTGTTACCTCCATCGAGAAAATTAACGACCTTAAGAACATGTCAGTTGAGGAGGTCGTTGGTCGTCTTAGGGTCCATGAGGAGAGACTTTGTGGCTATGAAGATAGAGATGAGGAGAAACATGTCTTACTCACACATGAGGAGTGACTTGCATGAACAAAAAAGAAAGATGTGGTTGATTCTTCATTTTCAGGTACGAAGGGACATGACGACCACAAAAAGGAAAGTAAAGGTTGTGGGCATGGTCGCAAACGTGGCAATAGAGGAGCCGTAAAAATACCTCACAAACCCAAGTCTCCACGACCACAACGTGGAATTCTCACCACTAAACTACAACCACTTCAATATTTAGTACCAATGTTGATCTCTTCTTAACGTCTCATGATTGAGGGATAAACACAAAAACGTCTAATTATTTCCTTAAGTTTCGTATCATCTCGTAACTCATTTTGATCCAATCCAAAAAGCAAAAAATAGAGAGTTGGATTGTGAACTCTATTTGAATTTAGTGTTTCTTTTGAGTTATGTTAATATGGTTGAACAGTTTGTAGCTAAAAAATTCCCATGATACATACGTGTTATTTTTAAGAATATGATGGTTTATGGTTAAAATAAACTAACGAACCCTACCCTTTACGGTTTCCTACTAACATAATCATATCATCTCCTAACTCATGGGCATGTTTTATTTTTAAGAAAATAGCTTTAAAAATGTATTTCATCAAACTCAATATTAGCAACAACAACCATGTTCATATACCCTGCAGTGGTGTATAAGTTTCCAGATTTTATGCCACGTGCTACCACCATAGCACCCTTCAAAATCTTCCATGAACTCTTCCCAAACTCTGTTGCATAACCTCTACTATCCAATTGACCAATAGAGATCAGGTGCTTCGTGAGGCACGAATTATATCTGACATTCTTTAATGTCCCACTGATTTTCTATCGGAGTTTTTATGCTGACATCCCCTTTTCCTTCAATCTCAAAATCTTTGTTGTCACAAGATACACCTTCTCAAAATTTCCAGACTTGAAATTTCAAAAGAGCTCTTTATTTGGAGATGAATGAAAAGATGCACCTAAATCCAAAATCCAGGATTCAATCAGACTGTACGCGCTGAGGATTAGAGCATCCCTAATGTCTTCAGCTGAATTTATAGAATCATCATCATCTTCTGGTTTGTGATCATGCTTCCTCTTTGGTCTTATACAATTGTCTGAAAGTGACATTTTTCTCCACAACTCCAACACATTACATTTGGTCTGTTTTAAAATTTTTCCCAGTTCTTTGATTTTGATCGATTTTTTTGACACTTCATTTACTTCTTTTCGTTTGGTCAACACTGAGAGCACCACCAGATGAATTCTCAATTTCTCGTTTTCGAATACTTTCGCTGAGAAATATATCTCAAATTTCATCGAACATCATTTTCTCATATCCTCGAGAACTACTAATTGCGGCAACTACTGTATCCCACGACTCGTGTAAAGATGGCATCAAAATCAATGCTTTAATTTCACTTTCGAAATTAATTTCCACAAAACTCAATTGGCTTACAATCATATTGAATTCATTTATATGATCCGCAAGAGATCCACCTTTCATACATTTGAAGATTGAACAATTTTCGCATCAAATACACCTTGTTAATAGTCGACGATTTTTCGTACATATTTGATAGTGCCTTCAATAGATTTGACGTTTTCTTTTCCTTGATTATGTTGAATGCTACGTGAATGGCCAATGTCAACCAAATCAATCTCGGAGCCTCATGATTCTTGAGCTTCAACTGTTCCGTGGTCAGGTATCCGACTTCACCCCCAATGGGGGTTCGTGAAGATATTTCTGGTACAAATTATCTTCAATTTGCATCTTCCAAATACCGAAATCGAATCCAGCAAACTTTTCAATTCTAATCTTTGAACTATGGGAATGATATAGAGTATATAAATATATCTAGTAGGCACAACTCATTTGTAGGCTTTCATCACATCCTTGACCTAGCAAGACACCAGGGTTTACTCATCATCACTTTTTTGTGCCTAAAAAAACTCTCTCTAACAAGTGGGGACAACATCCTAAAGAAGTTCATTCGAGATGTTCCTTCGAGATTCATGCAGATTGTTACCTCCATCGAGAAAATTAACGACCTTAAGAACATGTCGGTTGAGGAGGTCGTTGGTCGTCTTAGGGTCCATGAGGAGAGACTTTGTGGCTATGAAGATAGAGATGAGGAGAAACATGTCTTACTCACACATGAGGAGTTACTTGCATGAACAAAAAAGAAAGATGTGGTTGATTCTTCATTTTCAGGTACGAAGGGACATGACGACCACAAAAAGGAAAGTAAAGGTTGTGGGCATGGTCGCAAACGTGGCAATAGAGGAGCCGTAAAAATACCTCACAAACCCAAGTCTCCACGACCACAACGTGGAATTCTCACCACTAAACTACAACCACTTCAATATTTAGTACCAATGTTGATCTCTTCTTAACGTCTCATGATTGAGGGATAAACACAAAAACTTCTAATTATTTCCTTAAGTTTCGTATCATCTCCTAACTCATTTTGATCCAATCCAAAAAGCAAAAAATAGAGAGTTGGATTGTGAACTCTATTTGAATTTAGTGTTTCTTTTGAGTTATGTTAATATGGTTGAACAGTTTGTAGCTAAAAAATTCCCATGATACATACGTGTTATTTTTAAGAATATGATGGTTTATGGTTAAAATAAACTAACGAACCCTACCCTTTACGGTTTCCTATTAACATAATCATATCATCTCCTAACTCATGGGCATGTTTTATTTTTAAGAAAATAGCTTTAAAAATTTATTTCATCAAACTCAATATATTTCATCCTTATGTTATTGAAAATTAGAAAACAAATCTCAAATGTGGGTGCATGGATTCGCATGGATTCAAGCCCAGGTCTCCACGGGCGCAACAACGTGGTATTCTCACCACTAAACTACAGCTGCGATATTTAGCCCACTAGGGTTGAAGTAGTCCATACCACCAGACCATTATGAATTTCATACTTGTGTTGTAGCTAAAAAGCAAAACAATGTTATGTGTGTGGCGGTTGGGATTTAGGCCCAGGTCTCACAACCACAACGTGGAATTCTCATCACTAAACTACAAGCACTTCGGTATTTAACCCATCATTCTTCATAATCTACAACTAATCATTAAAAAGGATGTGTCTAATACAAACATGAAAATAGAAGGTTAGGGTATGAACTCTATTCGAGATGGAACACGAACCATATCGGACCATTAAAAATGTACTACTTGCGGTTGTAGCGAAAAGAAAGGCATGTGTCTAATCCAAGCAAAAAAATTGGGTTGTGAACTCTATTTGAGGTGGAACACGGATGTCTACGTTTCATCCTTGTGCTATTGAGAATTAGAAAACAAATGTCAAATGTCTCTCGAACTCATCGTTAAACTAGGATTCAAGCCCAAGTCTCCATGGCAAGAATGTGGAATTCTCACCACTAAACTACAACAGCCACTTAGATATGTAACCGTCACATCATTTTCATGATTCAGGATAAACAAAAAAACGTCTAATTTGCTTCACCAGTTTGTTCATAAAAGCTCGTAGTGGTTTTGAGTTCTGTTAAATGTTTCAATGGTTTGTAGCTGAAAAAAACAAATGGGGTTGGGATTCGAGCCTAGGTCTCCACGACCACAACGTAAAATTCTCAACACTAAACTACAACCATTTGGATATTTAGTCACCATTCATCATTTTCGTGATTAAGGATAAACGAACAAACTTCTAATGTTCTTGACGGGTTTGATCATGGGAGCCGAGTTATGTTAATATGGTTGAATGGTTTGTAGCCAAAAAGCAAATGGGTTGATAAACGGTTAAGCATAAACTAGCAAACCCTTTATTGTTTCCTTCTAAAGTAACATGATCATAACATTAAAAAAAAAATAAAAATAAAAAAATAAAAAACTCATTGAGACCACAACGTGTAATCTTCACCACTAAACTACTACATCTACTTTGATATTTAGCAGATTAAAGATAAGCTTATTCGTTAAAATAATGAAAAACAAATGTGGTTGTTGGGATTCAAGCTCAGGTTTTAGACAACACAAGCTTCCATGCCCACAACATGAAATTCTCACCATTAAACTACAACTAAATAGATATTTACTTCATCATTCATCATAATCTAGTCTCTTGGGGCTCATCTATCAACTCATCATTCAATACCGTTGTTGATCTCATCTTGATGGTTCGTGATTAAGGATATGCTAGCAAGCCTCTAAAAAAAGTAGGTAGTACATGGCTTGAGTATTTTATGAAATACTCAGTAAGTCACCCCACTGTTGGGGTTAGGAATGCAAACACATGCAACATATGAGCGGGACCTAACTTTTCATAAACTTTTCATAGCCTTGGGCGCTTTCCTATTCTGGGCAGGGTTGGGTGTGTGGTACTCCTTCACACACGGCCCATGTACGTGAACATGGACCCACCAGGCGGGCTCGTAAACATACCCCCTGGGCCTGACTTGGTCGGGCACAACGTGTTACACGTAGCCGGACACCACAGAACAGAAAAGGGCCTGCATGATATCATGGCGAACCTAAATATCGTATTTCATTCTTCCGTAACATAAAGGGGAAGAATCCTGATGCACGTGACATACATATATGCATGAGGTCCCTTAACGTATCTAACATGGCATTACATAAGCAGTGCTCACATCGCATTTACGTTTCTTACATCACATGGCATCTCACATGACTTACATTACATGACCTATTACATAAACATTCCAGTTGCATAAACATCTCATGATATGACTCGATAATTCTACGTTTATCTATGGCATCGATCAACATATTCATGGCATATAATACTAACATCTCATTCATGACTTCACATAACATAAACAGTCAACCGTCAACATAATTCATACATCACATAACATACACAATCTATACATCACATAATCATATGACATAAATATGATGCATGCAGGGGCCACAGGGCACGCATCATCATACAACACGTAGTAAGCTAACTCCAACAGTAAGGTCACTTACCTCGATGGTCTTGGTTGAAGTCACTCACAACGAGCTAATCCCAGCGGTTAAATACGTCCTATGATAACCACATAAAAACTTAGGAACATTTCATAACATACCCTAGCTAAACCTCATGCTATTTATCAAAATAAACCCCCCGACCTAATCTGTCTTTAACGTATAGGAACCATACTGACCTCGGATGGTAAAACTAAGGGCAGAAACAGCTTCGGAAGGGCCAAAAACCTTGGAATTGATATATTATAGTGATACCTTGCCGCTAAGCCTAGCTACCGAACCGGCCAACTAAGCCGCCAAGTCGAGCTGCGGGAATTGACGGAACCGAGCCGATTTCGTACACATGCGAGCCGACCCGCACTGTGTACGCGTGCGAAGCTGCCAAAGCTGCTGGGTGTGCGTTTGCAGCTCGACCCTATTCCAAAAACCTTGCCTTCCTTACCCGACAAGCGACGAAACTCTAGTTTCCGCCTCCCCGATTCCAGCGACGCGCCGACAATCCCACAACGTCCTCAACACCAATTTCTGACGGCCAACCTTCTTTGACACAATGATCCCAACATCAATGCCTTACTTCTACTCGATTCTTCCTCCGAAGAGCAACCCCAACGTTCAGGAGGAAAGTTTGGAGAGGATCCTTTTCAAGGGATGTAAAAGGTTGGGCATAGGAATATAAAACTAATCTCAAGACATTTACCAATAAGGGATACTAGGGTTTCTAGGATAAGGAAATTTAAAGAAATAGGAATGTTTCTCTTCCGTAATAAAAGTCTCACAGTAAATCCCTTGATTTACGGGGAGATTACATTTAATTATTTATTCTCTCCTTATTTGATTTTATTTTATTCCATAAACCCAAACCGTTACAATTTCTAATAACTTCTTCGTTTAAAATTGCATCTTTTCGACCGGAATAAATGCATAACATAATATCTTGTCCTTTACAGAAATAAAAATAAAATTTTAACCAGATAAGGCAAAAATGGAAAATCTGAATCGTTACAATACATATATTTGTAAATGATAGTTCTAGATGATCTTTTCAACACCTGCTGTCACTTGCTCCACCTCTGGTTCCTCAGCAACCGTCTAAGGAGTTTCTTGAGTATCTGCTCATCACTAGGTGAATCTTTCAACAACTCAACCTCCACTCTCACTTGCTTCGTTGTCTTAGAACCTTTCTTCTTTTTGTTCTTATACATGACATTTCATGAAAGATCACGTCACAATGTCTCAGAACTTTTCTATTCTTGGCATCCCAAAACCTGTACTCAAACATGTAAGGCCCATAGCCTATGAAGTAGCACTTTACAGCCTCAGCGTCAAGTTTGTCATTCTTCTCTGGATCAATACGAACATACGCAATACAACTAAAAGTTCTCAAGTGACAGTACTTGAGTTCTTTTCCTATCCATACTTCTTATGGCAACTGGAACTCCATGGTTACTGACGACCCTCTATTATTCAAGTAGACTGCTATATTTACGGCATCAGCCCAAAATGTCTTTGGCAATCAAGAATGAATTCTCTTACTCCTTGTTCGCTCATTCAATGTTCAATTTATTCTTTCAACAACATCAATTTGTCTTGCTTTACTGGGAATTGCCTTCGCTAATCTAATTCTTTGAGCTACACAAAATGCTTTGAATTATGACTTGTTGTACTCTCCTCTATTGTTAGACTTCAGATATTTACTCTTCAAGCCGATTTGATTTTCAACTTCAACTTTCCAGTTCCAGAATGTAGCAAACACATCTGACTTGTGTTTCAGGAAATAAATGCACACCTTACTGCTGAAATTATTGATCAAGGTGACGTAGAACTTTGATCCGCCAAGGGATGAAACTGGAGATGGTTCCCAAACGTCTATATTGACTATTTCTAACCATACTTTCTTTAATTCTCTGGTAATTTTTGTGAAACTAGCTCGTTTTTGTTTGCTCATAATGTAGTTCTCATAAGAACCCATATCAACAAATTTCAGATCTTCTAAAACTCCTTTCGCACCAGCATCTTCATTTCTTTGGCGCTCACATGTCCAAGTCTATTATTCCATATACTTGAATTTGAAGCACTCTTAGCAACAACAACCATGTTCATATACGCTGCAGTGGTGTATAAGTTTCCAGATTTTATGCCACGTGCTACCACCATAGCACCCTTCAAAATCTTCCATGAACTCTTCCCAAACTCTGTTGCATAACCTGTGCTATCCAATTGACCAATAGAGATCAGATTCTTCGTGAGACACGAATTATATCTGACATCCTTTAATGTCCACTGATTTTCTGTCAGAGTTTTTATGCGGACATCCCCTTTTCCTTCAATCTCAAAATCTTTGTTGTCGCAAGATACACCTTCTCAAAATTTCCAGACTTGAAATTTTGAAAGAGCTCTTTATTTGGAGATGAATGAAAAGATGCACCTAAATCCAAAATTCAGGATTCAATCAGACTGTACGCGCGGAGGATTAGAGCATCCCTAATGTCTTCAGCTGAATTTATAGAATCATCATCATCTTCTAGTTTGTGAACATGCTTCCTCTTTGGTCTTATACAATAACTCCAACTCGTTACATTTGGTCTGTTTTAAAAATTTTTCCAGTTCTTTGATTTTGATCGATTTTTTTGACACTTCATTTACTTCTTTCCGTTTGGTCAACACTGAGAGCACCACCAGATGAATTCTCAATTTCTCGTTTTCGAATACTTTCGCTGAGAAATATATCTTAAATTTCATCGAACATCAGTTTCTCATATCCTCGAGAACTACTAATTGCGGCAACTACTGTATCCCACGACTCGTGTAAAGATGGCATCAAAATCAATGCTTTAATTTCACTTTCGAAATTAATTTCCACAAAGCTCAATTGGCTTACAATCATATTGAATTCATTTATATGATCCGCAAGAGATCCACCTTTCATACATTTGAAGATTGAACAATTTTCGCATCAAATACACCTTGTTCATAGTCGACGATTTTTCGTACATATTTGACAGTGCCTTCAATAGATTTGACGTTTTCTTTTCCTTGATTATGTTGAATGCTACGTGAATGGCCAATGTCAACCAAATCAATCTGGGAGCCTCACGATTCTTGAGCTTCCACTGTTCCGTGGTCAGGTATCCGACTTCACCCCCAATAGGGGTTCGTGAAGATATTTCTGGTACAAATTATCTTCAATTTGCATCTTCCAAATACCGAAATCGAATCCAACAAACTTTTCAATTCCAATCTTTGAACTATGGGCATGATATAGAGTATATAAATATATCTAGTAGGCACAACTCATTTGTAGGCTTTCATCACATCCTTGACCTAGCAAGACACTAGGGTTTACTCATCATTACTTTGTTGTGCCTAAAAAAACTCTCTCTAACAAGTGGGGACAACATGTGCTACAATTGTTTTGATAAGCAGTCTTAGCTCAGTGATAGAGCACGTGGATTTTAACCACGTGGTCGTGGATTCGATCCCCACGGATTGTGCTATATAAATTAAAAATATCTGCAAAGAACCCAACGACTCTTTGTCTCGAGAATAGTCTTTAGGACTATCAATATATACCACCAACCTAATACAAAATATGGGTATAAAAATATACCCAATAAGCAATACTCATTTAAATAACTCTATCTAACAAGTGGGGACGGATGGTGTTAATATAACACATACGGAAGCAATTTGGATCTTAGGCACTTTTAGAACATCAATTATAGTAAATAACTAGCATGTTCATAAGTATTAAAACTTAATGAGTTTGAATACTAATCTTTTGTAGTTCAAACTTGTTTTTCCTCACGAACCGGTTTCGAACCACCACTAGTGTCTTCTCCACTATCCTCCGACCTTAGAACGGGATTGTGGAATCCGGTGAGTGACTAAACTTGGGAGGGATTTTGTATATATGAAGAGAGTGTTTGTGAGAGGTTTTTCTCAAGGTTTTTCACCAATAAGAAGAAGACCTTCCATGCACCATGATCACTCTATTTAAAGAGTCATGTTTGCATGTTCATGCAAATTTGATATCACCAAATTTTGACACTTAAAATTCCACTCAAATGTGTGGGATTATGTGGCAAGCATGCATGTTTGAGTTAACCAAATTTTGACACTCAAAATTCCACTCAAACTTGTGGGGTTTATTTAGCAAGCATGCAAGTTTGGTTAAACCAAATTTTGACACCTCAAAATTCCACTAACATGGATTTTTACATTAAATGAAGTCAACATTTTGACTTTCTTCATTTTAATTCAACAATTAATTTGAATAATGAATTTCAAATTAAAGTAACATTAAATGATTAATTAAACTATTTAATTAATATTTAATATTAATTCAAATGCCAATCCCAATCAATTCCGACACATAATTGATTAAGATATTTAAATCTTATTTAAATATCTCAGATTCTCTCCTTTTGTTTAATTCGTAAATAAAACAAAAATGCGGTTAAATATATCGTATATATGTAGCGCATATTCCCTAATTTGAATTCGAAGACTTCGAACTCACTCGTCACACTGTTCTATGGTTTAGTCCGATATGAGCTAGCAAAGGGACCTAATGGACCTATAGATCATGGGCTCCAACGATCCAAGATTAACCGGCTAAACTCATCAACCTTGTTAACCAACATTCGTTAACTACTAGGACACTCCACTATAGCCTAGTAGTTGCACTCCCCTCACTATAGATATATTTCTGTCCATTTGATATAACCATGATTAGTAAGTCGATCCTTCACAGGTTGTTCGTAACTAGAGCTGGGTCAATTTACCATTTTACCCCTAAAGTTACTTCTTGTTCCTTATGTCTCACTGATTCTGTAATGAACAATTGGTTTGTGGTCCAACCAGTAAACCGAATCCCTCTCAGGACAATGAGAGGGTGGGGCCCCTTGTTCAAGACCTGGAGTCAGTGCTTAAGGGAACTACCTTTCTTCTATCCCTAAAAGTGGGTAGGAGTGAATTCCATCTTGCACCCCACGTCCCCAGCCATTCACCCAGTCTTGCCCCTGAAATGGGAGGCCTATTGAGTCGGCGAACTAGAGTCACTCTCACCCATGCAAATCTAAGGATAATTTCGAATAAACAGGAGTTCATGGTTAGCTCAGGATTAAAACCGAGTTACCTAGGTTATCGAATGAAAAGAAAATCAGTCTCAACAGTAAACGACATTATAAAGTGAGAGTGGTTTTCTTCATGGTTCGATCTTATGCAATACTCATTGCATAGGATGCCCCCACTCACATGCCTTCACATGTACAATTTAGTGATCACATTGTTTATATCATATACAAAAGTGGGCCGCATCCATAGTGTCCCCAGAATAAGGTACTTAGCCTTATCCTTATACTATAAATCATTTTGACTATATACTTGAACTTGATCCACTCTTATGTCTCTACATATAGTTCAAGTAATCATACTATAGTCAGAGTGTTCTTAGTTTATTGGATTGAGATTAATGATCGTAAAGTTCACTTTATTCAATAACAATCTTTACTGAATAAACAACAATAATAACTTTATTGAAAATAGAATATGTTTTTGTTTACAAACTATGAGTTTTAGGACATAAAACCCAACAGGGACAACACATGCTAGCAAGGTTGTGACAAGCCATCTTAGCTCAGTGGTAGAGCACGTGGCTTTGTCCATCATTGGCCTAGCGAAGGCACCATGGTTTACGCTCATCATCACTTTTTTCTGCCTCAAATAAGTCTATCTAACAGGTGGGGAAAACATGTGCTACCATGGTTGTGACAAGCCATCTCAGCTTGGTGGTAGAGCGGGTTGCTTTTATCCACGTGGTGGTGGGTTTGATTGATCCCCACATATAGCGCTAGAAATCAAATAACTCTTTCTAACAAGTGGGACAACATGTGCTATTAGGGTTGTTACAAGCCATCTTAGCTCAGTGGTAGAGTGAGTGACTTTTAACCATGTGGCCGTGTGTTCAATCCCTTTAGTTGGAGCTATAAATTAAACTCAACGACTAGTCTTTAGAACATTATACCCAGCAAGCACAATTATCATTTGAAGGCCTACAAGGTTTACTCTCATTGTCATGTTTTTTTTTTTTTTTTTGCCTCTCAAACAAGTGGGAACACTTATAGTTATGTTTAAGAATACGTTCCTAAATTTGATTTTTGCTGGGATTCAAGTCCATGTCTCGAGGGATAAACAAGCAAACTTCTAATTCTTTCCTTCAGTAGCATCTCCTTGCAAATGTGGCTGCTGGGATTTGAGCCCAGGTCTCCATGGCCACAACGTGGAATTCTCACCACTAAACTACAGCCACTTGGATATTTAGCCGACATTCATCACTTTCATGATTAAGGATAAACCAACAAACTTCAAATTTGCTCGTTGGTAGCTATAAAAAGTAGATGTGGCTGCTGGGATTCGAGCCTAGGTCTCCACGGCCACAACGTGGAATTTTCACCACTAAACTACAGCCACTTGTGCTCGTTGGTAGCTATAAAAGGTAGATGTGGCTGCTGAGATTCGAGCTCAGGTCTCCACGGCCACAACGTGGAATTCTCACCACTAAACTACAGCCACTTGGATATTTAGCCATCATTCATGGCTTTCATGATTAAGGATAAATCAACAACCTTCTAATTTGCTTCACCAATTTGTTCATAAAAGTCAATCGGGTGGTTTAAATTAGGTTAATATGCTTCAATGGTTTATAGAAATAAAAAAAAAATCAAATGTGGCTGTTGAGATTTAAGCCCAGGTAGGTATCCACAATCACAACATGAAATTCTCACCCTTAAACTACAACCTCTTGGATTTTTAACCCATCTTGACATGATCCCATCATATATAGCTTTTATACATGGTATAACCTGTCATAACATAACATAGCATAGTATCAAATAACATAGTATAGTATAGCATAGCATATCATATCATTCATACATATGACATATGCTGGAGCCATAGGACGAGCCATCATATATAATACAATTTATCCAACCAAGCTAATAGTGGAGTCACTTACTTGGTTTGCCCAAGACGATGTTATTCAACCATTCATTTTGAGTAATTGCCATCCATTTTGATTCCAACAAAACCTTGGCCACGAATATTACTTAAAGCCTTGTGGAGATTAAGTCTGAGCCTTGTGGAGATTAAGTCTAGACACTTGAATCGTCAAAAAGCATCAAGAAATAAGGAAGAACTCAAGGTAAGTTTTTGAGTTTTTCATTCTTAGTTTTTCTTGAGAGATGGGAGATTCAAGGAGATTCATATTACAAAATTTAGTTGGTTGATCTAGAAAGTATTTTGCATATTTTTCGTGATGAAAATTAGAGTCGAATAGAATTAGAAGGAGTTCTGGTGTTTGTTGAGAAACAGTAATTTTGAATGAGAATGTAGGTCAATTTTGAATGAGAATATCTCTTCTATGGTTGGAAATAAACTACAAGAAAAACATCTTTGTAATAATGGATTATTTACTCTAATACTTTGGTGGAGGAACCAAGTTGATTCAAGTTTGCTATGAAAAGTAATGAAAATATAAAGAAAATTGGAAAAAATCATAAAATTCTTCAAATTCTAAAAATTAATTGTGTAGATGGAACATTCGATTGACGCGTCAGACATCGAGCAGTGAAACGCGGCGAAGCTAGCGGTGGAAAGATGTCGAACTATAGGAGTAATGCGTCTGCCAAGCGTGTGGACAGGTGTCATGATTTGACTGGAACAATGCATTAGACTTCCACGGGAGACGCATCGCTTAGACCTAACCTAATTTGACCCTAAATTGTGACCCTTCAACCCGCGTGCGACTCAGTTCAGTACCCACCACCAGATCCATGATTTGACCTGATCAGAGCGCCTATTAGTGAGCACTACATGTTGCCACTAGAAAATTCATGGGTAATTGTCGCGCTCGTTGGGGTTCAAAGTCGAGTGTTGACTGCGTGCTGCCCATATGCTCGCACATGAGTCTCCACGCATTGTTGCGCGCGTAAACTTCGAATGTACATTGAGAATTGTTTTACAATCGTTTTGTCTCCCGATCCACTATTTTTTCGTCCCAGTTGCAATTTGACCTTAATGTCACTTGAATCAGAATCAATGAGTGAATTTTCAAGAAATTTGGAGCCTCCAATAAGTGAAGGCATGTATGATCTTGGTAAGTAGCCACAGATTCTTTAGGCAAGTAATATTTTAGGGAACACTAGAACGTGTTATCGTACAAACATATCTTGCCTTAGGTGTTCAAAATATGCATGTTTAAGACTCTAGAAGGGTTATTTGGATGAGAACACTATATATGTTATGAAAAATGACTGAAATGCCCCTAGGATGAGAATTTAGGTACATGCCTACTTTAATGATTTTTGTTGTGATTGAAATGAGGATATGATATTGTGATATGTACGTTGGGCAATTGATAGATGTTATTTTCCGGTTGAGTTTGCATGAATATTTCGTCCTTACGTGATTTATATTAATATCTCTATAAAAAGTTGAACGAATGTTTTGAAAATATTCTCCGTTCTTTATATGATTGATAAGAGTATCTTCCTAGTTAAGTTGAGGGCGCTAGAATTAGAGCGATTTTCTAGTTGACCTAGAACAATATACTTCTAGAGTACCAAGCCCCAAAGGATTGTGAGCATCAATCACAAGTATAGATATAAGAGCACCAAGAGGTTGGGATAGCCCTATGATGTTAGTCCTGAATGTCCTAAAAACGATAGACAATATTTAAAGCATCTAGACGCCTTAAAAACCTAGTAAGCCTCCTTAGCAAGATTGATTTGGAAAGCCTTATAGGGTTATTGGTATTATGAACGATGTAACCAAAACCTCCAAAGAAATTTGAGTTACTAATGTGTGAGGGACGGATCAAGGTTGATGTCTCAATTTCGTAAACTAGTCCTAAGTAAGGGCTTGACACCACATAGATAATTAGCTCTTTTATTCCATGTAGAAATGAGTCATGGCTGACACCTCAATTCTATAAGTTGGTCCTAAAGAGAGACTTGGGATTACACAGGTAGTTATCTTAAAGCAAAGTATTTCTATTGCATGTAGAATCAAGTCAAGGCTAAAGTTGCGATTCTGTAAATCGGTCTCGAAAATGACTTGAGAATACATAGGTAGATATCTAAATGTGAGTATTTTTATTACGTGTAGAAACGAAACATGATTAACACCGTGATATTGTTGCTTACTGGGTATTTTTATACTCACCCATATTTTTTTTCAAGTAGTCACAGGTTACCGGTCGAGGTGGGAGAGTGTTGAGGAGCCGTGCTTTTACATAGGGATGTCAACCGAGGGCATCAGTTTAGCCAATATTTTCATGGGTTGTTGTACTATTGTGTATGACATTCCCATTTTTGGTTTGTAAACTAACGTGAACAAAGTCTCTTTTGTATTTTTTATTTTGGATTTTTATTTCAAGAATGATGTGGTATGATTTTAACTCGTGAAATTTTTACTTTTTTTTTTTTTGTTTTTTTGTTTTTTTTGTTTTTTTTTGTTTTTTTTTTTGTTTTTTGTTTTTTTGTTTGTCTTGTCTATTATTGCCTTGTTCTTTTAGTCATGGTTTGAGATTTAAAACCTTAAAAATGGAGTTGTAATAGGTTCTGATATTAGCTGACAATTGGTTGTATTTGTAGATGAAAGCTTCCTTCAGATACAACTGAATGATTGACTCATCACCTATCGTTAAGATATTGTGGGTAGCCTTTCTCTTCCTAAAATTGTATCCTTCGACTCAATCGATGCCTCCAGAACATTGGAGTTAGTCGTCTTTCAATCCAATCCAAGCGGGTGATACTTACAGAAGTCCCT
The DNA here is from genome assembly GCF_057944985.1 of Cucurbita pepo subsp. pepo. Taxonomy (NCBI): domain Eukaryota; kingdom Viridiplantae; phylum Streptophyta; class Magnoliopsida; order Cucurbitales; family Cucurbitaceae; genus Cucurbita; species Cucurbita pepo. The sequence continues at coordinate 4,687,399 of NC_141806.1, read as the reverse complement.
GAGGTACCTAGGCTCTCTTGACTTGCTAACATTGTTTTTGTCGTATCAGTTCTCCACATTTGTTGTAGCAACATGAATCAGAGACCATAGGGTCTCCATGGACATCATCACCATATGGGAGGACAAAATATAAGAAGATATTAAAGCACAATCAAGCTATCTTAGCGTCACAAAAAACATGCATCAATTTCAGGGGTACTAAGTGATGCTACTAGTTACTCAAGCTATGACTTACATACATAGTTGTAAAAAGCCATCTTAGCTCAGTGATAGAGCATGTGACTTTTAACGACATGGTCACAGGTTTGATCCCCACAAATGGTGCTATAAATTAAATAGTTTGGAAGACATATCAACATATACCAATCTATTAAAAAATATGGGTATGATATAGAATATAAAATATACCTAGTAACCTCAAACTCATTTGTAGGCTCATCACATCCTTAACCTAGCAAGACAAACAGTTTACTCATCATTATTTTTTTCTGCCTCACGAACTCTCTCTAACAAGTGGGCACAACATGTGCTACCATAGTTGAAAAGAACTTAATGACTCCTTATCTTGAGACACCACGATTTACTCTCATCGTCACTTGTTTTCAACCTCAAATAACTCTCTCTAACAAGTGGGGACAACATGTGCTACCATTGCTGTGACAAGCCATCTTAACTCAATGGTAGAGAGCGTGGCTTTTAACCGTGCGGTTGTGGGTTTGATCCCCATAGATTGCACTATAAATTGACTAGTCTTTTATCACATTGAGATCTACTCGTCGTCTAGCACTTTTTTTTTTTTTTTTTTTGCCTCAAATAACTCTCTCTAACAAGTGGAGAAAACATGTGCTACCAGGGTTGTGACAAGCCATCCCATCTCTGTGGTAGAGCACGTTGCATTTAACCATGTGGTTGTGGGTTCGATCCCCACAAATGGCCCACCTACCCAGTAAGAAAATACCTCATTTGACACTCTCTTACAAACATGTACAACCAACCATGGTCGTGACAAGCCATCTTAGCTCAGTTGTAAGGTGTGTGTAGTCTTTAACCATGTGGTTGTGGGTTCGATCCCCATACATGTAGTTATCCAAGGTCGGGGCTACCCCTTATATGTACGAGCTCCAATGACTATCCACATGACGGATCCACCATGCAGGGTAATCCATTTAAACTATCAAGTCACACATCATCCTTAAGAAGTCTCATGCCTAGCTTAACGGTATCGTACTAGAGCGGAAAGGTATTGTACATGTGTTAACTTGCTCGTCATCTCTATGATGGTTTGACGGTCTTAACATGGATTCACATTTTGAAGTTCCTCTGTTTTGACTCATCGAGTTTGGATCGATCAAGAGTACTAGAGCCATATCCTTAGATCATCTCACAATTCTAATGCACTCTGTCTACTGGAGACATTCCATCATAAGTCATCGTCTAGCCAAATTGATGCTTTCACTCTCCTCCGAAATTTCTTCTATTACTTATTCTCTATAGAGAGGATCAGAGATTGAACCACTTGGATTCAATGTACAATCAATCATGCATACAGTCATACATGCTCAACGGGATGATGATATCCATAAAGTACCTAGAACGTAGATATATATTTTCTTTTCCTCTGATTTAGCACGATTATGTACTAGTAGTAGAAATACAATCCATTACATCACTCGAAAGGGAGGGGAAGTAACGCTCATGTATCCATTACTCACAAAGAGTAACTATGCAACATGGTCGATTTAACTTATAGGCACATACAGGATAAAAAAATGTTAAATTCTAAGTATGTTATAGGATCGATAAACATGTATGTTAACTTCTAAGTCAGGATCCTAATGAAAGTTGGATCCTTCCCTCAAAGTTCCTCCCTTTTCATATTGTCAATTACAGGATCATAATTTTTTTCAAACGGATACCGCTTTCGAATTTCCTATCTTACCTTTTTTAATAAGCTCTATTTCAATGTTTGCAATCTAGAACATCGTATAGGATCATCGCATAAACAGACTACTTTGCTTGCTTTCTAACAAGTGTGTCTTAAGAAAAAATGTTCGATTTGCCATGAAGCTGACGAAAATCATCACTAGCATCTGTTCGTTACGTGACAAAGTGGAAAAGATCTTCATGTCAAGAAGTTCCTTAGAGATGTTCTCTCGAGATTCATGCAGATTGTTACCTCCATCGAGAAAATTAACGACCTTAAGAACATGTCGGTTAAGGTGGTCGTTAGTCGTCTTAAGGTCCATGAGGAGAGACTTCATGGCTATGAAGATAAAGATGAGGAGAAGCATGTCTTACTCACACACGAGGAGTGACTCGCATGAACAAAAAAAAAATGTGGTTGCTTCTTCATTTTTAGGTACGAAGGGACATGGCAACCACAAAAAGGAAAGTAAAGGTTGTGGGCGTGGTCGCAAACGTGGCACAGAGGAGCCGTAAAAATATCTCAAATGTGGCTGTCGAGATTCGAGCCTAGGTCTCCACGGCCACAATGTAGAATTCTCACAACTAAACTACAACCACTTGGATATTTAGCCATCATTCATCACTTTCATGATTAAGGATAAACCAACAAAATATTTATAGCCACCTAGATATTTAGCCAACATTCATCACTTTCATGATTAAGGATAAACCAACAAAATATTTAGCCAACATTCATGATTAAGGATAAACCAACAAACTTCAAATTTGCTCGTTGGTAGCTATAAAAAGTAGATGTGGCTGCTGGGATTCGAGCCCAGGTCTCCACGGCCACAACATGGAATTCTCACCACTAAACTACAGCCACTTGGATATTTAGCTGACATTCATCACTTTCATGATTAAGGATAAACCAACAAACTTCAAATTTACTCGTTGGTAGCTATAAAAGGTAGATGTGGCTGCTGGGATTCAAGCCCAGGTCTCCACGGCCACAACGTGGAATTCTACCCCTAAACTACAACCACTTGGATATTTAGCCGACATTCATCACTTTCATGACTAAGGATAAACCAACAAACTTCAAATTTGCCCGTTTGTAGCTAAAAAAAAGTAGATGATATTGGCTGACATTTGGTTGTATTTGTAAACGAAAGCTTCCTTCAGATACAACCGAGCGATTGACTCATCACGTATCGTTAAGATCCTATCAATAGTCTTTCTCTAGATCTTTTGATCCAGTACCCTAAAATTTTATCCTTTGACTCAATCAATGCCTCCACAACATTGGGGTTAGTCATCTTTCAATCCAACCCAAGTGGGTGATACTTACGGAAGTCCCTCAAGGATCTAGACTCTCTTGACATGCTGACATTGTCTTTGTCGTTTCAATTTCCCTTATTTGTTGTAACAACATGAATCAGAGATGGCAGAGTGTGTGGACAATAAGACCACCTACTTTCTTGGTTCCTCCCTATATGAAGAACTCGTGTGTGGGATCAGACTCTATCTAAGCCCTTCGTCCGAAACCCCAATCATGCTTTGTCTCTCTCCTAGTGCTTGAAGCCATAATCTATCCTAATGGAAAAAAATATAAGAAGATATTCAAGCCATCGATTTCATGGGCACTAAGTGATGCTACTAGTTACTGATGGAACAAAATATAAGAAGATATTCAAGCCATCAATTTCATGGGCACTAAGTGATGCTACTTGTTACTCATGCTCTGACTTACATACATGGTTGTGACAAGTCATCTTAGCTCAGTGATAAAGCGTGTAACTTTTAACTACATGGTTGCCGGTTTGATCCCCACAAATGCGGCTATAAATTAAATAGATACAAAGGACCCAATGACTCTTTATCTCGAGAATAGTCTTGAAGACATATCAATATATACCAATCTAATAAAAATATGGGTACGACATAGAGTATATAAATATACCCAGTAACCTCAACTCATTTGTAGCCCTTCATCACATCATAAATGTACCCAGTAATCTCAACTCATTTGTAGCCCTCACATCCTTAACCTAGCAAGACACACGGTTTACTCATCATCACTTTTTTCCTGCCTCAACGAACTCTCTCTAACAAGTGGGCACAACATGTGCTACCCATAGGTGAAAAGAACCCAATGACTCTTTATCTCGAGAATTGTCTCCGTCTTAGCTCAATGGTAGAGCGTGTGACTTTTAACCACATAGTCGTGGGTTTTTGCAAAAGAACTTAATGACTCCTTATCTCGAGACACGACGATTTACTCTCATCGTCACATTTTTACAGCCTCAAATAACTGTCTCTAACATGTGACGATAACATGTGCTACCATAGTTGTGACAAGCCATCTTAGCTCAGTGGTAGAGCGCGTGGCTTTTAACCATGTGGTCGTGGGTTCAATCCCCATAGATAGTGCAACCATACCTAGTTGGATAAATTATAAATTGCTGCAAAAAAAACTCAATGACTAGTCTTTATAACATACCAATAAGCAAATACTTTATAACATACCAATAAGCAAATACTTTATAACATACCAATAAGCAAATACTCACTCTTTCATAACTCTCTCTAACAAGTGGGGATAACATGTGCTACCTTTGCTGTGACAAGCCATCTTAGCTCAGTAGTAGAGCGTGTGGCTTTTAACCACGTGGTCGTGGGTTTGATCCCCACAGATGGTGCAACATTACCCAGTAAGAAGATACTTATTTGACTCTCGAAAGTGTAACTATGCACCCCCCTTAACTTTGAAAAGGGAGGGGAATAGGGTAACTATGCACCCCTTAACTTTGAAAAGGGAGGGGAATATAACGTTCATGTATCCCGTATGTTGCAACATGGTCCATAAACATGCATGTTAACTGGGCACCAAACAGTGCCCATCTTTGACGGATATGGTTAAGATAAGCTAGCAAACCCTGGCAACATTACCCAGTAAGAAGATACTTATTTGACTCTCGAAAGTGTAACTATGCACCCCTTAACTTTGAAAAGGGAGGGGAATAGGGTAACTATGCACCCCTTAACTTTGAAAAGGGAGGGGAATATAACGTTCATGTATCCCGTATGTTGCAACATGGTCCATAAACATGCATGTTAACTGGGCACCAAACAGTGCCCATCTTTGACGGATATGGTTAAGATAAGCTAGCAAACCCTGTAATTCTTACCACCAAGGGGCTCGTTGACCTTATTTTGATTGTTCATGATTAAGGGTAAGTTAGCAAGCCCCTAGATATTCCCACATTATAATTTTCATATCATACATCAATACAATACTTCGAGATGGAACAAGGACAATACTGGGTGACAATTAAAAATGTCTTACTTACAAGCCTCTACGGCCACAACGTGGAGTTCTCACCACTAAACTATACTATAGACATTTCGATATGTTGCTCATCATTCTTCATAATCTACAACTAATCATGAGAAAGACTGTAAGATACAATCAAATGTTGGTGCATGGATTCAAGCCGAGGTCTCCATGATCACAACAACATGTTATTCTCACCACTAAACTACAACCACTTCGATATTTAGCGGATTAGGATTGAAGTGGTCCCATACCATTACGAATGTCATACTTGTGTTTTGTAGCTTAAATCAAAACCATGTTATGTGTGTGTGGCTATTAGGATTTGAGCCCAGGTCGTCACAACCACACTTAGAATTCTCACCACTAAACTTCACCCATCATTCTTCCTAATCTACAACTAATCATTAGAAAGCATGTGTCTAATCCAAGGAGAAAAATAGAGGGTTGAGTTGTGAACTGGTTTTGAGTTATGTTAATATGCTTCAATAATTTGTAACTAAAAAAGGCAGATGTGGCTGCTTGGACTTGAGTCCAAGTCTCCATGGCCACCACGTGGAATTCTCACCACTAAACTACAACCACTTGGATGTTTAGCAATCATTCATCACTTTCATGATTAAGGATAAACAAAAAAATTTCTATTTGCTTCACCCGTCTGTTCATGATTCATAGCTAGAAAAAGCAAATGTGACTATTGGTATTTGAGTCTAGGTCTCACTTGGATATTTAGCTTAATTTGTAGCTTGGAGTGGTTTTGAGTTATATTAGCTTCAATTGTTTGCAGCTAAAAAAATAGTTGTGGTTATTGGGATTTGAGTCCAGGTCTTCACAACCACAACGTGGAATTCTCACCACTAAACTACAACAACCACTTGGATATTTAGCCAACATTCATCAATTTCATGATTATGGATAAACAAAAAAAAACTTCTAATTTTCTTCACTTTTGAGTGATGTTAATATGCCTCAATGGTTCGTAGCTAAAAACAATAGATGTGGCCAACATTCATCAATTACTGGGATTCGAGCCCGGGTCTCCACGACCACAACGTAGAATTCTCACCACTAAACTACAACCACTTGAATATTTAGTCATCATTCATCACTTTCATGATTAAGGATAAACAAAAAAATTCTAATATGCTTCACCAGTTTGTTCATAAAAGCTTGTTGTGGTTTGCAGTTATGTTAATATGCTTCAATGGTTCATAGCCGGCCACAACGTAGAATTCTCACCACTAAACAAGCGGTGATGTCGCACTCCTCCATGCCGCCACCGAGTGTCAACGTCTCCATCACCGCCACCAAGAGGCCGACACCGCGAAGACGGACGTCGAGTTGTCATCGAGCGAGTGATCAAGGAGATGACCGCCTCTTTGCAGTACCCGATGCACGTTAACCTACAGGCACAAGGGTTGTGGCACGCTGTCGAGCCTGAGGAAGAAGAAACGATCGAGTATCAGGAGGATTACTTGGCATTTTCTGCCATACTACGTTCTATGCCTCCAAAGAGGCTAGCATCTCTCTCCACCAAGCGCACTGCGCAATCGGCTTGGGAGGGGATCAAGTCTCGCCGGGTTGGTGTGTAGCGAGTGCGGGAGTCCAACATCGAGCAGTTGCGGAAGGAGTTTTTGGAGATCCGCTTTAAGGACGACAAACTGAGGAGGAATGTCTTCCACGCCTGAAGCTCCACGACAACTCCAGCGAGAGCAACGGGTCTATCTCCTCAATTGGTGGCCAATACGATCGATGGGAAGACGCCACACGAGGCCTGGTACAACAAGAAGCAAGCGGTACATCATCTCTGAGTGTTCATCTGCGTCACATATATGAAGATCACACGTCTCCACCTCGATAAGCTTGATCCTTGGGGGCTGAAGGTCATCTTCATCGGCTACGAACCCAGGAGCAAGGCGTACAGGCTCTATGATCCTGCGGGGGGTGAGCTCACTTATCGCGCGACGTCGTGTTTGACTAGAACACCTTCTAGCGGTGGAACAATGTGACCGAGGCAGACCAAAACCCAAATCAATTCACGATGGATTACCTCGTTATTGAGCTGAGAGAAGGAGGAGCACAGCGTCGGGCATTATCACCGTCACAACAGTTGTACCGGACACGCCTACACCTACACTTACCACAACTTCTACTACGCCCCCTTAACCAGTTGAGTTCCTAACACCACGTACTACGGACTCGACGCTGGATGCCAATCACGATGATGGTCTGGCAGCCAGATACCGAAGGATTGAAGACCTACTGGGAGGAGGTGAACCATAGGGACTGGCGGCGCGCGAGCTCTTAGAAGAAGTGGCTAAACCGCATGCCATTCGCGCGGATGAACCGAACTCGTTCGCCGAAGCAGGAAGGAACCCGTGCTAGCTGAAGGCAATGAAGGAAGAGATGACATCTCTCACTAAGAACAAGACGTGGAGTCTGGAGGACATCCCATCAGGACACCGAGCCATAGGGATAAAGTGGGTATCAAACTAAAACGAAACGAAGAGGGAGAAGTTGAAGTATAAGGCCGGTCTAGTGGCGAAGGGCTATGTCCAGAAGCAAGGAGTGGAGTTCAAAGAGGTATTCGTGCCAGTTGCAAGGTTGAAATCCGTCCGCCTGTTGCTGGCAATCGCGGCACATTGCTCTTGGGAGGTCCAGCACATGGACATGAAGTCCGCTTTCTTCAACGGATAGCTCAAGGAGACCGTCTACGTCTGACAACCACTTGGCTTCCTAGACAAGGACAACTTCGGCAAGGAACTGCGCCTGCACGAGGCACTCTACGGGCTTTGGCAAGCACCACTAGCCTAGAACGCAAAGCTCGATAATACTCTGCTGTCGCTGAAGTTCAAGAGCTGTGCCTCTAAGCATGGCATGTCGGCGAGCGGCGGCTGATTGTGGGAGTGTACGTCGACAACCTCATAATCATTGGAGGTGACATGGAAGTTTTTAGAAGATTCAAGAGGGAGATGTCAAAGAATTTGAAGATGAGCGATCTTGACGTGCTCAGCTACTACCTCGGCATCGAAGTACAATAGAGTACTGTCGGCATCACCATCGCTAAAGTGCGTATGCGAAGAAGCTGCTGGACACAGCTAGGTTAGCAGACAGTAGCCCTACAAGGACACAAATGGTGGCCCAGCTCCAGCTAAGTAAGGCCGGCACTACGATGACAGTCGACGCCACCAATTATCGCAGTATTTTTGGGAGCCTGCGCTATCTGGTAAACACACTCCCTGACCTCGCTTATTCCGTTGGATACGTGAGTAGGTTTATGAAGCACCTAACGAGGAGCATCTTATGGTTGTCAAGCGCATCCTACGCTATGTGGCTGAAACCAGAGGCTAGGGTGTGAAATACTGTGCAGGGAGAGGAAATGAGAAGCTTGAGCTGGTCGGCTATAGTGATAGTAACATGGTGGGTGACGTTGATGATCGTAAGATCACCACTGGGATGATTTACTTTATCTTAGGCAGTGCGATCTTCCGGCAATCAACTAACAAAAGTTAGTTGCTTTTTCTTCTTGCGAGGCAGGGTACATCACCGCTTCGACGGCGCAACACAAGGGGTTTGGCTTGCGCGACTGTTGAAAAAACTCATCGGAAAAGAGGGCGATCCACCAATGCTTTATGTGGACAACGAAGCTATAATCTCCCTGATAAAAAATCCAGTTTTGTTTGTTTGTTGGCCGTCAAGATTTGTTGGCCACTTTACCATTGCTTAATTTTATCTCTAGGCCCAACATTTGTTTGTTGGCCATCTTTAGGCCAAGATTAAGATTTTTGTTGGCCACTTCTACAATTTTATCTCTAGGCGTAAGATTTGTTTGTTGGTCGTCTTTAGGCGTAAGATTAAGATTTGTTGGCCACTTCGACCATTTTATCTTTAGGCCCAAGATTTAGTTGTTGGCCATCAAGATTTGGCTTGTTGGCCACTTCTGCCATTGCGCAATTTTATCTTTAGGCTCAATTTTTAACTTCTAAGTCTGTTACTGGACTGATAAACATACATGTCGATAAACATGTATGTTAACTTCTAAGTTAGGATCCTAATGAAAGTCGGATTCCTTCACTCAAAGTTCCTCCCTTTTCATACTCTCAATTACAGGATCAAATTTTTTTCAAATGGATACTGCTTTCGAATTTTCTGTCTTACCTTTTCCAATAAGTTCCATTTCAATGTATGCAATCTAGAAAATCGTATAAGATCATCGCATAGACGGACTATTTTTCTTGTTTTCTAACAAGTGTGTCTTAAGAAAAAGGGTTCGAATTTGCCATGAAATTGACGAAAATCGTCACTAGCATCCGTTCGTTACGTGACAAGGTGTAAAAGATCTTCATCCTAAAGAAGTTCATTCGAGATGTTCCCTCGAGATTCATGCAGATTGTTACCTCCATCGAGAAAATTAACGACCTTAAGAACATGTTGGTTGAGGAGGTCATTGGTCGTCTTAGGGTCCATGAGGAGAGACTTTGTGGCTATGAAGATAAAGATGAGGAGAAGCATGTCTTACTCACCCATGAGGAGAAGCATGTCTTACTCACACATGAGGAGTGACTTTGCATGAACAAAAAAGAAAGATGTGGTTGATTCTTCATTTTCAGGTACGAAGGGACATGACGACCACAAAAATGAAAGTAAAGGTTGTGGGCATGGTCGCAAACGTGGCAATAGAGGAGCCGTAAAAATACCTCACAAACCCAAGTCTCCACGGCCACAACGTGGAATTCTCACCACTAAACTACAACCACTTCAATATTTAGTACCAATGTTGATCTCGTCTTAACGTCTCATGATTGAGGGATAAACAAGAAAACTTCTAATTATTTCCATAAGTTTCATATCATCTCGTAACTCATTCTGATCCAATCCAAAAAGCAAAAAATAGAAAGTTGAATTGTGAACTTTATTTGAATTTAGTGTTTCTTTTTAGTTATGTTAATATGGTTGAATAGTTTGTAGCTAAAAAATTCCCATGATACATACGTGTTATTTTTAAGAATATGATGGTTTATGGTTAAAATAAACTAACGAACTCTTTATGATTTCCTACTAACATAATCATATATGTTGGATGATGGAAGTCCCACATCGACTAATTTAGGGAATGATCATGGGTTTATAAGTGAGGAATACTAACTCCATTGGTATGAGGCCTTTTGGGGAAACCCAAAGCAAAGCCATGAGAGCTTATGCTCAAAGTGGACAATATCATACCATTGTGGAGAGTCGTGTTCGTCTAACATGGTATCAGAGCCATGCCCTAAACTTAGTCGTGCCAATAGATTGATAAATCCTCAAATCCTCAAATATCGAACAAAGAACTCCTAAAGAAAAGGAGCCAAGCCCCTCCTCGAAGGCAGTCAAAAATGACTAAGACTCCAAAGGAGTCGAGCCTCGATTAAGGGAAGGCGCACTTTGTTCGAGGGGAGGTGTTGGATGATGGAAGTCCCACATCGACTAATTTAGGGAATGATCATGGGTTTATAAGTGAGGAATACTAACTCCATTGGTATGAGGCCTTTTGGGGAAACCCAAAGCAAAGCCATGAGAGCTTATGCTCAAAGTGGACAATATCATACCATTGTGGAGAGTCGTGTTCGTCTAACAATATCATCACCTAACTCATGGGCATTTGTTATTTTTAAGAAAATAGCTTTAAAAATTTATTTCATCAAACTCAATTTCACTTTCAAATGGCAACATATTTAATTCAAAAAGAAGTAGAAGTAATGTTTTTGAGAATTAAAAACAAAAGTGGGTACTAATTGTCCACCCCAAGCTTCCATGGTCACAACTAGTTTGATATTTAGCCAATCATTCATTATAGTCTAGTTTTTTGGGCTTATTTACAATCTTGTCATTCAATTCCAATGTTGATCTCGTCTTTAACGGTTCAAAATTACGGATATGCTAGCAAGCACCTAACTGTCTCCATATTATATTGTTCATATCATATATCAATAGAGTACGATGAGAGCCCATCTTGACGGTTAAGGTTAAGATAAGCTAGTAAACCATTTACTATTTTCTGCATAGTAACATGATTGTATCATCTCATAACTTGTGGGCATAAAAAACAAATGTGGCTGTTCGGATTCAAGCTCAAGTCTTCACAGCATAGCTACAACGTGGAATTCTTACCACTAAACTACGACCACTTTGATATTTAACCAAACATTCATCATAATATAGACTCTTGGGGCTCATTTATCAACTCATTGGCATGTGTCCAATCTAATGGTTGTGAACTCTATTCGAGGTGGAACAAGGACCACATTAAATGATTACCAATGTCATACTTATGAAGTCAAATGTGGCTGCTCGGATTCGAGCCCAAGTCTCTACAGCCACGACGTCGAATTCTCACCACTAAACTATAGCCATTTCGATATGTTGCCCATCATTCTTCATAATCTACAACAGATAATCATTGAGTTGTGAACTCTATTCAAGGTGAAACAAGGACCATACCGAACCATTACGAATGTCATACCAGCGGTTGTAGCTAAAAGCATAACAATGTTTCATGTCTGATCGCTTTATTAAAATTTGTGTTTCTATGTTTCATCTTATGTTATTGAGAATTAGAAAATAAATCTCAAATGTGGGTGCATGGATTCAAGCCCCGGTCTCCACAGCCACAACAATGTGGAATTCTCACCACTAAACTACAGCCATTTCGATAGGTTGCAAATCATTCTTCATAATTTACAACTCATCATTAGAAACGCATGTGTCTAATCCAATAAGAAAATAGAGGGTTGGGTTGTGAACTCTATTCGAGGTAGAACAAGAACCATACCGGACCATTACGAATGTCATACCATCGGTTGTAGCTAAAAGAAAAACAATGTTTCATGTGTGATGGCTTTGTTAAAACTTATGTGTCTATGTTTCATCCTTATGTTATTGAAAATTAGAAAACAAACCTCAAATATGGGTGCATGGATTCAAGCCCAGGTCTCCACGGGCGCAACAACGTGGTATTCTCACCACTAAACTACAGCCGCGATATTTAGCCCACTAGGATTGAAGTAGTCCATACCACCAGACCATTATGAATGTCATACTTGTGTTGTAGCTAAAAAGCAAAACAATGTTATGTGTGTGGCGGTTGGGATTTAGGCCCAGGTCTCACAACCACAACGTGGAATTCTCATCACTAAACTACAAGCACTTCGGTATTTAACCCATCATTCTTCATAATCTACAACTAATCATTAAAAAGGCATGTGTCTAATACAAACATGAAAATAGAAGGTTGGGGTATGAACTCTATTCGAGATGGAACACGAACCATATCGGACCATTAAAAATGTACTACTTGCGGTTGTAGCGAAAAAAAAGGCATGTGTCTAATCCAAGCAAAAAAATTGGGTTGTGAACTCTATTTGAAGTGGAACACGGATGTCTATGTTTCATCCTTGTACTATTGAGAATTAGAAAACAAATGTCAAATGTCTCTCGAACTCATCGTTAAACTAGGATTCAAGCCCAAGTCTCCATGGCAACAATGTGGAATTCTCACCACTAAACTACTACAGCCACTTGGATATTTAACCGTCACATCATTTTCATGATTAAAGATAAACAAAAAAACATCTAATTTGCTTCACCAGTTTGTTCATAAAAGCTCGTAGTGGTTTTGAGTTATGTTAAATGTTTCAATGGTTTGTAGCTAAAAAAAACAAATGGGGTTGGGATTCGAGCCTAGGTCTCCACGACCACAACGTAAAATTCTCACCACTGAACTACAACCACTTGGATATTCAGTCACCATTCATCATTTTCGTGATTAAGGATAAACCAACAAACTTCTAATTTTCTTGACGGGTTTGCTCATGAGAGCCGAGTTATGTTAATATGGTTGAATGGTTTGTAGCCAAAAGGCAAATGGGTTGATAAACGGTTAAGCATAAACTAGCAAACCCTTTATTGTTTCCTTCTAAAGTAACATGATCATAACATAAATAAAAAATAAAAAATAAAAAAACTCATTGAGACCACAACTTGTAATCTTCACCACTAAACTACCGCATCTACTTTACTACTGCATCTACTTTGATATTTAGCATATTAAAGATAAGCTACCAAACCTCTAATTATCTCCACATTATATTGTTCGTTAAAATAATGAAAAACAAATGTGGTTGTTGGGATTCGAGCTCAGGTTTTAGACAACAAGCTTCCATGCCCACAACATGAAATTCTCACCATTAAACTACAACTAAATTGATATTTAGTTCATCATTCATCATAATCTAGTCTCTTGGGGCTCATCTATCAACTCATCATTCAATACCGATGTTGATCTCGTATTGATGGTTCGTGATTAAGGATATGCTAGCAAGCCTCTAACCGTCACCAAGTTATATCGTCCATATCATATATTAATAAAGTACTATGAGAGTCTATCTTAACGGTTTAAGGTTAAGATAAGCTAGTAAACCATTTACCATTTTCTACATAGTAACATGATCGTATCATCTCGAGAAATTTAGAGAAATTTGTGGTGGAAACCGAGCAAACTTTGGTGGAAAGTTGAGCATTTCCCAACACGAAATGTAATAGAATGAGTATTTAAACTATTAAAAGGTCGATGAATTTTTTACGGACAATCTTATTATATATAAAAGTTCAATGGCGCCTGATTGTTTGCCTGATCGTAGATTGTTTTCTTGCATTCATGATCTATGGTAAATCTTTTAGAAGAAAAAGTTGGAGTCACTCGATACTCATAGATGGTGATCAAATAACACCTCCATACTCATCAGTTTCTTTCAATAAAATTCTTAAAACCCTCCCAATCGCTCGAGATTTTCATTTATTCCTTCAATTAGTAGATTTTCTTTCCTTCCTTTCAATGGGTGGTATTAGAATGAAGTTTTGATCTTTGGGACCTATGGGTTATGGGCCTGTTAGGATTGTACAATAACACACACTCTATCAAGATGAACACAAAGAACAAGAGAGACAAAATGATCTTGATCACAACGAACAAGAGAGACATAATACGAGGAATATTGGCTAAATGTTTATATTGATAACTTTAGGTATGTACACCAATAGAGAATACAAGTTAAGCACTGTCTCATGGGTATATATATGGATGTCGTTTACTATATATATATAGTTTAACGGATATAACCACCTACTGTATATAAATATCTACTCTATATTTCTTTACCAGCTTTTTAGTAGAAATAGTCGTTTACTCTGTATTTTCCACGTATAGTTTTACTAACTATGACAATTGAATAATTTATATATGGCAGCAGGCTCTACATCCAAAAATTCTCCGGAGACTGATCCAGTCAACCAAGAATTTCATTCTCAAACGACGTTTTCACTGCACCATACCAATTGAGGCTTTGCACAACCTCCATGTTCCAACGTCAACACATTTTGCCAACATGTTTGTTAGATTCTTTTCACTCCTTATCTTCTCCAAACACATATCATCTTCCACTAACCTGCGAGTGAAATGATATTGCGTTCTGTATTTTGTCTTTGAATGATAGACCGGGTTCCTCACCAACTGTATGACACTTTAACTATCTATATAAATAATTTTCTCGTGCTGCTTCTTGTCCAATTCTTCTAAATACTCTGTTATCCATATCATCTCCTTTACAGCTTCAGCTATTGCCACCTTCTCAGCCTCATTAGATGTAAGAGCAACACATTTCTGAAGCTTAGACATCTCATCATCCATGACTTGCTCTCACTTTGTTGTATCCTCCAACTGTAGGGCATCACCAAGGGACTCTGATTCCTCTTCATCAGCCAGCAACAGATAATGTAATGAAGGTGAATACATGTAACGCCCCTAATTCTCTATAACCTAATTAGTGACGTCACCCATGCATACATATCTCATTAAGCGGAAGCTCATCATAAATAACCTTGAAAGAGTCTTTCATAAATATTCATGAATCCAAAATAAAACCTAAACTCCGAAAATAAACCTTCAATACTGAATTCAAAATAAATCCAACTAAAACAATACTCAATGCTATAACTTAAAACAGTCTAATAAAAGTAAACTCCTAAAAATATCATGTCTCCAACTTCCATGGTGGCCTCAGCTCCGCTGTCAACCGTACATTGACGCCTTTCCTTTACCTGAAAAATATTGGTAGCACATGGCTTGAGTATTTTATGAAATACTCAGTAAGTCACCCCACTGTTGGGGTTAGGAATGCAAACACATTCAACATATGAGCGGGACCTAACTTTTCATAAACTTTTCATAGCCTTGGGCGCTTTCCTATTCTAGGCAGGGTTGGGTGTGTGGTACTCCTTCACACACGGCCCATGTACGTGTACATGGACCCACCAGGCGGGCTCGTAAACATACCCCCTGGGCCTGACTTGGTCGGACACAATGTGTTACACGTAGCCGGACACCACAGAACAGAAAAGGGCCCGCATGATATCATGGCGAACCTAAATATCGTATTTCATTCTTCCGTAACATAAAGGGGAAGAATCCTGATGCACGTGACATACATATATGCATGAGGTCCCTTAACGTATCTAACATGGCATTACATAAGCAGTGCTAACATCGCATTTACGTTTCTTACATCACATGGCATCTCACATGACTTACATTACATGACATATTACATAAACATTCCAGTTGCATAAACATCTCATGATATGACTCGATAATTCTACGTTTATCTATGGCATCGATCAACATATTCATGGCATATAATACTAACATCTCATTCATGACTTCACATAACATAAACAGTCAACCGTCAACATAATTCATACATCACATAACATACACAATCTATACATCACATAATCATATGACATAAATATGGTGCATGCAGGGGCCACAGGGCACGCACCATCATACAACACGTAGTAAGCTAACTCCAACAGTAAGGTCACTTACCTCGATGGTCTTGGTTGAAGTCACTCACAACGAGCTAATCCCGGCGGTTAAATACGTCCTATGAAAACCACATAAAAACTTAGAAACCTTTCATAACATACCCTAGCTAAACCTCATGCTATTTATAAAAAATAAACCCCCCGACCTAATCTGTCTTTAACGTATAGGAACCATACTGACCTCGGATGGTAAAACTAAGGGCAGAAACAGCTTCGAAAGGGCCAAAAACCTTGGAATCGATATATTATAGTGATACCTTGCTGCTAAGCCTAGCTACAGAACTGGCCAACTAAACCGCCAAGTCGAGCTGCGGGAATTGATGGAACCGAGCCGATTTCGTACACGTGCGAGCCGACCCGCACTGTGTACGCATGCGAAGCTGCCGAAGTTGCTAGGTGCGCGTCTGCAGCTCGACCCTATTCCAAAAACCTTGCCTTCCTTACCCGACAAGCGACGAAACTCTAGTTTCCGCCTTCCCGATTCCAGCGACGCGCCGACAATCCCACAACGTCCTCAACACCGAGACGGCCAACCTTCTTTGACACAATGATCCCAACATCAATGCCTTACTACTACTCGATTCTTCCTCCGAAGAGCAACCCCAACGTTTCCAGAGGAAAGTTTGGAGAGGATCCTTTTCAAGAGATGTAAAAGGTTGGACATAGGAATATAAAACTAATCTCAAGACATTACCAATAAGGCATACTAGGTTTCTAGGATAAAGAAATTTAGAGAAATATGAATGTTTCTCTTATGTAATAAAAGTCTCGCAGTAAATCTCTCGATTTACGGGAAGATTACATTTAATTATTTATTCTTTCCTTATTTGATTTTATTTTATTCCATAAACCCAAACCGTTACAATTTCTAATAACTTCTTCGTTTAAAATTACACCTTTTCGATGGGAATAAATGCATAACATAATATCTTGTCCTTTACAGAAATAAAAATAAAATCTTAACTAGATAAGGCAAAAATGGAAAATCTGAATCGTTACAATACATATCTTCGTAAATGATAGTTCTAGATGATCTTTTCAACACCTGCTGTCACTTGCTCCACCTCTGGTTCCTCAGCAACCGTCTAAGGAGTTTCTTGAGTATCTGCTCATCACTAGGTGAATCTTTCAACAACTCAACCTCAACTCTCACTTGCTTCGTTGTCTTAGAACCTTTCTTCTTTTTGTTCTTATACATGACATTTCATGAAGGGTCACGTCACAATGTCTCAGAACATTTCTATTCTTGGCATCCCAAAACCTGTACTCAAACATGTAAGGCCCATAGCCTATGAAGTAGCACTTCACAGCCTCAGCGTCAAGTTTGTCATTGTTCTAGCCTATGAAGTAGCACTTCACAGCCTCAGCGTCAAGTTTGTCATTCTTCTCTGGATCAATACGAACATACGCAATACAACTAAAAGTTCTCAAGTGATAGTACTTGAGTTCTTTTCCTATCCATACTTCTTCTGGCAACTTGAACTCCAAGGTTACTGACGACCCTCTATTATTCAAGTAGACTGCTATATTTACGACATTAACCCAAAATGTCTTTGGCAATCAAGAATGAATTCTCTTACTCCTTGTTCGCTCATTCAATGTTCAATTTATTCTTTCAACAACATCAATTTGTCTTGCTTTACTGGGAATTGCCTTCGTTAATCTAATTCTTTGAGCTGCACAAAATGCTTTGAATTATGACTTGTTGTACTCTCCTCTATTGTTAGACTTCAGACATTTACTCTTCAAGCCGATTTTATTTTCAACTTCAACTTTTCACTTCCAGAATGTAGCAAACACATCTGACTTGTGTTTCAGGAAATAAATGCACACCTTACTGCTGAAATTATTGATCAAGGTGACGTAGAACTTTGATCCGCCAAGGGATGAAACTAGAGATGGTTTCCAAACGTCTATATTGACTATTTCTAACCATACTATCTTCAATTCTCTAGTAATCTTTGTGAAACTAGCTCGTTTTTGTTTGCTCATAATGTAGTTCTCATAAGAACCCATATCAACAAATTTCAGACCTTCTAAAACTCATTTCGCACAAGCATCTTCATTTTTTTGGCGCTCACATGTCCAAGTCTATTATTCCATATACTTGAATTTGAAGCACTCTTAGCAACAACAACCATGTTCATATACCCTGCAGTGGTGTATAAGTTTCCAGATTTTATGCCACGTGCTACCACCATAGCACCCTTCAAAATCTTCCATGAACTCTTCCCAAACTTTGTTGCATAATCTCTACTATCCAATTGACCAATAGAGATCAGGTGCTTCGTGAGACACGAATTATATCTGACATTCTTTAATGTCCCACTGATTTTCTGTCGAAGTTATGCGGACATCCCCTTTTCCTTCAATCTCAAAATCTTTGTTGTCACAAGATACACCTTCTCAAAATTTCCAGACTTGAAATTTCAAAAGAGCTCTTTATTTGGAGATGAATAAAAAGATGCACCTAAATCCAAAATCCAGGATTCAATCAGACTGTACGCGCTGATGATTAGAGCATCCCTAATGTCTTCAGCTGAATTTATAGAATCATCATCATGTTCTGGTTTGTGATCATGCTTCCTCTTTGGTCTTATACAATTGTCTGAAAGTGATATTTTTCTCCACAACTCCAACACATTACATTTGGTCTGTTTTAAAATTTTTCCCAGTTCTTCGATTTTGATCGATTTTTTTGACACTTCATTTACTTCTTTCCGTTTGGTCAACACTGAGAGCACCACCAGATGAATTCTCAATTTCTCGTTTTCGAATACTTTCGCTGAGAAATATATCTCAAATTTCATCGAACATCATTTTCTCATATCCTCGAGAACTACTAATTGCGGCAACTACTGTATCCCACGACTCGTGTAAAGATGGCATAAAAATCAATGCTTTAATTTCACTTTCGAAATTAATTTCCACAAAACTCAATTGGCTTACAATCATATTGAATTCATTTATATGATCCGCAAGAGATCCACCTTTCATACATTTGAAGATTGAACAATTTTCGCATCAAATACACCTTGTTAATAGTCGACAATTTTTCGTACATATTTGACAGTGCCTTCAATAGATTTGACGTTTTCTTTTCCTTGATTATGTTGAATGCTACGTGAATGGCCAATGTCAACCAAATCAATCTGGGAGCCTCACGATTCTTGAACTTCCACTGTTCCGTGGTCAGGTATCCGACTTCACCCCCAATAGGGGTTCGTGAAGATATTTCTGGTACAAATTATCTTCAATTTGCATCTTCCAAATACCGAAATCGAATCCAACAAACTTTTCAATTCCAATCTTTGAACTATGGGCATGATATAGAGTATATAAATATATCTAGTAGGCACAACTCATTTGTAGGCTTTCATCACATCCTTGACCTAGCAAGACACCAGGGTTTACTCATCATCACTTTTTTGTGCGTAAAAAAACTCTCTCTAACAAGTGGGGACAACATGTGCTACAATTGTTTTGATAAGCAGTCTTAGCTCAGTGATAGAGCACGTGGATTTTAACCACGTGGTCGTGGATTCGATCCCCACGGATTGTGCTATATAAATTAAAAATATCTGCAAAGAACCCAACGACTCTTTGTCTCGAGAATAGTCTTTAGGACTATCAATATATACCACCAACCTAATACAAAATATGGGTATAAAAATATACCCAATAAGCAATACTCATTTAAATAACTCTATCTAACAAGTGGGGACGGATGGTGTTAATATAACACATACGGAAGCAATTTGGATCTTAGGCACTTTTAGAACATCAATTATAGTAAATAACTAGCATGTTCATAAGTATTAAAACTTAATGAGTTTGAATACTAATCTTTTGTAGTTCAAACTTGTTTTTCCTCACGAACCGGTTTCGAACCACCACTAGTGTCTTCTCCACTATCCTCCGACCTTAGAACGGGATTGTGGAATCCGGTGAGTGACTAAACTTGGGAGGGATTTTGTATATATGAAGAGAGTGTTTGTGAGAGGTTTTTCTCAAGGTTTTTCACCAATAAGAAGAAGACCTTCCATGCACCATGATCACTCTATTTAAAGAGTCATGTTTGCATGTTCATGCAAATTTGATATCACCAAATTTTGACACTTAAAATTCCACTCAAATGTGTGGGATTATGTGGCAAGCATGCATGTTTGAGTTAACCAAATTTTGACACTCAAAATTCCACTCAAACTTGTGGGGTTTATTTAGCAAGCATGCAAGTTTGGTTAAACCAAATTTTGACACCTCAAAATTCCACTAACATGGATTTTTACATTAAATGAAGTCAACATTTTGACTTTCTTCATTTTAATTCAACAATTAATTTGAATAATGAATTTCAAATTAAAGTAACATTAAATGATTAATTAAACTATTTAATTAATATTTAATATTAATTCAAATGTCAATCCCAATCAATTCCGACACATAATTGATTAAGATATTTAAATCTTATTTAAATATCTCAGATTCTCTCCTTTTGTTTAATTCGTAAATAAAACAAAAATGCGGTTAAATATATCGTATATATGTAGCGCATATTCCCTAATTTGAATTCGAAGACTTCGAACTCACTCGTCACACTGTTCTATGGTTTAGTCCGATATGAGCTAGCAAAGGGACCTAATGGACCTATAGATCATGGGCTCCAACGATCCAAGATTAACCGGCTAAACTCATCAACCTTGTTAACCAACATTCGTTAACTACTAGGACACTCCACTATAGCCTAGTAGTTGCACTCCCCTCACTATAGATATATTTCTGTCCATTTGATATAACCATGATTAGTAAGTCGATCCTTCACAGGTTGTTCGTAACTAGAGCTGGGTCAATTTACCGTTTTACCCCTAAAGTTACTTCTTGTTCCTTATGTCTCACTGATTCTGTAATGAACAATTGGTTTGTGGTCCAACCAGTAAACCGAATCCCTCTCAGGACAATGAGAGGGTGGGGCCCCTTGTTCAAGACCTGGAGTCAGTGCTTAAGGGAACTACCTTTCTTCTATCCCTAAAAGTGGGTAGGAGTGAATTCCATCTTGCACCCCACGTCCCCAGCCATTCACCCAGTCTTGCCCCTGAAATGGGAGGCCTATTGAGTCGGCGAACTAGAGTCACTCTCACCCATGCAAATCTAAGGATAATTCCGAATAAACAGGAGTTCATGGTTAGCTCAGGATTAAAACCGAGTTACCTAGGTTATCGAATGAAAAGAAAATCAGTCTCAACAGTAAACGACATTATAAAGTGAGAGTGGTTTTCTTCATGGTTCGATCTTATGCAATACTCATTGCATAGGATGCCCCCACTCACATGCCTCCACATGTACAATTTAGTGATCACATTGTTTATATCATATACAAAAGTGGGCCGCATCCATAGTGTCCCCAGAATAAGGTACTCAGCCTTATCCTTATACTATAAATCATTTTGACTATATACTTGAACTTGATCCACTCTTATGTCTCTACATATAGTTCAAGTAATCATACTATAGTCAGAGTGTTCTTAGTTTATTGGATTGAGATTAATGATCGTAAAGTTCACTTTATTCAATAACAATCTTTACTGAATAAACAACAATAATAACTTTATTGAAAATAGAATATGTTTTTGTTTACAAACTATGAGTTTTAGGACATAAAACCCAACAGGGACAACACATGCTAGCAAGGTTGTGACAAGCAATCTTAGCTCAGTGGTAGAGCACGTGGCTTTGTCCATCATTGGCCTAGCGAAGGCACCATGGTTTACACTCATCATCGCTTTTTTCTGCCTCAAATAACTCTATCTAACAGGTGGGGAAAACATGTGCTACCATGGTTGTGACAAGCCATCTCAGCTTGGTGGTAGAGCGGGTTGCTTTTATCCACGTGGTGGTGGGTTTGATTGATCCCCACATATAGCGCTAGAAATCAAATAACTCTTTCTAACAAGTGGGACAACATGTGCTATTAGGGTTGTTACAAGCCATCTTAGCTCAGTGGTAGAGTGAGTGACTTTTAACCATGTGGCCGTGTGTTCAATCCCTTTAGTTGGAGCTATAAATTAAACTCAACGACTAGTCTTTAGAACATTATACCCAGCAAGCACAATTATCATTTGAAGGCCTACAAGGTTTACTCTCATTGTCATGTTTTTTTTTTTTTTTTTGCCTCTCAAACAAGTGGGAACACTTATAGTTATGTTTAAGAATACGTTCCTAAATTTGATTTTTGCTGGGATTCAAGTCCATGTCTCGAGGGATAAACAAGCAAACTTCTAATTCTTTCCTTCAGTAGCATCTCCTTGCAAATGTGGCTGCTGGGATTTGAGCCCAGGTCTCCATGGCCACAACGTGGAATTCTCACCACTAAACTACAGCCACTTGGATATTTAGCCGACATTCATCACTTTCATGATTAAGGATAAACCAACAAACTTCAAATTTGCTCGTTGGTAGCTATAAAAAGTAGATGTGGCTGCTGGGATTCGAGCCTAGGTCTCCACGGCCACAACGTGGAATTTTCACCACTAAACTACAGCCACTTGTGCTCTTTGGTAGCTATAAAAGGTAGATGTGGCTGCTGAGATTCGAGCTCAGGTCTCCACGGCCACAACGTGGAATTCTCACCACTAAACTACAGCCACTTGGATATTTAGCCATCATTCATGGCTTTCATGATTAAGGATAAATCAACAACCTTCTAATTTGCTTCACCAATTTGTTCATAAAAGTCAATCGGGTGGTTTAAATTAGGTTAATATGCTTCAATGGTTTATAGAAATAAAAAAAAAATCAAATGTGGCTGTTGAGATTTAAGCCCAGGTAGGTATCCACAATCACAACATGAAATTCTCACCCTTAAACTACAACCTCTTGGATTTTTAACCCATCTTGACATGATCCCATCATATATAGCTTTTATACATGGTATAACCTATCATAACATAACATAGCATAGTATCAAATAACATAGTATAGTATAGCATAGCATATCATATCATTCATACATATGACATATGCTGGAGCCATAGGACGAGCCATCATATATAATACAATTTATCCAACCAAGCTAATAGTGGAGTCACTTACTTGGTTTGCCCAAGACGATGTTATTCAACCATTCATTTTGAGTAATTGCCATCCATTTTGATTCCAACAAAACCTTGGCCACGAATATTACTTAAAGCCTTGTGGAGATTAAGTCTGAGTCTTGTGGAGATTAAGTCTAGACACTTGAATCGTCAAAAAGCATCAAGAAATAAGGAAGAACTCAAGGTAAGTTTTTGAGTTTTTCATTCTTAGTTTTTCTTGAGAGATGGGAGATTCAAGGAGATTCATATTACAAAATTTAGTAGGTTGATCTAGAAAGTATTTTGCATATTTTTCGTGATGAAAATTAGAGTCGAATAGAATTAGAAGGAGTTCTGGTGTTTGTTGAGAAACAGTAATTTTGAATGAGAATGTAGGTCAATTTTGAATGAGAATATCTCTTCTATGGTTGGAAATAAACTACAAGAAAAACATCTTTGTAATAATGGATTATTTACTCTAATACTTTGGTGGAGGAACCAAGTTGATTCAAGTTTGCTATGAAAAGTAATGAAAATATAAAGAAAATTGGAAAAAATCATAAAATTCTTCAAATTCTAAAAATTAATTGTGTAGATGGAACATTCGATTGACGCGTCAGACATCGAGCAGTGAAACGCGGCGAAGCTAGCGGTGGAAAGATGTCGAACTATAGGAGTAATGCGTCTGCCAAGCGTGTGGACAGGTGTCATGATTTGACTGGAACAATGCATTAGACTTCCACGGGAGACGCATCGCTTAGGCCTAACCTAATTTGACCCTAAATTGTGACCCTTCAACCCGCGTGCGACTCAGTTCAGTACCCACCACCAGATCCATGATTTGACCTGATCAGAGCGCCTATTAGTGAGCACTACATGTTGCCACTAGAAAATTCATGGGTAATTGTCGCGCTCGTTGGGGTTCAAAGTCGAGTGTTGACTGCGTGCTGCCCATATGCTCGCACATGAGTCTCCACGCATTGTTGCGCGCGTAAACTTCGAATGTACATTGAGAATTGTTTTACAATCGTTTTGTCTCCCGATCCACTATTTTTTCGTCCCAGTTGCAATTTGACCTTAATGTCACTTGAATCAGAATCAATGAGTGAATTTTCAAGAAATTTGGAGCCTCCAATAAGTGAAGGCATGTATGATCTTGGTAAGTAGCCACAGATTCTTTAGGCAAGTAATATTTTAGGGAACACTAGAACGTGTTATCGTACAAACATATCTTGCCTTAGGTGTTCAAAATATGCATGTTTAAGACTCTAGAAGGGTTATTTGGATGAGAACACTATATATGTTATGAAAAATGACTGAAATGCCCCTGGGATGAGAATTTAGGTACATGCCTACTTTAATGATTTTTGTTGTGATTGAAATGAGGATATGATATTGTGATATGTACGTTGGGCAATTGATAGATGTTATTTTCCGGTTGAGTTTGCATGAATATTTCGTCCTTACGTGATTTATATTAATATCTCTATAAAAAGTTGAACGAATATTTTGAAAATATTCTCCGTTCTTTATATGATTGATAAGAGTATCTTCCTAGTTAAGTTGAGGGCGCTAGAATTAGAGCGATTTTCTAGTTGACCTAGAACAATATACTTCTAGAGTACCAAGCCCCAAAGGATTGTGAGCATCAATCACAAGTATAGATATAAGAGCACCAAGAGGTTGGGATAGCCCTATGATGTTAGTCCTGAATGTCCTAAAAACGATAGACAATATTTAAAGCATCTAGACGCCTTAAAAACCTAGTAAGCCTCCTTAGCAAGATTGATTTGGAAAGCCTTATAGGGTTATTGGTATTATGAACGATGTAACCAAAACCTCCAAAGAAATTTGAGTTACTAATGTGTGAGGGACGGATCAAGGTTGATGTCTCAATTTCGTAAACTAGTCCTAAGTAAGGGCTTGACACCACATAGATAATTAGCTCTTTTATTCCATGTAGAAATGAGTCATGGCTGACACCTCAATTCTATAAGTTGGTCCTAAAGAGAGACTTGGGATTACACAGGTAGTTATCTTAAAGCAAAGTATTTCTATTGCATGTAGAATCAAGTCAAGGCTAAAGTTGCGATTCTGTAAATCGGTCTCGAAAATGACTTGAGAATACATAGGTAGATATCTAAATGTGAGTATTTTTATTACGTGTAGAAACGAAACATGATTAACACCGTGATATTGTTGCTTACTGGGTATTTTTATACTCACCCATATTTTTTTTCAAGTAGTCACAGGTTACCGGTCGAGGTGGGAGAGTGTTGAGGAGCCGTGCTTTTACATAGGGATGTCAACCGAGGGCATCAGTTTAGCCAATATTTTCATGGGTTGTTGTACTATTGTGTATGACATTCCCATTTTTGGTTTGTAAACTAACGTGAACAAAGTCTCTTTTGTATTTTTTATTTTGGATTTTTATTTCAAGAATGATGTGGTATGATTTTAACTCATGTGAAATTTTTACTTTTTTTTTTTTGTTTTTTTGTTTTTTTTTGTTTTTTTTTGTTTTTTTTTTTTTGTTTTTTGTTTTTTTGTTTGTCTTGTCTATTATTGCCTTGTTCTTTTAGTCATGGTTTGAGATTTAAAACCTTAAAAATGGAGTTGTAATAAGTTCTGATATTAGCTGACAATTGGTTGTATTTGTAGATGAAAGCTTCCTTCAGATACAACTGAATGATTGACTCATCACCTATCGTTAAGATATTGTGGGTAGCCTTTCTCTTCCTAAAATTGTATCCTTCGACTCAATCGATGCCTCCAGAACATTGGAGTTAGTCGTCTTTCAATCCAATCCAAGCGGGTGATACTTACAGAAGTCCCTGAGGTACCTAGGCTCTCTTGACTTGCTAACATTGTTTTTGTCGTATCAGTTCTCCACATTTGTTGTAGCAACATGAATCAGAGACCATAGGGTCTCCATGGACATCATCACCATATGGGAGGACAAAATATAAGAAGATATTAAAGCACAATCAAGCTATCTTAGCGTCACAAAAAACATGCATCAATTTCAGGGGTACTAAGTGATGCTACTAGTTACTCAAGCTATGACTTACATACATAGTTGTAAAAAGCCATCTTAGCTCAGTGATAGAGCATGTGACTTTTAACGACATGGTCACAGGTTTGATCCCCACAAATGGTGCTATAAATTAAATAGTTTGGAAGACATATCAACATATACCAATCTAATAAAAAATATGGGTATGATATAGAATATAAAATATACCTAGTAACCTCAAACTCATTTGTAGGCTCATCACATCCTTAACCTAGCAAGACAAACAGTTTACTCATCATTATTTTTTTCTGCCTCACGAACTCTCTCTAACAAGTGGGCACAACATGTGCTACCATAGTTGAAAAGAACTTAATGACTCCTTATCTTGAGACACCACGATTTACTCTCATCGTCACTTGTTTTCAACCTCAAATAACTCTCTCTAACAAGTGGGGACAACATGTGCTACCATTGCTGTGACAAGCCATCTTAACTCAATGGTAGAGAGCGTGGCTTTTAACCGTGCGGTTGTGGGTTTGATCCCCATAGATTGCACTATAAATTGACTAGTCTTTTATCACATTGAGATCTACTCGTCGTCTAGCACTTTTTTTTTTTTTTTTTTTGCCTCAAATAACTCTCTCTAACAAGTGGAGAAAACATGTGCTACCAGGGTTGTGACAAGCCATCCCATCTCTGTGGTAGAGCACGTTGCATTTAACCATGTGGTTGTGGGTTCGATCCCCACAAATGGCCCACCTACCCAGTAAGAAAATACCTCATTTGACACTCTCTTACAAACATGTACAACCAACCATGGTCGTGACAAGCCATCTTAGCTCAGTTGTAAGGTGTGTGTAGTCTTTAACCATGTGGTTGTGGGTTCGATCCCCATACATGTAGTTATCCAAGGTCGGGGCTACCCCTTATATGTACGAGCTCCAATGACTCCACATGACGGATCCACCATACAGGGTAATCCATTTAAACTATCAAGTCACACATCATCCTTAAGAAGTCTCATGCCTAGCTTAACGGTATCGTACTAGAGCATAACGACATTGTACTAGAGCGGAAAGGTATTGTACATGTGTTAACTTGCTCGTCATCTCTATGATGGTTTGACGGTCTTAACATGGATTCACATTTTGAAGTTCCTCTGTTTTGACTCATCGAGTTTGGATCGATCAAGAGTACTAGAGCCATATCCTTAGATCATCTCACAATTCTAATGCACTCTGTCTACTGGAGACATTCCATCATAAGTCATCGTCTAGCCAAATTGATGCTTTCACTCTCCTCCGAAATTTCTTCTATTACTTATTCTCTATAGAGAGGATCAGAGATTGAACCACTTGGATTCAATGTACAATCAATCATGCATACAGTCATACATGCTCAACGGGATGATGATATCCATAAAGTACCTAGAACGTAGATATATATTTTCTTTTCCTCTGATTTAGCACGATTATGTACTAGTAGTAGAAATACAATCCATTACATCACTCGAAAGGGAGGGGAAGTAACGCTCATGTATCCATTACTCACAAAGAGTAACTATGCAACATGGTCGATTTAACTTATAGGCACATACAGGATAAAAAAATGTTAAATTCTAAGTATGTTATAGGATCGATAAACATGTATGTTAACTTCTAAGTCAGGATCCTAATGAAAGTTGGATCCTTCCCTCAAAGTTCCTCCCTTTTCATATTGTCAATTACAGGATCATAATTTTTTTCAAACGGATACCGCTTTCGAATTTCCTATCTTACCTTTTCTAATAAGCTCTATTTCAATGTTTGCAATCTAGAACATCGTATAGGATCATCGCATAAACAGACTACTTTGCTTGCTTTCTAACAAGTGTGTCTTAAGAAAAAATGTTCGATTTGCCATGAAGCTGACGAAAATCATCACTAGCATCTGTTCGTTACGTGACAAAGTGGAAAAGATCTTCATGTCAAGAAGTTCCTTAGAGATGTTCTCTCGAGATTCATGCAGATTGTTACCTCCATCGAGAAAATTAACGACCTTAAGAACATGTCGGTTAAGGTGGTCGTTAGTCGTCTTAAGGTCCATGAGGAGAGACTTCATGGCTATGAAGATAAAGATGAGGAGAAGCATGTCTTACTCACACACGAGGAGTGACTCGCATGAACAAAAAAAAAATGTGGTTGCTTCTTCATTTTTAGGTACGAAGGGACATGGCAACCACAAAAAGGAAAGTAAAGGTTGTGGGCGTGGTCGCAAACGTGGCACAGAGGAGCCGTAAAAATATCTCAAATGTGGCTGTCGAGATTCGAGCCTAGGTCTCCACGGCCACAATGTAGAATTCTCACAACTAAACTATAACCACTTGGATATTTAGCCATCATTCATCACTTTCATGATTAAGGATAAACCAACAAAATATTTATAGCCACCTAGATATTTAGCCAACATTCATCACTTTCATGATTAAGGATAAACCAACAAAATATTTAGCCAACATTCATGATTAAGGATAAACCAACAAACTTCAAATTTGCTCGTTGGTAGCTATAAAAAGTAGATGTGGCTGCTGGGATTCGAGCCCAGGTCTCCACGGCCACAACATGGAATTCTCACCACTAAACTACAGCCACTTGGATATTTAGCCGACATTCATCACTTTCATGATTAAGGATAAACCAACAAACTTCAAATTTACTCGTTGGTAGCTATAAAAGGTAGATGTGGCTGCTGGGATTCAAGCCCAGGTCTCCACGGCCACAACGTAGAATTCTACCCCTAAACTACAACCACTTGGATATTTAGCCGACATTCATCACTTTCATGACTAAGGATAAACCAACAAACTTCAAATTTGCCCGTTTGTAGCTAAAAAAAAGTAGATGATATTGGCTGACATTTGGTTGTATTTGTAAACGAAAGCTTCCTTCAGATACAACCGAGCGATTGACTCATCACGTATCGTTAAGATCCTATCAATAGTCTTTCTCTAGATCTTTTGATCCAGTACCCTAAAATTTTATCCTTTGACTCAATCAATGCCTCCACAACATTGGGGTTAGTCATCTTTCAATCCAACCCAAGTGGGTGATACTTACGGAAGTCCCTCAAGGATCTAGACTCTTTTGACATGCTGACATTGTCTTTGTCGTTTCAATTTCCCTTATTTGTTGTAACAACATGAATCAGAGATGGCAGAGTGTGTGGACAATAAGACCACCTACTTTCTTGGTTCCTCCCTATATGAAGAACTCGTGTGTGGGATCAGACTCTATCTAAGCCCTTCGTCCGAAACCCCAATCATGCTTTGTCTCTCTCCTAGTGCTTGAAGCCATAATCTATCCTAATGGAAAAAAATATAAGAAGATATTCAAGCCATCGATTTCATGGGCACTAAGTGATGCTACTAGTTACTGATGGAACAAAATATAAGAAGATATTCAAGCCATCAATTTCATGGGCACTAAGTGATGCTACTTGTTACTCATGCTCTGACTTACATACATGGTTGTGACAAGTCATCTTAGCTCAGTGATAAAGCGTGTAACTTTTAACTACATGGTTGCCGGTTTGATCCCCACAAATGCGGCTATAAATTAAATAGATACAAAGGACCCAATGACTCTTTATCTCGAGAATAGTCTTGAAGACATATCAATATATACCAATCTAATAAAAATATGGGTACGACATAGAGTATATAAATATACCCAGTAACCTCAACTCATTTGTAGCCCTTCATCACATCATAAATGTACCCAGTAATCTCAACTCATTTGTAGCCCTCACATCCTTAACCTAGCAAGACACACGGTTTACTCATCATCACTTTTTTCCTGCCTCAACGAACTCTCTCTAACAAGTGGGCACAACATGTGCTACCCATAGGTGAAAAGAACCCAATGACTCTTTATCTCGAGAATTGTCTCCGTCTTAGCTCAATGGTAGAGCGTGTGACTTTTAACCACATAGTCGTGGGTTTTTGCAAAAGAACTTAATGACTCCTTATCTCGAGACACGACGATTTACTCTCATCGTCACATTTTTACAGCCTCAAATAACTGTCTCTAACATGTGACGATAACATGTGCTACCATAGTTGTGACAAGCCATCTTAGCTCAGTGGTAGAGCGCGTGGCTTTTAACCATGTGGTCGTGGGTTCAATCCCCATAGATAGTGCAACCATACCTAGTTGGATAAATTATAAATAGCTGCAAAAAAAACTCAATGACTAGTCTTTATAACATACCAATAAGCAAATACTTTATAACATACCAATAAGCAAATACTCACTCTTTCATAACTCTCTCTAACAAGTGGGGATAACATGTGCTACCTTTGCTGTGACAAGCCATCTTAGCTCAGTAGTAGAGCGTGTGGCTTTTAACCACGTGGTCGTGGGTTTGATCCCCACAGATGGTGCAACATTACCCAGTAAGAAGATACTTATTTGACTCTCGAAAGTGTAACTATGCACCCCTTAACTTTGAAAAGGGAGGGGAATAGGGTAACTATGCACCCCTTAACTTTGAAAAGGGACGGGAATATAACGTTCATGAAAAGGGAGGGGAATAGGGTAACTATGCACCCCTTAACTTTGAAAAGGGACGGGAATATAACGTTCATGTATCCCGTATGTTGCAACATGGTCCATAAACATGCATGTTAACTGGGCACCAAACAGTGCCCATCTTTGACGGATATGGTTAAGATAAGCTAGCGTTGACCTTATTTTGATTGTTCATGATTAAGGGTAAGTTAGCAAGCCCTTGGATATTCCCACATTATAATTTTCATATCATACATCAACACAATACTTCGAGATGGAACAAGGACAATACTGGGTGACAATTAAAAATGTCTTACTTACAAGCCTCTACGGCCACAACGTGGAGTTCTCACCACTAAACTATACTATAGACATTTCGATATGTTGCTCATCATTCTTCATAATCTACAACTAATCATGAGAAAGACTGTAAGATACAATCAAATGTTGGTGCATGGATTCAAGCCGAGGTCTCCATGATCACAACAACATGTTATTCTCACCACTAAACTACAACCACTTCGATATTTAGCGGATTAGGATTGAAGTGGTCCATACCATTACGAATGTCATACTTGTGTTTTGTAGCTTAAATCAAAACCATGTTATGTGTGTGTGGCTATTAGGATTTGAGCCCAGGTCGTCACAACCACACTTAGAATTCTCACCACTAAACTTCACCCATCATTCTTCCTAATCTACAACTAATCATTAGAAAGCATGTGTCTAATCCAAGGAGAAAAATAGAGGGTTGAGTTGTGAACTGGTTTTGAGTTATGTTAATATGCTTCAATAGTTTGTAACTAAAAAAGGCAGATGTGGCTGCTTGGACTTGAGTCCAAGTCTCCATGGCCACCACGTGGAATTCTCACCACTAAACTACAACCACTTGGATGTTTAGCAATCATTCATCACTTTCATGATTAAGGATAAACAAAAAAATTTCTATTTGCTTCACCCGTCTGTTCATGATTCATAGCTAGAAAAAGCAAATGTGACTATTGGTATTTGAGTCTAGGTCTCACTTGGATATTTAGCTTAATTTGTAGCTTGGAGTGGTTTTGAGTTATATTAGCTTCAATTGTTTGCAGCTAAAAAAATAGTTGTGGTTATTGGGATTTGAGTCCAGGTCTTCACAACCACAACGTGGAATTCTCACCACTAAACTACAACAACCACTTGGATATTTAGCCAACATTCATCAATTTCATGATTATGGATAAACAAAAAAAAACTTCTAATTTTCTTCACTTTTGAGTGATGTTAATATGCCTCAATGGTTCGTAGCTAAAAACAATAGATGTGGCCAACATTCATCAATTACTGGGATTCAAGCCCGGGTCTCCACGGCCACAACGTGGAATTCTCACCACTAAACTACAACCACTTGAATATTTAGTCATCATTCATCACTTTCATGATTAAGGATAAACAAAAAAATTCTAATATGCTTCACCAGTTTGTTCATAAAAGCTTGTTGTGGTTTGCAGTTATGTTAATATGCTTCAATGGTTCATAGCCGGCCACAACGTAGAATTCTCACCACTAAACAAGCGGTGATGTCGCACTCCTCCATGCCGCCACCGAGTGTCGACGTCTCCATCACCGCCACCAAGAGGCCGACACCGCGAAGACGGACGTCGAGTTGTCATCGAGCGAGTGATCAAGGAGATGACCGCCTCTTTGCAGTACCCGATGCACGTTAACCTACAGGCACAAGGGTTGTGGCACGCTGTCGAGCCTGAGGAAGAAGAAACGATCGAGTATCAGGAGGATTACTTGGCATTTTCTGCCATACTACGTTCTATGCCTCCAAAGAGGCTAGCATCTCTCTCCACCAAGCGCACTGCGCAATCGGCTTGGGAGGGGATCAAGTCTCGCCGGGTTGGTGTGTAGCGAGTGCGGGAGTCCAACATCGAGCAGTTGCGGAAGGAGTTTTTGGAGATCCGCTTTAAGGACGACAAACTGAGGAGGAATGTCTTCCACGCCTGAAGCTCCACGACAACTCCAGCGAGAGCAACGGGTCTATCTCCTCAATTGGTGGCCAATACGATCGATGGGAAGACGCCACACGAGGCCTGGTACAACAAGAAGCAAGCGGTACATCATCTCTGAGTGTTCATCTGCGTCACATATATGAAGATCACACGTCTCCACCTCGATAAGCTTGATCCTTGGGGGCTGAAGGTCATCTTCATCGGCTACGAACCCAGGAGCAAGGCGTACAGGCTCTATGATCCTGCGGGGGGTGAGCTCACTTATCGCGCGACGTCGTGTTTGACTAGAACACCTTCTAGCGGTGGAACAATGTGACCGAGGCAGACCAAAACCCAAATCAATTCACGATGGATTACCTCGTTATTGAGCTGAGAGAAGGAGGAGCACAGCGTCGGGCATTATCACCGTCACAACAGTTGTACCGGACACGCCTACACCTACACTTACCACAACTTCTACTACGCCCCCTTAACCAGTTGAGTTCCTAACACCACGTACTACGGACTCGACGCTGGATGCCAATCACGATGATGGTCTGGCAGCCAGATACCGAAGGATTGAAGACCTACTGGGAGGAGATGAACCATAGGGACTGGCGGCGCGCGAGCTCTTAGAAGAAGTGGCTAAACCGCATGCCATTCGCGCGGATGAACCGAACTCGTTCGCCGAAGCAGGAAGGAACCCGTGCTAGCTGAAGGCAATGAAGGAAGAGATGACATCTCTCACTAAGAACAAGACGTGGAGTCTGGAGGACATCCCATCAGGACACCGAGCCATAGGGATAAAGTGGGTATCAAACTAAAACGAAACGAAGAGGGAGAAGTTGAAGTATAAGGCCGGTCTAGTGGCGAAGGGCTATGTCCAGAAGCAAGGAGTGGAGTTCAAAGAGGTATTCGTGCCAGTTGCAAGGTTGAAATCCGTCCGCCTGTTGCTGGCAATCGCGGCACATTGCTCTTGGGAGGTCCAGCACATGGACATGAAGTCCGCTTTCTTCAACGGATAGCTCAAGGAGACCGTCTACGTCTGACAACCACTTGGCTTCCTAGACAAGGACAACTTCGGCAAGGAACTGCGCCTGCACGAGGCACTCTACGGGCTTTGGCAAGCACCACTAGCCTAGAACGCAAAGCTCGATAATACTCTGCTGTCGCTGAAGTTCAAGAGCTGTGCCTCTAAGCATGGCATGTCGGCGAGCGGCGGCTGATTGTGGGAGTGTACGTCGACAACCTCATAATCATTGGAGGTGACATGGAAGTTTTTAGAAGATTCAAGAGGGAGATGTCAAAGAATTTGAAGATGAGCGATCTTGACGTGCTCAGCTACTACCTCGGCATCGAAGTACAATAGAGTACTGTCGGCATCACCATCGCTAAAGTGCGTATGCGAAGAAGCTGCTGGACACAGCTAGGTTAGCAGACAGTAGCCCTACAAGGACACAAATGGTGGCCCAGCTCCAGCTAAGTAAGGCCGGCACTACGATGACAGTCGACGCCACCAATTATCGCAGTATTTTTGGGAGCCTGCGCTATCTGGTAAACACACTCCCTGACCTCGCTTATTCCGTTGGATACGTGAGTAGGTTTATGAAGCACCTAACGAGGAGCATCTTATGGTTGTCAAGCGCATCCTGCGCTATGTGGCTGAAACCAGAGGCTAGGGTGTGAAATACTGTGCAGGGAGAGGAAATGAGAAGCTTGAGCTGGTCGGCTATAGTGATAGTAACATGGTGGGTGACGTTGATGATCGTAAGATCACCACTGGGATGATTTACTTTATCTTAGGCAGTGCGATCTTCCGGCAATCAACTAACAAAAGTTAGTTGCTTTTTCTTCTTGCGAGGCAGGGTACATCACCGCTTCGACGGCGCAACACAAGGGGTCTGGCTTGCGCGACTGTTGAAAAAACTCATCGGAAAAGAGGGCGATCCACCAATGCTTTATGTAGACAACGAAGCTATAATCTCCCTGATAAAAAATCCAGTTTTGTTTGTTTGTTGGCCGTCAAGATTTGTTGGCCACTTTACCATTGCTTAATTTTATCTCTAGGCCCAACATTTGTTTGTTGGCCATCTTTAGGCCAAGATTAAGATTTTTGTTGGCCACTTCTACAATTTTATCTCTAGGCGTAAGATTTGTTTGTTGGTCGTCTTTAGGCGTAAGATTAAGATTTGTTGGCCACTTCGACCATTTTATCTTTAGGCCCAAGATTTAGTTGTTGGCCATCAAGATTTGGCTTGTTGGCCACTTCTGCCATTGCGCAATTTTATCTTTAGGCGCAATTTTTAACTTCTAAGTCTGTTACTGGACCGATAAACATACATGTCGATAAACATGTATGTTAACTTCTAAGTTAGGATCCTAATGAAAGTCGGATTCCTTCACTCAAAGTTCCTCCCTTTTCATACTCTCAATTACAGGATCAAATTTTTTTCAAATGGATACTGCTTTCGAATTTTCTGTCTTACCTTTTCCAATAAGTTCCATTTCAATGTATGCAATCTAGAAAATCGTATAAGATCATCGCATAGACGGACTATTTTTCTTGTTTTCTAACAAGTGTGTCTTAAGAAAAAGGGTTCGAATTTGCCATGAAATTGACGAAAATCGTCACTAGCATCCGTTCGTTACGTGACAAGGTGTAAAAGATCTTCATCCTAAAGAAGTTCATTCGAGATGTTCCCTCGAGATTCATGCAGATTGTTACCTCCATCGAGAAAATTAACGACCTTAAGAACATGTTGGTTGAGGAGGTCATTGGTCGTCTTAGGGTCCATGAGGAGAGACTTTGTGGCTATGAAGATAAAGATGAGGAGAAGCATGTCTTACTCACCCATGAGGAGAAGCATGTCTTACTCACACATGAGGAGTGACTTTGCATGAACAAAAAAGAAAGATGTGGTTGATTCTTCATTTTCAGGTACGAAGGGACATGACGACCACAAAAATGAAAGTAAAGGTTGTGGGCATGGTCGCAAACGTGGCAATAGAGTTGCCGTAAAAATACCTCACAAACCCAAGTCTCCACGACCACAACGTGGAATTCTCACCACTAAACTACAACCACTTCAATATTTAGTACCAATGTTGATCTCGTCTTAACGTCTCATGATTGAGGGATAAACAAGAAAACTTCTAATTATTTCCATAAGTTTCATATCATCTCGTAACTCATTCTGATCCAATCCAAAAAGCAAAAAATAGAAAGTTGAATTGTGAACTTTATTTGAATTTAGTGTTTCTTTTTAGTTATGTTAATATGGTTGAATAGTTTGTAGCTAAAAAATTCCCATGATACATACGTGTTATTTTTAAGAATATGATGGTTTATGGTTAAAATAAACTAACGAACTCTTTATGATTTCCTACTAACATAATCATATCTGTTGGATGATGGAAGTCCCACATCGACTAATTTAGGGAATGATCATGGGTTTATAAGTGAGGAATACTAACTCCATTGGTATGAGGCCTTTTGGGGAAACCCAAAGCAAAGCCATGAGAGCTTATGCTCAAAGTGGACAATATCATACCATTGTGGAGAGTCGTGTTCGTCTAACATGGTATCAGAGCCATGCCCTAAACTTAGTCGTGCCAATAGATTGATAAATCCTCAAATCCTCAAATATCGAACAAAGAACTCCTAAAGAAAAGGAGCCAAGCCCCTCCTCGAAGGCAGTCAAAAATGACTAAGACTCCAAAGGAGTCGAGCCTCGATTAAGGGAAGGCGCACTTTGTTCGAGGGGAGGTGTTGGATGATGGAAGTCCCACATCGACTAATTTAGGGAATGATCATGGGTTTATAAGTGAGGAATACTAACTCAATTGGTATGAGGCCTTTTGGGGAAACCCAAAGCAAAGCCATGAGAGCTTATGCTCAAAGTGGACAATATCATACCATTGTGGAGAGTCGTGTTCGTCTAACAATATCATCACCTAACTCATGGGCATTTGTTATTTTTAAGAAAATAGCTTTAAAAATTTATTTCATCAAACTCAATTTCACTTTCAAATGGCAACATATTTAATTCAAAAAGAAGTAGAAGTAATGTTTTTGAGAATTAAAAACAAAAGTGGGTACTAATTGTCCACCCCAAGCTTCCATGGTCACAACTAGTTTGATATTTAGCCAATCATTCATTATAGTCTAGTTTTTTGGGCTTATTTACAATCTTGTCATTCAATTCCAATGTTGATCTCGTCTTTAACGGTTCAAAATTACGGATATGCTAGCAAGCACCTAACTGTCTCCATATTATATTGTTCATATCATATATCAATAGAGTACGATGAGAGCCCATCTTGACGGTTAAGGTTAAGATAAGCTAGTAAACCATTTACTATTTTCTGCATAGTAACATGATTGTATCATCTCATAACTTGTGGGCATAAAAAACAAATGTGGCTGTTCGGATTCAAGCTCAAGTCTTCACAGCATAGCTACAACGTGGAATTCTTACCACTAAACTACGACCACTTTGATATTTAACCAAACATTCATCATAATATAGACTCTTGGGGCTCATTTATCAACTCATTGGCATGTGTCCAATCTAATGGTTGTGAACTCTATTCGAGGTGGAACAAGGACCACATTAAATGATTACCAATGTCATACTTATGAATGTCAAATGTGGCTGCTCGGATTCGAGCCCAAGTCTCTACAGCCACGACGTCGAATTCTCACCACTAAACTATAGCCATTTCGATATGTTGCCCATCATTCTTCATAATCTACAACAGATAATCATTGAGTTGTGAACTCTATTCAAGGTGAAACAAGCACCATACCGAACCATTACGAATGTCATACCAGCGGTTGTAGCTAAAAGCATAACAATGTTTCATGTCTGATCGCTTTATTAAAATTTGTGTTTCTATGTTTCATCTTATGTTATTGAGAATTAGAAAATAAATCTCAAATGTGGGTGCATGGATTCAAGCCCCGGTCTCCACAGCCACAACAATGTGGAATTCTCACCACTAAACTACAGCCATTTCGATAGGTTGCAAATCATTCTTCATAATTTACAACTCATCATTAGAAACGCATGTGTCTAATCCAATAAGAAAATAGAGGGTTGGGTTGTGAACTCTATTCGAGGTAGAACAAGAACCATACCGGACCATTACGAATGTCATACCATCGGTTGTAGCTAAAAGAAAAACAATGTTTCATGTGTGATGGCTTTGTTAAAACTTATGTGTCTATGTTTCATCCTTATGTTATTGAAAATTAGAAAACAAACCTCAAATATGGGTGCATGGATTCAAGCCCAGGTCTCCACGGGCGCAACAACGTGGTATTCTCACCACTAAACTACAGCCGCGATATTTAGCCCACTAGGATTGAAGTAGTCCATACCACCAGACCATTATGAATGTCATACTTGTGTTGTAGCTAAAAAGCAAAACAATGTTATGTGTGTGGCGGTTGGGATTTAGGCCCAGGTCTCACAACCACAACGTGGAATTCTCATCACTAAACTACAAGCACTTCGGTATTTAACCCATCATTCTTCATAATCTACAACTAATCATTAAAAAGGCATGTGTCTAATACAAACATGAAAATAGAAGGTTGGGGTATGAACTCTATTCGAGATGGAACACGAACCATATCGGACCATTAAAAATGTACTACTTGCGGTTGTAGCGAAAAAAAAGGCATGTGTCTAATCCAAGCAAAAAAATTGGGTTGTGAACTCTATTTGAAGTGGAACACGGATGTCTATGTTTCATCCTTGTACTATTGAGAATTAGAAAACAAATGTCAAATGTCTCTCGAACTCATCGTTAAACTAGGATTCAAGCCCAAGTCTCCATGGCAACAATGTGGAATTCTCACCACTAAACTACTACAGCCACTTGGATATTTAACCGTCACATCATTTTCATGATTAAAGATAAACAAAAAAACATCTAATTTGCTTCACCAGTTTGTTCATAAAAGCTCGTAGTGGTTTTGAGTTATGTTAAATGTTTCAATGGTTTGTAGCTAAAAAAAACAAATGGGGTTGGGATTCGAGCCTAGGTCTCCACGACCACAACGTAAAATTCTCACCACTGAACTACAACCACTTGGATATTCAGTCACCATTCATCATTTTCGTGATTAAGGATAAACCAACAAACTTCTAATTTTCTTGACGGGTTTGCTCATGAGAGCCGAGTTATGTTAATATGGTTGAATGGTTTGTAGCCAAAAGGCAAATGGGTTGATAAACGGTTAAGCATAAACTAGCAAACCCTTTATTGTTTCCTTCTAAAGTAACATGATCATAACATAAATAAAAAATAAAAAATAAAAAAACTCATTGAGACCACAACTTGTAATCTTCACCACTGAACTACTGCATCTACTTTGATATTTAGCATATTAAAGATAAGCTACCAAACCTCTAATTATCTCCACATTATATTGTTCGTTAAAATAATGAAAAACAAATGTGGTTGTTGGGATTCGAGCTCAGGTTTTAGACAACAAGCTTCCATGCCCACAACATGAAATTCTCACCATTAAACTACAACTAAATTGATATTTAGTTCATCATTCATCATAATCTAGTCTCTTGGGGCTCATCTATCAACTCATCATTCAATACCGATGTTGATCTCGTATTGATGGTTCGTGATTAAGGATATGCTAGCAAGCCTCTAACCGTCACCATGTTATATCGTCCATATCATATATTAATAAAGTACTATGAGAGTCTATCTTAACGGTTTAAGGTTAAGATAAGCTAGTAAACCATTTACCATTTTCTACATAGTAACATGATCGTATCATCTCGAGAAATTTAGAGAAATTTGTGGTGGAAACCGAGCAAACTTTGGTGGAAAGTTGAGCATTTCCCAACACGAAATGTAATAGAATGAGTATTTAAACTATTAAAAGGTCGGTGAATTTTTTACGGACAATCTTATTATATATAAAAGTTCAATGGCGCCTGATTGTTTGCCTGATCGTAGATTGTTTTCTTGCATTCATGATCTACGGTAAATCTTTTAGAAGAAAAAGTTGGAGTCACTCGATACTCATAGATGGTGATCAAATAACACCTCCATACTCATCAGTTTCTTTCAATAAAATTCTTAAAACC
Source organism: Cucurbita pepo subsp. pepo (assembly GCF_057944985.1). Classification (NCBI taxonomy): domain Eukaryota; kingdom Viridiplantae; phylum Streptophyta; class Magnoliopsida; order Cucurbitales; family Cucurbitaceae; genus Cucurbita; species Cucurbita pepo. The sequence continues at coordinate 4,647,507 of NC_141806.1, read as the reverse complement.
CTCCCAATCCCTCGAGATTTTCATTTATTCCTTCAATTAGTAGATTTTCTTTACTTCCTTTCAATGGGTGGTATTAGAATGAAGTTTTGATCTTTGGGACCTATGGGTTATGGGCCTGTTAGGATCGTACAATAACACACACTCTATCAAGATGAACACAAAGAACAAGAGAGACAAAATGATCTTGATCACAACGAACAAGAGAGACATAATACGAGGAATATTGGCTAAATGTTTATATTGATAACTTTAGGTATGTACACCAATAGAGAATACAAGTTAAGCACTGTCTCATGGGTATATATATGGTTGTCGTTTACTATATATATATAGTTTAACGGATATAACCACCTACTGTATATAAATATCTACTCTATATTTCTTTACCAGCTTTTTAGTAGAAATAGTCGTTTACTCTGTATTTTCCACATATAGTTTTACTAACTATGACAATTGAATTATTTATAAATGGCAGCAGGCTCTACATCCAAAAATTCTCCGGAGACTGATCCAGTCAACCAAGAATTTCATTCTCAAACGACGTTTTCACTGCACCATACCAATTGAGGCTTTGCACAACCTCCATGTTCCAACGTCAACACATTTTGCCAACATGTTTGTTAGATTCTTTTCACTCCTTATCTTCTCCAAACACATATCATCTTCCACTAACCTGCGAGTGAAATGATATTGCGTTCTGTATTTTGTCTTTGAATGATAGACCGGGTTCCTCACCAACTGTATGACACTTTAACTATCTATATAAATAATTTTCTCGTGCTGCTTCTTGTCCAATTCTTCTAAATACTCTGTTATCCATATCATCTCCTTTACAGCTTCAGCTATTGCCACCTTCTCAGCCTCATTAGATGTCAGAGCAACACATTTCTGAAGCTTAGACATCTCATCATCCATGACTTGCTCTCACTTTGTTGTATCCTCCAACTGTAGGGCATCACCAAGGGACTCTGATTCCTCTTCATCAGCCAGCAACAGATAATGTAATGAAGGTGAATACATGTAACGCCCCTAATTCTCTATAACCTAATTAGTGACGTCACCCATGCATACATATCTCATTAAGCGGAAGCTCATCATAAATAACCTTGAAAGAGTCTTTCATAAATATTCATGAATCCAAAACAAAACCTAAACTCCGAAAATAAACCTTCAATACTGAATTCAAAATAAATCCAACTAAAACAATACTCAATGCTATAACTTAAAACAGTCTAATAAAAGTAAACTCCTAAAAATATCATGTCTCCAACTTCCATGGTGGCCTCAGCTCCGCCGTCAACCGTACATTGACGCCTTTCCTTTACCTGAAAAATATTGGTAGCACATGGCTTGAGTATTTTATGAAATACTCAGTAAGTCACCCCACTGTTGGGGTTAGGAATGCAAACACATGCAACATATGAGCGGGACCTAACTTTTCATAAACTTTTCATAGCCTTGGGCGCTTTCCTATTCTGGGCAGGGTTGGGTGTGTGGTACTCCTTCACACACGGCCCATGTACGTGTACATGGACCCACCAGGCGGGCTCGTAAACATACCCCCTGGGCCTGACTTGGTCGGGCACAACGTGTTACACGTAGCCGGACACCACAGAACAGAAAAGGGCCCGCATGATATCATGGCGAACCTAAATATCGTATTTCATTCTTCCGTAACATAAAGGGGAAGAATCCTGATGCACGTGACATACATATATGCATGAGGTCCCTTAACGTATCTAACATGGCATTACATAAGCAGTGCTAACATCGCATTTACGTTTCTTACATCACATGGCATCTCACATGACTTACATTACATGACATATTACATAAACATTCCAGTTGCATAAACATCTCATGATATGACTCGATAATTCTACGTTTATCTATGGCATCGATCAACATATTCATGGCATATAATACTAACATCTCATTCATGACTTCACATAACATAAACAGTCAACCGTCAACATAATTCATACATCACATAACATACACAATCTATACATCACATAATCATATGACATAAATATGGTGCATGCAGGGGCCACAGGGCACGCACCATCATACAACACGTAGTAAGCTAACTCCAACAGTAAGGTCACTTACCTCGATGGTCTTGGTTGAAGTCACTCACAACGAGCTAATCCCGGCGGTTAAATACGTCCTATGAAAACCACATAAAAACTTAGAAACCTTTCATAACATACCCTAGCTAAACCTCATGCTATTTATAAAAAATAAACCCCCCGACCTAATCTGTCTTTAACGTATAGGAACCATACTGACCTCGGATGGTAAAACTAAGGGCAGAAACAGCTTCGGAAGGGCCAAAAACCTTGGAATCGATATATTATAGTGATACCTTGCCGCTAAGCCTAGCTACCGAACTGGCCAACTAAACCGCCAAGTCGAGCTGCGGGAATTGATGGAACCGAGCCGATTTCGTACACGTGCAAGCCGACCCGCACTGTGTACGTGTGCGAAGCTGCCGAAGCTGCTAGGTGCGCGTCTGCAGCTCGACCCTATTCCAAAAACCTTGCCTTCCTTACCCGACAAGCGACGAAACTCTAGTTTCCGCCTTCCCGATTCCAGCGACGCGCCGACAATCCCACAACGTCCTCAACACCGAGACGGCCAACCTTCTTTGACACAATGATCCCAACATCAATGCCTTACTTGTACTCGATTCTTCCTCCGAAGAGCAACCCCAACGTTTCCGGAGGAAAGTTTGGAGAGGATCCTTTTCAAGGGATGTAAAAGGTTGGACATAGGAATATAAAACTAATCTCAAGACATTACCAATAAGGCATAATAGGTTTCTAGGATAAGGAAATTTAGAGAAATAGGAATGTTTCTCTTACGTAATAAAAGTCTCGCAGTAAATCCCTCGATTTACGGGAAGATTACATTTAATTATTTATTCTCTCCTTATTTGATTTTATTTTATTCCATAAACCCAAACCGTTACAATTTCTAATAACTTCTTCGTTTAAAATTACACCTTTTCGATGGGAATAAATGCATAACATAATATCTTGTCCTTTACAGAAATAAAAATAAAATCTTAACCAGATAAGGCAAAAATGGAAAATCTGAATCGTTACAATACATATCTTCGTAAATGATAGTTCTAGATGATCTTTTCAACACCTGCTGTCACTTGCTCCACCTCTGGTTCCTCAGCAACCGTCTAAGGAGTTTCTTGAGTATCTGCTCATCACTAGGTGAATCTTTCAACAACTCAACCTCAACTCTCACTTGCTTCGTTGTCTTAGAACCTTTCTTCTTTTTGTTCTTATACATGACATTTCATGAAGGGTCACGTCACAATGTCTCAGAACATTTCTATTCTTGGCATCCCAAAACCTGTACTCAAACATGTAAGGCCCATAACCTATGAAGTAGCACTTCACAGCCTCAGCGTCAAGTTTGTCATTGTTCTAGCCTATGAAGTAGCACTTCACAGCCTCAGCGTCAAGTTTGTCATTCTTCTCTGGATCAATACGAACATACGCAATACAACTAAAAGTTCTCAAGTGATAGTACTTGAGTTCTTTTCCTATCCATACTTCTTCTGGCAACTTGAACTCCAAGGTTACTGACTATTATTCAAGTAGACTGCTATATTTACGACATTAACCCAAAATGTCTTTGGCAATCAAGAATGAATTCTCTTACTCCTTGTTCGCTCATTCAATGTTCAATTTATTCTTTCAACAACATCAATTTGTCTTGCTTTACTGGGAATTGCCTTCGTTAATCTAATTCTTTGAGCTGCACAAAATGCTTTGAATTATGACTTGTTGTACTCTCCTCTATTGTTAGACTTCAGACATTTACTCTTCAAGCCAATTTGATTTTCAACTTCAACTTTTCACTTCCAGAATGTAGCAAACACATCTGACTTGTGTTTCAGGAAATAAATGCACACCTTACTGCTGAAATTATTGATCAAGGTGACGTAGAACTTTGATCCGCCAAGGGATGAAACTAGAGATGGTTCCCAAACGTCTATATTGACTATTTCTAACCATACTATCTTCAAGTCTCTGGTAATCTTTGTGAAACTAGCTCATTTTTGTTTGCTCATAATGTAGTTCTCATAAGAACCCATATCAACAAATTTCAGACCTTCTAAAACTCATTTCGCACAAGCATCTTCATTTTTTTGGCGCTCACATGTCCAAGTCTATTATTCCATATACTTGAATTTGAAGCACTCTTAGCAACAACAACCATGTTCATATACCCTGCAGTGGTGTATAAGTTTCCAGATTTTATGCCACGTGCTACCACCATAGCACCCTTCAAAATCTTCCATGAACTCTTCCCAAACTCTGTTGCATAACCTCTACTATCCAATTGACCAATAGAGATCAGGTGCTTCGTGAGACACGAATTATATCTGACATTCTTTAATGTCCCACTGATTTTCTGTCGGAGTTTTTATGCGGACATCCCCTTTTCCTTCAATCTCAAAATCTTTGTTGTCGCAAGATACACCTTCTCAAAATTTCCAGACTTGAAATTTCAAAAGAGCTCTTTATTTGGAGATGAATAAAAAGATGCACCTAAATCCAAAATCCAGGATTCAATCAGACTGTACGCGCTGAGGATTAGAGCATCCCTAATGTCTTCAGCTGAATTTATAGAATCATCATCATGTTCTGGTTTGTGATCATGCTTCCTCTTTGGTCTTATACAATTGTCTGAAAGTGACATTTTTCTCCACAACTCCAACACATTACATTTGGTCTGTTTTAAAATTTTTCCCAGTTCTTTGATTTTGATCGATTTTTTTGACACTTCATTTACTTCTTTCCGTTTGGTCAACACTGAGAGCACCACCAGATGAATTCTCAATTTCTCGTTTTCGAATACTTTCGCTGAGAAATATATCTCAAATTTCATCGAACATCATTTTCTCATATCCTCGAGAACTACTAATTGCGGCAACTACTGTATCCCACGACTCGTGTAAAGATGGCATCAAAATCAATGCTTTAATTTCACTTTCGAAATTAATTTCCACAAAACTCAATTGGCTTACAATCATATTGAATTCATTTATATGATCCGCAAGAGATCCACCTTTCATACATTTGAAGATTGAACAATTTTCGCATCAAATACACCTTGTTAATAGTCGACAATTTTTCGTACATATTTGATAGTGCCTTCAATAGATTTGACGTTTTCTTTTCCTTGATTATGTTGAATGCTACGTGAATGGCCAATGTCAACCAAATCAATCTGGGAGCCTCACGATTCTTGAGCTTCAACTGTTCCGTGGTCAGGTATCCGACTTCACCCCCAATAGGGGTTCGTGAAGATATTTATGGTACAAATTATCTTCAATTTGCATCTTCCAAATACCGAAATCGAATCCAGCAAACTTTTCAATTCCAATCTTTGAACTATGGGCATGATATAGAGTATATAAATATATCTAGTAGGCACAACTCATTTGTAGGCTTTCATCACATCCTTGACCTAGCAAGACACCAGGGTTTACTCATCATCACTTTTTTGTGCGTAAAAAAACTCTCTCTAACAAGTGGGGACAACATGTGCTACAATTGTTTTGATAAGCAGTCTTAGCTCAGTGATAGAGCGCGTGGCTTTTAACCACGTGGTCGTGGATTCGATCCCCACGGATTGTGCTATATAAATTAAAAATATCTGCAAAGAACCCAACGACTCTTTGTCTCGAGAATAGTCTTTAGGACTATCAATATATACCACCAACCTAATACAAAATATGGGTATAAAAATATACCCAATAAGCAACACTCATTTAAATAACTCTATCTAACAACAAGTGGGGACTGATGGTGTTAATATAACACATGCGGAAGCAATTTGGATCTTAGGCACTTCGGGCACTTCTAGAACATCAATTATAGTAAATAACTAGCATGTTTATAAGTATTAAAACTGAATGAGTTTGAATACTAACCTTTTGTAGTTCAAACTTTTTTTTTCTCACGAACCAGTTTCGAACCACCACTAGTGTCTTCTCCACTATCCTCCGACCTTAGAACGGGATTGTGGAATCCGGTGAGTGACTAAACTTGGGAGGAATTTTGTATATATGAAGAGAGTGTTTGTGAGAGGTTTTTCTTAAGGTTTTTCACCAAGAAGAAGAAGACCTTCCATGCACCATGATCACTCTATTTAAAGATTCATGTTTGCATGTTCATGCAAATTTGAGATCACCAAATTTTGACACTTAAAATTCCACTCAAATGTTTGGGATTATGTGGCAAGCATGCATGTTTGAGTTAACCAAATTTTGACACTCAAAATACCACTCAAACTTGTGGGGTTTATTTGGCAAGCATGCAAGTTTGGTTAAACCAAATTTTGACACCTCAAAATTCCACTAACATGGATTTTTCCATTAAATGAAGTCAACATTTTGACTTTCTTCATTTTAATTCAAATCATTTTAATTCAACATTTTGACACCTCCTGGTGCTTTGACATTCATTGGACCATAGAGATCTGTATGCACGAGTTCTAAGGTTTCTTTGGCTCTATAACCTTTTTTGGAAAATGATCGTTTAGTCATTTTTCCCTCAAGACAAGACTCACATGGAGGTAAAGAGTTGTCTTCTAACTCATTTAGAAGTTCTCTTTTAACCAATCTCTCAATCCTATTGAGATTAATGTGGCATAGTCTTAAGTGCCAATGATAGGTATTAGGAGAAATCTTTTGTCGTTTATTTTAAGTTTCAGCTGTTTTAAACATCTTGGTGTTTAAAATAGCTTTTGTTTCGCTCGGTTTTAACATATATAAGTTGTTTTCTAGTTTTGCAGAACAAATATGAATAAATTTTTTGCAAATGAACACTTCATTGATTTCAAAAGATACTTATCTCCAAAAAACAACTTTAAATTTCCTACTAATCTTGCTGAGACAATCTCTCCTATCCAAGTTGAGTTGTCATACTCTACTAAACATATTTCTACAATGAGTAAATCATATTTGCAATGAGACATCCAAGTTGAGTTGTCATACTCTACTAAACATATTTCTACAATGAGTAAATCATATTTGCAATGAGACAATCTCTCCTATCCAAGTTGAGTTGTCATACTCTACTAAACATATTTCTACAATGAGTAAATCATATTTGCAATGTTGTGTCTTTTCGGCTTTCTTCTCTGCAAGCTATTTTGGGCAGTTTCTCTTCTAGTGCCTTCGGCTTTCTTCTCTGCAAGCTTTTTGAACCTTGTGTTTCCTTTATTTGCTTTTTGAAGCTTGTGTGAAGGAGTGACTTTTAACCTTGTGTCTCCTTGCAAATGTCGCTGCTGGGATTTGAGCCCAGGTCTCCATGACCACAACGTGGAATTCTTACCACTAAACTACAGCCACTTGGATATTTAGCCGACATTCATCAATTTCTTGATTAAGGATAAACCAACAAGTGGATATTTAGCCGACATTCATCACTTTCTTGATTAAGGATAAACCAACAAACTTCAAATTTGCTCGTTGGTAGCTATAAAAAGTAGATGTGGCTATTGGGATTCGAGCCCAGGTCTCCACGGCCACAACATGGAATTCTCACCACTAAACTACAGCCACTTAGATATTTAGCCGACATTCATTACTTTCATGATTAAGGATAAACCAACAAATTTGCTCGTTGGTATCTATAAAAAGTAGATGTGGCTGTTGGGATTCGAGCCCAGGTCTCCACGGCCACAACGTGGAATTCTCACCACTAAACTACAGCCATTTGGATATTTAGCCATCATTCATGGCTTTCATGATTAAGGATAAATCAACAAACTTCTAATTTGCTTCACCAATTTGTTCATAAAAGTCAATCGGGTGGTTTAAATTAGGTTAATATGCTTCAATGGTTTATAGAAATAAAAAAAAATCAAATGTGGCGGTTGGGATTTAAGCCCAGTAGGTATCCACAATCACAACATGAAATTCTCACCCTTAAACTACAACCTCTTGGATTTTTAACCCATCTTGACATGATCCCATCACATATAGCTTTTATACATGGTATAACCTATCATAACATAACATAGCATAGTATCAAATAACATAGTATAGTATAGCGTAGCATATCATTCATACATATGACATATGCTGGGGCCATAGGACGTGCCATCATATATAATACAATTTATCCAACCAAGCTAATAGTGGAGTCACTTACTTGGTTTGCCCAAGACGATGTTATTCAACCATCCATTTTGAGTAATTGCCATCCATTTTGATTCCAACAAAACCTTGGCCACGAATATTACTTAGAGCCTTGTGGAGATTAAGTCTAGACACTTGAATCGTCAAAAAGCATCAAGAAATAAGGAAGAACTCAAGGTAAGTTTTTGAGTTTTTCATTCTTAGTTTTTCTTGAGAGATGGGAGATTCAAGGAGATTCATATTACAAAATTTAGTAGGTTGATCTAGAAAGTATTTGCATATTTTTCGTGATGAAAATTAGAATCGAATCGAATTAGAAGGAGTTCTGGTGTTTGTTGAGAAACAATAATTTTGAATGAGAATGTAGGTCAATTTTGAATGAGAATATCTCTTCTATGGTTGAAAATAAACTACAAGAAAAACATCTTTGTAATAATGGATTATTTACTCTAATACTTTGGTGGAGGAACCAAGTTGATTCAAGTTTGCTATGAAAAGTAATGAAAATATAAAGAAAATTGAAAAAAATCATAAAATTCTTCGAATTCTAAAAATTAATTGTGCAGATGGAACATTCGATTGACACGTCAGACATCGAGCAGTGAAACGCAACAAAGCTAGCGGTGGAAAGATGTCGAACTATAGGAGTAATGCGTCTGCCAAGCGTGTGGAAATGTGTCATGGTTTGACTGGAACAATGCATTAGACTTCCACGGGAGACGCATCGCTTAGACCTAACCTAATTTGACCCTAAATTGTGACCCTTCAACCCGCGTGCGACTCAGTTCAGTACCCACCACCAGATCCATGATTCGACCTGACTCAGAGCGCCTAGTAGTGAGCACTACATGCTGCCACTAGAAAATTCATGGGTAATTGTCGCGCTCGTTGGGGTTCAAAGTCGAGTGTTGACTGCGTGCTGCCCATATGCCCGCACATGAGTCTCCATGCATTGTTGCGCGCGTAAACTTCGAATGTACATTGAGAATTGTTTTACAATCGTTTTGTCTCCCGATCCACTATTTTTTCGTCCCAGTTGCAATTTGACCTTAATGTCACTTGAATCAGAATCAATGAGTGAATTTTCAAGAAATTTGGAGCCTCCAATAAGTGAACGCATGTATGATCTTGGTAAGTAGCCATAGATTCTTTAGGCAAGTAATATTTTAGGGAACACTAGAACGTGTTATCGTACAAACATATCTTGCCTTAGGTGTTCAAAATATGCATGTTTAAGACTCTAGAAGGGCTATTTGGATGAGAACACTATATATGTTATGAAAAATGACTGAAATGCCCCTGGGATGAGAATTTAGGTACATGCCTACTTTAATGATTTTTGTTGTGATTGAAATGAGGATATGATATTGTGATATGTACCTTGGGCAATTGATAGATTTTATTTTCCGGTTGAGTTTGCATGAATATTTCGTCCTTACATGATTGATATTAATATCTCTATAAAAAGTTGAACGAATGTTTTGAAAATATTCTCCGTTCTTTATATGATTGATAAGAGTATCTTCCTAGTTAAGTTGAGGGCGCTAGAATTAGAGCGATTTTCTAGTTGACCTAGAACAATATACTTCTAGAGTACCAAGCCCCAATGGATTGTGAGCATCAATCACAAGTATAGATATAAGAGCACCAAGAGGTTGGGATAGCCCTATGATGTTAGTCCTGAACGTCCTAAAAACGATAGACAATATTTAAAGCGTCTAGACGCCCTAAAAACCTAGTAAGCCTCCTTAGCAAGATTGATTTGGAAAGCCTTATAGGGTTATTGGTATTATGAACGATGTAACCAAAACCTCCAAAGAAATTTGAGTTACTAATGTGTGAGGGACGGATCAAGGTTGATGTCTCAATTTCGAAAACTAGTCCTAAGTAAGGGCTTGACACCACATAGATAATTAGCTCTTTTATTTCATGTAGAAATGAGTCATGACTGACACCTCAATTTTATAAGTTGGTCCTAAAGAGAGACTTGGGATTACACAGGTAGTTATCTTAAAGCAAAGTATTTCTATTGCATGTAGAAACAAGTCAAGGCTAAAGTTGCGATTCTGTAAATCGGTCTCGAAAATGACTTGAGAATACATAGGTAGATATCTAAATGTGAGTATTTCTATTACGTGTAGAAACGAAACATGATTAACACTGTGATATTGTTGCTTACTGGGTATTTTTATACTCACCCATATTTTTTTTCAAGTGGTCACAGGTTACCAGTCGAGGTGGGAGAGTGTTGAGGAGCCGTGCTTTTACATAGGGATGTCAACCGAGGGCATCAGTTTATCCAATATTTTCATGGGTTGTTGTACTATTGTGTATAACATTCCCATTTTTGGTTTGTATACTAACGTGAACAAAGTCTGTTTTGTATTTTTTATTTTGGATTTTTATTTCAAGAATGATGTAGTATGATTTTAACTCATGTGAAATTTTTACTTTTTTTTTTTGTTTTTTTTGTTTTTTTTGTTTGTCTTGTCTATTATTGTGTTGTTCTTTTAGTCATGGTTTGAGATTTAAAACCTTAAAAATGGAGTTGTAATAGGTTCTGATATTAGCTGACAATTGGTTGTATTTGTAGATGAAAGCATCCTTCAGATATAACTGAGTGATTGACTCATCACCTATCGTTAAGATATTGTCGGTAGTCTTTCTCTTCCTAAAATTGTATCCTTCGACTCAATCGATGCCTCCAGAACATTTTGGTTAGTCGTCTTTCAATCCAATCCAAGCGGGTGATACTTACAGAAGTCCCTGAGGTACCTAGGCTCTCTTGACTTGCTAACATTGTTTTTGTCGCATCAGTTCTCCACATTTGTTGTAGCAACATGAATCAGAGACCGTAGGGTCTCCATGGACATCATCACCATATGGGAGGAAAAAATATAAGAAGATATTAAAGCACAATCAAGCTATCTTAGCGTCACAAAAAAACATGCATCAATTTCAGGGGTACTAAGTGATGCTACTAGTTACTCAAGCTATGACTTACATACATAGTTGTAAAAAGCCATCTTAGCTCAGTGATAGAGCATGTGACTTTTAACGACATGGTCACAGATTTGATCCCCACAAATGGTGCTATAAATTAAATAGTCTGGAAGACATATCAACATATACCAATCCCCACAAATGGTGCTATAAATTAAATAGTCTGGAAGACATATCAACATATACCAATCTAATAAAAAATATGGGTATGATATAGAATATATAAATATACCTAGTAACCTCAAACTCATTTGTAGGCTCATCACATCCTTAACCTAGCAAGACAAACAGTTTACTCATCATTATTTTTTTCTGCCTCACGAACTCTCTCTAACACGTGGGCACAACATGTGCTACCATAGTTGAAAAGAACTTAATGACTCCTTATCTTGAGACACCACGATTTACTCTCATCGTCACTTGTTTTCAACCTCAAATAACTCTCTCTAACAAGTGGGGACAACATGTGCTACCATTGCTGTGACAAGCCATCTTAGCTTAATGGTAGAGAGCGTGGCTTTTAACCGTGTGGTTGTGGGTTTGATCCCCATAGATTGCACTATAAATTGACTAGTCTTTTATAGAACATTGAGATTTACTCGTCGTCTGGCACTTTTTTTTTTTTTTTTTTTTTTTTGCCTCAAATAACTCTCTCTAACAAGTGGAGAAAACATGTGCTACCAAGGTTGTGACAAGCCATCACAACTCAGTGGTAGAGCACGTGGCATTTAACCACGTGGTTGTGGGTTTGATCCCCACAAATGGCGCACATACCCAGTAAGAAAATACCTCATTTGACACTCTCTTACAAACATGTACAACCAACCATGGTTGTGACAAGCCATCTTAGCTCAGTTGTAGGGTGTGTGTAGTCTTTAACCGTGTGGTTGTGGGTTTGATCCCCATACATGACCAGTCTTTAGAACGTACCTAACATACCCAATATATACTCAACCTAATACAACATATATGGGTATGGCTTACTCATCATCACTTTTTTCTGCCTCAATCCCGTTGGCCATGTAGTTGTCCAAGGTCGTGTGTAGTCTTTAACCATGTGGTTGTGGGTTCGATCCCCATACATGACTAGTCTTTAGAACGTACCTAACATACCCAATATATACCCAACCTAATACAACATATATGGGTACGGCTTACTCATCATCACTTTTTTCTGCCTCAATCCCGTTGGCCATGTAGTTGTCCAAGGTCGGGGCTACCCCTTATATGTACCAGCTCCAATGACTATCCACATGATTAACACCCATCTACAGGACGGATCCACCATGCAGGGTAATCCATTTAAACTATCAAGTCACACATCATCCTTAAGAAGTCTCATGCCTAGCTTAACGGTATCGTACTAGAGCATAACGACATTGTACTAGAGCGGAAAGGTATTGTACATGTGTTAACTTGCTCGTCATCTCTATGATGGTTTGACAGTCTTAACATGGATTCACATTTTGAAGTTCCTCTGTTTTGACTCATCGAGTTTGGATCGATCAAGAGTACTAGAGCCATATCCTTAGATCATCTCACAATTCTAATGCACTCTGTCTACCGGAGACATTCCATCATAAGTCATCGTCTAGCCAAATTGATGCTTTCACTCTCCTCCGAAATTTCTTCTATTACTTATTCTCTATAGAGAGGATCAGAGATTGAACCACTTGGATTCAATGTACAATCAATCATGCATACAGTCATACATGCTTAACGGGATGATGATATCCATAAAGTACCTAGAACGCAGATATATATTTTCTTATCCTCTGATTTAGCACGATTATGTACTAGTAGTAGAAATACAATCCATTACATCACTCGAAAGGGAGGGGAAGTAACGCTCATGTATCCATTACTCACAAAGAGTAACTATGCAACATGGTCGATTTAACTTATAGGCACATACAGGATAAAAAAATGTTAAATTCTAAGTATGTTATAGGATCGATAAACATGTATGTTAACTTCTAAGTCAGGATCCTAATGAAAGTTGGATCCTTCCCTCAAAGTTCCTCCCTTTTCATATTGTCAATTACAGGATCATAATTTTTTTCAAACGGATACCGCTTTCGAATTTCCTATCTTACCTTTTCTAATAAGCTCTATTTCAATGTTTGCAATCTAGAACATCGTATAGGATCATCGCATAAACAGACTACTTTGCTTGCTTTCTAACAAGTGTGTCTTAAGAAAAAATGTTCGATTTGCCATGAAGCTGACGAAAATCATCACTAGCATCTGTTCGTTACGTGACAAAGTGGAAAAGATCTTCATGTCAAGAAGTTCCTTAGAGATGTTCTCTCGAGATTCATGCAGATTGTTACCTCCATCGAGAAAATTAACGACCTTAAGAATATATCGGTTAAGGTGGTCGTTAGTCGTCTTAAAGTCCATGAGGAGAGACTTCATGGCTATGAAGATAAAGATGAGGAGAAGCATGTCTTACTCACACACGAGGTGTGACTCGCACGAACAAAAAAAAAATGTGGTTGCTTCTTCAATTTTAGTTACGAAGGGACATGGCAACCACAAAAAGGAAAGTAAAGGTTGTGGGCGTGGTCGCAAACGTGGCACAGAGGAGCCGTAAAAATATCTCACAAACCCATGACGATATGATTCACTAGAAGAATAAGAGCATGATTAAGTATTACTCTGGTAAAAAATATAAGTATATGAGTTAGAATACTGCAACAAGAAGTGCAGTGAGGAGGAACCTGTTCGTAGATGGAGACGACCAAGTGAAGGCCAAGGTGGGTCTCGTCTTGACGACTCATGTTTGAGGAATAAACAAGCAAACTTCTAATTCTTTCCAAGTTTCTCATTCTAATTTAAGGAGATCAATGTTTTGTGTTTGATTCATGTTTATATGTTTAATTTTGCACCCATGTCTCTACGGTCACAACGTGGAGTTCTGACCACTACATTATAGCCATTTCAATATGTTGCCCATCATTCTTCATAATCTACAACTAATCATCATAAAGACATGTGTTAGATACAATCAGAAAATAGAGAGTTGGGTTGTGAACTCTATTCGAGGTTTAACAAGGACCATACCGAACCATTACGAATGTCATACCAGCGGTTGTAGTTAAAAGCAGAACAATGTTTCATGTCGAGGTTTCATGTCCGGTTCGTGCCTAGGTCTCCACAGCCACAACAACGTAAAATTCTTAACACTAAACTACTGCCACTTCGATATTTAGCCCATCATTCTTCATAATTTACAACTAATCATTAGAACGCATGTGTCTAATCTAATCAGAAAATAGAGGGTTGAGTTATGAACTCTATTCAAGGTGGAACAAGGACCATACTGGACCATTATGAATGTCATACCAGTGGTTGTAGCTAAAAGATGAACAATATTTCATGTCGGATGGATTTATTAAAATTTATGTGTCTATGTTTCATCCTTATGAGAGAATTAGAAAACAAATCTCAAATGTGGGTGTATGGATTCAAGCCCAAGTCTCCACGACCACAACGTGGATTTCTCACCACTTACAACTAATTATTTTGGGTTGTGAACTCTATTCGAGGTGGAATAAGGACCATACATACCATACGATACCATTACGAATGTCATAATGCAGGTGGAATACTCACCACTTACAACTAATTATTTTGGGTTGGGAACTCTATTCGAGGTGGAATAAGGACCATACAGACCATACGATACCATTACGAATGTCATATTACAGGTGGAATAAGGACCATACGGACCATACGGTACCATTACGAATGTCTTGTCATATAGCAGTTGTAGCTAAGAAAAACAATGTTTCTTGTCTGCTTTATTAAAATTTGTGTCTATGTTTCATCCTTGGTGCATGGATTCAAGCTCAACAAGGTAGATATATATTAAGACATGTGTTATTGAAATTGGTGCATGGATTCAAGCTCAACAAGGTGGATATATATTAAGACATGTGTTATTGAAATTTAGAAAACAAATATTCGAGGTGGAATAAGGACCATACGGTACCATTACGAAAGGACCATACGGTACCATTACGAATGTCTTGTCATATTGCTGTTGTAGCTAAGAAAAACAATGTCAATGTGGCTATCGAGATTCGAGCCCAGGTCTCCACGGCCACAATGTAGAATTCTCACAACTAAACTACAACCACTTGGATATTTAGCCATCATTCATCACTTTCATGATTAAGGATAGACAAAAAAAACTTCTAATTTGCTTCACGAGTTTGTTCATAAAAGTGTAGATGATGTGGCTACTGGGATTCAAGCCCACGTCTCCACAGTCACAACGTGAAATTCTCACCACTAAACTATAGCCACCTAGATATTTAGCCAACATTCATCACTTTCATGATTAAGGATAAACCAACAAAATATTTAGGCAACATTCATCACTTTCATGATTAAGGATAAACCAACAAACTTCAAATTTGCTCGTTGGTAGCTATAAAAAGTAGATGTGGCTGCTGGGATTTTAGCCCAGGTCTCCACGGCCACAACGTGGAATTCTCACCACTAAACTACAGCCACTTGGATATTTAGTTGACATTCATCACTTTCATGATTAAGGATAAACCAACAAACTTCAAATTTGCTCGTTGGTAGCTATAAAAAGTTGATGTGGCTGGGATTCAAGCCCAAGTCTCCACGACCACAACATGGAATTCTCACCACTAAACTACAGCCACTTGGATATTTACCCGACACTCATCACTTTTATGATTAAGGATAAACCAACAAACTTCAAATTTGCTCGTTGGTAGCTATAAAAAGTAGATGTGGCTGCTGGGATTCGAGCCCAGGTCTCCACGGCCACAACGTGGAATTCTCACCACTAAACTACAACCACTTGGATATTTAGCTGACATTCATCACTTTCATGACTAAGGATAAACCAACAAACTTCAAATTTGCCCGTTTGTAGCTAATAAAAGTAGATGATATTGGCTGACATTTGGTTGTATTTGTAAACGAAAGCTTCCTTCAGATACAACCGAGGGATTAGCTCATTACATATCGTTAAGATCCTATCAATAGTCTTTCTCTAGATCTTTTGATCCAGTACCCTAAAATTTTATCCTTTGACTCAATCAATGCCTCCACAACATTGGGGTTAGTCATCTTTCAATCCAACCCAAGTGGGTGATACTTACGGAAGTCCCTCAAGGATCTAGACTCTCTTGACATGCTGACATTGTCTTTGTCGTTTCAATTTCCCTTATTTGTTGTAACAACATGAATCAGAGATGGCAGGGTGTGTGGACAATAAGACCACCTACTTTCTAGGTGCCTCCCTATATGAAGAACTCGTGTGTGGGATCAGACTCTATCTAAGCCCTTGTTGTGTCTTTTCGGCTTTCTTCTCTGCAAGGTATTTTGGGCAGTTTCTCTTCCAGTGCCCGTTTTTTGCCTCAAATAAGTCTCTCTAACCAAGTGGGGACAACACTGTCTCGAGGGCACCCACATGGAATTCTCACTACTAAACCTACAACGACTTCAATGTTTAGTACCAACGTTGATCTCTTCTTGACGTCTCATGATTGAGGGATAAACAAGCAAACTTCTAATTCTTTCCTTCAGTAGCATCTCCTTGCAAATGTGGCTACTGGGATTTGAGCCCAAGTCTCCATGGCCACAACGTGGAATTCTCACCACTAAACTACAGCCACTTGGATATTTAGCCGACATTCATCACTTTCATGATTAAGGATAAACCAACAAACTTCAAATTTGCTCGTTGGTAGCTATAAAAAAAGTAGATGTGGATGCTGGGATTCGAGCCCAAGTCTCCACGGCCACAACGTGGAATTCTCACCACTAAACTACAGCCACTTGAATATTTAACCATCATTCATGGCTTTCATGATTAAGGATAAATCAACAAACTTCTAATTTGCTTAACCAATTTGTTCATAAAAATCAATCGGGTGGTTTAAATTAAGTTAATATGCTTCAATGGTTTATAGGAATAAAAAAAAATCAAATGTGGCAGTTGGGATTTAAGCCCAGGTAGGTATCCACAATCACAACATGAAATTCTCACCCTTAAACTACAACCTCTTCGATTTTTAACCCATCTTGACATGATCCCATCATATATAGCTTTTATACATGGTATAACCTATCATAACATAACATAGCATAGTATCAAATAACATTGTATAGTATAGCGTAGCATATCATTCATACATATGACATATGCTGGGGCCATAGGACGCGCCATCATATATAATACAATTTATCCAACCAAGCTAATAGTGGAGTCACTTACTTGGTTTGCCCAAGACGATGTTATTCAACCATCCATTTTGAGTAATTGCCATCCATTTTGATTCCAACAAAACCTTGGCCACGAATATTACTTAGAGCCTTGTGGAGATTAAGTCTGAGCCTTGTGGAGATTAAGTCTAGACACTTGAATCGTCAAAAAGCATCAAGAAATAAGGAAGAACTCAAGGTAAGTTTTTGAGTTTTTCATTCTTAGATTTTCTTGAGAGATGGGAGATTCAAGGAGATTCATATTACAAAATTTAGTAGGTTGATCTAGAAAGTATTTTGCATATTTTTCGTGATGAAAATTAAAGTCGAATCGAATTAGAAGGAGTTCTGGTGTTTGTTGAGAAACACTAATTTTGAATGAGAATGTAGGTCAATTTTGAATGAGAATATCTCTTCTATGGTTAGAAATAAACTACAAGAAAAACATCTTTGTAATAATGGATTATTTACTCTAATACTTTGGTGGAGGAACCAAGTTGATTCAAGTTTGCTATGAAAAGTAAGGAAAATATAAAGAAAATTGGAAAAAATCATAAAATTCTTCGAATTCTAAAAATTAATTGTGTAGATGGAACATTCGATTGACGCGTCAGACATCGAGCAGTGAAACGCGGCGAAGCTAGCGGTGGAAAGATGTCGAACTATAGGAGTAATGCGTCTGCCAAGCGTGTGGAAATGTGTCATGGTTTGACTGGAACAATGCATTAGACTTCCACGGGAGACGCATCGCTTAGACCTAACCTAATTTGACCCTAAATTGCGACCCTTCAACCCGCGTGAGACTCAGTTCAGTACCCACCACCAGATCCATGATTCGACCTGACTCAGAGCGCCTAGTAGTGAGCACTACATGTTGCCACTAGAAAATTCATGGGTAATTGTCGCGCTCGTTGGGGTTCAAAGTCGAGTGTTGACTGCGTGCTGCCCATATGCCCGCACATGAGTCTCCATGCATTGTTGCGCGCGTAAACTTCGAATGTACATTGAGAATTGTTTTACAATCGTTTTGTCTCCCGATCCACTATTTTTTCGTCCCAGTTGCAATTTGACCTTAATGTCACTTGAATCAGAATCAATGAGTGAATTTTCAAGAAATTTGGAGCCTCCAATAAGTGAAGGCATGTATGATCTTGGTAAGTAGCCACAGATTCTTTAGGCAAGTAATATTTTAGGGAACACTAGAACCTGTTATTGTACAAACATATCTTGCCTTAGGTGTTCAAAATATGCATGTTTAAGACTCTAGAAGGGCTATTTGGATGAGAACACTATATATGTTATGAAAAATGACTGAAATGCCCCTAGGATGAGAATTTAGGTACATGCCTACTTTAATGATTTTTGTTATGATTGAAATGAGGATATGATATTGTGATATGTACCTTGGGCAATTGATAGATGTTATTTTTCGGTTGAGTTTGCATGAATATTTCGTCCTTACGTGATTGATATTAATATCTCTATAAAAAGTTGAACGAAAGTTTTGAAAATATTCTCCGTTCTTTATGTGATTGATAAGAGTATCTTCCTAGTTAAGTTGAGGGCGCTAGAATTAGAGCAATTTTCTAGTTGACCTAGAACAATATACTTCTAGAGTACCAAGCCCCAAAGGATTGTGAGCATCAATCACAAGTATAGATATAAGAGCATCAAGAGGTTGGGATAGCCCTATGATGTTAGTCCCGAACGTCCTAAAAACGATTGTCATATTTAAAGCGTCTAAACGTCCTAAGAACCTAGTAAGCCTCCTCAGCAAGGTTGATTTGGAATGCCTTATAGGGTTATTGGTAATAAGAACAATGTAACCAAAACCTCCCAAGAAATTTGAGTTACTATTTGTGTGAGGGACGGATCAAGGTTGATGTCTCGATTTCGTAAACTAGTCCTAAGTAAGGGCTTGACACCACAGAGATAATTAGCTCTTTTATTGCATGTAGAAATGAGTCATTGCTGACACCTCAATTCTATCCTAAAGAGAGACTTGAATCGGTCTCGAAAATGACTTCAGAATACATAAGTAGATATGTAAATGTGAGTATTTCTATTACATGTAGAAACAAAACATGATTAACACCGTGATATTGTTGCTTACTGGGTATTTTTATACTCACCCATATTTTTTTTCAAGTGGTCACAGGTTACCGGTCGAGGGCATCGGTTTAGCCAATATTTTCATGGGTTGTTGTACTATTGTGTATGCCATTCCCATTTTTGGTTTGTAACTAACGTGAACAAAGTCTGTTTTTTTTTTTGTCATGGGTTGTTGTACTATTGTGTATGCCATTCCCATTTTTGGTTTGTAAACTAACGTGAACAAAGTCTGTTTTTTTTTTGTTTTGTTTGTCTGTCTGTCTATTCCCTTGTTCTTCCTTGTTCTTTTAGTCATGGTTTGAGATCTGAGTGATTGACTGCCGACATTCATCCCTTTCATGATTAAGGATAAACCAACAAACTTCAAATTTGCTCGTTGGTAGCTATATAAAAGGTAGATGTGACTGCTGGGATTCGAGCCCAGGTCTCCACGGCCACAACGTGGAATTCTCAACACTAAACTATAGCAACTTGGATATTTAGCCGACACTCATCACTTTCATGATTAAGGATAAACCAACAAACTTCAAATTTGCTCGTTGGTAGCTATAAAAAAGTAAATGTGGCTGCTGGGATTTGAGCACAGGTCTCCACGGCCACAACGTGGAATTCTCACCACTAAACTACAGCCACTTGGATATTTAGCTGACATTCATCACTTTCATGATTAAGGATAAACCAACAAACTTCAAATTTGTTCGTTGGTAGCTATAAAAGGTAGATGTGGCTGCTGGGATTTGAGCCCAGGTCTCCACGGCCACAACGTGGAATTCTCACCACTAAACTACAGCCACTTGGATATTTAGCCAACATTCATCACTTTCATGATTAAGGATAAACCAACAAACTTCAAATTTACTCGTTGATAGCTATAAAAGGTAGATGTGGCTGCTGGGATTTGAGCCCAGGTCTCCACGGCCACAACGTGGAATTCTCACCACTAAACTACAACCACTTGGATATTTAGCCAACATTCATCACTTTCATGATTAAGGATAAACCAACAAACTTCAAATTTGCTCGTTGATAGCTATAAAAGGTAGATGTGGCTGCTGGGATTCAAGCCCAGGTATCCACGGCCACAACGTGGAATTCTCACCACTAAACTACAACCACTTGGATATTTAACCAACATTCATCACTTTCATGACTAAGGATAAACCAACAAACTTCAAATTTGCCCGTTTGTAGCTAAAAAAAGTAGATGATATTGGTTGACATTTGGTTGTATTTGTAAACGAAAGCTTCCTTCAGATACAACCGAGCGATTGACTCATCACGTATCGTTAAGATCCTATCAATAGTCTTTCTCTAGATCTTTTGATCCAGTACCCTAAAATTTTATCCTTTGACTCAATCAATGCCTCCACAACATTGGGGTTAGTCATCTTTCAATCCAACCCAAGTGGGTGATACTTACGGAAGTCCCTCAAGGATCTAGACTTTATCTATGCTGACATTGTCTTTGTCGTTTCAATTTCCCTTATTTGTTGTAACAACATGAATCAGAGATGGCAGGGTGTGTGGACAATAAGACCACCTACTTTCTAGGTTCCTCCCTATATGAAGAACTCGTGTGTGGGATCAGACTTTATCTAAGCCCTTCGTCCGAAACCCCAATCATGCTTTGTCTCTCTCCTAGTGCTTGAAGCAATAATCTATCATAATGGAACAAAATATAAGAAGATATTCAAGCACAATCAAGGTATCTTAGCATCACAAAAAAACATGCATCAATTTCATGGGCACTAAGTGATGCTACTTGTTACTCATGCTCTGACTTACATACATGGTTGTGACAAGTCATCTTAGCTCAGTGATAAAGCGTGTGACTTTTAACCACATGGTTGCGGGTTTGATCCCTACAAATGCGGCTATAAATTAAATAGATACAAAGGACCCAATGACTCTTTATCTCGAGAATAGTCTTGAAGACATATCAATATATACCAATCTAATAAAAATATGGGTACGACATAGAGTATATAAATATACCCAGTAACCTCAACTCATTTGTAGCCCTTCATCACATCATAAATGTACCCAGTAATCTCAACTCATTTGTAGCCCTTTATCACATCCTTAACCTAGCAAGACACACGGTTTACTCATCATCACTTTTTTCCTGCCTCCTTAACCTAGCAAGACACACGGTTTACTTATCATCACTTTTTTCCTGCCTCCACGAACTCTCTCTAACAAGTGGGCACAACATGTACTACCATAGCTGAAAAGAACCCAATGACTCTTTATTTGAGAATTGTCTCCGTCTTAGCTCAATGGTAGAGCGTGTGACTTTTAACCACATAGTCGTGGGTTTTTGCAAAAGAACTTAATGACTCCTTATCTCGAGACACGACGATTTACTCTCATCATCACATTTTTTCAGCCTCAAATAACTGTCTCTAACATGTGACGATAACATGTGCTACCATTGTTGTGACAAGCCATCTTAGCTCAGTGGTAGAGCACGTGGCTTTTAACCACGTGGTTGTGGGTTTGATCCCCGTGGGTTCGATCCCCACAGATGGCGCTTAAATTATATAAATAGTTTCCAAACAACTCAATGAGACTAGTCTTCGTAAATACTCTTTTTTTTGTGAAGGCTTGATATCTACTCTCACCGTCATTTTTTTTTTTTTTTTGCCTCAAATAACTCCCCCTAACAAGTGGGAACATGTACTAACATAGTTGTGACAAGTCATCTTACCTCAGTGGCAGAGCATGTGGCTTTTAACCATGTTGTCGTGGGTTCAATCCCCACAGATGGGGTGCAACCATACCTAGTTTTAACTCTCTCTTGCACGTGGGGACAACATGTGCTTCCATATGTGACAAAGCGAGATGGTGCAACCATACCTAGTTCTAACTCTCTCTTGCATGTGGGGACAACATGTTCTTCCATATGTGACAAAGCGGTTCTATGCCCACAAATGGCAAGTTATAAATTATAAATAGCTGCAAAAAAACTCAATGACTAGTCTTTATAACATACCAATAAGCAAATACTCACTCTTTCATATCTCTCTAACAAGTGGGGATAACATGTGCAACCTTTGCTGTGACAAGTCATCTTAGCTCAGTAGTAGAGCCTGTGGCTTTTAACCACGTGGTCGTGGGTTTGACCCCCACAGATGGCGCAACATACCCAGTAAGAAGATAATTATATTTGACTCTCGAAAGGGTAACTATGCATCCCTTAACTTTGGAAAGGGAGGGGAATATAACGTTCATGTATCCCATATGTTGCAACATGGTCCATAAACATGCATGTTAACTGGGCACCAAACAGTGCCCATCTTGACGGATATGGTTAAGATAAGCTAGCAAACCCTATAATTCTTACCACCAAGGGGCTCGTTGACCTTATTTTGATTGTTCATGATTAAGGGTAAGTTAGCAAACCCCTGGATATTCCTACATTATAATTTTCATATCATACATCAATACAATACTTCGAGATGGAACAAGGACAATACTGGATGACGATTAAAAATGTCTTACTTACGAATGTCAAATGTGGCTGCTCGAATACGAGCCTAAGTCTCTACGGCCACAACGTGGAGTTCTCACCACTAAACTATACTATAGACATTTCGATATGTTGCTCATCATTCTTCATAATCTACAACTAATCATGAGAAAGACGTGTAAGATACAATCAAATATTGGTGCATGGATTCAAGCCGAGGTCTCCATGATCACAACAACATGTTATTCTCACCACTAAACTACAACCACTTCAATATTTAGCAGATTAGGGTTGAATTCGAGCCTAAGTCTCTACGGCCACAACGTGGAGTTCTCACCACTAAACTATACTATAGACCTTTCGATATGTTGCTCATCATTCTTCATAATCTACAACTAATCATGAGAAAGACTGTAAGATACAATCAAATGTTGGTGCATGGATTCAAGCCGAGGTCTCCATGATCACAACAACATGTTATTCTCACCACTAAACTACAACCACTTCGATATTTAGCGGATTAGGATTGAAGTGGTCCATACCATTACGAATGTCATACTTGTGTTTTGTAGCTTAAATCAAAACCATGTTATGTGTGTGTGGCTATTAGGATTTGAGCCCAGGTCGTCACAACCACACTTAGAATTCTCACCACTAAACTTCACCCATCATTCTTCCTAATCTACAACTAATCATTAGAAAGCATGTGTCTAATCCAAGGAGAAAAATAGAGGGTTGAGTTGTGAACTGGTTTTAAGTTATGTTAATATGTTTCAATAGTTTGTAACTAAAAAAGGCAGATGTGGCTGCTTGGACTTGAGTCCAGGTCTCCATGGCCACCACGGGAATTCTCACCACTAGACTACAACCACTTGGATGTTTAGCAATCATTCACCACTTTCATGATTAAGGATAAACAAAAAAATTTCTATTTGCTTCACCCGTTTGTTCATGGTTCATAGCTAGAAAAAGCAAATGTGACTATTGGTATCTAAGTCTAGGAATAGTTTGTTCATGGTTCATAGCTAGAAAAAGCAAATGTGACTATTGGTATTTGAGTCTAGGTCTCACTTGGATATTTAGCTTAATTTGTAGCTTGTAGTGGTTTTGAGTTATATTAATATGCTTCAATTGTTTGCAGCTAAAAAAAGTAGTTGTGGCTACTAGGATTCTTGTCTAGATCCCCACATCCACCGTGAATTCTCACCACTAAACTACAACAGCCACTTGGATATTTAGCCAACATTCATCACTTTCATGATTAAGGATAAACAAAAAAACTTCTAATTTTCTTCACTTTTGAGTTATGTTAATATGCCTTAATGGTTCGTAGCTAAAAACAATAGATGTGGCTACTGGGATTCGAGCCTAGGTCTCCACAACCACAACGTGGAATTCTCACCACTAAACTACAACCACTTGAATATTTAGTCATCATTCATCACTTTCATGATTAAGGATAAACAAAAAAATTCTAATATGCTTCACCAGTTTGTTCATAAAAGCTCGTTGTGGTTTGCAGTTATGTTAATATGCTTCAATGGTTCATAGCCGGCCACAACGTAGAATTCTCACCACTAAACAAGCAGTGATGTCGCACTCCTCCATGCCGCCACCGAGTGTCGACGTCTCCATCACCACCACCAAGAGGCCGGCACTGCAAGACGGACGTCGAGTTGTCATCGAGCGACTGATCAAGGAGATGACCGCCTCTTTGCAGTACCCGATGCACGTCAACCTACAGGCGCAAGGGTTGTGGCACGCTGTCGAGCCTGAGGAAGAAGAAATGATCGAGTATCAGGAGGATTACTTGGCATTTGCTGCCATACTACGTTCTGTGCCTCCAAAGATGCTAGCATCTCTCTCCACCAAGCGCACCGCGCAATCAGCTTGGGAGGGGATCAAGTCTCGCCGGGTTGGTGTGTAGCGAGTGCGGGAGTCCAACATCGAGCAGTTGCGGAAGGAGTTTTTGGAGATCCGCTTTAAGGACGACAAACTGAGGAGAAATGTCTTCCACGCCTGAAGCTCCACGACAACTCTAGCGAGAGCAACGGGTCTATCTCCTCAATCGGTCGCCAATGCGAAGCCTCGATGGGAAGACGCCACACAAGGCCTGGTACAACAAGAAGCAAGCGGTACATCATCTCTGAGTGTTCATCTGCATCGCATATATGAAGATCACACGTCTCCACCTCGATAAGCTTGATCCTTGGGGGCTGAAGGTCGTCTTCATCGGCTACGAACCCGGGAGCAAGGCGTACAGGCTCTATGATCCTACGGGGGGGCGTGCTCACTGATCGCGCGACGTCGTGTTTGACTAGAACACCTTCTAGTGGTGGAACAATGTGACCGAGGTAGACCAAAACCCAAATCAATTCACGATGGATTACCTCGTTATTGAGCTGGGAGAAGGAGGAGCACAGCATCGGGCATTATCACCGTCACAACAGCTGTACCGGACACTACTACGCCTACACTTACCACAACTCCTGCTATGCCCCCTTAACCAGTTGAGTTCGTAACACCACGTACTACGGACTCGACACTGGATGCCAATCACGATGATGGTCTGGCAGCCAGATATCGAAGGATTGAAGACCTACTGGGAGGAGGTGAACCATGGGGACTGGCGGCGCGCGAGCTCTTAGAAGAAGTGGCTAAACCGCATGCCATTCGCGCGGATGAATCGAACTCCTTCGCCAAAGCAAGAAGGAACCCGTGTTAGCTGAAGGCAATGAAGGAAGACGTGGAGTCTGGAGGACATCTCATCAGAACACCGAGCCATAGGGCTAAAATGGGTATCAAACTAAAGCGAAACGAAGAGGGAGAAGTTGAAGTATAAGGCCGGTCTAGTGGCGAAGAGCTATGTCCAGAAGCAACGAGTGGACTTCAAAGAGGTATTCGTGCCAGTTGCAAGGTTGAAATCCGTTCACCTGTTGCTGGCAATCGCGGCACATTGCTCTTGGGAGGTCCAACACATGAACATGAAGTCCGCTTTCTTCAACGGATAGCTCAAGGAGACTGTCTACGTCTGGCAACCACTTGGCTTCCTAGACAAGGACAACTTCGGCAAGGAACTGCGCTTGCACAAGGCACTCTACGGGCTTTGGCAAGGACCACTAGCCTAGAACGCAAAGCTCGATAATACTCTGCTGTCGCTGAAGTTCAAGAGTTGTGCCTCTAAGCATGGCATGTCGGCGAGCGGCGGCTGATTGTGGGAGTGTACGTCGACAACCTCATAATCATTGGAGGCGACATGGAAGTTTTTGGAAGATTCAAGAGGGAGATGTCAAAGAATATGAAGATGAGCGATCTCGACGTGCTCAGCTACTACCTCGGCATCGAAGTACAATAGAGTACTGTCGGCATCACCATCGCCAAAGTGCGTATGCGAAGAAGCTGCTGGACACAGCTGGGTTAGCGGACAGTAGCCCTACAAGGACACAAATGGTGGCCCAGCTCCAGCTAAGTAAGGCCGGCACTATGATGACAGTCGAAGCTGTTGGAAAGAGGGATAGTGAAAGAGATAGGAATAGATGAGAATAGATAGAAGCTGCAGTGCTTTATTAATGTCTATTGACTTGATGCTTAGAGGGTTACACAATTCCAGTATTTATAGCTAATACACTGGACTAGAAATAGTAAATCATGCAAATCTAGATAAATTCAAATCTACTAACAATCTTCTAAAATCTCCTAAAATCTTGGTAGTTTGAATATTTGAATCATATCTCAACTACTTCAAATCATATCTTCATTTTGAATACTTTGAATCATATCTCAACACTCCCCCATGATTCAAAGTTGCAGATGTAAGTACAGAGCTTTTCTTCTGACAAGGCCTTCGTAAGTATGTCTGCTTTAACCCGTACATTGTCTGTCTCAGCTTGTATACCTTTGTTTCTTTGTCTTCCTTTATGAATCCCTCTGGCGGTGTTACATAAACCTCTTCTTGTAAGTCTCCATAAAACTTTTCGTTTGGTAGGTCAACCATATCCCATGTTTCATCTTTCTTAAAGGATTGCATCTCTACTGCCATGGCTTTCTTCCCGTCTTCTTTTTCAGTTGCTTCTTCATAATTCATAGGGTCTGAAACAGTAAGAGCAAATTGACATGATGCATATATGTCAGCTAAAGATTTATACTTCCTTGGAGGTGTCTCATCTGAAAGTTCTTCAAGAGAAGAATTGCTGTTCAGTGATTCTGAAGATGATGAATTTGACACACTTTGTGTTGCAGTGGATGCACTGGGAGATGCACTGGAGTTTACCCTTGTCTCTTCATTTGGGGAAACTTCAACTGTAATATTTTGCTGCTCCTGTTCTTTACTCCAATCCCAACTCACATTTTCATTAAATATTACATCCCTTCTAACTAAAATCTTTTCACTGATGGGGTTGTATAATTTATATGCCTTTGATTGAGTACAATAGCCAATGAAAATGCATTTTTCAGATTTTTCATCAAGCTTTTGACGAATTTGAGGATGTTTCAAAGCATAAGCAACACAACCAAAGATTCGTAAATGACTTACATATGGTTTCCTTCCATGCCATGCTTCATAAGGAGTTCGATTCATAACCGCCTTTGTTGGTGAGATGTTTAATAGATAAACAGATGTTGCTACGGCTTCGGCCCAAAATTGGTTTGGAAGTCTCCTTGCTTGTAACATACTTCTTGCCATCTCCACAATAGTTCGATTTTTTCGTTCAGCGATTCCATTCTGTTCTGGAGTGTAGGGAGCTGTTAATTCCCTTTGGATGCCCTCTTCTTCACAAAAGAGATTGAAATATTTAGATATGAACTCGCCACCCCTGTCTGTGCGAAGAACTTTAATGTGATAGCCACTTTGGTTCTCTACCATAGCTTAAAAATCTGGAACTTCTGAAAAGTTTCTGACTTATGTTGTAGGAAGTAAACCCAGCTCATGCAACTATAGTCATCAACGAATAGTAAAAAGTATATACTTCCACCCAAGGACTTCGTTTGCATTGGCCCACATAAATCAGCATGAATTAGTTCTAGATAATGTGAAGCTCTTTTAGCTTTTCCAACAGGAAAGATCTTCCTAGTCTGCTTGCCATAAATGCATCCTTCACATAAATTAGTTGAGTCAATTCTTGGTAATCCGAAAACCATACCTTTATCCCTGAGTATTTTCAGGCCGTTCATATGAAGATGTCCATATCTGAGATGCCATAATGTTGAATCATCTTTCATGCTAGCAGTAAGAGCAAAATCCTCCATGTTAGAAACATCAAGTGGAAACATCTTATTTGAAGTCATGGCAATTTCAACTTTATGGCCTGATTTCTTATCTATGATGACACATGTGTTATCATCAAATAGAACTGAGTGTCCTCTGGTCATCAATTGTCCAACACTCAATAAATTGTACCCTAAATCAGGTACAAATTGAACATTATCTAATTGTTTTATCTTACCATGACTGGTTTCGACTTTCACTGTACCTTTTCCTTCAACTTGCATCTCTTTTGTATTTCCAAGTTGCACCTTAATCTTTTGCATCTCATCAAGCTCTTTGAATAAGGATTTGGTGCCTGTCATATGGTTCGAGCATCCGCTATCAACAAACCATAAGTTACCTTTTTCTGGATTAGTATCCATGCACGCCACAAACAATTTTTCTTCTTCTTCATTCTCTGCTGCAAAATTCATTCGTTGATTTTTATACCAACAATTAGATTTTGTGTGACCATACCTTCTACAATGGTAACATTGTATGACATTCCTTTGTTCATTGAATTGTCTCTGTCCATCACTTCTCCACCTGTTATCACGACCACCATGGAAGTTGCGAAGTCCTCCTCTTCCACGACTTCTACCTGCTAAATGAATATTTTCTCTTTCGTTATTGGTTGTCTCCTTCACTTGTAGTGCCTTTTCTTCGTTCCTTTCTGATGCTCTATTGATTCTTGCCTCATGAGCCTGAAGCGAGCCCATCAGTTCATCAACGGAGAGTATGGATAGATCCTTAGCTTCTTCTATGGCGGCCACCACATGGTCAAACTTTGGAGTCAAGCTTCTCAACACCTTTGCAACAATTGTTTCGTTTGAAATTTTCTCTCCATAGGTACGTATCTGACTGACTATTGCCATTGATCTTGACAAAAAATCAGCAATTGATTCGTCATTTGTCATGAGTAGAGTTTCAAAATCACGTCTTAGAGATTGCAATTTCACTGTCATGACCTTTGAGTCTCCTAGAAACTTCTTCTGTAGAATTGACCATGCCTGCTTTGATGTGGTTGCTGCTGCAATTCGTGAAAAAATAGTCTCATGAACTGCTTGCTGAATAATGAATAGAGCCTTGGCATCGTTTTTCTTGGTTTCTCTTAGTCTCTCCTTTTCTTCTATTGTGGGTTCTAATACATCAGCAAACCCGTGCTCCACCAAGTCCCATAGCTCCTGCGATCTGAGCAAGGTCTTCATCTTGATGCTCCTCCACTCGTATTTTTCACCATTAAATATTGGTAACAACGGTGCAGAGGAAGAAAAACCAGCTACTGCCATTTTTGTTTTGTGAAAGAAAATAATCACTCGCCCTCGTGTCGAACGAACTTGGCTCTGATACCAAAATTGTTGGAAAGAGGGAAAGTGAAAGAGATAGGAATAGATGAGAATAGATAGAAGCTGCAGTGCTTTATTAATGTATACTGACTTGATGCTTAGAGGGTTACACAATTCCAGTATTTATAGCTAATACACTGGACCAGAAATAGTAAATCATGCAAATCTAGATAAATTCAAATCTACTAACAATCTCCTAAAATCTCCTAAAATCTTGGTAGTTTGAATATTTGAATCATATCTCAACTACTTCAAATCATATCTTCATTTTGAATACTTTGAATCATATCTCAACAGACGCCACCAATTATCGTAGTATTTTTGGGAGCCTGCGCTATCTGGTAAACACACGCCCTGACCTCGCTTATTTCGTTGGATACGTGAGTAGGTTTATGAAGCACCTACCGAGGAGCATCTTGTGGTTGTCAAGCGCAACCTGCGCTATGTGGCTGAAACCAGAGGCTAGGGTGTGAAATACTGTGCAGGGAGAGGAAATGAGAAGCTTGAGCTTGTCGGCTACAGTGATAGTAATATGGTGGGTGACGTTGCTGATCGTAAGATCACCACTGGATGATTTACTTTATCTTAGGTAGCGCGATCTGTCGGCAATCAACTAAACAAAAGTTAGTTGATTTTTCTTCTTGCGAGGCAGGGTACATCACCGCTTCGACGGTGCAACACAAGGGGTCTGGCTTGCGCGACTGTTGGAAAAACTCATAGAGGGCAATCCACCAATGCTTTACGTGGACAACGAAGCTATAATCTCCCTGATAAAAAATCCAATTTTGTTTGTTTGTTGGCCGTCAAGATTTGTTGGCCACTTTGGCCATTGCTTAATTTTATCTCTAGGTGCAAGATTTGTTTGTTGGCCATCTTTAGGCCAAGATTAAGATTTTTGTTGGCCACTTCGACAATTTTATCTCTAGGCGTAAGATTTGTTTGTTTGTCGTCTTTAGGCGTAAGATTAAGATTTGTTTGCCACTTCGACCATTTTATCTTTAGGCTCAAGATTTGGTTGTTGGCCATCAAGATTTGGCTTGTTGGCCACTCTTGCCATTGCGCAATTTTATCTTTAGGCGCAATTTTTAACTTCTAAGTCTGTTACAGGACCGATAAACATACATGTCGATAAACATATATGTTAACTTCTAAGTCAGGATCCTAATGAAAGTCGGATTCCTTCCCTCAAAGTTCCTCCCTTTTCATACTCTCAATTACAGGATCAAATTTTTTTCAAATGGATACTGCTTTCGAATTTTCTGTCTTACCTTTTCCAATAAGTTCCATTTCAATGTATGCAATCTAGAAAATCGTATAGGATCATCGCATAGACAGACTCTTTTTCTTGTTTTCTAACAAGTGTGTCTTAAGAAAAAGGGTTCGAATTTGCCATGAAATTGACGAAAATCGTCACTAGCATCCGTTCGTTACGTGACAAGGTGTAAAAGATCTTCATCCTAAAGAAGTTCATTCGAGATGTTCCTTCGAGATTCATGCAGATTGTTACCTCCATCGAGAAAATTAACGACCTTAAGAACATGTCGGTTGAGGAGGTCGTTGGTCGTCTTAGGGTCCATGAGGAGAGACTTTGTGGCTATGAAGATAGAGATGAGGAGAAACATGTCTTACTCACACATGAGGAGTTACTTGCATGAACAAAAAAGAAAGATGTGGTTGATTCTTCATTTTCAGGTACGAAGGGACATGACGACCACAAAAAGGAAAGTAAAGGTTGTGGGCATGGTCGCAAACGTGGCAATAGAGGAGCCGTAAAAATACCTCACAAACCCAAGTCTCCACGACCACAACGTGGAATTCTCACCACTAAACTACAACCACTTCAATATTTAGTACCAATGTTGATCTCTTCTTAACGTCTCATGATTGAGGGATAAACACAAAAACTTCTAATTATTTCCTTAAGTTTCGTATCATCTCGTAACTCATTTTGATCCAATCCAAAAAGCAAAAAATAGAGAGTTGGATTGTGAACTCTATTTGAATTTAGTGTTTCTTTTGAGTTATGTTAATATGGTTGAACATATTGTAGCTAAAAAATTCCCATGATACATACGTGTTATTTTTAAGAATATGATGGTTTATGGTTAAAATAAACTAACGAACCCTACCCTTTACGGTTTCCTACTAACATAATCATATCATCTCCTAACTCATGGGCATGTTTTATTTTTAAGAAAATAGCTTTAAAAATTTATTTCATCAAACTCAATATATTTCATCCTTATGTTATTGAAAATTAGAAAACAAATCTCAAATGTGGGTGCATGGATTCAAGCCCAGGTCTCCACGGGCGCAACAACGTGGTATTCTCACCACTAAACTACAGCCGCGATATTTAGCCCACTAGGATTGAAGTAGTCCATACCACCAGACCATTATGAATGTCATACTTGTGTTGTAGCTAAAAAGCAAAACAATGTTATGTGTGTGGCGGTTGGGATTTAGGCCCAGGTCTCACAACCACAACGTGGAATTCTCATCACTAAACTACAAGCACTTCGGTATTTAACCCATCATTCTTCATAATCTACAACTAATCATTAAAAAGGCATGTGTCTAATACAAACATGAAAATAGAAGGTTGGGGTATGAACTCTATTCGAGATGGAACACGAACCATATCGGACCATTAAAAATGTACTACTTGCGGTTGTAGCGAAAAAAAAGGCATGTGTCTAATCCAAGCAAAAAAATTGGGTTGTGAACTCTATTCGAAGTGGAACACGGATGTCTATGTTTCATCCTTGTACTATTGAGAATTAGAAAACAAATGTCAAATGTCTCTCGAACTCATCGTTAAACTAGGATTCAAGCCCAAGTCTCCATGGCAAGAATGTGGAATTCTCACCACTAAACTACTACAGCCACTTAGATATTTAACCGTCACATCATTTTCATGATTAAAGATAAACAAAAAAACATCTAATTTGCTTCACCAGTTTGTTCATAAAAGCTCGTAGTGGTTTTGAGTTCTGTTAAATGTTTCAATGGTTTGTAGCTGAAAAAAACAAATGGGGTAGGGATTCGAGCCTAGGTCTCCACGCCCACAACGTAAAATTCTCACCACTAAACTACAACCATTTGGATATTTAGTTACCATTCATCATTTTCGTGATTAAGGATAAACGAACAAACTTCTAATGTTCTTGACGGGTTTGATCATGGGAGCTGAGTTATGTTAATATGGTTGAATGGTTTGTAGCCAAAAAGCAAATGGGTTGATAAACGGATAAGCATAAACTAGCAAACCCTTTATTGTTTCCTTCTAAAGTAACATGATCATAACATTAAAAAAAAAATAAAAATAAAAAAATAAAAAACTCATTGAGACCACAACGTGTAATCTTCACCACTAAACTACTACATCTACTTTGATATTTAGCAGATTAAAGATAAGCTTGTTCGATAAAATAATGAAAAACAAATGTGGTTGTTGGGATTCAAGCTCAGGTTTTAGACAACACAAGCTTCCATGCCCACAACATGAAATTCTCACCATTAAACTACAACTAAATAGATATTTAGTTCATCATTCATCATAATCTAGTCTCTTGGGGCTCATCTATCAACTCAGTAAGTCACCCCACTGTTGGGGTTAGGAATGCAAACACATTCAACATATGAGCGGGACCTAACTTTTCATAAACTTTTCATAGCCTTGGGCGCTTTCCTATTCTGGGCAGGGTTGGGTGTGTGGTACTCCTTCACACACGGCCCATGTACGTGAACATGGACCCACCAGGCGGGCTCGTAAACATACCCCCTGGGCCTGACTTGGTCGGGCACAACGTGTTACACGTAGCCGGACACCACAGAACAGAAAAGGGCCCGCATGATATCATGGCGAACCTAAATATCGTATTTCATTCTTCCGTAACATAAAGGGGAAGAATCCTGATGCACGTGACATATATATATGCATGAGGTCCCTTAACGTATCTAACATGGCATTACATAAGCAGTGCTAACATCGCATTTACGTTTCTTACATCACATGGCATCTCACATGACTTACATTACATGACATATTACATAAACATTCCAGTTGCATAAACATCTCATGATATGACTCGATAATTCTACGTTTATCTATGGCATCGATCAACATATTCATGGCATATAATACTAACATCTCATTCATGACTTCACATAACATAAACAGTCAACCGTCAACATAATTCATACATCACATAACATACACAATCTATACATCACATAATCATATGACATAAATATGATGCATGCAGGGGCCACAGGGCACGCATCATCATACAACACGTAGTAAGCTAACTCCAACAGTAAGGTCACTTACCTCGATGGTCTTGGTTGAAGTCACTCACAACGAGCTAATCCCAGCGGTTAAATACGTCCTATGATAACCACATAAAAACTTAGGAACATTTCATAACATACCCTAGCTAAACCTCATGCTATTTATCAAAATAAACCCCCAACCTAATCTGTCTTTAACGTATAGGAACCATACTGACCTCGGATGGAAAAACTAAGGGCAGAAACAGCTTCGGAAGAGCCAAAAACCTTGGAATTGATATATTATAGTGATACCTTGCCGCTAAGCCTAGCTACCGAACCGGCCAACTAAGCCGCCAAGTCGAGCTGCGGGAATTGACGGAACCGAGCCGATTTCGTACACATGCGAGCCGACCCGCACTGTGTACGCGTGCGAAGCTGCCAAAGCTGCTGGGTGTGCGTTTGCAGCTCGACCCTATTCCAAAAACCTTGCCTTCCTTACCCGACAAGCGACGAAACTCTAGTTTCCGCCTCCCCGATTCCAGCGATGCGCCGACAATCCCACAACGTCCTCAACACCAATTTCTGACGGCCAACCTTCTTTGACACAATGATCCCAACATCAATGCCTTACTTCTACTCGATTCTTCCTCCGAAGAGCAACCCCAACGTTCCGGAGGAAAGTTTGAAGAGGATCCTTTTCAAGGGATGTAAAAGGTTGGGCATTGGAATATAAAACTAATCTCAAGACATTTACCAATAAGGCATACTAGGGTTTCTAGGATAAGGAAATTTAAAGAAATAGGAATGTTTCTCTTCCGTAATAAAAGTCTCACAGTAAATCCCTTGATTTACGGGGAGATTACATTTAATTATTTATTCTCTCCTTATTTGATTTTATTTTATTCCATAAACCCAAACCGTTACAATTTCTAATAACTTCTTCGTTTAAAATTGCATCTTTTCGACCGGAATAAATGCATAACATAATATCTTGTTCTTTACAGAAATAAAAATAAAATTTTAACCAGATAAGGCAAAAATGGAAAATCTGAATCGTTACAATACATATCTTTGTAAATGATAGTTCTAGATGATCTTTTCAACACCTGCTGTCACTTGCTCCACCTCTGGTTCCTCAGCAACCGTCTAAGGAGTTTCTTGAGTATCTGCTCATCACTAGGTGAATCTTTCAACAACTCAACCTCCACTCTCACTTGCTTCGTTGTCTTAGAACCTTTCTTCTTTTTGTTCTTATACATGACATTTCATGAAAGATCACGTCACAACGTCTCAGAACTTTTCTATTCTTGGCATCCCAAAACATGTGCTCAAACATGTAAGGCCCATAGCCTATGAAGTAGCACTTTACAGCCTCAGCGTCAAGTTTGTCATTCTTCTCTGGATCAATACAAACATACGCAATACAACTAAAAGTTCTCAAGTGACAGTACTTGAGTTCTTTTCCTATCCATACTTCTTATGGCAACTTGAACTCCAAGGTTACTGACGACCCTCTATTATTCAAGTAGACTGCTATATTTACGGCATCAGCCCAAAATGTCTTTGGCAATCAAGAATGAATTCTCTTACTCCTTGTTCGCTCATTCAATGTTCAATTTATTCTTTCAACAACATCAATTTGTCTTGCTTTACTGGGAATTGCCTTCGTTAATCTAATTCTTTGAGCTGC
Organism: Cucurbita pepo subsp. pepo; assembly: GCF_057944985.1. Lineage (NCBI taxonomy): Eukaryota > Viridiplantae > Streptophyta > Magnoliopsida > Cucurbitales > Cucurbitaceae > Cucurbita > Cucurbita pepo. The sequence continues at coordinate 4,611,933 of NC_141806.1, read as the reverse complement.
ACAAAATGCTTTGAATTATGACTTGTTGTACTCTCCTCTATTGTTAGACTTTAGATATTTACTCTTCAAGCCGATTTGATTTTCAACTTCAACTTTCCTCTTCCAGAATGTAGCAAACACATCTGACTTGTGTTTCAGGAAATAAATGCACACCTTACTGCTGAAATTATTGATCAAGGTGACGTAGAACTTTGATCCGCCAAGGGATGAAACTGGAGATGGTTCCCAAACGTCTATATTGACTATTTCTAACCATACTTTCTTTAATTCTCTGGTAATTTTTGTGAAACTAGCTCGTTTTTGTTTGCTCATAATGTAGTTCTCATAAGAACCCATATCGACAAATTTCAGATCTTCTAAAACTTCTTTCGCACCAGCATCTTCATTTCTTTGGCGCTCACATGTCCAATTCTATTATTCCATATACTTGAATTTGAAGCACTCTTAGCAACAACAACCATGTTCATATACGCTGCAGTGGTGTATAAGTTTCCAGATTTTATGCCACGTGCTACCACCATAGCACCCTTCAAAATCTTCCATGAACTCTTCCCAAACTCTGTTGCATAACCTGTGCTATCCAATTGACCAATAGAGATCAGATTCTTCGTGAGACACGAATTATATCTGACATCCTTTAATGTTCACTGATTTTCTGTCAGAGTTTTTATGCGGACATCCCCTTTTCCTTCAATCTCAAAATCTTTGTTGTCGCAAGATACACCTTCTCAAAATTTCCAGACTTGAAATTTTGAAAGAGCTCTTTATTTGGAGATGAATGAAAAGATGCACCTAAATCCAAAATTCAGGATTCAATCAGACTGTACGCGCGGAGGATTAGAGCATCCCTAATGTCTTCAGCTGAATTTATAGAATCATCATCATCTTCTACTTTGTGAACATGCTTCCTCTTTGGTCTTATACAATTGTCTGAAAGTGACATTTTTCTCCACAACTCCAACTCATTACATTTGGTCTGTTTTAAAATTTTTCCCAGTTCTTTGATTTTGATTGATTTTTTTGACACTTCATTTACTTCTTTCCGTTTGGTCAACACTGAGAGCACCACCAGATGAATTCTCAATTTCTCGTTTTCGATTACTTTCGCTGAGAAATATATCTCAAATTTCATCGAACATCAGTTTCTCATATCCTCGAGAACTACTAATTGCGGCAACTACTGTATCCCACGACTCGTGTAAAGATGGCATCAAAATCAATGCTTTAATTTCACTTTTGAAATTAATTTCCACAAAGCTCAATTGGCTTACAATCATATTGAATTCATTTATATGATCCGCAAGAGATCCACCTTTCATACATTTGAAGATTGAACAATTTTCGCATCAAATACACCTTGTTCATAGTCGACGATTTTTCGTACATATTTGACAGTGCCTTCAATAGATTTGACGTTTTCTTTTCCTTGATTATGTTGAATGCTACGTGAATGGCCAATGTCAACCAAATCAATCTGGGAGCCTCACGATTCTTGAGCTTCCACTGTTCCGTGGTCAGGTATCCGACTTCACCCCCAATAGGGGTTCGTGAAGATATTTCTGGTACAAATTATCTTCAATTTGCATCTTCCAAATACCGAAATCGAATCCAACAAACTTTTCAATTCCAATCTTTGAACTATGGGCATGATATAGAGTATATAAATATATCTAGTAGGCACAACTCATTTGTAGGCTTTCATCACATCCTTGACCTAGCAAGACACTAGGGTTTACTCATCATTACTTTGTTGTGCCTAAAAAAACTCTCTCTAACAAGTGGGGACAACATGTGCTACAATTGTTTTGATAAGCAGTCTTAGCTTAGTGATAGAGCACGTGGATTTTAACCACGTGGTCGTGGATTCGATCCCCACGGATTTGTGCTATATAAATTAAAAATATCTGCAAAGAACCCAACGACTCTTTGTCTCGAGAATAGTCTTTAGGACTATCAATATATACCACCAACCTAATACAAAATATGGGTATAAAAATATACCCAAAAAGCAATACTCATTTAAATAACTCTATCTAACAAGTGGGGACGGTTGGTGTTAATATAACACATACGGAATCAATTTGAATCTTAGGCACATGCGGAAGCAATTTGGATCTTAGGCACTTTTAGAACATCAATTATAGTAAATAACTAGCATCTTCATAAGTATTAAAACTTAATGAGTTTGAATACTAACCTTTTGTAGTTCAAACTTGTTTTTCCTCACGAACCGGTTTCGAACCACCACTAGTGTCTTCTCCACTATCCTCCGACCTTAGAACGGGATTGTGGAATCCGGTGAGTGACTAAACTTGGGAGGGATTTTGTATATATGAAGAGAGTGTTTGTGAGAGGTTTTTCTCAAGGTTTTTCACCAATAAGAAGAAGACCTTCTATGCACCATGATCACTCTATTTAAAGAGTCATGTTTGCATGTTCATGCAAATTTGAGATCACCAAATTTTGACACTTAAAATTCCACTCAAATGTTTGGGATTATGTGGCAAGCATGCATGTTTGAGTTAACCAAATTTTGACACTCAAAATTCCACTCAAACTTGTGGGGTTTATTTAGCAAGCATGCAAGTTTGGTTAAACCAAATTTTGACACCTCAAAATTCCACTAACATGGATTTTTCCATTAAATGAAGTCAACATTTTGACTTTCTTCATTTTAATTCAACAATTAATTTGAATAATGAATTTCAAATTAAAGTAACATTAAATGATTAATTAAACTATTTAATTAATATTTAATATTAATTCAAATGCCAATCCCAATCAATTCCGACACATAATTATTAAGATATTTAAATCTTATTTAAATATCTCAGATTCTCTCCTTTTGTTTAATTCGTAAATAAAACAAAAATGCGGTTAAATATATCGTATATATGTAGAGCATATTCCCTAATTTGAATTCGAAGACTTCGAACTCACTCGTCACACTATTCTATGGTTTAGTCCGATATGAGCTAGCAAAGGGACCTAATGGACCTATAGATCATGGGCTCCAACGATCCAAGATTAACCGGCTAAACTCATCAACCTTGTTAACCAACATTCGTTAACTACTAGGACACTCCACTATAGCCTAGTAGTTGCACTCCCCTCACTATAGATATATTTCTGTCCATTTGATATAACCATGATTAGTAAGTCGATCCTTCACAGGTTGTTCGTAACTAGAGCTGGGTCAATTTACCATTTTACCCCTAAAGTTACTTCTTGTTCCTTATGTCTCACTGATTCTGTAATGAACAATTGGTTTGTGGTCCAACCAGTAAACCGAATCCCTCTCAGGACAATGAGAGGGTGGGGCCCCTTGTTCAAGACCTGGAGTCAGTGCTTAAGGGAATTACCTTTCTTCTATCCCTAAAAGTGGGTAGGAGTGAATTCCATCTTGCACCCCACGTCCCCAGCCATTCACCCAGTCTTACCCCTGAAATGGGAGGCCTATTGAGTCGGCGAACTAGAGTCACTCTCACCCATGCAAATCTAAGGATAATTCCGAATAAACAGGAGTTCATGGTTAGCTCAGGATTAAAACCGAGTTACCTAGGTTATCGAATGAAAAGAAAATCAGTCTCAACAGTAAACGACATTATAAAGTGAGAGTGGTTTTCTTCATGGTTCGATCTTATGCAATACTCATTGCATAGGATGCCCCCACTCACATGCCTCCACATGTACAATTTAGTGATCACATTGTTTATATCATATACAAAAGTGGGCCGCATTCATAGTGTCCCCAGAATAAGGTACTCAGCCTTATCCTTATACTATAAATCATTTTGACTATATACTTGAACTTGATCCACTCTTATGTCTCTACATATAGTTCAAGTAATCATACTATAGCTAGAGTGTTCTTAGTTTATTGGATTGAGATTAATGATCGTAAAGTTCACTTTATTCAATAACAATCTTTACTGAATAAACAACAATAATAACTTTATTGAAAATAGAATATGTTTTTGTTTACAAACTATGAGTTTTAGGACATAAAACCCAACAGGGACAACACATGCTAGCAAGGTTGTGACAAGCCATCTTAGCTCAGTGGTAGAGCACATGGCTTTTAACCACGTGGTCGTGAGTTCGATCCCCACAGATGGCGCTTTGTCCATCATTGGCCTAGCAAAGGCACCATGGTTCACGCTCATCATCACTTTTTTCTGCCTCAAATAACTCTATCTAACAGGTGGGGAAAACATGTGCTACCATGGTTGTGACAAGCCATCTCAGCTTGGTGGTAGAGCGGGTTGCTTTTATCCACGTGGTGGTGGGTTTGATTGATCCCGACATATAGCGCTAGAAATTAAACAACTACAAATACTCATTGTGTAGTCTCTTGCATCATTTTTCTAGCAAATACACCCCAATTTACTCTCATGTGTCACTTTTTTTCTGCCTCAAATAACTCTTTCTAACAAGTGGGACAACATGTGCTATTAGGGTTGTTACAAGCCATCTTAACTCAGTGGTAGAGTGAGTGACTTTTAACCAATTAAACTCAACGACTAGTCTTTAGAACATTATACCCAGCAAGCAATTATCATTTGAAGGCCTACAAGGTTTACTCTCATTGTACGTTCCCTAAATTTGATTTTTGCTGGGATTCAAGTCCATGTCTCGAGGGCCCCCACATGGAATTCTCACTACTAAACTACAACGAATTTTAATGTTTAGTACCAACATTCATCTCTTCTTGACGTTTCATGATTGAGGGATAAACAAGCAATCATCTCTTCTTGACGTTTCATGATTGAGGGATAAACAAGCAAACTTCTAAATTCTTTCCTTCAGTAGCATCTCCAACATTCATCTCTTCTTGACGTTTCATGATTGAGGGATAAACAAGCAAACTTCTAATTCTTTCCTTCAGTAGCATCTCCTTGCAAATGTGGAATTCTCACCACTAAACTCTCCTTGCAAATGTGGAATTCTCACCACTAAACTACAGCCACTTGGATATTTAGCAGCCCAGGTCTCCATGGCCCCAACGTGGAATTCTCACCACTAAACTACAGCCACTTGGATATTTAGCCGACATTCATCACTTTCATGATTAAGGATAAACCAACAAACTTCAAATTTGCTCGTTGGTAGCTATAAAAAGTAGATGTGGCTGCTGGGATTCGAGCCTAGGTCTCAACAGCCACAACGTGGAATTTTCACCACTAAACTACAGCCACTTGTGCTCGTTGGTAGCTATAAAAGGTAGATGTGGCTGCTGAGATTCGAGCCCAGGTCTCCATGGCCACAACGTGCAATTCTCACCACTAAACTACAGCCACTTGGATATTTAGCAGCCCAGGTCTCCATGGCCACAACGTGGAATTCTCACCACTAAACTAGAGCCACTTGGATATTTAGCAGCCCAGGTCTCCATGGCCTTTAGCCAGGTCTCCATGGCCACAACGTGGAATTCTCACCACTAAACTAGAGCCACTTGGATATTTAGCAGCCCAGGTCTCCATGGCCTTTAGCCGACATTCATCACTTTCATGATTAAGGATAAACCAACAAACATTTGCTCGTTGGTAGCTATAAAAAGTAGATGTGGCTGCTGGATTCAAGCCTAGGTCTCAACGGCCACAACGTGGAATTTTCACCACTAAACTACAGCCACTTGTGCTCGTTGGTAGCTATAAAAGGTAGATGTGGCTGCTGAGATTCGAGCCCAGGTCTCCACGGCCACAACGTGGAATTCTCACCACTAAACTACAGCCACTTGGATATTTAGCCATCATTCATGGCTTTCATGATTAAGGATAAATCAACAACCTTCTAATTTGCTTCACCAATTTGTTCATAAAAGTCAATCGGGTGGTTTAAATTAGGTTAATATGCTTCAATGGTTTATAGAAATAAAAAAAAAAATCAAATGTGGCTGTTGAGATTTAAGCCCAGGTAGGTATCCACAATCACAACATGAAATTCTCACCCTTAAACTACAACCTCTTGGATTTTTAACCCATCTTGACATGATCCCATCATATATAGCTTTTATACATGGTATAACCTATCATAACATAACATAGCATAGTATCAAATAACATAGTATAGTATAGCATAACATATCATATCATTCATACATATGACATATGCTGGAGCCATAGGACGAGCCATCATATATAATACAATTTATCCAACCAAGCTAATAGTGGAGTCACTTACTTGGTTTGCCCAAGACGATGTTATTCAACCATCCATTTTGAGTAATTGCCATCCATTTTGATTCCAACAAAACCTTGGCCACGAATATTACTTAAAGCCTTGTGGAGATTAAGTCTGAGCCTTGTGGAGATTAAGTCTAGACACTTGAATCGTCAAAAAGCATCAAGAAATAAGGAAGAACTCAAGGTAAGTTTTTGAGTTTTTCATTCTTAGTTTTTCTTGAGAGATGGGAGATTCAAGGAGATTCATATTACAAAATTTAGTAGGTTGATCTAGAAAGTATTTTGCATATTTTTCGTGATGAAAATTAGAGTCGAATAGAATTAGAAGGAGTTCTGGTGTTTGTTGAGAAACAGTAATTTTGAATGAGAATGTAGGTCAATTTTGAATGAGAATATCTCTTCTATGGTTGGAAATAAACTACAAGAAAAACATCTTTGTAATAATGGATTATTTACTCTAATACTTTGGTGGAGGAACCAAGTTGATTCAAGTTTGCTATGAAAAGTAATGAAAATATAAAGAAAATTGGAAAAAATCATAAAATTCTTCAAATTCTAAAAATTAATTGTGTAGATGGAACATTCGATTGACGCGTCAGACATCGAGCAGTGAAACGCGGCGAAGCTAGCGGTGGAAAGATGTCGAACTATAGGAGTAATGCGTCTGCCAAGCGTGTGGACAGGTGTCATGGTTTGACTGGAACAATGCATTAGACTTCCACGGGAGACGCATCGCTTAGACCTAACCTAATTTGACCCTAAATTGTGACCCTTCAACCCGCGTGCGACTCAGTTCAGTACCCACCACCAGATCCATGATTTGACCTGATCAGAGCGCCTATTAGTGAGCACTACATGTTGCCACTAGAAAATTCATGGGTAATTGTCGCGCTCGTTGGGGTTCAAAGTCGAGTGTTGACTGCGTGCTGCCCATATGCTCGCACATGAGTCTCCACGCATTGTTGCGCGCGTAAACTTCGAATGTACATTGAGAATTGTTTTACAATCGTTTTGTCTCCCGATCCACTATTTTTTCGTCCCAGTTGCAATTTGACCTTAATGTCACTTGAATCAGAATCAATGAGTGAATTTTCAAGAAATTTGGAGCCTCCAATAAGTGAAGGCATGTATGATCTTGGTAAGTAGCCAAAGATTCTTTAGGCAAGTAATATTTTAGGGAACACTAGAACGTGTTATCGTACAAACATATCTTGCCTTAGGTGTTTAAAATATGCATGTTTAAGACTCTAGAAGGGCTAGTAAGCCTCCTTAGCAAGATTGATTTGGAAAGCCTTATAGGGTTATTGGTATTATGAACGATGTAACCAAAACCTCCAAAGAAATTTGAGTTACTAATGTGTGAGGGACGGATCAAGGTTGATGTCTCAATTTCGTAAACTAGTCCTAAGTAAGGGCTTGACACCACATAGATAATTAGCTCTTTTATTCCATGTAGAAATGAGTCATGGCTGACACCTCAATTCTATAAGTTGGTCCTAAAGAGAGACTTGGGATTACACAGGTAGTTATCTTAAAGCAAAGTATTTCTATTGCATGTAGAATCAAGTCAAGGCTAAAGTTGCGATTCTGTAAATCGGTCTCGAAAATGACTTGAGAATACATAGGTAGATATCTAAATGTGAGTATTTTTATTACGTGTAGAAACGAAACATGATTAACACCGTGATATTGTTGCTTACTGGGTATTTTTATACTCACCCATATTTTTTTTCAAGTAGTCACAGGTTACCGGTCGAGGTGGGAGAGTGTTGAGGAGCCGTGCTTTTACATAGGGATGTCAACCGAGGGCATCAGTTTAGCCAATATTTTCATGGGTTGTTGTACTATTGTGTATGACATTCCCATTTTTGGTTTGTAAACTAACGTGAACAAAGTCTCTTTTGTATTTTTTATTTTGGATTTTTATTTCAAGAATGATGTGGTATGATTTTAACTCGTGAAATTTTTACTTTTTTTTTTTTTGTTTTTTTGTTTTTTTTGTTTTTTTTTGTTTTTTTTTTTTGTTTTTTGTTTTTTTGTTTGTCTTGTCTATTATTGCCTTGTTCTTTTAGTCATGGTTTGAGATTTAAAACCTTAAAAATGGAGTTGTAATAGGTTCTGATATTAGCTGACAATTGGTTGTATTTGTAGATGAAAGCTTCCTTCAGATACAACTGAATGATTGACTCATCACCTATCGTTAAGATATTGTGGGTAGCCTTTCTCTTCCTAAAATTGTATCCTTCGACTCAATCGATGCCTCCAGAACATTGGAGTTAGTCGTCTTTCAATCCAATCCAAGCGGGTGATACTTACAGAAGTCCCTGAGGTACCTAGGCTCTCTTGACTTGCTAACATTGTTTTTGTCGTATCAGTTCTCCACATTTGTTGTAGCAACATGAATCAGAGACCATAGGGTCTCCATGGACATCATCACCATATGGGAGGACAAAATATAAGAAGATATTAAAGCACAATCAAGCTATCTTAGCGTCACAAAAAACATGCATCAATTTCAGGGGTACTAAGTGATGCTACTAGTTACTCAAGCTATGACTTACATACATAGTTGTAAAAAGCCATCTTAGCTCAGTGATAGAGCATGTGACTTTTAACGACATGGTCACAGGTTTGATCCCCACAAATGGTGCTATAAATTAAATAGTTTGGAAGACATATCAACATATACCAATCTAATAAAAAATATGGGTATGATATAGAATATAAAATATACCTAGTAACCTCAAACTCATTTGTAGGCTCATCACATCCTTAACCTAGCAAGACAAACAGTTTACTCATCATTATTTTTTTCTGCCTCACGAACTCTCTCTAACAAGTGGGCACAACATGTGCTACCATAGTTGAAAAGAACTTAATGACTCCTTATCTTGAGACACCACGATTTACTCTCATCGTCACTTGTTTTCAACCTCAAATAACTCTCTCTAACAAGTGGGGACAACATGTGCTACCATTGCTGTGACAAGCCATCTTAACTCAATGGTAGAGAGCGTGGCTTTTAACCGTGCGGTTGTGGGTTTGATCCCCATAGATTGCACTATAAATTGACTAGTCTTTTATCACATTGAGATCTACTCGTCGTCTAGCACTTTTTTTTTTTTTTTTTGCCTCAAATAACTCTCTCTAACAAGTGGAGAAAACATGTGCTACCAGGGTTGTGACAAGCCATCCCATCTCTGTGGTAGAGCACGTTGCATTTAACCATGTGGTTGTGGGTTCGATCCCCACAAATGGCCCACCTACCCAGTAAGAAAATACCTCATTTGACACTCTCTTACAAACATGTACAACCAACCATGGTCGTGACAAGCCATCTTAGCTCAGTTGTAAGGTGTGTGTAGTCTTTAACCATGTGGTTGTGGGTTCGATCCCCATACATGTAGTTATCCAAGGTCGGGGCTACCCCTTATATGTACGAGCTCCAATGACTATCCACATGACGGATCCACCATGCAGGGTAATCCATTTAAACTATCAAGTCACACATCATCCTTAAGAAGTCTCATGCCTAGCTTAACGTTATCGTACTAGAGCATAACGACATTGTACTAGAGCGGAAAGGTATTGTACATGTGTTAACTTGCTCGTCATCTCTATGATGGTTTGACGGTCTTAACATGGATTCACATTTTGAAGTTCCTCTGTTTTGACTCATCGAGTTTGGATCGATCAAGAGTACTAGAGCCATATCCTTAGATCATCTCACAATTCTAATGCACTCTGTCTACTGGAGACATTCCATCATAAGTCATCGTCTAGCCAAATTGATGCTTTCACTCTCCTCCGAAATTTCTTCTATTACTTATTCTCTATAGAGAGGATCAGAGATTGAACCACTTGGATTCAATGTACAATCAATCATGCATACAGTCATACATGCTCAACGGGATGATGATATCCATAAAGTACCTAGAACGTAGATATATATTTTCTTTTCCTCTGATTTAGCACGATTATGTACTAGTAGTAGAAATACAATCCATTACATCACTCGAAAGGGAGGGGAAGTAACGCTCATGTATCCATTACTCACAAAGAGTAACTATGCAACATGGTCGATTTAACTTATAGGCACATACAGGATAAAAAAATGTTAAATTCTAAGTATGTTATAGGATCGATAAACATGTATGTTAACTTCTAAGTCAGGATCCTAATGAAAGTTGGATCCTTCCCTCAAAGTTCCTCCCTTTTCATATTGTCAATTACAGGATCATAATTTTTTTCAAACGGATACCGCTTTCGAATTTCCTATCTTACCTTTTCTAATAAGCTCTATTTCAATGTTTGCAATCTAGAACATCGTATAGGATCATCGCATAAACAGACTACTTTGCTTGCTTTCTAACAAGTGTGTCTTAAGAAAAAATGTTTGATTTGCCATGAAGCTGACGAAAATCATCACTAGCATCTGTTCGTTACGTGACAAAGTGGAAAAGATCTTCATGTCAAGAAGTTTCTTAGAGATGTTCTCTCGAGATTCATGCAGATTGTTACCTCCATCGAGAAAATTAACGACCTTAAGAACATGTCGGTTAAGGTGGTCGTTAGTCGTCTTAAGGTCCATGAGGAGAGACTTCATGGCTATGAAGATAAAGATGAGGAGAAGCATGTCTTACTCACACACGAGGAGTGACTCGCATGAACAAAAAAAAAATGTGGTTGCTTCTTCATTTTTAGGTACGAAGGGACATGGCAACCACAAAAAGGAAAGTAAAGGTTGTGGGCGTGGTCGCAAACGTGGCACAGAGGAGCCGTAAAAATATCTCAAATGTGGCTGTCGAGATTCGAGCCTAGGTCTCCACGGCCACAATGTAGAATTCTCACAACTAAACTACAACCACTTGGATATTTAGCCATCATTCATCACTTTCATGATTAAGGATAAACCAACAAAATATTTAGCCAACATTCATGATTAAGGATAAACCAACAAATTTCAAATTTGCTCGTTGGTAGCTATAAAAAGTAGATGTGGCTGCTGGGATTCGAGCCCAGGTCTCCACGGCCACAACATGGAATTCTCACCACTAAACTACAGCCACTTGGATATTTAGCCGACATTCATCACTTTCATGATTAAGGATAAACCAACAAACTTCAAATTTACTCGTTGGTAGCTATAAAAGGTAGATGTGGCTGCTGGGATTCGAGCCCAGGTCTCCACGGCCACAACGTGGAATTCTACCCCTAAACTACAACCACTTGGATATTTAGCCAACATTCATCACTTTCATGACTAAGGATAAACCAACAAACTTCAAATTTGCCCGTTTGTAGCTAAAAAAAAGTAGATGATATTGGCTGACATTTGGTTGTATTTGTAAACGAAAGCTTCCTTCAGATACAACCGAGCGATTGACTCATCACGTATCGTTAAGATCCTATCAATAGTCTTTCTCTAGATCTTTTGATCCAGTACCCTAAAATTTTATCCTTTGACTCAATCAATGCCTCCACAACATTGGGGTTAGTCATCTTTCAATCCAACCCAAGTGGGTGATACTTACGGAAGTCCCTCAAGGATCTAGACTCTTTTGACATGCTGACATTGTCTTTGTCGTTTCAATTTCCCTTATTTGTTGTAACAACATGAATCAGAGATGGCAGAGTGTGTGGACAATAAGACCACCTACTTTCTTGGTTCCTCCCTATATGAAGAACTCGTGTGTGGGATCAGACTCTATCTAAGCCCTTCGTCCGAAACCCCAATCATGCTTTGTCTCTCTCCTAGTGCTTGAAGCCATAATCTATCCTAATGGAAAAAAATATAAGAAGATATTCAAGCCATCGATTTCATGGGCACTAAGTGATGCTACTAGTTACTGATGGAACAAAATATAAGAAGATATTCAAGCCATCAATTTCATGGGCACTAAGTGATGCTACTAGTTACTGATGGAACAAAATATAAGAAGATATTCAAGCCATCAATTTCATGGGCACTAAGTGATGCTACTTGTTACTCATGCTCTGACTTACATACATGGTTGTGACAAGTCATCTTAGCTCAGTGATAAAGCGTGTAACTTTTAACTAAATGGTTGCCGGTTTGATCCCCACAAATGCGGCTATAAATTAAATAGATACAAAGGACCCAATGACTCTTTATCTCGAGAATAGTCTTGAAGATCTATCAATATATACCAATCTAATAAAAATATGGGTACGACATAGAGTATATAAATATACCCAGTAACCTCAACTCATTTGTAGCCCTTCATCACATCATAAATGTACCCAGTAATCTCAACTCATTTGTAGCCCTCACATCCTTAACCTAGCAAGACACACGGTTTACTCATCATCACTTTTTTCCTGCCTCAACGAACTCTCTCTAACAAGTGGGCACAACATGTGCTACCCATAGGTGAAAAGAACCCAATGACTCTTTATCTCGAGAATTATCTCCGTCTTAGCTCAATGGTAGAGCGTGTGACTTTTAACCACATAGTCGTGGGTTTTTGCAAAAGAACTTAATGACTCCTTATCTCGAGACACGACGATTTACTCTCATCGTCACATTTTTACAGCCTCAAATAACTGTCTCTAACATGTGACGATAACATGTGCTACCATAGTTGTGACAAGCCATCTTAGCTCAGTGGTAGAGCGCGTGGCTTTTAACCATGTGGTCGTGGGTTCAATCCCCATAGATGGTGCAACCATACCTAGTTGGATAAATTATAAATAGCTGCAAAAAAAACACAATGACTAGTCTTTATAACATACCAATAAGCAAATACTCACTCTTTCATAACTCTCTCTAACAAGTGGGGATAACATGTGCTACCTTTGCTGTGACAAGCCATCTTAGCTCACAAGCCATGCAAATACTCACTCTTTCATAACTCTCTCTAACAAGTGGGGATAACATGTGCTACCTTTGCTGTGACAAGCCATCTTAGCTCACAAGCCATCTTAGCTCAGTAGTAGAGCGTGTGGCTTTTAACCACGTGGTCGTGGGTTTGATCCCCACAGATGGTGCAACATTACCCAGTAAGAAAACTTTGAAAAGGGAGGGGAATATAACGTTCATGTATCCCGTATGTTGCAACATGGTCCATAAACATGCATGTTAACTGGGCACCAAACAGTGCCCATCTTTGACGGATATGGTTAAGATAAGCTAGCAAACCCTATAATTCTTACCACTTGATTGTTCATGATTAAGGGTAAGTTAGCAAGCCCGTGGATATTATAATTCTTACCACTTGATTGTTCATGATTAAGGGTAAGTTAGCAAGCCCCTGGATATTCCCACATTATAATTTTCATATCATACATCAATACAATACTTCGAGATGGAACAAGGACAATACTGGGTGACGATTAAAAATGTCTTACTTACAAGCCTCTACGGCCACAACGTGGAGTTCTCACCACTAAACTATACTATAGACATTTCGATATGTTGCTCATCATTCTTCATAATCTACAACTAATCATGAGAAAGACTGTAAGATACAATCAAATGTTGGTGCATGGATTCAAGCCGAGGTCTCCATGATCACAACAACATGTTATTCTCACCACTAAACTACAACCACTTCGATATTTAGCGGATTAGGATTGAAGTGGTCCCATACCATTACGAATGCCATACTTGTGTTTTGTAGCTTAAATCAAAACCATGTTATGTGTGTGTGGCTATTAGGATTTGAGCCCAGGTCGTCACAACCACACTTAGAATTCTCACCACTAAACTTCACCCATCATTCTTCCTAATCTACAACTAATCATTAGAAAGCATGTGTCTAATCCAAGGAGAAAAATAGAGGGTTGAGTTGTGAACTGGTTTTGAGTTATGTTAATATGCTTCAATAGTTTGTAACTAAAAAAGGCAGATGTGGCTGCTTGGACTTGAGTCCAAGTCTCCATGGCCACCACGTGGAATTCTCACCACTAAACTACAACCACTTGGATGTTTAGCAATCATTCATCACTTTCATGATTAAGGATAAACAAAAAAATTTCTATTTGCTTCACCCGTCTGTTCATGATTCATAGCTAGAAAAAGCAAATGTGACTATTGGTATTTGAGTCTAGGTCTCACTTGGATATTTAGCTTAATTTGTAGCTTGGAGTGGTTTTGAGTTATATTAGCTTCAATTGTTTGCAGCTAAAAAAATAGTTGTGGTTATTGGGATTTGAGTCCAGGTCTTCACAACCACAACGTGGAATTCTCACCACTAAACTACAACAACCACTTGGATATTTAGCCAACATTCATCAATTTCATGATTATGGATAAACAAAAAAAAAAACTTCTAATTTTCTTCACTTTTGAGTGATGTTAATATGCCTCAATGGTTCGTAGCTAAAAACAATAGATGTGGCCAACATTCATCAATTACTGGGATTCGAGCCCGGGTCTCCACGGCCACAACGTGGAATTCTCACCACTAAACTACAACCACTTGAATATTTAGTCATCATTCATCACTTTCATGATTAAGGATAAACAAAAAAATTCTAATATGCTTCACCAGTTTGTTCATAAAAGCTTGTTGTGGTTTGCAGTTATGTTAATATGCTTCAATGGTTCATAGCCGGCCACAACGTAGAATTCTCACCACTAAACAAGCGGTGATGTCGCACTCCTCCATGCCGCCACCGAGTGTCGACGTCTCCATCACCGCCACCAAGAGGCCGACACCGCGAAGACGGACGTCGAGTTGTCATCGAGAGAGTGATCAAGGAGATGACCGCCTCTTTGCAGTACCCGATGCACGTTAACCTACAGGCACAAGGGTTGTGGCACACTGTCGAGCCTGAGGAAGAAGAAACGATCGAGTATCAGGAGGATTACTTGGCATTTTCTGCCATACTACGTTCTATGCCTCCAAAGAGGCTAGCATCTCTCTCCACCAAGCGCACTGCGCAATCGGCTTGGGAGGGGATCAAGTCTCGCCGGGTTGGTGTGTAGCGAGTGCGGGAGTCCAACATCGAGCAGTTGCGGAAGGAGTTTTTGGAGATCCGCTTTAAGGACGACAAACTGAGGAGGAATGTCTTCCACGCCTGAAGCTCCACGACAACTCCAGCGAGAGCAACGGGTCTATCTCCTCAATTGGTGGCCAATACGATCGATGGGAAGACGCCACACGAGGCCTGGTACAACAAGAAGCAAGCGGTACATCATCTCTGAGTGTTCACCTGCATCACATATATGAAGATCACACGTCTCCACCTCGATAAGCTTGATCCTTTGGGGCTGAAGGTCATCTTCATCGGCTACGAACCCAGGAGCAAGGCGTACAGGCTCTATGATCCTGCGGGGGGTGAGCTCACTTATCGCGCGACGTCGTGTTTGACTAGAACACCTTCTAGTGGTGGAACAATGTGACCGAGGCAGACCAAAACCCAAATCAATTCACGATGGATTACCTCGTTATTGAGCTGAGAGAAGGAGGAGCACAGCGTCGGGCATTATCACCGTCACAACAGTTGTACCGGACACGCCTACACCTACACTTACCACAACTTCTACTACGCCCCCTTAACCAGTTGAGTTCCTAACACCACGTACTACGGACTCGACGCTGGATGCCAATCACGATGATGGTCTGGCAGCCAGATACCGAAGGATTGAAGACCTACTGGGAGGAGGTGAACCATAGGGACTGGCGGCGCGCGAGCTCTTAGAAGAAGTGGCTAAATCGCATGCCATTCGCGCGGATGAACCGAACTCGTTCGCCGAAGCAGGAAGGAACCCGTGCTAGCTGAAGGCAATGAAGGAAGAGATGACATCTCTCACTAAGAACAAGACGTGGAGTCTGGAGGACATCCCATCAGGACACCGAGCCATAGGGATAAAGTGGGTATCAAACTAAAACGAAACGAAGAGGGAGAAGTTGAAGTATAAGGCCGGTCTAGTGGCGAAGGGCTATGTCCAGAAGCAAGGAGTGGACTTCAAAGAGGTATTCGTGCCAGTTGCAAGGTTGAAATCCGTCCACCTGTTGCTGGCAATCGCGGCACATTGCTCTTGGGAGGTCCAGCACATGGACATGAAGTCCGCTTTCTTCAACGGATAGCTCAAGGAGACCGTCTACGTCTGACAACCACTTGGCTTCCTAGACAAGGACAACTTCGGCAAGGAACTGCGCCTGCACGAGGCACTCTACGGGCTTTGGCAAGCACCACTAGCCTAGAACGCAAAGCTCGATAATACTCTGCTGTCGCTGAAGTTCAAGAGCTGTGCCTCTAAGCATGGCATGTCGGCGAGCGGCGGCTGATTGTGGGAGTGTACGTCGACAACCTCATAATCATTGGAGGTGACATGGAAGTTTTTAAAAGATTCAAGAGGGAGATGTCAAAGAATTTGAAGATGAGCGATCTTGACGTGCTCAGCTACTACCTCGGCATCGAAGTACAATAGAGTACTGTCGGCATCACCATCGCTAAAGTGCGTATGCGAAGAAGCTGCTGGACACAGCTAGGTTAGCAGACAGTAGCCCTACAAGGACACAAATGGTGGCCCAGCTCCAGCTAAGTAAGGCCGGCACTATGATGACAGTCGACGCCACCAATTATCGCAGTATTTTTGGGAGCCTGCGCTATCTGGTAAACACACTCCCTGACCTCGCTTATTCCGTTGGATACGTGAGTAGGTTTATGAAGCACCTAACGAGGAGCATCTTATGGTTGTCAAGCGCATCCTGCGCTATGTGGCTGAAACCAGAGGCTAGGGTGTGAAATACTGTGCAGGGAGAGGAAATGAGAAGCTTGAGCTGGTCGGCTATAGTGATAGTAACATGGTGGGTGACGTTGATGATCGTAAGATCACCACTGGGATGATTTACTTTATCTTAGGCAGTGCGATCTTCCGGCAATCAACTAACAAAAGTTAGTTGCTTTTTCTTCTTGCGAGGCAGGGTACATCACCGCTTCGACGGCACAACACAAGGGGTCTGGCTTGCGCGACTGTTGAAAAAACTCATCGGAAAAGAGGGCGATCCACCAATGCTTTATGTGGACAACGAAGCTATAATCTCCCTGATAAAAAATCCAGTTTTGTTTGTTTGTTGGTCGTCAAGATTTGTTGGCCACTTTACCATTGCTTAATTTTATCTCTAGGCCCAACATTTGTTTGTTGGCCATCTTTAGGCCAAGATTAAGATTTTTGTTGGCCACTTCTACAATTTTATCTCTAGGCGTAAGATTTGTTTGTTGGTCGTCTTTAGGCGTAAGATTAAGATTTGTTGGCCACTTCGACCATTTTATCTTTAGGCCCAAGATTTAGTTGTTGGCCATCAAGATTTGGCTTGTTGGCCACTTCTGCCATTGCGCAATTTTATCTTTAGGCGCAATTTTTAACTTCTAAGTCTGTTACTGGACCGATAAACATACATGTCGATAAACATGTATGTTAACTTCTAAGTCAGGATCCTAATGAAAGTCGGATTCCTTCACTCAAAGTTCCTCCCTTTTCATACTCTCAATTACAGGATCAAATTTTTTTCAAATGGATACTGCTTTCGAATTTTCTGTCTTACCTTTTCCAATAAGTTCCATTTCAATGTATGCAATCTAGAAAATCGTATAGGATCATCGCATAGACGGACTATTTTTCTTGTTTTCTAACAAGTGTGTCTTAAGAAAAAGGGTTCGAATTTGCCATGAAATTGACGAAAATCGTCACTAGCATCCGTTCGTTACGTGACAAGGTGTAAAAGATCTTCATCCTAAAGAAGTTCATTCGAGATGTTCCCTCGAGATTCATGCAGATTGTTACCTCCATCGAGAAAATTAACGACCTTAAGAACATGTTGGTTGAGGAGGTCATTGGTCGTCTTAGGGTCCATGAGGAGAGACTTTGTGGCTATGAAGATAAAGATGAGGAGAAGCATGTCTTACTCACACATGAGGAGTGACTTTGCATGAACAAAAAAGAAAGATGTGGTTGATTCTTCATTTTCAGGTACGAAGGGACATGACGACCACAAAAAGGAAAGTAAAGGTTGTGGGCATGGTCGCAAACGTGGCAATAGAGGAGCCGTAAAAATACCTCACAAACCCAAGTCTCCACGACCACAACGTGGAATTCTCACCACTAAACTACAACCACTTCAATATTTAGTACCAATGTTGATCTCGTCTTAACGTCTCATGATTGAGGGATAAACAAGAAAACTTCTAATTATTTCCATAAGTTTCATATCATCTCGTAACTCATTCTGATCCAATCCAAAAAGCAAAAAATAGAAAGTTGAATTGTGAACTTTATTTGAATTTAGTGTTTCTTTTTAGTTATGTTAATATGGTTGAATAGTTTGTAGCTAAAAAATTCCCATGATACATACGTGTTATTTTTAAGAATATGATGGTTTATGGTTAAAATAAACTAACGAACTCTTTATGATTTCCTACTAACATAATCATATCATCACCTAACTCATGGGCATT
Organism: Cucurbita pepo subsp. pepo; assembly: GCF_057944985.1. Taxonomy (NCBI): domain Eukaryota; kingdom Viridiplantae; phylum Streptophyta; class Magnoliopsida; order Cucurbitales; family Cucurbitaceae; genus Cucurbita; species Cucurbita pepo. Next base: position 4,593,319 of record NC_141806.1, on the reverse strand, counting down.
TGTTATTTTTAAGAAAATAGCTTTAAAAATTTATTTCATCAAACTCAATTTCACTTTCAAATGGCAACATATTTAATTCAAAAAGAAGTAGAAGTAATGTTTTTGAGAATTAAAAACAAAAGTGGGTACTAATTGTCCACCCCAAGCTTCCATGGTCACAACTAGTTTGATATTTAGCCAATCATTCATTATAGTCTAGTTTTTTGGGCTTATTTACAATCTTGTCATTCAATTCCAATGTTGATCTCGTCTTTAACGGTTCAAAATTACGGATATGCTAGCAAGCACCTAACTGTCTCCATATTATATTGTTCATATCATATATCAATAGAGTACGATGAGAGCCCATCTTGACGGTTAAGGTTAAGATAAGCTAGTAAACCATTTACTATTTTCTGCATAGTAACATGATTGTATCATCTCATAACTTGTGGGCATAAAAAACAAATGTGGCTGTTCGGATTCAAGCTCAAGTCTTCACAGCATAGCTACAACGTGGAATTCTTACCACTAAACTACGACCACTTTGATATTTAACCAAACATTCATCATAATATAGACTCTTGGGGCTCATTTATCAACTCATTGGCATGTGTCCAATCTAATGGTTGTGAACTCTATTCGAGGTGGAACAAGGACCACATTAAATGATTACCAATGTCATACTTATGAATGTCAAATGTGGCTGCTCGGATTCGAGCCCAAGTCTCTACAGCCACGACGTCGAATTCTCACCACTAAACTATAGCCATTTCGATATGTTGCCCATCATTCTTCATAATCTACAACAGATAATCATTGAGTTGTGAACTCTATTCAAGGTGAAACAAGGACCATACCGAACCATTACGAATGTCATACCAGCAGTTGTAGCTAAAAGCATAACAATGTTTCATGTCTGATCGCTTTATTAAAATTTGTGTTTCTATGTTTCATCTTATGTTATTGAGAATTAGAAAATAAATCTCAAATGTGGGTGCATGGATTCAAGCCCCGGTCTCCACAACCACAACAATGTGGAATTCTCACCACTAAACTACAGCCATTTCGATAGGTTGCGAATCATTCTTCATAATTTACAACTCATCATTAGAAACGCATGTGTCTAATCCAATAAGAAAATAGAGGGTTGGGTTGTGAACTCTATTCGAGGTAGAACAAGAACCATACCGGACCATTACGAATGTCATACCATCGGTTGTAGCTAAAAGAAAAACAATGTTTCATGTGTGATGGCTTTGTTAAAACTTATGTGTCTATGTTTCATCCTTATGTTATTGAAAATTAGAAAACAAACCTCAAATATGGGTGCATGGATTCAAGCCCAGGTCTCCACGGGCGCAACAACGTGGTATTCTCACCACTAAACTACAGCCGCGATATTTAGCCCACTAGGATTGAAGTAGTCCATACCACCAGACCATTATGAATGTCATACTTGTGTTGTAGCTAAAAAGCAAAACAATGTTATGTGTGTGGCGGTTGGGATTTAGGCCCAGGTCTCACAACCACAACGTGGAATTCTCATCACTAAACTACAAGCACTTCGGTATTTAACCCATCATTCTTCATAATCTACAACTAATCATTAAAAAGGCATGTGTCTAATACAAACATGAAAATAGAAGGTTGGGGTATGAACTCTATTCGAGATGGAACACGAACCATATTGGACCATTAAAAATGTACTACTTGCGGTTGTAGCGAAAAAAAAGGCATGTGTCTAATCCAAGCAAAAAAATTGGGTTGTGAACTCTATTCGAAGTGGAACATGGATGTCTATGTTTCATCCTTGTACTATTGAGAATTAGAAAACAAATGTCAAATGTCTCTCGAACTCATCGTTAAACTAGGATTCAAGCCCAAGTCTCCATGGCAACAATGTGGAATTCTCACCACTAAACTACTACAGCCACTTGGATATTTAACCGTCACATCATTTTCATGATTAAAGATAAACAAGAAAACATCTAATTTGCTTCACCAGTTTGTTCATAAAAGCTCGTAGTGGTTTTGAGTTATGCTAAAAAAAACAAATGGGGTTGGGATTCGAGCCTAGGTCTCCACGACCACAACGTAAAATTCTCACCACTGAACTACAACCACTTGGATATTTAGTCACCATTCATCATTTTCGTGATTAAGGATAAACCAACAAACTTCTAATTTTCTTGACGGGTTTGCTCATGAGAGCCGAGTTATGTTAATATGGTTGAATGGTTTGTAGCCAAAAGGCAAATGGGTTGATAAACGGTTAAGCATAAACTAGCAAACCCTTTATTGTTTCCTTCTAAAGTAACATGATCATAACATAAATAAAAAATAAAAAATAAAAAAACTCATTGAGACCACAACTTGTAATCTTCACCACTAAACTACTTGCATCTACTTTGATATTTAGCATATTAAAGATAAGCTACCAAACCTCTAATTATCTCCACATTATATTGTTCGTTAAAATAATGAAAAACAAATGTGGTTGTTGGGATTCGAGCTCAAGTTTTAGACAACAAGCTTCCATGCCCACAACATGAAATTCTCACCATTAAACTACAACTAAATTGATATTTAGTTCATCATTCATCATAATCTAGTCTCTTGGGGCTCATCTATCAACTCATCATTCAATACCGATGTTGATCTCGTATTGATGGTTCGTGATTAAGGATATGCTAGCAAGCCTCTAACCGTCACCATGTTATATCGTCCATATCATATATTAATAAAGTACTATGAGAGTCTATCTTAACGGTTTAAGGTTAAGATAAGCTAGTAAACCATTTACCATTTTCTACATAGTAACATGATTGTATCATCTCGAGAAATTTAGAGAAATTTGTGGTGGAAACCGAGCAAACTTTGGTGGAAAGTTGAGCATTTCCCAACACGAAATGTAATAGAATGAGTATTTAAACTATTAAAAGGTCGATGAATTTTTTACGGACAATCTTATTATATATAAAAGTTCAATGGCGCCTGATTGTTTGCCTGATCGTAGATTGTTTTCTTGCATTCATGATCTACGGTAAATCTTTTAGAAGAAAAAGTTGGAGTCACTCGATACTCATAGATGGTGATCAAATAACACCTCCATACTCATCAGTTTCTTTCAATAAAATTCTTAAAACCCTCCCAATCCCTCGAGATTTTCATTTATTCCTTCAATTAGTAGATTTTCTTTCCTTCCTTTCAATGGGTGGTATTAGAATGAAGTTTTGATCTTTGGGACCTATGGGTTATGGGCCTGTTAGGATTGTACAATAACACACACTCTATCAAGATGAACACAAAGAACAAGAGAGACAAAATGATCTTGATCACAACGAACAAGAGAGACATAATACGAGGAATATTGGCTAAATGTTTATATTGATAACTTTAGGTATGTACACCAATAGAGAATACAAGTTAAGCACTGTCTCATGGGTATATATATGGTTGTCGTTTACTATATATATATATAGTTTAACGGATATAACCACCTACTGTATATAAATATCTACTCTATATTTCTTTACCAGCTTTTTAGTAGAAATAGTCGTTTACTCTGTATTTTCCACGTATAGTTTTACTAACTATGACAATTGAATAATTTATAAATGGCAGCAGGCTCTACATCCAAAAATTCTCCGGAGACTGATCCAGTCAACCAAGAATTTCATTCTCAAACGACGTTTTCACTGCACCATACCAATTGAGGCTTTGCACAACCTCCATGTTCCAACGTCAACACATTTTGCCAACATGTTTGTTAGATTCTTTTCACTCCTTATCTTCTCCAAACACATATCATCTTCCACTAACCTGCGAGTGAAATGATATTGCGTTCTGTATTTTGTCTTTGAATGATAGACCGGGTTCCTCACCAACTGTATGACACTTTAACTATCTATATAAATAATTTTCTCGTGCTGCTTCTTGTCCAATTCTTCTAAATACTCTGTTATCCATATCATCTCCTTTACAGCTTCAGCTATTGCCACCTTCTCAGCCTCATTAGATGTAAGAGCAACACATTTCTGAAGCTTAGACATCTCATCATCCATGACTTGCTCTCACTTTGTTGTATCCTCCAACTGTAGGGCATCACCAAGGGACTCTGATTCCTCTTCATCAGCCAGCAACAGATAATGTAATGAAGGTGAATACATGTAACGCCCCTAATTCTCTATAACCTAATTAGTGACGTCACCCATGCATACATATCTCATTAAGCGGAAGCTCATCATAAATAACCTTGAAAGAGTCTTTCATAAATATTCATGAATCCAAAACAAAACCTAAACTCCGAAAATAAACCTTCAATACTGAATTCAAAATAAATCCAACTAAAACAATACTCAATGCTATAACTTAAAACAGTCTAATAAAAGTAAACTCCTAAAAATATCATGTCTCCAACTTCCATGGTGGCCTCAGCTCCGCTGTCAACCGTACATTGACGCCTTTCCTTTACCTGAAAAATATTGGTAGCACATGGCTTGAGTATTTTATGAAATACTCAGTAAGTCACCCCACTGTTGGGGTTAGGAATGCAAACACATGCAACATATGAGCGGGACCTAACTTTTCATAGCCTTGGGCGCTTTCCTATTCTAGGCAGGGTTGGGTGTGTGGTACTCCTTCACACACGGCCCATGTACGTGTACATGGACCCACCAGGCGGGCTCGTAAACATACCCCCTGGGCCTGACTTGGTCGGACACAACGTGTTACACGTAGCCGGACACCACAGAACAAAAAAGGGCCCGCATGATATCATGGCGAACCTAAATATCGTATTTCATTCTTCCGTAACATAAAGGGGAAGAATCCTGATGCACGTGACATACATATATGCATGAGGTCCCTTAACGTATCTAACATGGCATTACATAAGCAGTGCTAACATCGCATTTACGTTTCTTACATCACATGGCATCTCACATGACTTACATTACATGACATATTACATAAACATTCCAGTTGCATAAACATCTCATGATATGACTCGATAATTCTACGTTTATCTATGGCATCGATCAACATATTCATGGCATATAATACTAACATCTCATTCATGACTTCACATAACATAAACAGTCAACCGTCAACATAATTCATACATCACATAACATACACAATCTATACATCACATAATCATATGACATAAATATGGTGCATGCAGGGGCCACAGGGCACGCACCATCATACAACACGTAGTAAGCTAACTCCAACAGTAAGGTCACTTACCTCGATGGTCTTGGTTGAAGTCACTCACAACGAGCTAATCCCGGCGGTTAAATACGTCCTATGAAAACCACATAAAAACTTAGAAACCTTTCATAACATACCCTAGCTAAACCTCATGCTATTTATAAAAAATAAACCCCCCGACCTAATCTGTCTTTAACGTATAGGAACCATACTGACCTCGGATGGTAAAACTAAGGGCAGAAACAGCTTCGAAAGGGCCAAAAACCTTGGAATCGATATATTATAGTGATACCTTGCCGCTAAGCCTAGCTACCGAACTGGCCAACTAAACCGCCAAGTCGAGCTGCGGGAATTGATGGAACCGAGCCGATTTCGTACACGTGCGAGCCGACCCGCACTGTGTACGCGTGCGAAGCTGCCGAAGTTGCTAGGTGCGCGTCTGCAGCTCGACCCTATTCCAAAAACCTTGCCTTCCTTACCCGACAAGCGACGAAACTCTAGTTTCCGCCTTCCCGATTCCAGCGACGCGCCGACAATCCCACAACGTCCTCAACACCGAGACGGCCAACCTTCTTTGACACAATGATCCCAACATCAATGCCTTACTACTACTCGATTCTTCCTCCGAAGAGCAACCCCAACGTTTCCGGAGGAAAGTTTGGAGAGGATCCTTTTCAAGGGATGTAAAAGGTTGGACATAGGAATATAAAACTAATCTCAAGACATTACCAATAAGGCATACTAGGTTTCTTGGATAAGGAAATTTAGAGAAATATGAATGTTTCTCTTACGTAATAAAAGTCTCGCAGTAAATCTCTCGATTTACGGGAAGATTACATTTAATTATTTATTCTTTCCTTATTTGATTTTATTTTATTCCATAAACCCAAACCGTTACAATTTCTAATAACTTCTTCGTTTAAAATTACACCTTTTCGATGGGAATAAATGCATAACATAATATCTTGTCCTTTACAGAAATAAAAATAAAATCTTAACCAGATAAGGCAAAAATGGAAAATCTGAATCGTTACAATACATATCTTCGTAAATGATAGTTCTAGATGATCTTTTCAACACCTGCTGTCACTTGCTCCACCTCTGGTTCCTCAGCAACCGTCTAAGGAGTTTCTTGAGTATCTGCTCATCACTAGGTGAATCTTTCAACAACTCAACCTCAACTCTCACTTGCTTCGTTGTCTTAGAACCTTTCTTCTTTTTGTTCTTATACATGACATTTCATGAAGGGTCACGTCACAATGTCTCAGAACATTTCTATTCTTGGCATCCCAAAACCTGTACTCAAACATGTAAGGCCCATAGCCTATGAAGTAGCACTTCACAGCCTCAGCGTCAAGTTTGTCATTGTTCTAGCCTATGAAGTAGCACTTCACAGCCTCAGCGTCAAGTTTGTCATTCTTCTCTGGATCAATACGAACATACGCAATACAACTAAAAGTTCTCAAGTGATAGTACTTGAGTTCTTTTCCTATCCATACTTCTTCTGGCAACTTGAACTCCAAGGTTACTGACGACCCTCTATTATTCAAGTAGACTGCTATATTTACGACATTAACCCAAAATGTCTTTGGCAATCAAGAATGAATTCTCTTACTCCTTGTTCGCTCATTCAATGTTCAATTTAATTCTTTCAACAACATCAATTTGTCTTGCTTTACTGGGAATTGCCTTCGTTAATCTAATTCTTTGAGCTGCACAAAATGCTTTGAATTATGACTTGTTGTACTCTCCTCTATTGTTAGACTTCAGACATTTACTCTTCAAGCCGATTTTATTTTCAACTTCAACTTTTCACTTCCAGAATGTAGCAAACACATCTGACTTGTGTTTCAGGAAATAAATGCACACCTTACTGCTGAAATTATTGATCAAGGTGACGTAGAACTTTGATCCGCCAAGGGATGAAACTAGAGATGGTTCCCAAACGTCTATATTGACTATTTCTAACCATACTATCTTCAATTCTCTAGTAATCTTTGTGAAACTAGCTCGTTTTTGTTTGCTCATAATGTAGTTCTCATAAGAACCCATATCAACAAATTTCAGACCTTCTAAAACTCATTTCGCACAAGCATCTTCATTTTTTTGGCGCTCACATGTCCAAGTCTATTATTCCATATACTTGAATTTGAAGCACTCTTAGCAACAACAACCATGTTCATATACCCTGCAGTGGTGTATAAGTTTCCAGATTTTATGCCACGTGCTACCACCATAGCACCCTTCAAAATCTTCCATGAACTCTTCCCAAACTTTGTTGCATAATCTCTACTATCCAATTGACCAATAGAGATCAGGTGCTTCGTGAGACACGAATTATATCTGACATTCTTTAATGTCCCACTGATTTTCTGTCGAAGTTATGCGGACATCCCCTTTTTCTTCAATCTCAAAATCTTTGTTGTCGCAAGATACACCTTCTCAAAATTTCCAGACTTGAAATTTCAAAAGAGCTCTTTATTTGGAGATGAATAAAAAGATGCACCTAAATCCAAAATCCAGGATTCAATCAGACTGTACGCGCTGAGGATTAGAGCATCCCTAATGTCTTCAGCTGAATTTATAGAATCATCATCATGTTCTGGTTTGTGATCATGCTTCCTCTTTGGTCTTATACAATTGTCTGAAAGTGATATTTTTCTCCACAACTCCAACACATTACATTTGGTCTGTTTTAAAATTTTTCCCAGTTCTTCGATTTTGATCGATTTTTTTGACACTTCATTTACTTCTTTCCGTTTGGTCAACACTGAGAGCACCACCAGATGAATTCTCAATTTCTCGTTTTCGAATACTTTCGCTGAGAAATATATCTCAAATTTCATCGAACATCATTTTCTCATATCCTCGAGAACTACTAATTGCGGCAACTACTGTATCCCACGACTCGTGTAAAGATGGCATAAAAATCAATGCTTTAATTTCACTTTCGAAATTAATTTCCACAAAACTCAATTGGCTTACAATCATATTGAATTCATTTATATGATCCGCAAGAGATCCACCTTTCATACATTTGAAGATTGAACAATTTTCGCATCAAATACACCTTGTTAATAGTCGACAATTTTTCGTACATATTTGATAGTGCCTTCAATAGATTTGACGTTTTCTTTTCCTTGATTATGTTGAATGCTACGTGAATGGCCAATGTCAACCAAATCAATTTGGGAGCCTCACGATTCTTGAGCTTCAACTGTTCCGTGGTCAGGTATCCGACTTCACCCCCAATAGGGGTTCGTGAAGATATTTATGGTACAAATTATCTTCAATTTGCATCTTCCAAATACCGAAATCGAATCCAGCAAACTTTTCAATTCCAATCTTTGAACTATGGGCATGATATAGAGTATATAAATATATCTAGTAGGCACAACTCATTTGTAGGCTTTCATCACATCCTTGACCTAGCAAGACACCAGGGTTTACTCATCATCACTTTTTTGTGCGTAAAAAAACTCTCTCTAACAAGTGGGGACAACATGTGCTACAATTGTTTTGATAAGCAGTCTTAGCTCTGTGATAGAGCGCGTGGCTTTTAACCACGTGGTCGTGGATTCGATCCCCACGGATTGTGCTATATAAATTAAAAATATCTGCAAAGAACCCAACGACTCTTTGTCTCGAGAATAGTCTTTAGGACTATCAATATATACCACCAACCTAATACAAAATATGGGTATAAAAATATACCCAATAAGCAACACTCATTTAAATAACTCTATCTAACAACAAGTGGGGACTGATGGTGTTAATATAACACATGCGGAAGCAATTTGGATCTTAGGCACTTCTAGAACATCAATTATAGTAAATAACTAGCATGTTCATAAGTATTAAAACTTAATGAGTTTGAATACTAACCTTTTGTAGTTCAAACTTCCTTTTTCTCACGAACCGGTTTCGAACCACCACTAGTGTCTTCTCCATTATCCTCCGACCTTAGAACGGGATTGTGGAATCCGGTGAGTGACTAAACTTGGGAGGAATTTTGTATATATGAAGAGAGTGTTTGTGAGAGGTTTTTCTCAAGGTTTTTCACCAAGAAGAAGAAGACCTTCCATGCACCATGATCACTCTATTTAAAGAGTCATGTTTGCATGTTCATGCAAATTTGAGATCACCAAATTTTGACACTTAAAATTCCACTCAAATGTTTGGGATTATGTGGCAAGCATGCATGTTTGAGTTAACCAAATTTTGACACTCAAAATACCACTCAAACTTGTGGGGTTTATTTGGCAAGCATGCAAGTTTGGTTAAACCAAATTTTGACACCTCAAAATTCCACTAACATGGATTTTTCCATTAAATGAAGTCAACATTTTGACTTTCTTCATTTTAATTCAACAATTAATTTGAATAATGAATTTCAAATTAAAGTAACATTAAATGATTAATTAAACTATTTAATTAATATTTAATATTAATTCAAATGTCAATCCCAATCAATTCCGACACATAATTGATTAAGATATTTAAATCTTATTTAAATATCTCAGATTCTCTCCTTTTGTTTAATTCGTAAATAAAACAAAAATGCGGTTAAATATATCGTATATATGTAGCGCATATTCCCTAATTTGAATTCGAACACTTCGAACTCACTCGTCACACTGTTTTATGGTTTAGTCCTATATGAGCTAGCAGAGGGACCTAATGGACCTATAGATCATGGGCTCCAACGATCCAAGATTAACCGGCTAAACTCATTAACCTTGTTAACCAACATTCGTTAACTACTAGGACACTCCACTATAGCCTCGTAGTTGCACTCCCCTCACTATAGATATATTTCTGTCCATTTGATATAACCATGATTAGTAAGTCGATCCTTCATAGGTTGTTCGTAACTAGAGCTGGGTCAATTTACCGTTTTACCCCTAAAGTTACTTCTTGTTCCTTATGTCTCACTGATCCTCTAATGAACAATTGGTTTGTGGTCCAACCAGTAAACCGAATCCATCTCAGGCCAATGAGAGGGTGGGGCCCCTTGTTCAAGACCTGGAGTCAGTGCTTAAGGGAATTACCTTTCTTCTACCCCTAAAAGTGGGTAGGAGTGAATTCCATCTTGCACCCCACGTCCCCAGCCATTCACCCGGTCTTACCCCTGAAATGGGAGGCCTATTGAGTCGGCGAACTAGAGCCACTCTCACCCATGCAAATCTAAGGATAATTCCGAATAAACAGGAGTTCATGGTTAGCTTAGGATTAAAACCGAGTTACCTAGGTTATCGAATGAAAAGAAAATCAGTCTCAACAGTAAACGACATTATAAAGTGAGAGTGGTTTTCTTCATGGTCCGATCTTATGCAATACTCATTGCATAGGATGCCCCCACTCACATGCCTCCACATGTACAATTTAGTGATCACATTGTTTATATCATATACAAAAGTGGGTCGCATCCATAGTGTCCCCAGAATAAGGTACTCAGCCTTGTCCTTATACTATAGATCATTTTGACTATATACTTGAACTTGATCCACTCTTATGTCTCTACATATAGTTCAAGTAATCATACTATAGCTAGAGTGTTCTTAGTTTATTGGATTTAGATTAATGATCGTAAAGTTCACTTTATTCAATAACAATCTTTACTGAATAAACAACAATAATAACTTTATTGAAAATAGAATATGTTTTTGTTTACAAACTATGAGTTTTAGGACATAAAACCCAACAAACTCCCACTTGGACTAAAACTCTAGTGAAGTTTTATAACGTTGAGTAGAGAGAAATACAATAAACTAGGGCATCACATACTCATGCCATTTCTCCCACTTGCCCTAGATTACATAACTCGTAGTCCTAGACTCACTAGGTGCCCTTCAAACACTTTAGCCGTGAGGGGCTTTGTAAATGGATCAGCAATGTTGTGCTCTGAAGCTATCTGTGTGACGATCACATCTCATCGTTGCACAATCTCCTTTATGAGATGATATTTGCGCTCAATATGTTTTCCTCGCTTATGGCTTCTTTGTTCTTTTGAATTTGCAACTGCTCCACTGTTATCACAATAAAGAGTGATGGGAAGATGCATATTTGGAACGACTTCCAAATCAGTTAAGAACTTCCGAAGCCATACAGATTCTTTCGCTGCTTCACAAGCAGCAACATACTCAGCCTCCATGGTGGAATCAGCAATGCAACCTTTCTTTATGCTTCTCCATATTATTGCTCCTCCATTCAGAGTGAAGATAGATCCTGATGTCGATTTCCTCGAATCTACATCGGTCTGAAAATCTGAGTCAGTGTACCCTGTAAGGATCAGATCCTTAGCACCGTACATTAGCATATAGTCCCTCGTTCTCATAAGATTTGAGGATATTCTTAATGGCAGTTCAATGAGCACGTCCCAGATTGGACTGATATCTGTTGACAATTCCCACAGCATAGCATATGTCGGGTCGGGTACATAGCATGACATACATCAGACTACCGACCGCTGATGCATAGGGAATGTGTCTCATATCCTCAACTTCTTGAGGTGTCTTAGGACTTTGTTCCTTCGACAAATGAACTCCATGCCTGAAAGGTAATAATCCTTTCTTGGAGTCCTGCATCTTATATCGAATCATTTTGTCGATGTACGATGCCTGAGACAATGCTAGTATTTTGTTCTTGCGATTCCGAACAATTTGAATTCCAAGAACAAACTGAGCCTCTCCCAAATCTTTCATTTGGAATTGTGTCGCTAGCCAATGCTTAATGTCAGTCAGAAATCCCACATCATTTCCAATGAGTAGGATATCGTCAACGTACAACACCAGGAAAGCTACTGTAGAGTTGACTATTCTTTTATAAACACAAGGTTCGTCAACGTTCTGTTTAAAGCCATAAGATTTGATCGCGGTATCAAACTTTATATTCCAGGATCGAGATGCTTGCTTCAACCCATAAATGGATCTTTTAAGCTTGCAAACCCTTTGCTCGTGATCCTGTTCAATGAACCCCTCTGGTTGAGCCATATAGATACTCTCTTCAAGATTGCCGTTTAGAAAGGCTGTCTTAACATCCATTTGTCAAATTTCATAATCATAAAATGTGGCAATAGACAAGAGTATTCTAATCGATTTAAGCATAGCAACAGAAGAGAAGGTTTCTTCATAGTCCACCCCCTCTCTTTGGGTATAACCCTTTGCTACTAGTCGAGCTTTAAAGGTCTGTACCTTACCGGTTTGGTCTCGTTTCTTCTTATAGATCCATTTGCAACCAATAGGTTTTATCCTATCTGGTTGATCTACAAGTTCCCAGACTGAATTGAAGTACATTGACTCCATTTCAAGATTCATGGCTTTAATCCACTGATCTCTATCTTCATCATTCATTGCCTGTTTATAGGTCAATGGATCCTCAACGCCATCATCAGGTATGATGACTTGAGTTTCTGCCAAACCCAAGTAATGATCGGGTTGAGTTATAACCCTCCCACTACGTCGAGGCATTCTCAAATCTTGAGAAGGATGTGATTGACCAGAAGTGTCAGCTCCATCAACAACTCTTGTTGAAGGACCAGCTTGATCAACAACTCTTGTTGTTTTATCAGTAGCTTCTTTAGAAATCTCACTTAATACTAGTTTTCTACGAGATTGATGATTTCTTACGTGGTCTTCCTCTAAGAATGTAGCGTTTTTTGATACAAACACTCTATTTTCTTGAGGGTCATAAAACAAACCACCTTTCGTCTCTTTGGGGTATCCTACGAATAGACATAATTTTGAACGACGTTCTAATTTCTTGGGGTTTTGCAACAACACATGTGCTGGACATCCTCAAATTCTGAAGTGACGTAAACTACCTTTATGCCCTTTCCATAACTCATAAGGTGTTTCTGAAACACTCTTAGTAGGAACCATGTTCAAAATGTATGTAGCAGTCTCCACTGCATATCCCCAAAACGGATCGAGTAATTGAGCGAAACTCATCATAGACCGAACTATGTCTAATAGAGTTCTATTTCTCCTTTCTGATAAACCATTTTGTTGAGGCGTACTAGGGGCTGAGAGTTGAGACCTTATTCCATGTTCTATCATATAGTTCTGAAATCTTAAGTCCATGTACTCTCCTCCTCGATCTGATCGAAGTGTTTTAATAGTTTTACCTAATAGATTCTCAACCTCAGTCTTATACTCTCTGAATTTTTCAAGAGCTTTGAACTTGTGATGCGTTAGGTAAAGATAGCCATACCTTGAATAATCATCAATAAAACTGATGAAATATTCATACCCTCCTCGTGCTTTGACATTCATTGGACCATAGAGATCTGTATGTACGAGTTCTAAGGTTTCTTTGGCTCTATAACCTTTTTCGGAAAATGATCATTTAGTAATTTTACCCTCAAGACAAGACTCACATGGAGGTAAAGAGTTGTCTTCTAACTCATTTAGAAGTTCTCTTTTAACCAATCTCTCAATCCTATTGAGATTAATGTGCCATAGTCTTAAGTGCCAAAGATAGGTATTAGGAGAAATCTTTTGTCGTTTATTTTGAGTTTCAGCTGTTTTAAACATCTTGGTGTTTAAAATAGCTTTTGTTTCGCTCGGTTTTACCATATATAAGTTGTTTTCTAGTTTTTGCAGAACAAATATGAATAACTTTTTTGCAAATGAACACTTCATTGATTTCAAAAGATACTTTATACAATTGTTCTAACAAACAAGAGATAGATATTAGATTTCTTTTTATTTCAGGAACAAAAAGTACATTATCTAATATAATGAATCTATCTCCAAAAAACAACTTTAAATTTCCTACTAATCTTGCTGAGACAACCTCTCCTGTTCCAACCTTGAGTGTTATCTCGCCGTCCGCAAGCATTCAAAAGGGGTTAGTTTCCTGGTAAAAAGAACAAATATGATTAGTCGCCCCTGAATCTAGTATCCAAGTTGAGTTGTCATACTCTACTAAACATATTTCTACAACGAGTAAATCATATTTACCTTGTTGTGTCTTTTCGGCTTTCTTCTCTGCAAGGTATTTTGGGCAGTTTCTCTTCCAGTGCCCGTTTTCGTTGCAATGGAAACATTTTCCTTTATCTGCTTTTTGAACCTTGTGTTTGCGGTTATTTTCCTTTATCTGCTTTTTGAACCTTGTGTTTGCGGTTAGTAGGAATCTTATTTTTCCCTTTACCCTTCTTCTTCATCAAAACACTTTTAGAAGTTGAAGGTCCAGACTTATTTTTGGAGGACGATCCTCGTAGTAATTTCTTGGAGATAGCAATTAAACAACTACATATAGCGCTAGAAATTAAACAACTACAAATACTCATTGTGTAGGCTCTTGCATCATTTTTCTAGCAAATACACCCCAATTTACTCTCATGTGTCACTTTTTTTCTGCCTCAAATAACTCTTTCTAACAAGTGGGACAACATAACTCTTTCTAACAAGTGGGACAACATGTGCTATTAAGGTTGTTACAAGCCATCTTAGCTTAGTGGTAGAGTGAGTAACTTTTAACCATGTGGCCGTGTGTTCAATCCCTTTAGTTGGCGCTATAAATTAAACTCCAATGACTAGTCTTTAGAACAATATACCCACAGCAAGCAATTATGACTAGTCTTTAGAACAATATACCCACAGCAAGCAATTATGACTAGTCTTTAGAACAATATACCCACAGCAAGCAATTATCATTTGAAGGCCTACAAGATTTACTCTCATTGTTATGTTTTTTTTTTTTTTTTGTTTTTTGCCTCAAATAAGTCTTCTCTAACAAGTGGGGACAACATTGTCTCGAGGGCACCCACACGGAATTCTCACTACTAAACCTAAAACGACTTCAATGTTTAGTACCAACGTTGATCTGTTCTTGACGTCTCATGATTGAGGGATAAACAAGCAAACTTCTCATGATTGAGGGATAAACAAGCAAACTTCTCATGATTGAGGGATAAACAAGCAAACTTCTCATGATTGAGGGATAAACAAGCAAACTTCTAATTCTTTCCTTCAGTAGCATCTCCTTCCACTTGGATATTTAGCCGACATTCATCACTTTCTTGATTAAGGATAAACCAACAAACTCGTTGGTAGCTATAAAAAGTAGATGTGGCTGCTGGGATTCGAGCCCAGGTCTCCACGGCCACAACGTGGAATTCTCACCACTAAACTACAGCCACTTAGATATTTAGCCAACATTCATCACTTTCATGATTAAGGATAAACCAATAAACTTCAAATTTGCTCGTTGGTAGCTATAAAAAAAGTAGATGTGGCTGCTGGGATTCGAGCCCAGGTCTCCACGGCCACAACGTGGAATTCTAACCACTAAACTACAGCCACTTGGATATTTAGCCATCATTCATGGCTTTCATGATTAAGGATAAAATAAACAAACTTCTAATTTGCTTCACAAATTTGTTCATAAAAGTCAATCGGGTGGTTTGAATTAGGTTAATATGCTTCAATGGTTTATAGAAATAAAAAAAATCAAATGTGGCGGTTGGGATTTAAGCTCAGGTAGGTATCCACAATCACAACATGAAATTCTCACCCTTAAACTACAACCTCTTGGATTTTTAACCCATCTTGACATGATCCCATCATATATAGCTTTTATACATGGTATAACCTATCATAACATAACATAGCATAGTATCAAATAACATAGTATAGTATAGCATAGCATATCATATCATTCATACATATGACATATGCTGGAGCCATAGGACGAGCCATCATATATAATACAATTTATCCAACCAAGCTAATAGTGGAGTCACTTACTTGGTTTGTCCAAGATGATGTTACTCAACCATCCATTTTGAGTAATTGCCATCTTTTTTTATTCCAACAAAACCTTGGCCACGAATATTACTTAGAGCCTTGTGGAGATTAAGTCTGAGCCTTGTGGAGATTAAGTCTAGACACTTGAATCGTCAAAAAGCATCGAGAAATAAGGAAGAACTCAAGGTAAGTTTTTGAGTTTTTCATTCTTAGTTTTTCTTGAGAGATGGGAGATTCAAGGAGATTCATATTACAAAATTTAGTAGGTTGATCTAGAAAGTATTTTGCATATTTTTCGTGATGAAAATTAGAATCGAATCGAATTAGAAGGAGTTCTGGTGTTTGTTGAGAAACAATAATTTTGAATGAGAATGTAGGTCAATTTTGAATGAGAATATCTCTTCTATGGTTGAAAATAAACTACAAGAAAAACATCTTTGTAATAATGGATTATTTACTCTAATACTTTGGTGGAGGAACCAAGTTGATTCAAGTTTGCTATGAAAAGTAATGAAAATATAAAGAAAATTGGAAAAAACCATAAAATTCTTCGAATTCTAAAAATTAATTGTGCAGATGGAACATTCGATTGACGCGTCAGACATCGAGCAGTGAAACGCAGCGAAGCTAGCGGTGGAAAGATGTCGAACTATAGGAGTAATGCGTCTGCCAAGCGTGTGGAAATGTGTCATGGTTTGACTGGAACAATGCATTAAACTTCCACGGGAGACGCATCGCTTAGACCTAACCTAATTTGACCCTAAATTGTGACCCTTCAACCCGCGTGCGACTCAGTTCAGTACCCACCACCAGATCCATGATTCGACCTGATCAGAGCGCCTAGTAGTGAGCAGTACATGCTGCCACTAGAAAATTCATGGGTAATTGTCGCGCTCGTTGGGGTTCAAAGTCGAGTGTTGACTGCGTGCTGCCCATATGCCCGCACATGAGTCTCCATGCATTGTTGCGCGCGTAAACTTCGAATGTACATTGAGAATTGTTTTACAATCGTTTTGTCTCCCGATCCACTATTTTTTCGTCCCAGTTGCAATTTGAACTTAATGTCACTTGAATCAGAATCAATGAGTGAATTTTCAAGAAATTTGGAGCCTCCAATAAGTGAAGGCATGTATGATCTTGGTAAGTAGCCACAGATTCTTTAGGCAAGTAATATTTTAGGGAACACTAGAACGTGTTATCGTACAAACATATCTTGCCTTAGGTGTTTAAAATATGCATGTTTAAGACTCTAGAAGGGCTATTTGGATGAGAACACTATATATGTTATGAAAAATGACTGAAATGCCCCTGGGATGAGAATTTAGGTACATGCCTACTTTAATGATTTTTGTTGTGATTGAAATGAGGATATGATATTGTGATATGTACCTTGGGCAATTGATAGATGTTATTTTCCGGTTGAGTTTGCATGAATATTTCGTCCTTACGTGATTGATATTAATATCTCTATAAAAAGTTGAACGAATGTTTTGAAAATATTCTCCGTTCTTTATGTGATTGATAAGAGTATCTTCCTAGTTAAGTTGAGGGCGCTAGAATTAGAGCGATTTTCTAGTTGACCTAGAACAATATACTTCTAGAGTACCAAGCCCCAAAGGATTGTGAGCATCAATCACAAGTATAGATATAAGAGCACCAAGAGGTTGGGATAGCCCTATGATGTTAGTCCTGAACGTCCTAAAAACGATAGACAATATTTAAAGCGTCTAGACGCCCTAAAAACCTAGTAAGCCTCCTTAGCAAGATTGATTTGGAAAGCCTTATAGGGTTATTGGTATTATGAACGATGTAACCAAAACCTCCAAAGAAATTTGAGTTACTAATGTGTGAGGGATGGATCAAGGTTGATGTCTCAATTTCGTAAACTAGTCCTAAAGAGAGACTTGGGATTACACAGGTAGTTATCTTAAAGCAAAGTATTTCTATTGCATGTAGAAACAAGTCAAGGCTAAAGTTGCGATTCTGTAAATCGGTCTCGAAAATGACTTGAGAATACATAGGTAGATATCTAAATGTGAGTATTTCTATTACGTGTAGAAACGAAACATGATTAACACCGTGATATTGTTGCTTACTGGGTATTTTTATACTCACCCATATTTTTTTTCAAGTGGTCACAGGTTACCGGTCGAGGTGGGAGAGTGTTGAGGAGCCGTGTTTTTACATAGGGATGTCAACCGAGGGCATCAGTTTAGCCAATATTTTCATGGGTTGTTGTACTATTGTGTATGCCATTCCCATTTTTGGTTTGTAAACTAACGTGAACAAAGTTTGTTTTGTATTTTTTATTTTGGATTTTTATTTCAAGAATGATGTTGTATGATTTTAACTCGTGAAATTTTTACTCTTTTTTTTTTTGTTTTTTTGTTTTTTTTGTTTTTTTTTTGTTTTTTTTTTGTTTTTTGTTTTTTTGTTTGTCTTGTCTATTATTGCCTTGTTCTTTTAGTCATGGTTTGAGATTTAAAACCTTAAAAATGGAGTTGTAATAGGTTCTCATATTAGCTGACAATTGGTTGTATTTGTAGATGAAAGCTTCCTTCAGATACAACTGAGTGATTGACTCATCACCTATCGTTAAGATATTGTGGGTAGTCTTTCTCTTCATAAAATTGTATCCTTCGACTCAATCGATGCCTCCAGAACATTGGGGTTAGTCGTCTTTCAATCAATCCAAGCGGGTGATACTTACAGAAGTCCCTGAGGTACCTAGGCTCTCTTGACTTGCTAACATTGTTTTTGTCGTATCAGTTCTCCACATTTGTTGTAGCAACATGAATCAGAGACCGTAGGGTCTCCATGGACATCATCACCATATGGGAGGACAAAATATAAGAAGATATTAAAGCACAATCAAGCTATCTTAGCGTCACAAAAAACATGCATCAATTTCAGGGGTACTAAGTGATGCTACTAGTTATTCAAGCTATGACTTACATACATAGTTGTAAAAAGCCATCTTAGCTCAGTGATAGAGCGTGTGACTTTTAACGACATGGTCACAGGTTTGATCCCCACAAATGGTGCTATAAATTAAATAGTCTGGAAGACACATCAACATATACCAATCTAATAAAAAATATGGGTATGATATAGAGTATATAAATATACTTAGTAACCTCAAACTCATTTGTAGGCTTTCATCACATCCTTAACCTAGCAAGACAAACAATTTACTCATCATTATTTTTTTCTGCCTCACGAACTCTCTCTAACAAGTGGGCACAACATGTGCTACCATAGTTGAAAAGAACTTAATGACTCCTTATCTTGAGACACCACGATTTACTCTCATCGTCACTTGTTTTCAACCTCAAATAACTCTCTCTAACAAGTGGGGACAACATGTGCTACCATTGTTGCGACAAGCCATCTTAGCTCAATGGTAGAGAGCGTGGCTTTTAACCGTGTGGTTGTGCGTTTAATCCCCATAGATTGCACTATAAATTGACTAGTCTTTTAGAACATTGAGATCTACTTGTCGTTTGGCACTTTTTTTTTTTTTTTTTTTTTTTTTGCCTCAAATAACTCTCTCTAACAAGTGGAGAAAACATGTGCTACTAGGGTTGTGACAAGCCATCCCAACTCAGTGGTAGAGCACGTGGCATTTAACCACGTGGTTGTGGGTTCGATCCCCACAAATGGCGCACATATCCAGTAAGAAAATACCTCATTTGACACTCTCTTACAAACATGTACAACCATGTACATGACTAGTCTTTAGAACGTACCTAACATACCCAATATATACCCAACCTAATACAACATATATGGGTATGGCTTACTCATCATCACTTTTTTCTGCCTCAATCCCGTTGGCCGCAATATATACCCAACCTAATACAACATATATGGGTATGGCTTACTCATCATCACTTTTTTCTGCCTCAATCCCGTTGGCCATGTAGTTGTCCAAGGTCGGGGCTGGGGCTACCCCTTATATGTACCAGCTCCAATGACTATCCACATGATTAACACCCATCGCCCCACCCCTTATATGTACCAGCTCCAATGACTATCCACATGATTAACACCCATCTACAGGACGGATCCACCATGCAGGGTAATCCATTTAAACTATCAAGTCACACATCATCCTTAAGAAGTCTCATGCCTAGCTTAACTGTATCGTACTAGAGCATAACGACATTGTACTAGAGCGAAAAGGTATTGTACATGTGTTAACTTGCTCGTCATCTCTATGATGGTTTGACGGTCTTAACATGGATTCACATTTTGAAGTTCCTCTGTTTTGACTCATCGAGTTTGGATCGATCAAGAGTACTATAGCCATATCCTTAGATCATCTCACAATTCTAATGCACTCTGTCTACTGGAGACATTCCATCATAAGTCATCGTCTAGCCAAATTGATGCTTTCACTCTCCTCCGAAATTTCTTCTATTACTTATTCTCTATAGAGAGGATCAGAGATTGAACCACTTGGATTTAATGTACAATCAATCATGCATACAGTCATACATGCTCAACGGGATGATGATATCCATAAAGTACCTAGAACGTAGATATATATTTTCTTATCCTCTGATTTAGCACGATTATGTACTAGTAGTAGAAATACAATCCATTACATCACTCGAAAGGGAGGGGAAGTAACGCTCATGTATCCATTACTCACAAAGAGTAACTATGCAACATGGTCGATTTAACTTATAGGCACATACAGGATGAAAAAATGTTAAATTCTAAGTATGTTATAGGATTGATAAACATGTATGTTAACTTCTAAGTCAGGATCCTAATGAAAGTTGGATCCTTCCCTCAAAGTTCCTACCTTTTCATATTGTCAATTACAGGATCATAATTTTTTTCAAACGGATACCGCTTTCGAATTTCCTATCTTACCTTTTCTAATAAGCTATATTTCAATGTTTGCAATCTAGAACATCGTATAGGATCATCGCATAAACAGACTACTTTGCTTGCTTTCTAACAAGTGTGTCTTAAGAAAAAATGTTCGATTTGCCATGAAGCTGACGAAAATCATCACTAGCATCTGTTCGTTACGTGACAAAGTGAAAAAGATCTTCATGTCAAGAAGTTCCTTAGAGATGTTCTCTCGAGATTCATGCCGATTGTTACCTCCATTGAGAAAATTAACGACCTTAAGAACATGTCGGTTAAGGTGGTCGTTAGTCGTCTTAATGTCCATGAGGAGAGACTTCATGGCTATGAAGATAAAGATGAGGAGAAGCATGTCTTACTCACACACGAGGAGTGACTCGCACGAACAAAAAAAAAATGTGGTTGCTTCTTCATTTTTAGGTACGAAGGGACATGGCAACCACAAAAAGGAAAGTAAAGGTTGTGGGCGTGGTCGCAAACGTGGCACAGAGGAGCCGTAAAAATATCTCACAAACCCATGACGATATGATTCACTAGAAGAATAAGAGCATGATTAAGTATTACTCTGGTAAAAAATATAAGTATATGAGTTAGAATACTGCAACAAGAAGTGCAGTGAGGAGGAACCTGTTCGTAGATGGAGAAGACAAAGTGAAGGCCAAGGTGGGTCTCGTCTTGACGACTCATGTTTGAGGAATAAACAAGCAAACTTCTAATTCTTTCCAAGTTTCTCATTCTAATCTAAGGAGATCAATGTTTTGTGTTTGATTCATGTTTACTTCTAATTCTTTCCAAGTTTCTCATTCTAATCTAAGGAGATCAATGTTTTGTGTTTGATTCATGTTTACTTCTAATTCTTTCCAAGTTTCTCATTCTAATCTAAGGAGATCAATGTTTTGTGTTTGATTCATGTTTACTTCTAATTCTTTCCAAGTTTCTCATTCTAATCTAAGGAGATCAATGTTTTGTGTTTGATTCATGTTTATATGTTTAATTTTGCACCCACTTGGTCACAACGTGGAATTCTCACCACTAAACTACAGCCATTGGATATTTAGCTGACATTCATCACTTTCATGATTAAGGATAAACCAACAAACTTCAAATTTGCTCGTTGGTAGCTATAAAAAAGGTAGATGTGGTTGCTGGAATTCAAGCCGAGGTCTCCACGGCCACAACGTGGAATTCTCACCACTAAACTAACAAACTTCAAATTTGCTCGTTGGTAGCTATAAAAGGTAGATGTGGCTGCTGGGATTTGAGCCCAGGTCTCCACGGCCACAATGTGGAATTCTCACCGCTAAACTACAACCACTTGGATATTTAGCTGACATTCATCACTTTCATGACTAAGGATAAACCAACAAACTTCAAATTTGCCCGTTTGTAGCTAAAAAAAGTAGATGATATTGGCTGACATTTGGTTGTATTTGTAAACGAAAGCTTCCTTCAGATACAACCGAGCGATTGACTCATCACGTATTGTTAAGATCCTATCAATAGTCTTTCTCTAGATCTTTTGATCCAGTACCCTAAAATTTTATCCTTTGACTCAATCAATGCCTCCACAACATTGGGGTTAGTCATCTTTCAATCCAACCCAAGTGGGTGATACTTACGGAAGTCCCTCAAGGATCTAGACTCTCTTGACATGCTAACATTGTCTTTGTCGTTTCAATTTCCCTTATTTGTTGTAACAACATGAATCAAAGATGGCAGGGTGTGTGGACAATAAGACCACCTACTTTCTAGGTTCCTCCCTATATGAAGAACTCGTGTGTGGGATCAGACTCTATCTAAGCCCTTCGTCCGAAACCCCAATCATGCTTTGTCTCTCTCCTAGTGCTTGAAGCCATAATCTATCATAATGGAACAAAATATAAGAAGATATTCAAGCACAATCAAGGTATCTTAGCATCACAAAAAAACATGCATCAATTTCATGGGCACTAAGTGATGCTACTTGTTACTCATGCTGTGACTTACATACATGGTTGTGACAAGTCATCTTAGCTCAGTGATAAAGCGTGTGACTTTTAACCACATGGTTGCGGGTTTGATCCCTACAAATGCGGCTATAAATTAAATAGATACAAAGGACCCAATGACTCTTTATCTCGAGAATAGTCTTGAAGACATATCAATATATACCAATCTAATAAAAATATGGGTACGACATAGAGTATATAAATATACCCAGTAACCTCAACTCATTTGTAGCCCTTCATCACATCATAAATGTACCCAGTAATCTCAACTCATTTGTAGCCCTTTATCACATCCTTAACCTAGCAAGACACACGGTTTACTCATCATCACTTTTTTCCAGCCTCCACGAACTCTCTCTAACAAGTGGGCACAACATGTACTACCATAGCTGAAAAGAACCCAATGACTCTTTATTTGAGAATTGTCTCCGTCTTAGCTCAATGGTAGAGCGTCGTGGGTTTTTGCAAAAGAACTTAATGGCTCCTTATCTCGAGACACGACGATTTACTCTCATCGTCACATTTTTTTCAGCCTCAAATAACTGTCTCTAACATGTGATGGTAACATGTGCTACCATTGTTGTGACAAGTCATCTTAGCTCAGTGGTAGAGCGTGTGACTTTTAACCACGTGGTCGTGGGTTCGATCCCCATAGATGGCGCTTAAATTATATAAATAGCTTCCAAACAACTCAATGAGACTAGTCTTCGTAAATACTCTTTTTTTTTGTGAAGGCTTGATATCTACTCTCACCGTCATTTTTTTTTTTTTTTTTTTGCCTCAAATAACTCCCCCTAACAAGTGGGAATATGTACTACCATAGTTGTGACAAGTCATCTTACCTCAGTGGCAGAGCATGTGGCTTTTAACCATGTGGTCGTGGGTTCAATCCCCACAGATGGGTGCAACCATACCTAGTTTTTAACTCTCTCTTGCACGTGGGGACAACATATGTGATAGCGAGATGGTGCAACCATACTAGCCTCAACTCTCTCTTCCACGTGGGGACAACATGTGCTTCCATATGTGACAAAGCGGTTCTATGCCCACAAATGGCAAGTTATAAATTATAAATAGCTGCAAAAAAAAACTCAATGACTAGTCATTATAACATACCAATAAGCAAATACTCACTCTTTCATATCTCTCTAACAAGTGGGGATAACATGTGCTACCTTTGCTGTGACAAGCCATCTTAACTCAGTAGTAGAGCGTGTGGCTTTTAACCACGTGGTCGTAGGTTTGAACTCTTTCATATCTCTCTAACAAGTGGGGATAACATGTGCTACCTTTGCTGTGACAAGCCATCTTAACTCAGTAGTAGAGCGTGTGGCTTTTAACCACGTGGTCGTAGGTTTGAACCCCACAGATGGCGCAACATACCCAGTAAGAAGATACTTATTTGACTCTCGAAAGGGTAACTATGCATCCCTTAACTTTGGAAAGGGAGGGGAATATAACGTTCATGTATCCCGTATGTTGCAACATGGTCCATAAACATGCATGTTAACTGGGCACCAAACAGTGCCCATCTTGACGGATATGGTTAAGATAAGCTAACAAACCCTATAATTCTTACCACCAAGGGGCTCGTTGACCTTATTTTGATTGTTCATGATTAAGGGTAAAACAAACCCTATAATTCTTACCACCAAGGGGCTCGTTGACCTTATTTTGATTGTTCATGATTAAGGGTAAGTTAGCAAACCCCTGGATATTCCCACATTATAATTTTCATATCATACATCAATACAATACTTCGAGATGGAACAAGGACAATACTGGATGACGATTAAAAATGTCTTACTTACGAATGTCAAATGTGGCTGCTCGAATTCGAGCCTAAGTCTCTACGGCCACAACGTGGAGTTCTCACCACTAAACTATACTATAGACCTTTCGATATGTTGCTCATCATTCTTCATAATCTACAACTAATCATGAGAAAGACGTGTAAGATACAATCAAATGTTGGTGCATGGATTCAAGCCGAGGTCTCCATGATCACAACAACATGTTATTCTCACCACTAAACTACAACCACTTCAATATTTAGCGGATTAGGGTTGAATTCGAGCCTAAGTCTCTACGGCCACAACGTGGAGTTCTCACCACTAAACTATACTATAGACATTTCGATATGTTGCTCATCATTCTTCATAATCTACAACTAATCATGAGAATGACTGTAAGATACAATCAAATGTTGGTGCATGGATTCAAGCCGAGGTCTCCATGATCACAACATGTTATTCTCACCACTAAACTACAACCACTTCGATATTTAGCGGATTAGGATTGAAGTGGTCCATACCATTACGAATGTCATACTTGTGTTTTGTAGCTTAAATCAAAACCATGTTATGTGTGTGTGGCTATTAGGATTTGAGCCCAGGTCGTCACAACCACACTTAGAATTCTCACCACTAAACTTCACCCATCATTCTTCCTAATCTACAACTAATCATTATAAAGCATGTGTCTAATCCAAGGAGAAAAATAGAGGGTTGAGTTGTGAACTGGTTTTGAGTTATGTTAATATGCTTCAATAGTTTGTAACTAAAAAAGGCAGATGTGGCTGCTTGGACTTGAGTCCAGGTCTCCATGGCCACCACGGGAATTCTCACCACTAAACTACAACCACTTGGATGTTTAGCAATCATTCATCACTTTCATGATTAAGGATAAACAAAAAAATTTCTATTTGCTTCACCCGTTTGTTCATGGTTCATAGCTAGAAAAAGCAAATGTGACTAATGGTATTTGAGTCTAGGTCTCACTTGGATATTTAGCTTAATTTGTAGCTTGTAGTGGTTTTGAGTTATATTAATATGCTTCAATTGTTTGCAGCTAAAAAAAGTAGTTGTGGCTACTAGGATTCGAGTCCAGATTCCCACATCCACAATGTGGAATTCTCACCACTAAACTACAACAGCCTCTTGTATATTTAGCCAACATTCATCACTTTCATGATTAAGGATAAACAAAAAAACTTCTAATTTTCTTCACTTTTGAGTTATGTTAATATGCCTTAATTGGTTCGTAGCTAAAAATAATAGATGTGGCTGCTAGGATTCGAGCCTAGGTCTCCACGGC
Organism: Cucurbita pepo subsp. pepo; assembly: GCF_057944985.1. Lineage (NCBI taxonomy): Eukaryota > Viridiplantae > Streptophyta > Magnoliopsida > Cucurbitales > Cucurbitaceae > Cucurbita > Cucurbita pepo. Next base: position 4,567,404 of record NC_141806.1, on the reverse strand, counting down.
CACAACGTGGAATTCTCACCACTAAACTACAACCACTTGAATATTTAGTCATCATTCATCACTTTCATGATTAAGGATAAACAAAAAAATTCTAATATGCTTCACCAGTTTGTTCATAAAAGCTCGTTGTGGTTTGCAGTTATGTTAATATGCTTCAATGGTTCATAGCCGGCCACAACGTAGAATTCTCACCACTAAACAAGCAGTGATGTCGCACTCCTCCATGCCGCCACCGAGTGTCGACGTCTCCATCACCGCCACCAAGAGGCCGGCACCGCAAGACGGACGTCGAGTTGTCATCGAGCGAGTGATCAAGGAGATGACCGCCTCTTTGCAGTACCCGATGCACGTCAACCTATAGGCGCAAGGGTTGTGGCACGCTGTCGAGCCGGAGGAAGAAGAAACGATCGAGTATCAGGAGGATTACTTGGCATTTGCTGCCATACTACGTTCTGTGCCTCCAAAGATGCTAGCATCTCTCTCCACCAAGCGCACCGCGCAATCAGCTTGGGAGGGGATCAAGTCTCGCCGGGTTGGTGTGTAGCGAGTGCGGGAGTCCAACATCGAGCAGTTGCGGAAGGAGTTTTTGGAGATCCGCTTTAAGGACGACAAACTGAGGAGGAATGTCTTCCACGCCTGAAGCTCCACGACAACTCTAGCGAGAGCAACGGGTCTATCTCCTCAATCGGTCGCCAATGCGAAGCCTCGACGGGAAGACGCCACACGAGGCCTGGTACAACAAGAAGCAAGCGGTACATCATCTCTGAGTGTTCATCTGCATCGCATATATGAAGATCACACGTCTCCACCTCGATAAGCTTGATCCTTGGGGGCTGAAGGTCATCTTCATCGGCTACGAACCCAGGAGCAAGGCGTCCAGGCTCTATGATCCTACGGGGGGGCGAGCTCACTTATCGCGCGACGTCGTGTTTGACTAAAACACCTTCTAGTGGTGGAACAATGTGACCGAGGTAGACCAAAACCCAAATCAATTCACGATGGATTACCTCGTTATTGAGCTGGGAGAAGGAGGAGCACAGCATTGGGCATTATCACCGTCACAACAGCTGTACCGGACACGCCTACGCCTACACTTACCACAATTCCTGCTACGCCCCCTTAACCAGTTGAGTTCGTAACACCACGTACTACGGACTCGACGCTGGATGCCAATCACGATGATGGTCTGGCAGCCAGATACCGAAGGATTGAAGACCTACTGGGAGGAGGTGAACCATAGGGACTAGCGGCGCGCGAGCTCTTAGAAGAAGTGGCTAAACCGCATGCCATTCGCGCGGATGAATCGAACTCCTTCGCCGAAGCAAGAAGGAACCCGTGCTAGCTGAAGGCAATGAAGGAAGACGTGGAGTCTGGAGGACATCCCATCAGGACACCGAGCCATAGGGCTAAAATGGGTATCAAACTAAAGCGAAACGAAGAGGGAGAAGTTGAAGTATAAGGCCGGTCTAGTGGCGAAGGGCTATGTCCAGAAGCAAGGAGTGGACTTCAAAGAGGTATTCGTGCTAGTTGCAAGGTTGAAATCCGTCCGCCTATTGCTGGCAATCGCGGCACATTGCTCTTGGGAGGTCCAACACATGGACATGAAGTCCGCTTTCTTCAACGGATAGCTCAAGGAGACCGTCTACGTCTGACAACCACTTGGCTTCCTAGACAAGGACAACTTCGGCAAGGAACTACGCTTGCACAAGGCACTCTATGGGCTTTGGCAAGCACCACTAGCCTAGAACGCAAAGCTCGCCAATACTCTGCTGTCGCTGAAGTTCAAGAGTTGTGCCTCTAAGCATGGCATGTCAGCGAGCGGCGGCTGATTGTGGGAGTGTACGTCGACAACCTCATAATCATTGGAGGCGACATGGAAGTTTTTGGAAGATTCAAGAGGGAGATGTCAAAGAATATGAAGATGAGCGATCTCGACATGCTCAGCTACTACCTCGGCATCGAAGTACAATAGAGTACTGTCAGCATCAACATCGCCAAAATGCGTATGCGAAGAAGCTGCTGGACACAGCTGGGTTAGCGGAAAGTAGCCCTACAAGGACACAAATGGTGGCCCAGCTCCAGCTGAGTAAGGCCGGCACTATGATGATAGTCGACGCCACCAATTATCGCAGTATTTTTGGGAGCCTGCGCTATCTAGTAAACACACGCCCTGACCTCGCTTATTCCGTTGGATACGTGAGTAGGTTTATGAAGCACCTAACGAGGAGCATCTTGTGGTTGTCAAGCGCATCCTGCGCTATGTGGCTGAAACCAAAGGCTAGGGTGTGAAATACTGTGCAGGGAGAGGAAATGAGAAGCTTGAGCTTGTCGGCTACAGTGATAGTAATATGGTGGGTGACGTTGCTGATCGTAAGATCACCACTGGGATGATTTACTTTATCTTAGGTAGCGCGATCTGCCGGCAATCAACTAAACAAAAGTTAGTTGATTTTTCTTCTTGCGAGGCAGGGTACATCACCGCTTCGACGGTGCAACACAAGGGGTCTGGCTTGCGCGACTGTTGGAAAAACTCATAGAGGGCGATCCACCAATGCTTTACGTGGACAACGAAGCTATAATCTCCCTGATCAAAAATCCAGTTTTGTTTGTTTGTTGGCCGTCAAGATTTGTTGGCCACTTTGGCCATTGCTTAATTTTATCTCTAGGCACAAGATTTGTTTGTTGGCCATCTTTAGGCCAAGATTAAGATTTTTGTTGGCCACTTCGACAATTTTATCTCTAGGCGTAAAATTTGTTTGTTGGTCGTCTTTAGGCGTAAGATTAAGATTTGTTGGCCACTTCGACCATTTTATCTTTAGGCCCAAGATTTGGTTGTTGGCCATCAAGATTTGGCTTGTTGGCCACTCTTGCCATTGCGCAATTTTATCTTTAGGCGCAATTTTTAACTTCTAAGTCTGTTACAGGACCGATAAACATACATGTCGATAAACATGTATGTTAACTTCTAAGTCAGGATCCTAATGAAAGTCGGATTCCTTCCCTCAGAGTTCCTCCCTTTTCATACTCTCAATTACAGGATCAAATTTTTTTCAAATGGATACTGCTTTCGAATTTTCTGTCTTACCTTTTCCAATAAGTTCCATTTCAATGTATGCAATCTAGAAAATCGTATAGGATCATCGCATAGACGGACTCTTTTTCTTGTTTTCTAACAAGTGTGTCTTAAGAAAAAGGGTTCGAATTTACCATGAAATTGACGAAAATCGTCACTAGCATCCATTCGTTACGTGACAAGGTGTAAAAGATCTTCATCCTAAAGAAGTTCATTCGAGATGTTCCCTCAAGATTCATGCAGATTGTTACCTCCATCGAGAAAATTAACGACCTTAAGAACATGTCAGTTGAGGAGGTCGTTGGTCGTCTTAGGGTCCATGAGGAGAGACTTTGTGGCTATGAAGATAGAGATGAGGAGAAACATGTCTTACTCACACATGAGGAGTGACTTGCATGAACAAAAAAGAAAGATGTGGTTGATTCTTCATTTTCAGGTACGAAGGGACATGACGACCACAAAAAGGAAAGTAAAGGTTGTGGGCATGGTCGCAAACGTGGCAATAGAGGAGCCGTAAAAATACCTCACAAACCCAAGTCTCCACGACCACAACGTGGAATTCTCACCACTAAACTACAACCACTTCAATATTTAGTACCAATGTTGATCTCTTCTTAACGTCTCATGATTGAGGGATAAACACAAAAACGTCTAATTATTTCCTTAAGTTTCGTATCATCTCGTAACTCATTTTGATCCAATCCAAAAAGCAAAAAATAGAGAGTTGGATTGTGAACTCTATTTGAATTTAGTGTTTCTTTTGAGTTATGTTAATATGGTTGAACAGTTTGTAGCTAAAAAATTCCCATGATACATACGTGTTATTTTTAAGAATATGATGGTTTATGGTTAAAATAAACTAACGAACCCTACCCTTTACGGTTTCCTACTAACATAATCATATCATCTCCTAACTCATGGGCATGTTTTATTTTTAAGAAAATAGCTTTAAAAATGTATTTCATCAAACTCAATATTAGCAACAACAACCATGTTCATATACCCTGCAGTGGTGTATAAGTTTCCAGATTTTATGCCACGTGCTACCACCATAGCACCCTTCAAAATCTTCCATGAACTCTTCCCAAACTCTGTTGCATAACCTCTACTATCCAATTGACCAATAGAGATCAGGTGCTTCGTGAGGCACGAATTATATCTGACATTCTTTAATGTCCCACTGATTTTCTATCGAAGTTTTTATGCTGACATCCCCTTTTCCTTCAATCTCAAAATCTTTGTTGTCACAAGATACACCTTCTCAAAATTTCCAGACTTGAAATTTCAAAAGAGCTCTTTATTTGGAGATGAATGAAAAGATGCACCTAAATCCAAAATCCAGGATTCAATCAGACTGTACGCGCTGAGGATTAGAGCATCCCTAATGTCTTCAGCTGAATTTATAGAATCATCATCATCTTCTGGTTTGTGATCATGCTTCCTCTTTGGTCTTATACAATTGTCTGAAAGTGACATTTTTCTCCACAACTCCAACACATTACATTTGGTCTGTTTTAAAATTTTTCCCAGTTCTTTGATTTTGATCGATTTTTTTGACACTTCATTTACTTCTTTTCGTTTGGTCAACACTGAGAGCACCACCAGATGAATTCTCAATTTCTCGTTTTCGAATACTTTCGCTGAGAAATATATCTCAAATTTCATCGAACATCATTTTCTCATATCCTCGAGAACTACTAATTGCGGCAACTACTGTATCCCACGACTCGTGTAAAGATGGCATCAAAATCAATGCTTTAATTTCACTTTCGAAATTAATTTCCACAAAACTCAATTGGCTTACAATCATATTGAATTCATTTATATGATCCGCAAGAGATCCACCTTTCATACATTTGAAGATTGAACAATTTTCGCATCAAATACACCTTGTTAATAGTCGACGATTTTTCGTACATATTTGATAGTGCCTTCAATAGATTTGACGTTTTCTTTTCCTTGATTATGTTGAATGCTACGTGAATGGCCAATGTCAACCAAATCAATCTCGGAGCCTCATGATTCTTGAGCTTCAACTGTTCCGTGGTCAGGTATCCGACTTCACCCCCAATGGGGGTTCGTGAAGATATTTCTGGTACAAATTATCTTCAATTTGCATCTTCCAAATACCGAAATCGAATCCAGCAAACTTTTCAATTCTAATCTTTGAACTATGGGCATGATATAGAGTATATAAATATATCTAGTAGGCACAACTCATTTGTAGGCTTTCATCACATCCTTGACCTAGCAAGACACCAGGGTTTACTCATCATCACTTTTTTGTGCCTAAAAAAACTCTCTCTAACAAGTGGGGACAACATCCTAAAGAAGTTCATTCGAGATGTTCCTTCGAGATTCATGCAGATTGTTACCTCCATCGAGAAAATTAACGACCTTAAGAACATGTCGGTTGAGGAGGTCGTTGGTCGTCTTAGGGTCCATGAGGAGAGACTTTGTGGCTATGAAGATAGAGATGAGGAGAAACATGTCTTACTCACACATGAGGAGTTACTTGCATGAACAAAAAAGAAAGATGTGGTTGATTCTTCATTTTCAGGTACGAAGGGACATGACGACCACAAAAAGGAAAGTAAAGGTTGTGGGCATGGTCGCAAACGTGGCAATAGAGGAGCCGTAAAAATACCTCACAAACCCAAGTCTCCACGACCACAACGTGGAATTCTCACCACTAAACTACAACCACTTCAATATTTAGTACCAATGTTGATCTCTTCTTAACGTCTCATGATTGAGGGATAAACACAAAAACTTCTAATTATTTCCTTAAGTTTCGTATCATCTCCTAACTCATTTTGATCCAATCCAAAAAGCAAAAAATAGAGAGTTGGATTGTGAACTCTATTTGAATTTAGTGTTTCTTTTGAGTTATGTTAATATGGTTGAACAGTTTGTAGCTAAAAAATTCCCATGATACATACGTGTTATTTTTAAGAATATGATGGTTTATGGTTAAAATAAACTAACGAACCCTACCCTTTACGGTTTCCTATTAACATAATCATATCATCTCCTAACTCATGGGCATGTTTTATTTTTAAGAAAATAGCTTTAAAAATTTATTTCATCAAACTCAATATATTTCATCCTTATGTTATTGAAAATTAGAAAACAAATCTCAAATGTGGGTGCATGGATTCGCATGGATTCAAGCCCAGGTCTCCACGGGCGCAACAACGTGGTATTCTCACCACTAAACTACAGCTGCGATATTTAGCCCACTAGGGTTGAAGTAGTCCATACCACCAGACCATTATGAATTTCATACTTGTGTTGTAGCTAAAAAGCAAAACAATGTTATGTGTGTGGCGGTTGGGATTTAGGCCCAGGTCTCACAACCACAACGTGGAATTCTCATCACTAAACTACAAGCACTTCGGTATTTAACCCATCATTCTTCATAATCTACAACTAATCATTAAAAAGGATGTGTCTAATACAAACATGAAAATAGAAGGTTAGGGTATGAACTCTATTCGAGATGGAACACGAACCATATCGGACCATTAAAAATGTACTACTTGCGGTTGTAGCGAAAAGAAAGGCATGTGTCTAATCCAAGCAAAAAAATTGGGTTGTGAACTCTATTTGAGGTGGAACACGGATGTCTACGTTTCATCCTTGTGCTATTGAGAATTAGAAAACAAATGTCAAATGTCTCTCGAACTCATCGTTAAACTAGGATTCAAGCCCAAGTCTCCATGGCAAGAATGTGGAATTCTCACCACTAAACTACAACAGCCACTTAGATATGTAACCGTCACATCATTTTCATGATTCAGGATAAACAAAAAAACGTCTAATTTGCTTCACCAGTTTGTTCATAAAAGCTCGTAGTGGTTTTGAGTTCTGTTAAATGTTTCAATGGTTTGTAGCTGAAAAAAACAAATGGGGTTGGGATTCGAGCCTAGGTCTCCACGACCACAACGTAAAATTCTCAACACTAAACTACAACCATTTGGATATTTAGTCACCATTCATCATTTTCGTGATTAAGGATAAACGAACAAACTTCTAATGTTCTTGACGGGTTTGATCATGGGAGCCGAGTTATGTTAATATGGTTGAATGGTTTGTAGCCAAAAAGCAAATGGGTTGATAAACGGTTAAGCATAAACTAGCAAACCCTTTATTGTTTCCTTCTAAAGTAACATGATCATAACATTAAAAAAAAAATAAAAATAAAAAAATAAAAAACTCATTGAGACCACAACGTGTAATCTTCACCACTAAACTACTACATCTACTTTGATATTTAGCAGATTAAAGATAAGCTTATTCGTTAAAATAATGAAAAACAAATGTGGTTGTTGGGATTCAAGCTCAGGTTTTAGACAACACAAGCTTCCATGCCCACAACATGAAATTCTCACCATTAAACTACAACTAAATAGATATTTACTTCATCATTCATCATAATCTAGTCTCTTGGGGCTCATCTATCAACTCATCATTCAATACCGTTGTTGATCTCATCTTGATGGTTCGTGATTAAGGATATGCTAGCAAGCCTCTAAAAAAAGTAGGTAGTACATGGCTTGAGTATTTTATGAAATACTCAGTAAGTCACCCCACTGTTGGGGTTAGGAATGCAAACACATGCAACATATGAGCGGGACCTAACTTTTCATAAACTTTTCATAGCCTTGGGCGCTTTCCTATTCTGGGCAGGGTTGGGTGTGTGGTACTCCTTCACACACGGCCCATGTACGTGAACATGGACCCACCAGGCGGGCTCGTAAACATACCCCCTGGGCCTGACTTGGTCGGGCACAACGTGTTACACGTAGCCGGACACCACAGAACAGAAAAGGGCCTGCATGATATCATGGCGAACCTAAATATCGTATTTCATTCTTCCGTAACATAAAGGGGAAGAATCCTGATGCACGTGACATACATATATGCATGAGGTCCCTTAACGTATCTAACATGGCATTACATAAGCAGTGCTCACATCGCATTTACGTTTCTTACATCACATGGCATCTCACATGACTTACATTACATGACCTATTACATAAACATTCCAGTTGCATAAACATCTCATGATATGACTCGATAATTCTACGTTTATCTATGGCATCGATCAACATATTCATGGCATATAATACTAACATCTCATTCATGACTTCACATAACATAAACAGTCAACCGTCAACATAATTCATACATCACATAACATACACAATCTATACATCACATAATCATATGACATAAATATGATGCATGCAGGGGCCACAGGGCACGCATCATCATACAACACGTAGTAAGCTAACTCCAACAGTAAGGTCACTTACCTCGATGGTCTTGGTTGAAGTCACTCACAACGAGCTAATCCCAGCGGTTAAATACGTCCTATGATAACCACATAAAAACTTAGGAACATTTCATAACATACCCTAGCTAAACCTCATGCTATTTATCAAAATAAACCCCCCGACCTAATCTGTCTTTAACGTATAGGAACCATACTGACCTCGGATGGTAAAACTAAGGGCAGAAACAGCTTCGGAAGGGCCAAAAACCTTGGAATTGATATATTATAGTGATACCTTGCCGCTAAGCCTAGCTACCGAACCGGCCAACTAAGCCGCCAAGTCGAGCTGCGGGAATTGACGGAACCGAGCCGATTTCGTACACATGCGAGCCGACCCGCACTGTGTACGCGTGCGAAGCTGCCAAAGCTGCTGGGTGTGCGTTTGCAGCTCGACCCTATTCCAAAAACCTTGCCTTCCTTACCCGACAAGCGACGAAACTCTAGTTTCCGCCTCCCCGATTCCAGCGACGCGCCGACAATCCCACAACGTCCTCAACACCAATTTCTGACGGCCAACCTTCTTTGACACAATGATCCCAACATCAATGCCTTACTTCTACTCGATTCTTCCTCCGAAGAGCAACCCCAACGTTCAGGAGGAAAGTTTGGAGAGGATCCTTTTCAAGGGATGTAAAAGGTTGGGCATAGGAATATAAAACTAATCTCAAGACATTTACCAATAAGGGATACTAGGGTTTCTAGGATAAGGAAATTTAAAGAAATAGGAATGTTTCTCTTCCGTAATAAAAGTCTCACAGTAAATCCCTTGATTTACGGGGAGATTACATTTAATTATTTATTCTCTCCTTATTTGATTTTATTTTATTCCATAAACCCAAACCGTTACAATTTCTAATAACTTCTTCGTTTAAAATTGCATCTTTTCGACCGGAATAAATGCATAACATAATATCTTGTCCTTTACAGAAATAAAAATAAAATTTTAACCAGATAAGGCAAAAATGGAAAATCTGAATCGTTACAATACATATATTTGTAAATGATAGTTCTAGATGATCTTTTCAACACCTGCTGTCACTTGCTCCACCTCTGGTTCCTCAGCAACCGTCTAAGGAGTTTCTTGAGTATCTGCTCATCACTAGGTGAATCTTTCAACAACTCAACCTCCACTCTCACTTGCTTCGTTGTCTTAGAACCTTTCTTCTTTTTGTTCTTATACATGACATTTCATGAAAGATCACGTCACAATGTCTCAGAACTTTTCTATTCTTGGCATCCCAAAACCTGTACTCAAACATGTAAGGCCCATAGCCTATGAAGTAGCACTTTACAGCCTCAGCGTCAAGTTTGTCATTCTTCTCTGGATCAATACGAACATACGCAATACAACTAAAAGTTCTCAAGTGACAGTACTTGAGTTCTTTTCCTATCCATACTTCTTATGGCAACTGGAACTCCATGGTTACTGACGACCCTCTATTATTCAAGTAGACTGCTATATTTACGGCATCAGCCCAAAATGTCTTTGGCAATCAAGAATGAATTCTCTTACTCCTTGTTCGCTCATTCAATGTTCAATTTATTCTTTCAACAACATCAATTTGTCTTGCTTTACTGGGAATTGCCTTCGCTAATCTAATTCTTTGAGCTACACAAAATGCTTTGAATTATGACTTGTTGTACTCTCCTCTATTGTTAGACTTCAGATATTTACTCTTCAAGCCGATTTGATTTTCAACTTCAACTTTCCAGTTCCAGAATGTAGCAAACACATCTGACTTGTGTTTCAGGAAATAAATGCACACCTTACTGCTGAAATTATTGATCAAGGTGACGTAGAACTTTGATCCGCCAAGGGATGAAACTGGAGATGGTTCCCAAACGTCTATATTGACTATTTCTAACCATACTTTCTTTAATTCTCTGGTAATTTTTGTGAAACTAGCTCGTTTTTGTTTGCTCATAATGTAGTTCTCATAAGAACCCATATCAACAAATTTCAGATCTTCTAAAACTCCTTTCGCACCAGCATCTTCATTTCTTTGGCGCTCACATGTCCAAGTCTATTATTCCATATACTTGAATTTGAAGCACTCTTAGCAACAACAACCATGTTCATATACGCTGCAGTGGTGTATAAGTTTCCAGATTTTATGCCACGTGCTACCACCATAGCACCCTTCAAAATCTTCCATGAACTCTTCCCAAACTCTGTTGCATAACCTGTGCTATCCAATTGACCAATAGAGATCAGATTCTTCGTGAGACACGAATTATATCTGACATCCTTTAATGTCCACTGATTTTCTGTCAGAGTTTTTATGCGGACATCCCCTTTTCCTTCAATCTCAAAATCTTTGTTGTCGCAAGATACACCTTCTCAAAATTTCCAGACTTGAAATTTTGAAAGAGCTCTTTATTTGGAGATGAATGAAAAGATGCACCTAAATCCAAAATTCAGGATTCAATCAGACTGTACGCGCGGAGGATTAGAGCATCCCTAATGTCTTCAGCTGAATTTATAGAATCATCATCATCTTCTAGTTTGTGAACATGCTTCCTCTTTGGTCTTATACAATAACTCCAACTCGTTACATTTGGTCTGTTTTAAAAATTTTTCCAGTTCTTTGATTTTGATCGATTTTTTTGACACTTCATTTACTTCTTTCCGTTTGGTCAACACTGAGAGCACCACCAGATGAATTCTCAATTTCTCGTTTTCGAATACTTTCGCTGAGAAATATATCTTAAATTTCATCGAACATCAGTTTCTCATATCCTCGAGAACTACTAATTGCGGCAACTACTGTATCCCACGACTCGTGTAAAGATGGCATCAAAATCAATGCTTTAATTTCACTTTCGAAATTAATTTCCACAAAGCTCAATTGGCTTACAATCATATTGAATTCATTTATATGATCCGCAAGAGATCCACCTTTCATACATTTGAAGATTGAACAATTTTCGCATCAAATACACCTTGTTCATAGTCGACGATTTTTCGTACATATTTGACAGTGCCTTCAATAGATTTGACGTTTTCTTTTCCTTGATTATGTTGAATGCTACGTGAATGGCCAATGTCAACCAAATCAATCTGGGAGCCTCACGATTCTTGAGCTTCCACTGTTCCGTGGTCAGGTATCCGACTTCACCCCCAATAGGGGTTCGTGAAGATATTTCTGGTACAAATTATCTTCAATTTGCATCTTCCAAATACCGAAATCGAATCCAACAAACTTTTCAATTCCAATCTTTGAACTATGGGCATGATATAGAGTATATAAATATATCTAGTAGGCACAACTCATTTGTAGGCTTTCATCACATCCTTGACCTAGCAAGACACTAGGGTTTACTCATCATTACTTTGTTGTGCCTAAAAAAACTCTCTCTAACAAGTGGGGACAACATGTGCTACAATTGTTTTGATAAGCAGTCTTAGCTCAGTGATAGAGCACGTGGATTTTAACCACGTGGTCGTGGATTCGATCCCCACGGATTGTGCTATATAAATTAAAAATATCTGCAAAGAACCCAACGACTCTTTGTCTCGAGAATAGTCTTTAGGACTATCAATATATACCACCAACCTAATACAAAATATGGGTATAAAAATATACCCAATAAGCAATACTCATTTAAATAACTCTATCTAACAAGTGGGGACGGATGGTGTTAATATAACACATACGGAAGCAATTTGGATCTTAGGCACTTTTAGAACATCAATTATAGTAAATAACTAGCATGTTCATAAGTATTAAAACTTAATGAGTTTGAATACTAATCTTTTGTAGTTCAAACTTGTTTTTCCTCACGAACCGGTTTCGAACCACCACTAGTGTCTTCTCCACTATCCTCCGACCTTAGAACGGGATTGTGGAATCCGGTGAGTGACTAAACTTGGGAGGGATTTTGTATATATGAAGAGAGTGTTTGTGAGAGGTTTTTCTCAAGGTTTTTCACCAATAAGAAGAAGACCTTCCATGCACCATGATCACTCTATTTAAAGAGTCATGTTTGCATGTTCATGCAAATTTGATATCACCAAATTTTGACACTTAAAATTCCACTCAAATGTGTGGGATTATGTGGCAAGCATGCATGTTTGAGTTAACCAAATTTTGACACTCAAAATTCCACTCAAACTTGTGGGGTTTATTTAGCAAGCATGCAAGTTTGGTTAAACCAAATTTTGACACCTCAAAATTCCACTAACATGGATTTTTACATTAAATGAAGTCAACATTTTGACTTTCTTCATTTTAATTCAACAATTAATTTGAATAATGAATTTCAAATTAAAGTAACATTAAATGATTAATTAAACTATTTAATTAATATTTAATATTAATTCAAATGCCAATCCCAATCAATTCCGACACATAATTGATTAAGATATTTAAATCTTATTTAAATATCTCAGATTCTCTCCTTTTGTTTAATTCGTAAATAAAACAAAAATGCGGTTAAATATATCGTATATATGTAGCGCATATTCCCTAATTTGAATTCGAAGACTTCGAACTCACTCGTCACACTGTTCTATGGTTTAGTCCGATATGAGCTAGCAAAGGGACCTAATGGACCTATAGATCATGGGCTCCAACGATCCAAGATTAACCGGCTAAACTCATCAACCTTGTTAACCAACATTCGTTAACTACTAGGACACTCCACTATAGCCTAGTAGTTGCACTCCCCTCACTATAGATATATTTCTGTCCATTTGATATAACCATGATTAGTAAGTCGATCCTTCACAGGTTGTTCGTAACTAGAGCTGGGTCAATTTACCATTTTACCCCTAAAGTTACTTCTTGTTCCTTATGTCTCACTGATTCTGTAATGAACAATTGGTTTGTGGTCCAACCAGTAAACCGAATCCCTCTCAGGACAATGAGAGGGTGGGGCCCCTTGTTCAAGACCTGGAGTCAGTGCTTAAGGGAACTACCTTTCTTCTATCCCTAAAAGTGGGTAGGAGTGAATTCCATCTTGCACCCCACGTCCCCAGCCATTCACCCAGTCTTGCCCCTGAAATGGGAGGCCTATTGAGTCGGCGAACTAGAGTCACTCTCACCCATGCAAATCTAAGGATAATTTCGAATAAACAGGAGTTCATGGTTAGCTCAGGATTAAAACCGAGTTACCTAGGTTATCGAATGAAAAGAAAATCAGTCTCAACAGTAAACGACATTATAAAGTGAGAGTGGTTTTCTTCATGGTTCGATCTTATGCAATACTCATTGCATAGGATGCCCCCACTCACATGCCTCCACATGTACAATTTAGTGATCACATTGTTTATATCATATACAAAAGTGAGCCGCATCCATAGTGTCCCCAGAATAAGGTACTTAGCCTTATCCTTATACTATAAATCATTTTGACTATATACTTGAACTTGATCCACTCTTATGTCTCTACATATAGTTCAAGTAATCATACTATAGTCAGAGTGTTCTTAGTTTATTGGATTGAGATTAATGATCGTAAAGTTCACTTTATTCAATAACAATCTTTACTGAATAAACAACAATAATAACTTTATTGAAAATAGAATATGTTTTTGTTTACAAACTATGAGTTTTAGGACATAAAACCCAACAGGGACAACACATGCTAGCAAGGTTGTGACAAGCCATCTTAGCTCAGTGGTAGAGCACGTGGCTTTGTCCATCATTGGCCTAGCGAAGGCACCATGGTTTACGCTCATCATCACTTTTTTCTGCCTCAAATAAGTCTATCTAACAGGTGGGGAAAACATGTGCTACCATGGTTGTGACAAGCCATCTCAGCTTGGTGGTAGAGCGGGTTGCTTTTATCCACGTGGTGGTGGGTTTGATTGATCCCCACATATAGCGCTAGAAATCAAATAACTCTTTCTAACAAGTGGGACAACATGTGCTATTAGGGTTGTTACAAGCCATCTTAGCTCAGTGGTAGAGTGAGTGACTTTTAACCATGTGGCCGTGTGTTCAATCCCTTTAGTTGGAGCTATAAATTAAACTCAACGACTAGTCTTTAGAACATTATACCCAGCAAGCACAATTATCATTTGAAGGCCTACAAGGTTTACTCTCATTGTCATGTTTTTTTTTTTTTTTTTTTGCCTCTCAAACAAGTGGGAACACTTATAGTTATGTTTAAGAATACGTTCCTAAATTTGATTTTTGCTGGGATTCAAGTCCATGTCTCGAGGGATAAACAAGCAAACTTCTAATTCTTTCCTTCAGTAGCATCTCCTTGCAAATGTGGCTGCTGGGATTTGAGCCCAGGTCTCCATGGCCACAACGTGGAATTCTCACCAAGTCCATGTCTCGAGGGATAAACAAGCAAACTTCTAATTCTTTCCTTCAGTAGCATCTCCTTGCAAATGTGGCTGCTGGGATTTGAGCCCAGGTCTCCATGGCCACAACGTGGAATTCTCACCACTAAACTACAGCCACTTGGATATTTAGCCGACATTCATCACTTTCATGATTAAGGATAAACCAACAAACTTCAAATTTGCTCGTTGGTAGCTATAAAAAGTAGATGTGGCTGCTGGGATTCGAGCCTAGGTCTCCACGGCCACAACGTGGAATTTTCACCACTAAACTACAGCCACTTGTGCTCGTTGGTAGCTATAAAAGGTAGATGTGGCTGCTGAGATTCGAGCTCAGGTCTCCACGGCCACAACGTGGAATTCTCACCACTAAACTACAGCCACTTGGATATTTAGCCATCATTCATGGCTTTCATGATTAAGGATAAATCAACAACCTTCTAATTTGCTTCACCAATTTGTTCATAAAAGTCAATCGGGTGGTTTAAATTAGGTTAATATGCTTCAATGGTTTATAGAAATAAAAAAAAAATCAAATGTGGCTGTTGAGATTTAAGCCCAGGTAGGTATCCACAATCACAACATGAAATTCTCACCCTTAAACTACAACCTCTTGGATTTTTAACCCATCTTGACATGATCCCATCATATATAGCTTTTATACATGGTATAACCTGTCATAACATAACATAGCATAGTATCAAATAACATAGTATAGTATAGCATAGCATATCATATCATTCATACATATGACATATGCTGGAGCCATAGGACGAGCCATCATATATAATACAATTTATCCAACCAAGCTAATAGTGGAGTCACTTACTTGGTTTGCCCAAGACGATGTTATTCAACCATTCATTTTGAGTAATTGCCATCCATTTTGATTCCAACAAAACCTTGGCCACGAATATTACTTAAAGCCTTGTGGAGATTAAGTCTGAGCCTTGTGGAGATTAAGTCTAGACACTTGAATCGTCAAAAAGCATCAAGAAATAAGGAAGAACTCAAGGTAAGTTTTTGAGTTTTTCATTCTTAGTTTTTCTTGAGAGATGGGAGATTCAAGGAGATTCATATTACAAAATTTAGTTGGTTGATCTAGAAAGTATTTTGCATATTTTTCGTGATGAAAATTAGAGTCGAATAGAATTAGAAGGAGTTCTGGTGTTTGTTGAGAAACAGTAATTTTGAATGAGAATGTAGGTCAATTTTGAATGAGAATATCTCTTCTATGGTTGGAAATAAACTACAAGAAAAACATCTTTGTAATAATGGATTATTTACTCTAATACTTTGGTGGAGGAACCAAGTTGATTCAAGTTTGCTATGAAAAGTAATGAAAATATAAAGAAAATTGGAAAAAATCATAAAATTCTTCAAATTCTAAAAATTAATTGTGTAGATGGAACATTCGATTGACGCGTCAGACATCGAGCAGTGAAACGCGGCGAAGCTAGCGGTGGAAAGATGTCGAACTATAGGAGTAATGCGTCTGCCAAGCGTGTGGACAGGTGTCATGATTTGACTGGAACAATGCATTAGACTTCCACGGGAGACGCATCGCTTAGACCTAACCTAATTTGACCCTAAATTGTGACCCTTCAACCCGCGTGCGACTCAGTTCAGTACCCACCACCAGATCCATGATTTGACCTGATCAGAGCGCCTATTAGTGAGCACTACATGTTGCCACTAGAAAATTCATGGGTAATTGTCGCGCTCGTTGGGGTTCAAAGTCGAGTGTTGACTGCGTGCTGCCCATATGCTCGCACATGAGTCTCCACGCATTGTTGCGCGCGTAAACTTCGAATGTACATTGAGAATTGTTTTACAATCGTTTTGTCTCCCGATCCACTATTTTTTCGTCCCAGTTGCAATTTGACCTTAATGTCACTTGAATCAGAATCAATGAGTGAATTTTCAAGAAATTTGGAGCCTCCAATAAGTGAAGGCATGTATGATCTTGGTAAGTAGCCACAGATTCTTTAGGCAAGTAATATTTTAGGGAACACTAGAACGTGTTATCGTACAAACATATCTTGCCTTAGGTGTTCAAAATATGCATGTTTAAGACTCTAGAAGGGTTATTTGGATGAGAACACTATATATGTTATGAAAAATGACTGAAATGCCCCTAGGATGAGAATTTAGGTACATGCCTACTTTAATGATTTTTGTTGTGATTGAAATGAGGATATGATATTGTGATATGTACGTTGGGCAATTGATAGATGTTATTTTCCGGTTGAGTTTGCATGAATATTTCGTCCTTACGTGATTTATATTAATATCTCTATAAAAAGTTGAACGAATGTTTTGAAAATATTCTCCGTTCTTTATATGATTGATAAGAGTATCTTCCTAGTTAAGTTGAGGGCGCTAGAATTAGAGCGATTTTCTAGTTGACCTAGAACAATATACTTCTAGAGTACCAAGCCCCAAAGGATTGTGAGCATCAATCACAAGTATAGATATAAGAGCACCAAGAGGTTGGGATAGCCCTATGATGTTAGTCCTGAATGTCCTAAAAACGATAGACAATATTTAAAGCATCTAGACGCCTTAAAAACCTAGTAAGCCTCCTTAGCAAGATTGATTTGGAAAGCCTTATAGGGTTATTGGTATTATGAACGATGTAACCAAAACCTCCAAAGAAATTTGAGTTACTAATGTGTGAGGGACGGATCAAGGTTGATGTCTCAATTTCGTAAACTAGTCCTAAGTAAGGGCTTGACACCACATAGATAATTAGCTCTTTTATTCCATGTAGAAATGAGTCATGGCTGACACCTCAATTCTATAAGTTGGTCCTAAAGAGAGACTTGGGATTACACAGGTAGTTATCTTAAAGCAAAGTATTTCTATTGCATGTAGAATCAAGTCAAGGCTAAAGTTGCGATTCTGTAAATCGGTCTCGAAAATGACTTGAGAATACATAGGTAGATATCTAAATGTGAGTATTTTTATTACGTGTAGAAACGAAACATGATTAACACCGTGATATTGTTGCTTACTGGGTATTTTTATACTCACCCATATTTTTTTTCAAGTAGTCACAGGTTACCGGTCGAGGTGGGAGAGTGTTGAGGAGCCGTGCTTTTACATAGGGATGTCAACCGAGGGCATCAGTTTAGCCAATATTTTCATGGGTTGTTGTACTATTGTGTATGACATTCCCATTTTTGGTTTGTAAACTAACGTGAACAAAGTCTCTTTTGTATTTTTTATTTTGGATTTTTATTTCAAGAATGATGTGGTATGATTTTAACTCGTGAAATTTTTACTTTTTTTTTTTTTGTTTTTTTGTTTTTTTTGTTTTTTTTTGTTTTTTTTTTTGTTTTTTGTTTTTTTGTTTGTCTTGTCTATTATTGCCTTGTTCTTTTAGTCATGGTTTGAGATTTAAAACCTTAAAAATGGAGTTGTAATAGGTTCTGATATTAGCTGACAATTGGTTGTATTTGTAGATGAAAGCTTCCTTCAGATACAACTGAATGATTGACTCATCACCTATCGTTAAGATATTGTGGGTAGCCTTTCTCTTCCTAAAATTGTATCCTTCGACTCAATCGATGCCTCCAGAACATTGGAGTTAGTCGTCTTTCAATCCAATCCAAGCGGGTGATACTTACAGAAGTCCCTGAGGTACCTAGGCTCTCTTGACTTGCTAACATTGTTTTTGTCGTATCAGTTCTCCACATTTGTTGTAGCAACATGAATCAGAGACCATAGGGTCTCCATGGACATCATCACCATATGGGAGGACAAAATATAAGAAGATATTAAAGCACAATCAAGCTATCTTAGCGTCACAAAAAACATGCATCAATTTCAGGGGTACTAAGTGATGCTACTAGTTACTCAAGCTATGACTTACATACATAGTTGTAAAAAGCCATCTTAGCTCAGTGATAGAGCATGTGACTTTTAACGACATGGTCACAGGTTTGATCCCCACAAATGGTGCTATAAATTAAATAGTTTGGAAGACATATCAACATATACCAATCTAATAAAAAATATGGGTATGATATAGAATATAAAATATACCTAGTAACCTCAAACTCATTTGTAGGCTCATCACATCCTTAACCTAGCAAGACAAACAGTTTACTCATCATTATTTTTTTCTGCCTCACGAACTCTCTCTAACAAGTGGGCACAACATGTGCTACCATAGTTGAAAAGAACTTAATGACTCCTTATCTT
Source organism: Cucurbita pepo subsp. pepo (assembly GCF_057944985.1). Taxonomy (NCBI): domain Eukaryota; kingdom Viridiplantae; phylum Streptophyta; class Magnoliopsida; order Cucurbitales; family Cucurbitaceae; genus Cucurbita; species Cucurbita pepo. The sequence continues at coordinate 4,548,486 of NC_141806.1, read as the reverse complement.
GAGACACCACGATTTACTCTCATCGTCACTTGTTTTCAACCTCAAATAACTCTCTCTAACAAGTGGGGACAACATGTGCTACCATTGCTGTGACAAGCCATCTTAACTCAATGGTAGAGAGCGTGGCTTTTAACCGTGCGGTTGTGGGTTTGATCCCCATAGATTGCACTATAAATTGACTAGTCTTTTATCACATTGAGATCTACTCGTCGTCTAGCACTTTTTTTTTTTTTTTTTGCCTCAAATAACTCTCTCTAACAAGTGGAGAAAACATGTGCTACCAGGGTTGTGACAAGCCATCCCATCTCTGTGGTAGAGCACGTTGCATTTAACCATGTGGTTGTGGGTTCGATCCCCACAAATGGCCCACCTACCCAGTAAGAAAATACCTCATTTGACACTCTCTTACAAACATGTACAACCAACCATGGTCGTGACAAGCCATCTTAGCTCAGTTGTAAGGTGTGTGTAGTCTTTAACCATGTGGTTGTGGGTTCGATCCCCATACATGTAGTTATCCAAGGTCGGGGCTACCCCTTATATGTACGAGCTCCAATGACTATCCACATGACGGATCCACCATGCAGGGTAATCCATTTAAACTATCAAGTCACACATCATCCTTAAGAAGTCTCATGCCTAGCTTAACGGTATCGTACTAGAGCGGAAAGGTATTGTACATGTGTTAACTTGCTCGTCATCTCTATGATGGTTTGACGGTCTTAACATGGATTCACATTTTGAAGTTCCTCTGTTTTGACTCATCGAGTTTGGATCGATCAAGAGTACTAGAGCCATATCCTTAGATCATCTCACAATTCTAATGCACTCTGTCTACTGGAGACATTCCATCATAAGTCATCGTCTAGCCAAATTGATGCTTTCACTCTCCTCCGAAATTTCTTCTATTACTTATTCTCTATAGAGAGGATCAGAGATTGAACCACTTGGATTCAATGTACAATCAATCATGCATACAGTCATACATGCTCAACGGGATGATGATATCCATAAAGTACCTAGAACGTAGATATATATTTTCTTTTCCTCTGATTTAGCACGATTATGTACTAGTAGTAGAAATACAATCCATTACATCACTCGAAAGGGAGGGGAAGTAACGCTCATGTATCCATTACTCACAAAGAGTAACTATGCAACATGGTCGATTTAACTTATAGGCACATACAGGATAAAAAAATGTTAAATTCTAAGTATGTTATAGGATCGATAAACATGTATGTTAACTTCTAAGTCAGGATCCTAATGAAAGTTGGATCCTTCCCTCAAAGTTCCTCCCTTTTCATATTGTCAATTACAGGATCATAATTTTTTTCAAACGGATACCGCTTTCGAATTTCCTATCTTACCTTTTTTAATAAGCTCTATTTCAATGTTTGCAATCTAGAACATCGTATAGGATCATCGCATAAACAGACTACTTTGCTTGCTTTCTAACAAGTGTGTCTTAAGAAAAAATGTTCGATTTGCCATGAAGCTGACGAAAATCATCACTAGCATCTGTTCGTTACGTGACAAAGTGGAAAAGATCTTCATGTCAAGAAGTTCCTTAGAGATGTTCTCTCGAGATTCATGCAGATTGTTACCTCCATCGAGAAAATTAACGACCTTAAGAACATGTCGGTTAAGGTGGTCGTTAGTCGTCTTAAGGTCCATGAGGAGAGACTTCATGGCTATGAAGATAAAGATGAGGAGAAGCATGTCTTACTCACACACGAGGAGTGACTCGCATGAACAAAAAAAAAATGTGGTTGCTTCTTCATTTTTAGGTACGAAGGGACATGGCAACCACAAAAAGGAAAGTAAAGGTTGTGGGCGTGGTCGCAAACGTGGCACAGAGGAGCCGTAAAAATATCTCAAATGTGGCTGTCGAGATTCGAGCCTAGGTCTCCACGGCCACAATGTAGAATTCTCACAACTAAACTACAACCACTTGGATATTTAGCCATCATTCATCACTTTCATGATTAAGGATAAACCAACAAAATATTTATAGCCACCTAGATATTTAGCCAACATTCATCACTTTCATGATTAAGGATAAACCAACAAAATATTTAGCCAACATTCATGATTAAGGATAAACCAACAAATTTCAAATTTGCTCGTTGGTAGCTATAAAAAGTAGATGTGGCTGCTGGGATTCGAGCCCAGGTCTCCACGGCCACAACATGGAATTCTCACCACTAAACTACAGCCACTTGGATATTTAGCCGACATTCATCACTTTCATGATTAAGGATAAACCAACAAACTTCAAATTTACTCGTTGGTAGCTATAAAAGGTAGATGTGGCTGCTGGGATTCGAGCCCAGGTCTCCACGGCCACAACGTGGAATTCTACCCCTAAACTACAACCACTTGGATATTTAGCCGACATTCATCACTTTCATGACTAAGGATAAACCAACAAACTTCAAATTTGCCCGTTTGTAGCTAAAAAAAAGTAGATGATATTGGCTGACATTTGGTTGTATTTGTAAACGAAAGCTTCCTTCAGATACAACCGAGCGATTGACTCATCACGTATCGTTAAGATCCTATCAATAGTCTTTCTCTAGATCTTTTGATCCAGTACCCTAAAATTTTATCCTTTGACTCAATCAATGCCTCCACAACATTGGGGTTAGTCATCTTTCAATCCAACCCAAGTGGGTGATACTTACGGAAGTCCCTCAAGGATCTAGACTCTCTTGACATGCTGACATTGTCTTTGTCGTTTCAATTTCCCTTATTTGTTGTAACAACATGAATCAGAGATGGCAGAGTGTGTGGACAATAAGACCACCTACTTTCTTGGTTCCTCCCTATATGAAGAACTCGTGTGTGGGATCAGACTCTATCTAAGCCCTTCGTCCGAAACCCCAATCATGCTTTGTCTCTCTCCTAGTGCTTGAAGCCATAATCTATCCTAATGGAAAAAAATATAAGAAGATATTCAAGCCATCGATTTCATGGGCACTAAGTGATGCTACTAGTTACTGATGGAACAAAATATAAGAAGATATTCAAGCCATCAATTTCATGGGCACTAAGTGATGCTACTTGTTACTCATGCTCTGACTTACATACATGGTTGTGACAAGTCATCTTAGCTCAGTGATAAAGCGTGTAACTTTTAACTACATGGTTGCCGGTTTGATCCCCACAAATGCGGCTATAAATTAAATAGATACAAAGGACCCAATGACTCTTTATCTCGAGAATAGTCTTGAAGACATATCAATATATACCAATCTAATAAAAATATGGGTACGACATAGAGTATATAAATATACCCAGTAACCTCAACTCATTTGTAGCCCTTCATCACATCATAAATGTACCCAGTAATCTCAACTCATTTGTAGCCCTCACATCCTTAACCTAGCAAGACACACGGTTTACTCATCATCACTTTTTTCCTGCCTCAACGAACTCTCTCTAACAAGTGGGCACAACATGTGCTACCCATAGGTGAAAAGAACCCAATGACTCTTTATCTCGAGAATTGTCTCCGTCTTAGCTCAATGGTAGAGCGTGTGACTTTTAACCACATAGTCGTGGGTTTTTGCAAAAGAACTTAATGACTCCTTATCTCGAGACACGACGATTTACTCTCATCGTCACATTTTTACAGCCTCAAATAACTGTCTCTAACATGTGACGATAACATGTGCTACCATAGTTGTGACAAGCCATCTTAGCTCAGTGGTAGAGCGCGTGGCTTTTAACCATGTGGTCGTGGGTTCAATCCCCATAGATAGTGCAACCATACCTAGTTGGATAAATTATAAATTGCTGCAAAAAAAACTCAATGACTAGTCTTTATAACATACCAATAAGCAAATACTTTATAACATACCAATAAGTAAATACTCACTCTTTCATAACTCTCTCTAACAAGTGGGGATAACATGTGCTACCTTTGCTGTGACAAGCCATCTTAGCTCAGTAGTAGAGCGTGTGGCTTTTAACCACGTGGTCGTGGGTTTGATCCCCACAGATGGTGCAACATTACCCAGTAAGAAGATACTTATTTGACTCTCGAAAGTGTAACTATGCACCCCCCTTAACTTTGAAAAGGGAGGGGAATAGGGTAACTATGCACCCCTTAACTTTGAAAAGGGAGGGGAATATAACGTTCATGTATCCCGTATGTTGCAACATGGTCCATAAACATGCATGTTAACTGGGCACCAAACAGTGCCCATCTTTGACGGATATGGTTAAGATAAGCTAGCAAACCCTGGCAACATTACCCAGTAAGAAGATACTTATTTGACTCTCGAAAGTGTAACTATGCACCCCTTAACTTTGAAAAGGGAGGGGAATAGGGTAACTATGCACCCCTTAACTTTGAAAAGGGAGGGGAATATAACGTTCATGTATCCCGTATGTTGCAACATGGTCCATAAACATGCATGTTAACTGGGCACCAAACAGTGCCCATCTTTGACGGATATGGTTAAGATAAGCTAGCAAACCCTGTAATTCTTACCACCAAGGGGCTCGTTGACCTTATTTTGATTGTTCATGATTAAGGGTAAGTTAGCAAGCCCCTAGATATTCCCACATTATAATTTTCATATCATACATCAATACAATACTTCGAGATGGAACAAGGACAATACTGGGTGACAATTAAAAATGTCTTACTTACAAGCCTCTACGGCCACAACGTGGAGTTCTCACCACTAAACTATACTATAGACATTTCGATATGTTGCTCATCATTCTTCATAATCTACAACTAATCATGAGAAAGACTGTAAGATACAATCAAATGTTGGTGCATGGATTCAAGCCGAGGTCTCCATGATCACAACAACATGTTATTCTCACCACTAAACTACAACCACTTCGATATTTAGCGGATTAGGATTGAAGTGGTCCCATACCATTACGAATGTCATACTTGTGTTTTGTAGCTTAAATCAAAACCATGTTATGTGTGTGTGGCTATTAGGATTTGAGCCCAGGTCGTCACAACCACACTTAGAATTCTCACCACTAAACTTCACCCATCATTCTTCCTAATCTACAACTAATCATTAGAAAGCATGTGTCTAATCCAAGGAGAAAAATAGAGGGTTGAGTTGTGAACTGGTTTTGAGTTATGTTAATATGCTTCAATAGTTTGTAACTAAAAAAGGCAGATGTGGCTGCTTGGACTTGAGTCCAAGTCTCCATGGCCACCACGTGGAATTCTCACCACTAAACTACAACCACTTGGATGTTTAGCAATCATTCATCACTTTCATGATTAAGGATAAACAAAAAAATTTCTATTTGCTTCACCCGTCTGTTCATGATTCATAGCTAGAAAAAGCAAATGTGACTATTGGTATTTGAGTCTAGGTCTCACTTGGATATTTAGCTTAATTTGTAGCTTGGAGTGGTTTTGAGTTATATTAGCTTCAATTGTTTGCAGCTAAAAAAATAGTTGTGGTTATTGGGATTTGAGTCCAGGTCTTCACAACCACAACGTGGAATTCTCACCACTAAACTACAACAACCACTTGGATATTTAGCCAACATTCATCAATTTCATGATTATGGATAAACAAAAAAAAACTTCTAATTTTCTTCACTTTTGAGTGATGTTAATATGCCTCAATGGTTCGTAGCTAAAAACAATAGATGTGGCCAACATTCATCAATTACTGGGATTCAAGCCCGGGTCTCCACGGCCACAACGTGGAATTCTCACCACTAAACTACAACCACTTGAATATTTAGTCATCATTCATCACTTTCATGATTAAGGATAAACAAAAAAATTCTAATATGCTTCACCAGTTTGTTCATAAAAGCTTGTTGTGGTTTGCAGTTATGTTAATATGCTTCAATGGTTCATAGCCGGCCACAACGTAGAATTCTCACCACTAAACAAGCGGTGATGTCGCACTCCTCCATGCCGCCACCGAGTGTCGACGTCTCCATCACCGCCACCAAGAGGCCGACACCGCGAAGACGGACGTCGAGTTGTCATCGAGCGAGTGATCAAGGAGATGACCGCCTCTTTGCAGTACCCGATGCACGTTAACCTACAGGCACAAGGGTTGTGGCACGCTGTCGAGCCTGAGGAAGAAGAAACGATCGAGTATCAGGAGGATTACTTGGCATTTTCTGCCATACTACGTTCTATGCCTCCAAAGAGGCTAGCATCTCTCTCCACCAAGCGCACTGCGCAATCGGCTTGGGAGGGGATCAAGTCTCGCCGGGTTGGTGTGTAGCGAGTGCGGGAGTCCAACATCGAGCAGTTGCGGAAGGAGTTTTTGGAGATCCGCTTTAAGGACGACAAACTGAGGAGGAATGTCTTCCACGCCTGAAGCTCCACGACAACTCCAGCGAGAGCAACGGGTCTATCTCCTCAATTGGTGGCCAATACGATCGATGGGAAGACGCCACACGAGGCCTGGTACAACAAGAAGCAAGCGGTACATCATCTCTGAGTGTTCATCTGCGTCACATATATGAAGATCACACGTCTCCACCTCGATAAGCTTGATCCTTGGGGGCTGAAGGTCATCTTCATCGGCTACGAACCCAGGAGCAAGGCGTACAGGCTCTATGATCCTGCGGGGGGTGAGCTCACTTATCGCGCGACGTCGTGTTTGACTAGAACACCTTCTAGCGGTGGAACAATGTGACCGAGGCAGACCAAAACCCAAATCAATTCACGATGGATTACCTCGTTATTGAGCTGAGAGAAGGAGGAGCACAGCGTCGGGCATTATCACCGTCACAACAGTTGTACCGGACACGCCTACACCTACACTTACCACAACTTCTACTACGCCCCCTTAACCAGTTGAGTTCCTAACACCACGTACTACGGACTCGACGCTGGATGCCAATCACGATGATGGTCTGGCAGCCAGATACCGAAGGATTGAAGACCTACTGGGAGGAGGTGAACCATAGGGACTGGCGGCGCGCGAGCTCTTAGAAGAAGTGGCTAAACCGCATGCCATTCGCGCGGATGAACCGAACTCGTTCGCCGAAGCAGGAAGGAACCCGTGCTAGCTGAAGGCAATGAAGGAAGAGATGACATCTCTCACTAAGAACAAGACGTGGAGTCTGGAGGACATCCCATCAGGACACCGAGCCATAGGGATAAAGTGGGTATCAAACTAAAACGAAACGAAGAGGGAGAAGTTGAAGTATAAGGCCGGTCTAGTGGCGAAGGGCTATGTCCAGAAGCAAGGAGTGGAGTTCAAAGAGGTATTCGTGCCAGTTGCAAGGTTGAAATCCGTCCGCCTGTTGCTGGCAATCGCGGCACATTGCTCTTGGGAGGTCCAGCACATGGACATGAAGTCCGCTTTCTTCAACGGATAGCTCAAGGAGACCGTCTACGTCTGACAACCACTTGGCTTCCTAGACAAGGACAACTTCGGCAAGGAACTGCGCCTGCACGAGGCACTCTACGGGCTTTGGCAAGCACCACTAGCCTAGAACGCAAAGCTCGATAATACTCTGCTGTCGCTGAAGTTCAAGAGCTGTGCCTCTAAGCATGGCATGTCGGCGAGCGGCGGCTGATTGTGGGAGTGTACGTCGACAACCTCATAATCATTGGAGGTGACATGGAAGTTTTTAGAAGATTCAAGAGGGAGATGTCAAAGAATTTGAAGATGAGCGATCTTGACGTGCTCAGCTACTACCTCGGCATCGAAGTACAATAGAGTACTGTCGGCATCACCATCGCTAAAGTGCGTATGCGAAGAAGCTGCTGGACACAGCTAGGTTAGCAGACAGTAGCCCTACAAGGACACAAATGGTGGCCCAGCTCCAGCTAAGTAAGGCCGGCACTACGATGACAGTCGACGCCACCAATTATCGCAGTATTTTTGGGAGCCTGCGCTATCTGGTAAACACACTCCCTGACCTCGCTTATTCCGTTGGATACGTGAGTAGGTTTATGAAGCACCTAACGAGGAGCATCTTATGGTTGTCAAGCGCATCCTACGCTATGTGGCTGAAACCAGAGGCTAGGGTGTGAAATACTGTGCAGGGAGAGGAAATGAGAAGCTTGAGCTGGTCGGCTATAGTGATAGTAACATGGTGGGTGACGTTGATGATCGTAAGATCACCACTGGGATGATTTACTTTATCTTAGGCAGTGCGATCTTCCGGCAATCAACTAACAAAAGTTAGTTGCTTTTTCTTCTTGCGAGGCAGGGTACATCACCGCTTCGACGGCGCAACACAAGGGGTTTGGCTTGCGCGACTGTTGAAAAAACTCATCGGAAAAGAGGGCGATCCACCAATGCTTTATGTGGACAACGAAGCTATAATCTCCCTGATAAAAAATCCAATTTTGTTTGTTTGTTGGCCGTCAAGATTTGTTGGCCACTTTACCATTGCTTAATTTTATCTCTAGGCCCAACATTTGTTTGTTGGCCATCTTTAGGCCAAGATTAAGATTTTTGTTGGCCACTTCTACAATTTTATCTCTAGGCGTAAGATTTGTTTGTTGGTCGTCTTTAGGCGTAAGATTAAGATTTGTTGGCCACTTCGACCATTTTATCTTTAGGCCCAAGATTTAGTTGTTGGCCATCAAGATTTGGCTTGTTGGCCACTTCTGCCATTGCGCAATTTTATCTTTAGGCGCAATTTTTAACTTCTAAGTCTGTTACTGGACTGATAAACATACATGTCGATAAACATGTATGTTAACTTCTAAGTTAGGATCCTAATGAAAGTCGGATTCCTTCACTCAAAGTTCCTCCCTTTTCATACTCTCAATTACAGGATCAAATTTTTTTCAAATGGATACTGCTTTCGAATTTTCTGTCTTACCTTTTCCAATAAGTTCCATTTCAATGTATGCAATCTAGAAAATCGTATAAGATCATCGCATAGACGGACTATTTTTCTTGTTTTCTAACAAGTGTGTCTTAAGAAAAAGGGTTCGAATTTGCCATGAAATTGACGAAAATCGTCACTAGCATCCGTTCGTTACGTGACAAGGTGTAAAAGATCTTCATCCTAAAGAAGTTCATTCGAGATGTTCCCTCGAGATTCATGCAGATTGTTACCTCCATCGAGAAAATTAACGACCTTAAGAACATGTTGGTTGAGGAGGTCATTGGTCGTCTTAGGGTCCATGAGGAGAGACTTTGTGGCTATGAAGATAAAGATGAGGAGAAGCATGTCTTACTCACCCATGAGGAGAAGCATGTCTTACTCACACATGAGGAGTGACTTTGCATGAACAAAAAAGAAAGATGTGGTTGATTCTTCATTTTCAGGTACGAAGGGACATGACGACCACAAAAATGAAAGTAAAGGTTGTGGGCATGGTCGCAAACGTGGCAATAGAGGAGCCGTAAAAATACCTCACAAACCCAAGTCTCCACGGCCACAACGTGGAATTCTCACCACTAAACTACAACCACTTCAATATTTAGTACCAATGTTGATCTCGTCTTAACGTCTCATGATTGAGGGATAAACAAGAAAACTTCTAATTATTTCCATAAGTTTCATATCATCTCGTAACTCATTCTGATCCAATCCAAAAAGCAAAAAATAGAAAGTTGAATTGTGAACTTTATTTGAATTTAGTGTTTCTTTTTAGTTATGTTAATATGGTTGAATAGTTTGTAGCTAAAAAATTCCCATGATACATACGTGTTATTTTTAAGAATATGATGGTTTATGGTTAAAATAAACTAACGAACTCTTTATGATTTCCTACTAACATAATCATATATGTTGGATGATGGAAGTCCCACATCGACTAATTTAGGGAATGATCATGGGTTTATAAGTGAGGAATACTAACTCCATTGGTATGAGGCCTTTTGGGGAAACCCAAAGCAAAGCCATGAGAGCTTATGCTCAAAGTGGACAATATCATACCATTGTGGAGAGTCGTGTTCGTCTAACATGGTATCAGAGCCATGCCCTAAACTTAGTCGTGCCAATAGATTGATAAATCCTCGTGCCAATAGATTGATAAATCCTCAAATCCTCAAATATCGAACAAAGAACTCCTAAAGAAAAGGAGCCAAGCCCCTCCTCGAAGGCAGTCAAAAATGACTAAGACTCCAAAGGAGTCGAGCCTCGATTAAGGGAAGGCGCACTTTGTTCGAGGGGAGGTGTTGGATGATGGAAGTCCCACATCGACTAATTTAGGGAATGATCATGGGTTTATAAGTGAGGAATACTAACTCCATTGGTATGAGGCCTTTTGGGGAAACCCAAAGCAAAGCCATGAGAGCTTATGCTCAAAGTGGACAATATCATACCATTGTGGAGAGTCGTGTTCGTCTAACATATCATCACCTAACTCATGGGCATTTGTTATTTTTAAGAAAATAGCTTTAAAAATTTATTTCATCAAACTCAATTTCACTTTCAAATGGCAACATATTTAATTCAAAAAGAAGTAGAAGTAATGTTTTTGAGAATTAAAAACAAAAGTGGGTACTAATTGTCCACCCCAAGCTTCCATGGTCACAACTAGTTTGATATTTAGCCAATCATTCATTATAGTCTAGTTTTTTGGGCTTATTTACAATCTTGTCATTCAATTCCAATGTTGATCTCGTCTTTAACGGTTCAAAATTACGGATATGCTAGCAAGCACCTAACTGTCTCCATATTATATTGTTCATATCATATATCAATAGAGTACGATGAGAGCCCATCTTGACGGTTAAGGTTAAGATAAGCTAGTAAACCATTTACTATTTTCTGCATAGTAACATGATTGTATCATCTCATAACTTGTGGGCATAAAAAACAAATGTGGCTGTTCGGATTCAAGCTCAAGTCTTCACAGCATAGCTACAACGTGGAATTCTTACCACTAAACTACGACCACTTTGATATTTAACCAAACATTCATCATAATATAGACTCTTGGGGCTCATTTATCAACTCATTGGCATGTGTCCAATCTAATGGTTGTGAACTCTATTCGAGGTGGAACAAGGAACTCCTTAAATGATTACCAATGTCATACTTATGAAGTCAAATGTGGCTGCTCGGATTCGAGCCCAAGTCTCTACAGCCACGACGTCGAATTCTCACCACTAAACTATAGCCATTTCGATATGTTGCCCATCATTCTTCATAATCTACAACAGATAATCATTGAGTTGTGAACTCTATTCAAGGTGAAACAAGGACCATACCGAACCATTACGAATGTCATACCAGCGGTTGTAGCTAAAAGCATAACAATGTTTCATGTCTGATCGCTTTATTAAAATTTGTGTTTCTATGTTTCATCTTATGTTATTGAGAATTAGAAAATAAATCTCAAATGTGGGTGCATGGATTCAAGCCCCGGTCTCCACAGCCACAACAATGTGGAATTCTCACCACTAAACTACAGCCATTTCGATAGGTTGCAAATCATTCTTCATAATTTACAACTCATCATTAGAAACGCATGTGTCTAATCCAATAAGAAAATAGAGGGTTGGGTTGTGAACTCTATTCGAGGTAGAACAAGAACCATACCGGACCATTACGAATGTCATACCATCGGTTGTAGCTAAAAGAAAAACAATGTTTCATGTGTGATGGCTTTGTTAAAACTTATGTGTCTATGTTTCATCCTTATGTTATTGAAAATTAGAAAACAAACCTCAAATATGGGTGCATGGATTCAAGCCCAGGTCTCCACGGGCGCAACAACGTGGTATTCTCACCACTAAACTACAGCCGCGATATTTAGCCCACTAGGATTGAAGTAGTCCATACCACCAGACCATTATGAATGTCATACTTGTGTTGTAGCTAAAAAGCAAAACAATGTTATGTGTGTGGCGGTTGGGATTTAGGCCCAGGTCTCACAACCACAACGTGGAATTCTCATCACTAAACTACAAGCACTTCGGTATTTAACCCATCATTCTTCATAATCTACAACTAATCATTAAAAAGGCATGTGTCTAATACAAACATGAAAATAGAAGGTTGGGGTATGAACTCTATTCGAGATGGAACACGAACCATATCGGACCATTAAAAATGTACTACTTGCGGTTGTAGCGAAAAAAAAGGCATGTGTCTAATCCAAGCAAAAAAATTGGGTTGTGAACTCTATTTGAAGTGGAACACGGATGTCTATGTTTCATCCTTGTACTATTGAGAATTAGAAAACAAATGTCAAATGTCTCTCGAACTCATCGTTAAACTAGGATTCAAGCCCAAGTCTCCATGGCAACAATGTGGAATTCTCACCACTAAACTACTACAGCCACTTGGATATTTAACCGTCACATCATTTTCATGATTAAAGATAAACAAAAAAACATCTAATTTGCTTCACCAGTTTGTTCATAAAAGCTCGTAGTGGTTTTGAGTTATGTTAAATGTTTCAATGGTTTGTAGCTAAAAAAAACAAATGGGGTTGGGATTCGAGCCTAGGTCTCCACGACCACAACGTAAAATTCTCACCACTGAACTACAACCACTTGGATATTCAGTCACCATTCATCATTTTCGTGATTAAGGATAAACCAACAAACTTCTAATTTTCTTGACGGGTTTGCTCATGAGAGCCGAGTTATGTTAATATGGTTGAATGGTTTGTAGCCAAAAGGCAAATGGGTTGATAAACGGTTAAGCATAAACTAGCAAACCCTTTATTGTTTCCTTCTAAAGTAACATGATCATAACATAAATAAAAAATAAAAAATAAAAAAACTCATTGAGACCACAACTTGTAATCTTCACCACTAAACTACCGCATCTACTTTACTACTGCATCTACTTTGATATTTAGCATATTAAAGATAAGCTACCAAACCTCTAATTATCTCCACATTATATTGTTCGTTAAAATAATGAAAAACAAATGTGGTTGTTGGGATTCGAGCTCAGGTTTTAGACAACAAGCTTCCATGCCCACAACATGAAATTCTCACCATTAAACTACAACTAAATTGATATTTAGTTCATCATTCATCATAATCTAGTCTCTTGGGGCTCATCTATCAACTCATCATTCAATACCGATGTTGATCTCGTATTGATGGTTCGTGATTAAGGATATGCTAGCAAGCCTCTAACCGTCACCAAGTTATATCGTCCATATCATATATTAATAAAGTACTATGAGAGTCTATCTTAACGGTTTAAGGTTAAGATAAGCTAGTAAACCATTTACCATTTTCTACATAGTAACATGATCGTATCATCTCGAGAAATTTAGAGAAATTTGTGGTGGAAACCGAGCAAACTTTGGTGGAAAGTTGAGCATTTCCCAACACGAAATGTAATAGAATGAGTATTTAAACTATTAAAAGGTCGATGAATTTTTTACGGACAATCTTATTATATATAAAAGTTCAATGGCGCCTGATTGTTTGCCTGATCGTAGATTGTTTTCTTGCATTCATGATCTACGGTAAATCTTTTAGAAGAAAAAGTTGGAGTCACTCGATACTCATAGATGGTGATCAAATAACACCTCCATACTCATCAGTTTCTTTCAATAAAATTCTTAAAACCCTCCCAATCGCTCGAGATTTTCATTTATTCCTTCAATTAGTAGATTTTCTTTCCTTCCTTTCAATGGGTGGTATTAGAATGAAGTTTTGATCTTTGGGACCTATGGGTTATGGGCCTGTTAGGATTGTACAATAACACACACTCTATCAAGATGAACACAAAGAACAAGAGAGACAAAATGATCTTGATCACAACGAACAAGAGAGACATAATACGAGGAATATTGGCTAAATGTTTATATTGATAACTTTAGGTATGTACACCAATAGAGAATACAAGTTAAGCACTGTCTCATGGGTATATATATGGTTGTCGTTTACTATATATATATAGTTTAACGGATATAACCACCTACTGTATATAAATATCTACTCTATATTTCTTTACCAGCTTTTTAGTAGAAATAGTCGTTTACTCTGTATTTTCCACGTATAGTTTTACTAACTATGACAATTGAATAATTTATATATGGCAGCAGGCTCTACATCCAAAAATTCTCCGGAGACTGATCCAGTCAACCAAGAATTTCATTCTCAAACGACGTTTTCACTGCACCATACCAATTGAGGCTTTGCACAACCTCCATGTTCCAACGTCAACACATTTTGCCAACATGTTTGTTAGATTCTTTTCACTCCTTATCTTCTCCAAACACATATCATCTTCCACTAACCTGCGAGTGAAATGATATTGCGTTCTGTATTTTGTCTTTGAATGATAGACCGGGTTCCTCACCAACTGTATGACACTTTAACTATCTATATAAATAATTTTCTCGTGCTGCTTCTTGTCCAATTCTTCTAAATACTCTGTTATCCATATCATCTCCTTTACAGCTTCAGCTATTGCCACCTTCTCAGCCTCATTAGATGTAAGAGCAACACATTTCTGAAGCTTAGACATCTCATCATCCATGACTTGCTCTCACTTTGTTGTATCCTCCAACTGTAGGGCATCACCAAGGGACTCTGATTCCTCTTCATCAGCCAGCAACAGATAATGTAATGAAGGTGAATACATGTAACGCCCCTAATTCTCTATAACCTAATTAGTGACGTCACCCATGCATACATATCTCATTAAGCGGAAGCTCATCATAAATAACCTTGAAAGAGTCTTTCATAAATATTCATGAATCCAAAATAAAACCTAAACTCCGAAAATAAACCTTCAATACTGAATTCAAAATAAATCCAACTAAAACAATACTCAATGCTATAACTTAAAACAGTCTAATAAAAGTAAACTCCTAAAAATATCATGTCTCCAACTTCCATGGTGGCCTCAGCTCCGCTGTCAACCGTACATTGACGCCTTTCCTTTACCTGAAAAATATTGGTAGCACATGGCTTGAGTATTTTATGAAATACTCAGTAAGTCACCCCACTGTTGGGGTTAGGAATGCAAACACATTCAACATATGAGCGGGACCTAACTTTTCATAAACTTTTCATAGCCTTGGGCGCTTTCCTATTCTAGGCAGGGTTGGGTGTGTGGTACTCCTTCACACACGGCCCATGTACGTGTACATGGACCCACCAGGCGGGCTCGTAAACATACCCCCTGGGCCTGACTTGGTCGGACACAATGTGTTACACGTAGCCGGACACCACAGAACAGAAAAGGGCCCGCATGATATCATGGCGAACCTAAATATCGTATTTCATTCTTCCGTAACATAAAGGGGAAGAATCCTGATGCACGTGACATACATATATGCATGAGGTCCCTTAACGTATCTAACATGGCATTACATAAGCAGTGCTAACATCGCATTTACGTTTCTTACATCACATGGCATCTCACATGACTTACATTACATGACATATTACATAAACATTCCAGTTGCATAAACATCTCATGATATGACTCGATAATTCTACGTTTATCTATGGCATCGATCAACATATTCATGGCATATAATACTAACATCTCATGACTTCACATAACATAAACAGTCAACCGTCAACATAATTCATACATCACATAACATACACAATCTATACATCACATAATCATATGACATAAATATGGTGCATGCAGGGGCCACAGGGCACGCACCATCATACAACACGTAGTAAGCTAACTCCAACAGTAAGGTCACTTACCTCGATGGTCTTGGTTGAAGTCACTCACAACGAGCTAATCCCGGCGGTTAAATACGTCCTATGAAAACCACATAAAAACTTAGAAACCTTTCATAACATACCCTAGCTAAACCTCATGCTATTTATAAAAAATAAACCCCCCGACCTAATCTGTCTTTAACGTATAGGAACCATACTGACCTCGGATGGTAAAACTAAGGGCAGAAACAGCTTCGAAAGGGCCAAAAACCTTGGAATCGATATATTATAGTGATACCTTGCTGCTAAGCCTAGCTACAGAACTGGCCAACTAAACCGCCAAGTCGAGCTGCGGGAATTGATGGAACCGAGCCGATTTCGTACACGTGCGAGCCGACCCGCACTGTGTACGCATGCGAAGCTGCCGAAGTTGCTAGGTGCGCGTCTGCAGCTCGACCCTATTCCAAAAACCTTGCCTTCCTTACCCGACAAGCGACGAAACTCTAGTTTCCGCCTTCCCGATTCCAGCGACGCGCCGACAATCCCACAACGTCCTCAACACCGAGACGGCCAACCTTCTTTGACACAATGATCCCAACATCAATGCCTTACTACTACTCGATTCTTCCTCCGAAGAGCAACCCCAACGTTTCCAGAGGAAAGTTTGGAGAGGATCCTTTTCAAGAGATGTAAAAGGTTGGACATAGGAATATAAAACTAATCTCAAGACATTACCAATAAGGCATACTAGGTTTCTAGGATAAAGAAATTTAGAGAAATATGAATGTTTCTCTTATGTAATAAAAGTCTCGCAGTAAATCTCTCGATTTACGGGAAGATTACATTTAATTATTTATTCTTTCCTTATTTGATTTTATTTTATTCCATAAACCCAAACCGTTACAATTTCTAATAACTTCTTCGTTTAAAATTACACCTTTTCGATGGGAATAAATGCATAACATAATATCTTGTCCTTTACAGAAATAAAAATAAAATCTTAACTAGATAAGGCAAAAATGGAAAATCTGAATCGTTACAATACATATCTTCGTAAATGATAGTTCTAGATGATCTTTTCAACACCTGCTGTCACTTGCTCCACCTCTGGTTCCTCAGCAACCGTCTAAGGAGTTTCTTGAGTATCTGCTCATCACTAGGTGAATCTTTCAACAACTCAACCTCAACTCTCACTTGCTTCGTTGTCTTAGAACCTTTCTTCTTTTTGTTCTTATACATGACATTTCATGAAGGGTCACGTCACAATGTCTCAGAACATTTCTATTCTTGGCATCCCAAAACCTGTACTCAAACATGTAAGGCCCATAGCCTATGAAGTAGCACTTCACAGCCTCAGCGTCAAGTTTGTCATTGTTCTAGCCTATGAAGTAGCACTTCACAGCCTCAGCGTCAAGTTTGTCATTCTTCTCTGGATCAATACGAACATACGCAATACAACTAAAAGTTCTCAAGTGATAGTACTTGAGTTCTTTTCCTATCCATACTTCTTCTGGCAACTTGAACTCCAAGGTTACTGACGACCCTCTATTATTCAAGTAGACTGCTATATTTACGACATTAACCCAAAATGTCTTTGGCAATCAAGAATGAATTCTCTTACTCCTTGTTCGCTCATTCAATGTTCAATTTATTCTTTCAACAACATCAATTTGTCTTGCTTTACTGGGAATTGCCTTCGTTAATCTAATTCTTTGAGCTGCACAAAATGCTTTGAATTATGACTTGTTGTACTCTCCTCTATTGTTAGACTTCAGACATTTACTCTTCAAGCCGATTTTATTTTCAACTTCAACTTTTCACTTCCAGAATGTAGCAAACACATCAGACTTGTGTTTCAGGAAATAAATGCACACCTTACTGCTGAAATTATTGATCAAGGTGACGTAGAACTTTGATCCGCCAAGGGATGAAACTAGAGATGGTTTCCAAACGTCTATATTGACTATTTCTAACCATACTATCTTCAATTCTCTAGTAATCTTTGTGAAACTAGCTCGTTTTTGTTTGCTCATAATGTAGTTCTCATAAGAACCCATATCAACAAATTTCAGACCTTCTAAAACTCATTTCGCACAAGCATCTTCATTTTTTTGGCGCTCACATGTCCAAGTCTATTATTCCATATACTTGAATTTGAAGCACTCTTAGCAACAACAACCATGTTCATATACCCTGCAGTGGTGTATAAGTTTCCAGATTTTATGCCACGTGCTACCACCATAGCACCCTTCAAAATCTTCCATGAACTCTTCCCAAACTTTGTTGCATAATCTCTACTATCCAATTGACCAATAGAGATCAGGTGCTTCGTGAGACACGAATTATATCTGACATTCTTTAATGTCCCACTGATTTTCTGTCGAAGTTATGCGGACATCCCCTTTTCCTTCAATCTCAAAATCTTTGTTGTCACAAGATACACCTTCTCAAAATTTCCAGACTTGAAATTTCAAAAGAGCTCTTTATTTGGAGATGAATAAAAAGATGCACCTAAATCCAAAATCCAGGATTCAATCAGACTGTACGCGCTGATGATTAGAGCATCCCTAATGTCTTCAGCTGAATTTATAGAATCATCATCATGTTCTGGTTTGTGATCATGCTTCCTCTTTGGTCTTATACAATTGTCTGAAAGTGATATTTTTCTCCACAACTCCAACACATTACATTTGGTCTGTTTTAAAATTTTTCCCAGTTCTTCGATTTTGATCGATTTTTTTGACACTTCATTTACTTCTTTCCGTTTGGTCAACACTGAGAGCACCACCAGATGAATTCTCAATTTCTCGTTTTCGAATACTTTCGCTGAGAAATATATCTCAAATTTCATCGAACATCATTTTCTCATATCCTCGAGAACTACTAATTGCGGCAACTACTGTATCCCACGACTCGTGTAAAGATGGCATAAAAATCAATGCTTTAATTTCACTTTCGAAATTAATTTCCACAAAACTCAATTGGCTTACAATCATATTGAATTCATTTATATGATCCGCAAGAGATCCACCTTTCATACATTTGAAGATTGAACAATTTTCGCATCAAATACACCTTGTTAATAGTCGACAATTTTTCGTACATATTTGATAGTGCCTTCAATAGATTTGACGTTTTCTTTTCCTTGATTATGTTGAATGCTACGTGAATGGCCAATGTCAACCAAATCAATCTGGGAGCCTCACGATTCTTGAGCTTCAACTGTTCCGTGGTCAGGTATCCGACTTCACCCCCAATAGGGGTTCGTGAAGATATTTATGGTACAAATTATCTTCAATTTGCATCTTCCAAATACCGAAATCGAATCCAGCAAACTTTTCAATTCCAATCTTTGAACTTTGGGCAAGATATAGAGTATATAAATATATCTAGTAGGCACAACTCATTTGTAGGCTTTCATCACATCCTTGACCTAGCAAGACACCAGGGTTTACTCATCATCACTTTTTTGTGCGTAAAAAAACTCTCTCTAACAAGTGGGGACAACATGTGCTACAATTGTTTTGATAAGCAGTCTTAGCTCTGTGATAGAGCGCGTGGCTTTTAACCACGTGGTCGTGGATTCGATCCCCACGGATTGTGCTATATAAATTAAAAATATCTGCAAAGAACCCAACGACTCTTTGTCTCGAGAATAGTCTTTAGGACTATCAATATATACCACCAACCTAATACAAAATATGGGTATAAAAATATACCCAATAAGCAACACTCATTTAAATAACTCTATCTAACAACAAGTGGGGACTGATGGTGTTAATATAACACATGCGGAAGCAATTTGGATCTTAGGCACTTCTAGAACATCAATTATAGTAAATAACTAGCATGTTCATAAGTATTAAAACTTAATGAGTTTGAATACTAACCTTTTGTAGTTCAAACTTCCTTTTTCTCACGAACCGGTTTCGAACCACCACTAGTGTCTTCTCCATTATCCTCCGACCTTAGAACGGGATTGTGGAATCCGGTGAGTGACTAAACTTGGGAGGAATTTTGTATATATGAAGAGAGTGTTTGTGAGAGGTTTTTCTCAAGGTTTTTCATCAAGAAGAAGAAGACCTTCCATGCACCATGATCACTCTATTTAAAGAGTCATGTTTGCATGTTCATGCAAATTTGAGATCACCAAATTTTGACACTTAAAATTCCACTCAAATGTTTGGGATTATGTGGCAAGCATGCATGTTTGAGTTAACCAAATTTTGACACTCAAAATACCACTCAAACTTGTGGGGTTTATTTGGCAAGCATGCAAGTTTGGTTAAACCAAATTTTGACACCTCAAAATTCCACTAACATGGATTTTTCCATTAAATGAAGTCAACATTTTGACTTTCTTCATTTTAATTCAACAATTAATTTGAATAATGAATTTCAAATTAAAGTAACATTAAATGATTAATTAAACTATTTAATTAATATTTAATATTAATTCAAATGTCAATCCCAATCAATTCCGACACATAATTGATTAAGATATTTAAATCTTATTTAAATATCTCAGATTCTCTCCTTTTGTTTAATTCGTAAATAAAACAAAAATGCGGTTAAATATATCGTATATATGTAGCGCATATTCCCTAATTTGAATTCGAACACTTCGAACTCACTCGTCACACTGTTTTATGGTTTAGTCCTATATGAGCTAGCAGAGGGACCTAATGGACCTATAGATCATGGGCTCCAACGATCCAAGATTAACCGGCTAAACTCATTAACCTTGTTAACCAACATTCGTTAACTACTAGGACACTCCACTATAGCCTCGTAGTTGCACTCCCCTCACTATAGATATATTTCTGTCCATTTGATATAACCATGATTAGTAAGTCGATCCTTCATAGGTTGTTCGTAACTAGAGCTGGGTCAATTTACCGTTTTACCCCTAAAGTTACTTCTTGTTCCTTATGTCTCACTGATCCTCTAATGAACAATTGGTTTGTGGTCCAACCAGTAAACCGAATCCATCTCAGGCCAATGAGAGGGTGGGGCCCCTTGTTCAAGACCTGGAGTCAGTGCTTAAGGGAATTACCTTTCTTCTACCTCTAAAAGTGGGTAGGAGTGAATTCCATCTTGCACCCCACGTCCCCAGCCATTCACCCGGTCTTACCCCTGAAATGGGAGGCCTATTGAGTCGGCGAACTAGAGCCACTCTCACCCATGCAAATCTAAGGATAATTCCGAATAAACAGGAGTTCATGGTTAGCTTAGGATTAAAACCGAGTTACCTAGGTTATCGAATGAAAAGAAAATCAGTCTCAACAGTAAACGACATTATAAAGTGAGTGGTTTTCTTCATGGTCCGATCTTATGCAATACTCATTGCATAGGATGCCCCCACTCACATGCCTCCACATGTACAATTTAGTGATCACATTGTTTATATCATATACAAAAGTGGGTCGCATCCATAGTGTCCCCAGAATAAGGTACTCAGCCTTGTCCTTATACTATAGATCATTTTGACTATATACTTGAACTTGATCCACTCTTATGTCTCTACATATAGTTCAAGTAATCATACTATAGCTAGAGTGTTCTTAGTTTATTGGATTTAGATTAATGATCGTAAAGTTCACTTTATTCAATAACAATCCTTACTGAATAAACAACAATAATAACTTTATTGAAAATAGAATATGTTTTTGTTTACAAACTATGAGTTTTAGGACATAAAACCTAACAAACTCCCACTTGGACTAAAACTCTAGTGAAGTTTTATAACGTTGAGTAGAGAGAAATACAATAAACTAGGGCATCACATACTCATGCCATTTCTCCCACTTGCCCTAGATTACATAACTCGTAGTCCTAGACTCACTAGGTGCCCTTCAAACACTTTAGCCGTGAGGGGCTTTGTAAATGGATCAGCAATGTTGTGCTCTGAAGCTATCTGTGTGACGATCACATCTCATCGTTGCACAATCTCCTTTATGAGATGATATTTGCGCTCAATATGTTTTCCTCGCTTATGGCTTCTTTGTTCTTTTGAATTTGCAACTGCTCCACTGTTATCACAATAAAGAGTGATGGGAAGATGCATATTTGGAACGACTTCCAAATCAGTTAAGAACTTCCGAAGCCATACAGATTCTTTCGCTGCTTCACAAGCAGCAACATACTCAGCCTCCAAGGTGGAATCAGCAATGCAACCTTTCTTTATGCTTCTCCATATTATTGCTCCTCCGTTCAGAGTGAAGATAGATCCTGATGTCGATTTCCTCGAATCTACATCGGTCTGAAAATCTGAGTCAGTGTACCCTGTAAGGATCAGATCCTTAGCACCGTACATTAGCATATAGTCCCTCGTTCTCATAAGATACTTGAGGATATTCTTAATGGCAGTTCAATGAGCACGTCCCGGATTGGACTGATATCTGTTGACAATTCCCACAGCATAGCATATGTCGGGTCGGGTACATAGCATGACATACATCAGACTACCGACCGCTGATGCATAGGGAATGTGTCTCATATCCTCAACTTCTTGAGGTGTCTTAGGACTTTGTTCCTTCGACAAATGAACTCCATGCCTGAAAGGTAATAATCCTTTCTTGGAGTCCTGCATCTTATATCGAATCATTTTGTCGATGTACGATGCCTGAGACAATGCTAGTATTTTGTTCTTGCGATTCCGAACAATTTGAATTCCAAGAACAAACTGAGCCTCTCCCAAATCTTTCATTTGGAATTGTGTCGCTAGCCAATGCTTAATGTCAGTCAGAAATCCCACATCATTTCCAATGAGTAGGATATCGTCAACGTACAACACCAGGAAAGCTACTGTAGAGTTGACTATTCTTTTATAAACACAAGGTTCGTCAACGTTCTGTTTAAAGCCATAAGATTTGATCGAAGTACCAAACTTTATATTCCAGGATCGAGATGCTTGCTTCAACCCATAAATGGATCTTTTAAGCTTGCAAACCCTTTGCTCGTGATCCTGTTCAATGAACCCCTCTGGTTGAGCCATATAGATACTCTCTTCAAGATTGCCGTTTAGAAAGGCTGTCTTAACATCCATTTGTCAAATTTCATAATCATAAAATGTGGCAATAGACAAGAGTATTCTAATCGATTTAAGCATAGCAACAGAAGAGAAGGTTTCTTCATAGTCCACCCCCTCTCTTTGGGTATAACCCTTTGCTACTAGTCGAGCTTTAAAGGTCTGTACCTTACCGGTTTGGTCTCGTTTCTTCTTATAGATCCATTTGCAACCAATAGGTTTTACCCCATCTGGTTGATCTACAAGTTCCCAGACTGAATTGAAGTACATTGACTCCATTTCAAGATTCATGGCTTTAATCCACTGATCTCTATCTTCATCATTCATTGCCTGTTTATAGGTCAATGGATCCTCAACGCCATCATCAGGTATGATGACTTGAGTTTCTGCCAAACCCAAGTAACGATCGGGTTGAGTTATAACCCTCCCACTACGTCGAGGCATTCTCAAATCTTGAGAAGGATGTGATTGACCAGAAGTGTCAGCTCCATCAACAACTCTTGTTGAAGGACCAGCTTGATCAACAACTCTTGTTGTTTTATCAGTAGCTTCTTTAGAAATCTCACTTAATACTAGTTTTCTACGAGATTGATGATTTCTTACGTGGTCTTCCTCTAAGAATGTAGCGTTTTTTGATACAAACACTCTATTTTCTTGAGGGTCATAAAACAAACCACCTTTCGTCTCTTTGGGGTATCCTACGAATAGACATAATTTTGAACGACGTTCTAATTTCTTGGGGTTTTGCAACAACACATGTGCTGGACATCCCCAAATTCTGAAGTGACGTAAACTACCTTTATGCCCTTTCCATAACTCATAAGGTGTTTCTGAAACACTCTTAGTAGGAACCATGTTCAAAATGTATGTAGCAGTCTCCACTGCATATCCCCAAAACGGATCGAGTAATTGAGCGAAACTCATCATAGACCGAACTATGTCTAATAGAGTTCTATTTCTCCTTTCTGATAAACCATTTTGTTGAGGCGTACTAGGGGCTGAGAGTTGAGACCTTATTCCATGTTCTATCATATAGTTCTAAAATCTTAAGTCCATGTACTCTCCTCCTCGATCTGATCGAAGTGTTTTAATAGTTTTACCTAATAGATTCTCAACCTCAGTCTTATACTCTCTGAATTTTTCAAGAGCTTTGAACTTGTGATGCGTTAGGTAAAGATAGCCATGCCTTGAATAATCATCAATAAAACTGATGAAATATTCATACCCTCCTCGTGCTTTGACATTCATTGGACCATAGAGATCTGTATGTACGAGTTCTAAGGTTTATTTGGCTCTATAACCTTTTTCGGAAAATGATCGTTTAGTCATTTTACCCTAAAGACAAGACTCACATGGAGGTAAAGAGTTGTCTTCTAACTCATTTAGAAGTTCTCTTTTAACCAATCTCTTAATCCTATTGAGATTAATGTGGCATAGTCTTAAGTGCCAAAGATAGGTATTAGGAGAAATCTTTTGTCGTTTATTTTGAGTTTCAGCTGTTTTAAACATGTTGGTGTTTAAAATAGCTTTTGTTTCGCTCAGTTTTACCATATATAAGTTGTTTTCTAGTTTTGCAGAACAAATATGAATAACTTTTTTGCAAATGAACACTTCATTGATTTCAAAAGATACTTTATACAATTGTTCTAACAAACAAGAGATAGATATTAGATTTCTTTTTA
Source organism: Cucurbita pepo subsp. pepo (assembly GCF_057944985.1). Classification (NCBI taxonomy): domain Eukaryota; kingdom Viridiplantae; phylum Streptophyta; class Magnoliopsida; order Cucurbitales; family Cucurbitaceae; genus Cucurbita; species Cucurbita pepo. The sequence goes on along the minus strand of NC_141806.1, from coordinate 4,524,229 downwards.
TTTCAGGAACAAAAAGTACATTATCTAATATAATGAATCTATCTCCAAAAAACAACTTTAAATTTCCTACTAATCTTGCTGAGACAACCTCTCCTGTTCCAACCTTGAGTGTTATCTCGCCGTCCGCAAGCATTCAAAAGGGGTTAGTTTCCTGGTAAAAAGAACAAATATGATTAGTCGCCCCTGAATCTAGTATCCAAGTTGAGTTGTCATACTCTACTAAACATATTTCTACAACGAGTAAATCATATTTACCTTGTTGTGTCTTTTCGGCTTTCTTCTTTGCAAGGTATTTTGGGCAGTTTCTCTTCCAGTGCCCGTTTTCGTTGCAATGGAAACATTTTCCTTTATCTGCTTTTTGAACCTTGTGTTTGCGGTTATTTTCCTTTATCTGCTTTTTGAACCTTGTGTTTGCGGTTATTTTCCTTTATCTGCTTTTTAAACCTTGTGTTTGCGGTTAGTAGGAATCTTATTTTTCCCTTTACCCTTCTTCTTCATCAAAACACTTTTAGAAGTTGAAGGTCCAGACTTATTTTTGGAGGACGATCCTCGTAGTAATTTCTTGGAGATAGCAATTAAACAACTACATATAGCGCTAGAAATTAAACAACTACAAATACTCATTGTGTAGGCTCTTGCATCATTTTTCTAGCAAATACACCCCAATTTACTCTCATGTGTCACTTTTTTTCTGCCTCAAATAACTCTTTCTAACAAGTGGGACAACATAACTCTTTCTAACAAGTGGGACAACATGTGCTATTAAGGTTGTTACAAGCCATCTTAGCTTAGTGGTAGAGTGAGTAACTTTTAACCATGTGGCCGTGTGTTCAATCCCTTTAGTTGGCGCTATAAATTAAACTCCAATGACTAGTCTTTAGAACAATATACCCACAGCAAGCAATTATGACTAGTCTCTTTAGAACAATATACCCACAGCAAGCAATTATCATTTGAAGGCCTACAAGATTTACTCTCATTGTTATGTTTTTTTTTTTTTTTTTTTGTTTTTTGCCTCAAATAAGTCTTCTCTAACAAGTGGGGACAACATTGTCTCGAGGGCACCCACATGGAATTCTCACTACTAAACCTAAAACGACTTCAATGTTTAGTACCAACGTTGATCTGTTCTTGACGTCTCATGATTGAGGGATAAACAAGCAAACTTCTCATGATTGAGGGATAAACAAGCAAACTTCTAATTCTTTCCTTCAGTAGCATCTCCGCATCTCCTTCCACTTGGATATTTAGCCGACATTCATCACTTTCTTGATTAAGGATAAACCAACAAACTCGTTGGTAGCTATAAAAAGTAGATGTGGCTGCTGGGATTCGAGCCCAGGTCTCCACGGCCACAACGTGGAATTCTCACCACTAAACTACAGCCACTTAGATATTTAGCCAACATTCATCACTTTCATGATTAAGGATAAACAAACAAACTTCAAATTTGCTCGTTGGTAGCTATAAAAAAAGTAGATGTGGCTGCTGGGATTCGAGCCCAGGTCTCCACGGCCACAACGTGGAATTCTAACCACTAAACTACAGCCACTTGGATATTTAGCCATCATTCATGGCTTTCATGATTAAGGATAAAATAAACAAACTTCTAATTTGCTTCACAAATTTGTTCATAAAAGTCAATCGCGTGGTTTGAATTAGGTTAATATGCTTCAATGGTTTATAGAAATAAAAAAAATCAAATGTGGCGGTTGGGATTTAAGCTCAGGTAGGTATCCACAATCACAACATGAAATTCTCGCCCTTCAACTACAACCTCTTGGATTTTTAACCCATCTTGACATGATCCCATCATATATAGCTTTTATACATGGTATAACATATCATAACATAACATAGCATAGTATCAAATAACATAGCATAGTATCAAATAACATAGCATAGTATCAAATAACATAGTATAGTATAGCATAGCATATCATATCATTCATACATATGACATATGCTGGGGCCATAGGACGCGCCATCATATATAATACAATTTATCCAACCAAGCTAATAGTGGAGTCACTTACTTGGTTTGTCCAAGATGATGTTACTCAACCATCCATTTTGAGTAATTGCCATCTTTTTTGATTCCAACAAAACCTTGGCCACGAATATTACTTAGAGCCTTGTGGAGATTAAGTCTGAGCCTTGTGGAGATTAAGTCTAGACACTTGAATCGTCAAAAAGCATCGAGAAATAAGGAAGAACTCAAGGTAAGTTTTTGAGTTTTTCATTCTTAGTTTTTCTTGAGAGATGGGAGATTCAAGGAGATTCATATTACAAAATTTAGTAGGTTGATCTAGAAAGTATTTTGCATATTTTTCGTGATGAAAATTAGAATCGAATCGAATTAGAAGGAGTTCTGGTGTTTGTTGAGAAACAGTAATTTTGAATGAGAATGTAGGTCAATTTTGAATGAGAATATCTCTTCTATGGTTGAAAATAAACTACAAGAAAAACATCTTTGTAATAATGGATTATTTACTCTAATACTTTGGTGGAGGAACCAAGTTGATTCAAGTTTGCTATGAAAAGTAATGAAAATATAAAGAAAATTGGAAAAAACCATAAAATTCTTCGAATTCTAAAAATTAATTGTGCAGATGGAACATTCGATTGACGCGTCAGACATCGAGCAGTGAAACGCAGCGAAGCTAGCGGTGGAAAGATGTCGAACTATAGGAGTAATGCGTCTGCCAAGCGTGTGGAAATGTGTCATGGTTTGACTGGAACAATGCATTAGACTTCCACGGGAGACGCATCGCTTAGACCTAACCTAATTTGACCCTAAATTGTGACCCTTCAACCCGCGTGCGACTCAGTTCAGTACCCACCACCAGATCCATGATTCGACCTGATCAGAGCGCCTAGTAGTGAGCAGTACATGCTGCCACTAGAAAATTCATGGGTAATTGTCGCGCTCGTTGGGGTTCAAAGTCGAGTGTTGACTGCGTGCTGCCCATATGCCCGCACATGAGTCTCCATGCATTGTTGCGCGCGTAAACTTCGAATGTACATTGAGAATTGTTTTACAATCGTTTTGTCTCCCGATCCACTATTTTTTCGTCCCAGTTGCAATTTGACCTTAATGTCACTTGAATCAGAATCAATGAGTGAATTTTCAAGAAATTTGGAGCCTCCAATAAGTGAAGGCATGTATGATCTTGGTAAGTAGCCACAGATTCTTTAGGCAAGTAATATTTCAGGGAACACTAGAACGTGTTATCGTACAAACATATCTTGCCTTAGGTGTTTAAAATATGCATGTTTAAGACTCTAGAAGGGCTATTTGGATGAGAACACTATATATGTTATGAAAAATGATTGAAATGCCCCTGGGATGAGAATTTAGGTACATGCCTACTTTAATGATTTTTGTTGTGATTGAAATGAGGATATGATATTGTGATATGTACCTTGGGCAATTGATAGATGTTATTTTCCGGTTGAGTTTGCATGAATATTTCGTCCTTACGTGATTGATATTAATATCTCTATAAAAAGTTGAACGAATGTTTTGAAAATATTCTCCGTTCTTTATGTGATTGATAAGAGTATCTTCCTAGTTAAGTTGAGGGCGCTAGAATTAGAGCGATTTTCTAGTTGACCTAGAACAATATACTTCTAGAGTACCAAGCCCCAAAGGATTGTGAGCATCAATCACAAGTATAGATATAAGAGCACCAAGAGGTTGGGATAGCCCTATGATGTTAGTCCTGAACGTCCTAAAAACGATAGACAATATTTAAAGCGTCTAGACGCCCTAAAAACCTAGTAAGCCTCCTTAGCAAGATTGATTTGGAAAGCCTTATAGGGTTATTGGTATTATGAACGATGTAACCAAAACCTCCAAAGAAATTTGAGTTACTAATGTGTGAGGGATGGATCAAGGTTGATGTCTCAATTTCGTAAACTAGTCCTAAAGAGAGACTTGGGATTACACAGGTAGTTATCTTAAAGCAAAGTATTTCTATTGCATGTAGAAACAAGTCAAGGCTAAAGTTGCGATTCTGTAAATCGGTCTCGAAAATGACTTGAGAATACATAGGTAGATATCTAAATGTGAGTATTTCTATTACGTGTAGAAACGAAACATGATTAACACCGTGATATTGTTGCTTACTGGGTATTTTTATACTCACCCATATTTTTTTTCAAGTGGTCACAGGTTACCGGTCGAGGTGGGAGAGTGTTGAGGAGCCGTGTTTTTACATAGGGATGTCAACCGAGGGCATCAGTTTAGCCAATATTTTCATGGGTTGTTGTACTATTGTGTATGCCATTCCCATTTTTGGTTTGTAAACTAACGTGAACAAAGTTTGTTTTGTATTTTTTATTTTGGATTTTTATTTCAAGAATGATGTTGTATGATTTTAACTCGTGAAATTTTTACTCTTTTTTTTTTTTTTTTTTTTTTTTGTTTTTTTTTTTGTTTTTTTTTTTTGTTTTTTGTTTTTTTGTTTGTCTTGTCTATTATTGCCTTGTTCTTTTAGTCATGGTTTGAGATTTAAAACCTTAAAAATGGAGTTGTAATAGGTTCTCATATTAGCTGACAATTGGTTGTATTTGTAGATGAAAGCTTCCTTCAGATACAACTGAGTGATTGACTCATCACCTATCGTTAAGATATTGTGGGTAGTCTTTCTCTTCATAAAATTGTATCCTTCGACTCAATCGATGCCTCCAGAACATTGGGGTTAGTCGTCTTTCAATCAATCCAAGCGGGTGATACTTACAGAAGTCCCTGAGGTACCTAGGCTCTCTTGACTTGCTAACATTGTTTTTGTCGTATCAGTTCTCCACATTTGTTGTAGCAACATGAATCAGAGACCGTAGGGTCTCCATGGACATCATCACCATATGGGAGGACAAAATATAAGAAGATATTAAAGCACAATCAAGCTATCTTAGCGTCACAAAAAACATGCATCAATTTCAGGGGTACTAAGTGATGCTACTAGTTATTCAAGCTATGACTTACATACATAGTTGTAAAAAGCCATCTTAGCTCAGTGATAGAGCGTGTGACTTTTAACGACATGGTCACAGGTTTGATCCCCACAAATGGTGCTATAAATTAAATAGTCTGGAAGACACATCAACATATACCAATCTAACAAGTGGGCACAACATGTGCTACCATAGTTGAAAAGAACTTAATGACTCCTTATCTTGAGACACCACGATTTACTCTCATCGTCACTTGTTTTCAACCTCAAATAACTCTCTCTAACAAGTGGGGACAACATGTGCTACCATTGTTGCGACAAGCCATCTTAGCTCAATGGTAGAGAGCGTGGCTTTTAACCGTGTGGTTGTGCGTTTGATCCCCATAGATTGCACTATAAATTGACTAGTCTTTTAGAACATTGAGATCTACTTGTCGTTTGGCACTTTTTTTTTTTTTTTTTTTTTTTTTTTTGCCTCAAATAACTCTCTCTAACAAGTGGAGAAAACATGTGCTACTAGGGTTGTGACAAGCCATCCCAACTCAGTGGTAGAGCACGTGGCATTTAACCACGTGGTTGTGGGTTCTCGATCCCCACAAATGGCGCACATATCCAGTAAGAAAATACCTCATTTGACACTCTCTTACAAACATGTACAACCATGTACATGACTAGTCTTTAGAACGTACCTAACATACCCAGTATATACCCAACCTAATACAACATATATGGGTATGGCTTACTCATCATCACTTTTTTCTGCCTCAATCCCGTTGGCCATGTAGTTGTCCAAGGTCGGGGCTGGGGCTACCCCTTATATGTACCAGCTCCAATGACTATCCACATGATTAACACCCATCGCCCCACCCCTTATATGTACCAGCTCCAATGACTATCCACATGATTAACACCCATCTACAGGACGGATCCACCATGCAGGGTAATCCATTTAAACTATCAAGTCACACATCATCCTTAAGAAGTCTCATGCCTAGCTTAACTGTATCGTACTAGAGCATAACGACATTGTACTAGAGCGAAAAGGTATTGTACATGTGTTAACTTGCTCGTCATCTCTATGATGGTTTGACGGTCTTAACATGGATTCACATTTTGAAGTTCCTCTGTTTTGACTCATCGAGTTTGGATCGATCAAGAGTACTATAGCCATATCCTTAGATCATCTCACAATTCTAATGCACTCTGTCTACTGGAGACATTCCATCATAAGTCATCGTCTAGCCAAATTGATGCTTTCACTCTCCTCCGAAATTTCTTCTATTACTTATTCTCTATAGAGAGGATCAGAGATTGAACCACTTGGATTCAATGTACAATCAATCATGCATACAGTCATACATGCTCAACGGGATGATGATATCCATAAAGTACCTAGAACGTAGATATATATTTTCTTATCCTCTGATTTAGCACGATTATGTACTAGTAGTAGAAATACAATCCATTACATCACTCGAAAGGGAGGGGAAGTAACGCTCATGTATCCATTACTCACAAAGAGTAACTATGCAACATGGTCGATTTAACTTATAGGCACATACAGGATGAAAAAATGTTAAATTCTAAGTATGTTATAGGATCGATAAACATGTATGTTAACTTCTAAGTCAGGATCCTAATGAAAGTTGGATCCTTCCCTCAAAGTTCCTACCTTTTCATATTGTCAATTACAGGATCATAATTTTTTTCAAACGGATACCGCTTTCGAATTTCCTATCTTACCTTTTCTAATAAGCTCTATTTCAATGTTTGCAATCTAGAACATCGTATAGGATCATCGCATAAACAGACTACTTTGCTTGCTTTCTAACAAGTGTGTCTTAAGAAAAAATGTTCGATTTGCCATGAAGCTGACGAAAATCATCACTAGCATCTGTTCGTTACGTGACAAAGTGAAAAAGATCTTCATGTCAAGAAGTTCCTTAGAGATGTTCTCTCGAGATTCATGCCGATTGTTACCTCCATTGAGAAAATTAACGACCTTAAGAACATGTCGGTTAAGGTGGTCGTTAGTCGTCTTAATGTCCATGAGGAGAGACTTCATGGCTATGAAGATAAAGATGAGGAGAAGCATGTCTTACTCACACACGAGGAGTGACTCGCACGAACAAAAAAAAAATGTGGTTGCTTCTTCATTTTTAGGTACGAAGGGACATGGCAACCACAAAAAGGAAAGTAAAGGTTGTGGGCGTGGTCGCAAACGTGGCACAGAGGAGCCGTAAAAATATCTCACAAACCCATGACGATATGATTCACTAGAAGAATAAGAGCATGATTAAGTATTACTCTGGTAAAAAATATAAGTATATGAGTTAGAATACTGCAACAAGAAGTGCAGTGAGGAGGAACCTGTTCGTAGATGGAGAAGACAAAGTGAACGCCAAGGTGGGTCTCGTCTTGACGACTCATGTTTGAGGAATAAACAAGCAAACTTCTAATTCTTTCCAAGTTTCTCATTCTAATCTAAGGAGATCAATGTTTTGTGTTTGATTCATGTTTACTTCTAATTCTTTCCAAGTTTCTCATTCTAATCTAAGGAGATCAATGTTTTGTGTTTGATTCATGTTTACTTCTAATTCTTTCCAAGTTTCTCATTCTAATCTAAGGAGATCAATGTTTTGTGTTTGATTCATGTTTACTTCTAATTCTTTCCAAGTTTCTCATTCTAATCTAAGGAGATCAATGTTTTGTGTTTGATTCATGTTTACTTCTAATTCTTTCCAAGTTTCTCATTCTAATCTAAGGAGATCAATGTTTTGTGTTTGATTCATGTTTACTTCTAATTCTTTCCAAGTTTCTCATTCTAATCTAAGGAGATCAATGTTTTGTGTTTGATTCATGTTTATATGTTTCATGATTAAGGATAAACCAACAAACTTCAAATTTGCTCGTTGGTAGCTATAAAAAAGGTAGATGTGGTTGCTGGGATTCAAGCCGAGGTCTCCACGGCCACAACGTGGAATTCTCACCACTAAACTAACAAACTTCAAATTTGCTCGTTGGTAGCTATAAAAGGTAGATGTGGCTGCTGGGATTTGAGCCCAGGTCTCCACGGCCACAATGTGGAATTCTCACCGCTAAACTACAACCACTTGGATATTTAGCTGACATTCATCACTTTCATGACTAAGGATAAACCAACAAACTTCAAATTTGCCCGTTTGTAGCTAAAAAAAGTAGATGATATTGGCTGACATTTGGTTGTATTTGTAAACGAAAGCTTCCTTCAGATACAACCGAGCGATTGACTCATCACGTATTGTTAAGATGCTATCAATAGTCTTTCTCCAGATCTTTTGATCCAGTACCCTAAAATTTTATCCTTTGACTCAATCAATGCCTCCACAACATTGGGGTTAGTCATCTTTCAATCCAACCCAAGTGGGTGATACTTACGGAAGTCCCTCAAGGATCTAGACTCTCTTGACATGCTGACATTGTCTTTGTCGTTTCAATTTCCCTTATTTGTTGTAACAACATGAATCAAAGATGGCAGGGTGTGTGGACAATAAGACCACCTACTTTCTAGGTTCCTCCCTATATGAAGAACTCGTGTGTGGGATCAGACTCTATCTAAGCCCTTCGTCCGAAACCCCAATCATGCTTTGTCTCTCTCCTAGTGCTTGAAGCCATAATCTATCATAATGGAACAAAATATAAGAAGATATTCAAGCACAATCAAGGTATCTTAGCATCACAAAAAAACATGCATCAATTTCATGGGCACTAAGTGATGCTACTTGTTACTCATGCTGTGACTTACATACATGGTTGTGACAAGTCATCTTAGCTCAGTGATAAAGCGTGTGACTTTTAACCACATGGTTGCGGGTTTGATCCCTACAAATGCGGCTATAAATTAAATAGATACAAAGGACCCAATGACTCTTTATCTCGAGAATAGTCTTGAAGACATATCAATATATACCAATCTAATAAAAATATGGGTACGACATAGAGTATATAAATATACCCAGTAACCTCAACTCATTTGTAGCCCTTCATCACATCATAAATGTACCCAGTAATCTCAACTCATTTGTAGCCCTTTATCACATCCTTAACCTAGCAAGACACACGGTTTACTCATCATCACTTTTTTCCAGCCTCCACGAACTCTCTCTAACAAGTGGGCACAACATGTACTACCATAGCTGAAAAGAACCCAATGACTCTTTATTTGAGAATTGTCTCCGTCTTAGCTCAATGGTAGAGCGTCGTGGGTTTTTGCAAAAGAACTTAATGGCTCCTTATCTCGAGACACGACGATTTACTCTCATCGTCACATTTTTTTCAGCCTCAAATAACTGTCTCTAACATGTGATGGTAACATGTGCTACCATTGTTGTGACAAGTCATCTTAGCTCAGTGGTAGAGCATGTGACTTTTAACCACGTGGTCGTGGGTTCGATCCCCATAGATGGCGCTTAAATTATATAAATAGCTTCCAAACAACTCAATGAGACTAGTCTTCGTAAATACTCTTTTTTTTTGTGAAGGCTTGATATCTACTCTCACCGTCATTTTTTTTTTTTTTTTTTTTTTGCCTCAAATAACTCCCCCTAACAAGTGGGAATATGTACTACCATAGTTGTGACAAGTCATCTTACCTCAGTGGCAGAGCATGTGGCTTTTAACCATGTGGTCGTGGGTTCAATCCCCACAGATGGGTGCAACCATACCTAGTTTTTAACTCTCTCTTGCACGTGGGGACAACATATGTGATAGCGAGATGGTGCAACCATACTAGCCTCAACTCTCTCTTCCACGTGGGGACAACATGTGCTTCCATATGTGACAAAGCGGTTCTATGCCCACAAATGGCAAGTTATAAATTATAAATAGCTGCAAAAAAAAACTCAATGACTAGTCTTTATAACATACCAATAAGCAAATACTCACTCTTTCATATCTCTCTAACAAGTGGGGATAACATGTGCTACCTTTGCTGTGACAAGCCATCTTAACTCAGTAGTAGAGCGTGTGGCTTTTAACCACGTGGTCGTAGGTTTGAACCCCACAGATGGCGCAACATACCCAGTAAGAAGATACTTATTTGACTCTCGAAAGGGTAACTATGCATCCCTTAACTTTGGAAAGGGAGGGGAATATAACGTTCATGTATCCCGTATGTTGCAACATGGTCCATAAACATGCATGTTAACTGGGCACCAAACAGTGCCCATCTTGACGGATATGGTTAAGATAAGCTAACAAACCCTATAATTCTTACCACCAAGGGGCTCGTTGACCTTATTTTGATTGTTCATGATTAAGGGTAAGTTAGCAAACCCCTGGATATTCCCACATTATAATTTTCATATCATACATCAATACAATACTTCGAGATGGAACAAGGACAATATTGGATGACGATTAAAAATGTCTTACTTACGAATGTCAAATGTGGCTGCTCGAATTCGAGCCTAAGTCTCTACGGCCACAACGTGGAGTTCTCACCACTAAACTATACTATAGACCTTTCGATATGTTGCTCATCATTCTTCATAATCTACAACTAATCATGAGAAAGACGTGTAAGATACAATCAAATGTTGGTGCATGGATTCAAGCCGAGGTCTCCATGATCACAACAACATGTTATTCTCACCACTAAACTACAACCACTTCAATATTTAGCGGATTAGGGTTGAATTCGAGCCTAAGTCTCTACGGCCACAACGTGGAGTTCTCACCACTAAACTATACTATAGACATTTCGATATGTTGCTCATCATTCTTCATAATCTACAACTAATCATGAGAATGACTGTAAGATACAATCAAATGTTGGTGCATGGATTCAAGCCGAGGTCTCCATGATCACAACATGTTATTCTCACCACTAAACTATGTTGGTGCATGGATTCAAGCCGAGGTCTCCATGATCACAACATGTTATTCTCACCACTAAACTACAACCACTTCGATATTTAGCGGATTAGGATTGAAGTGGTCCATACCATTACGAATGTCATACTTGTGTTTTGTAGCTTAAATCAAAACCATGTTATGTGTGTGTGGCTATTAGGATTTGAGCCCAGGTCGTCACAACCACACTTAGAATTCTCACCACTAAACTTCACCCATCATTCTTCCTAATCTACAACTAATCATTAGAAAGCATGTGTCTAATACAAGGAGAAAAATAGAGGGTTGAGTTGTGAACTGGTTTTGAGTTATGTTAATATGCTTCAATAGTTTGTAACTAAAAAAGGCAGATGTGGCTGCTTGGACTTGAGTCCAGGTCTCCATGGCCACCACGGGAATTCTCACCACTAAACTACAACCACTTGGATGTTTAGCAATCATTCATCACTTTCATGATTAAGGATAAACAAAAAAATTTCTATTTGCTTCACCCGTTTGTTCATGGTTCATAGCTAGAAAAAGCAAATGTGACTAATGGTATTTGAGTCTAGGTCTCACTTGGATATTTAGCTTAATTTGTAGCTAGTAGTGGTTTTGAGTTATATTAATATGCTTCAATTGTTTGCAGCTAAAAAAAGTAGTTGTGGCTACTAGGATTCGAGTCCAAATTCCCACATCCACAATGTGGAATTCTCACCACTAAACTACAACAGCCTCTTGTATATTTAGCCAACATTCATCACTTTCATGATTAAGGATAAACAAAAAAACTTCTAATTTTCTTCACTTTTGAGTTATGTTAATATGCCTTAATTGGTTCGTAGCTAAAAATAATAGATGTGGCTGTTGGGATTCGAGCCTAGGTCTCCACGGCCACAACGTGGAATTCTCACCACTAAACTACAACCACTTGAATATTTAGTCATCATTCATCACTTTCATGATTAAGGATAAACAAAAAAATTCTAATATGCTTCACCAGTTTGTTCATAAAAGCTCGTTGTGGTTTGCAGTTATGTTAATATGCTTCAATGGTTCATAGCCGGCCACAACGTAGAATTCTCACCACTAAACAAGCAGTGATGTCGCACTCCTCCATGCCGCCACCGAGTGTCGACGTCTCCATCACCGCCACCAAGAGGCCGGCACCGCAAGACGGACGTCGAGTTGTCATCGAGCGAGTGATCAAGGAGATGACCGCCTCTTTGCAGTACCCGATGCACGTCAACCTATAGGCGCAAGGGTTGTGGCACGCTGTCGAGCCGGAGGAAGAAGAAACGATCGAGTATCAGGAGGATTACTTGGCATTTGCTGCCATACTACGTTCTGTGCCTCCAAAGATGCTAGCATCTCTCTCCACCAAGCGCACCGCGCAATCAGCTTGGGAGGGGATCAAGTCTCGCCGGGTTGGTGTGTAGCGAGTGCGGGAGTCCAACATCGAGCAGTTGCGGAAGGAGTTTTTGGAGATCCGCTTTAAGGACGACAAACTGAGGAGGAATGTCTTCCACGCCTGAAGCTCCACGACAACTCTATCGAGAGCAACGGGTCTATCTCCTCAATCGGTCGCCAATGCGAAGCCTCGACGAGAAGACGCCACACGAGGCCTGGTACAACAAGAAGCAAGCGGTACATCATCTCTGAGTGTTCATCTGCATCGCATATATGAAGATCACACGTCTCCACCTCGATAAGCTTGATCCTTGGGGGCTGAAGGTCGTCTTCATCGGCTACGAACCCAGGAGCAAGGCGTACAGGCTCTATGATCCTACGGGGGGGCGAGCTCACTTATCGCGCGACGTCGTGTTTGACTAAAACACCTTCTAGTGGTGGAACAATGTGACCGAGGTAGACCAAAACCCAAATCAATTCACGATGGATTACCTCGTTATTGAGCTGGGAGAAGGAGGAGCACAGCATTGGGCATTATCACCGTCACAACAGCTGTACCGGACACGCCTACGCCTACACTTACCACAATTCCTGCTACGCCCCCTTAACCAGTTGAGTTCGTAACACCACGTACTACGGACTCGACGCTGGATGCCAATCACGATGATGGTCTGGCAGCCAGATACCGAAGGATTGAAGACCTACTGGGAGGAGGTGAACCATAGGGACTAGCGGCGCGCGAGCTCTTAGAAGAAGTGGCTAAACCGCATGCCATTCGCGCGGATGAATCGAACTCCTTCGCCGAAGCAAGAAGGAACCCGTGCTAGCTGAAGGCAATGAAGGAAGACGTGGAGTCTGGAGGACATCCCATCAGGACACCGAGCCATAGGGCTAAAATGGGTATCAAACTAAAGCGAAACGAAGAGGGAGAAGTTGAAGTATAAGGCCGGTCTAGTGGCGAAGGGCTATGTCCAGAAGCAAGGAGTGGACTTCAAAGAGGTATTCGTGCCAGTTGCAAGGTTGAAATCCGTCCGCCTATTGCTGGCAATCGCGGCACATTGCTCTTGGGAGGTCCAACACATGGACATGAAGTCCGCTTTCTTCAACGGATAGCTCAAGGAGACCGTCTACGTCTGACAACCACTTGGCTTCCTAGACAAGGACAACTTCGGCAAGGAACTACGCTTGCACAAGGCACTCTATGGGCTTTGGCAAGCACCACTAGCCTAGAACGCAAAGCTCGCCAATACTCTGTTGTCGCTGAAGTTCAAGAGTTGTGCCTCTAAGCATGGCATGTCAGCGAGCGGCGGCTGATTGTGGGAGTGTACGTCGACAACCTCATAATCATTGGAGGCGACATGGAAGTTTTTGGAAGATTCAAGAGGGAGATGTCAAAGAATATGAAGATGAGCGATCTCGACATGCTCAGCTACTACCTCGGCATCGAAGTACAATAGAGTACTGTCAGCATCAACATCGCCAAAATGCGTATGCGAAGAAGCTGCTGGACACAGCTGGGTTAGCGGAAAGTAGCCCTACAAGGACACAAATGGTGGCCCAGCTCCAGCTGAGTAAGGCCGGCACTATGATGATAGTCGACGCCACCAATTATCGCAGTATTTTTGGGAGCCTGCGCTATCTAGTAAACACACGCCCTGACCTCGCTTATTCCGTTGGATACGTGAGTAGGTTTATGAAGCACCTAACGAGGAGCATCTTGTGGTTGTCAAGCGCATCCTGCGCTATGTGGCTGAAACCAGAGGCTAGGGTGTGAAATACTGTGCAGGGAGAGGAAATGAGAAGCTTGAGCTTGTCGGCTACAGTGATAGTAATATGGTGGGTGACGTTGCTGATCGTAAGATCACCACTGGGATGATTTACTTTATCTTAGGTAGCGCGATCTGCCGGCAATCAACTAAACAAAAGTTAGTTGATTTTTCTTCTTGCGAGGCAGGGTACATCACCGCTTCGACGGTGCAACACAAGGGGTCTGGCTTGCGCGACTGTTGGAAAAACTCATAGAGGGCGATCCACCAATGCTTTACGTGGACAACGAAGCTATAATCTCCCTGATCAAAAATCCAGTTTTGTTTGTTTGTTGGCCGTCAAGATTTGTTGGCCACTTTGGCCATTGCTTAATTTTATCTCTAGGCACAAGATTTGTTTGTTGGCCATCTTTAGGCCAAGATTAAGATTTTTGTTGGCCACTTCGACAATTTTATCTCTAGGCGTAAAATTTGTTTGTTGGTCGTCTTTAGGCGTAAGATTAAGATTTGTTGGCCACTTCGACCATTTTATCTTTAGGCCCAAGATTTGGTTGTTGGCCATCAAGATTTGGCTTGTTGGCCACTCTTGCCATTGCGCAATTTTATCTTTAGGCGCAATTTTTAACTTCTAAGTCTGTTACAGGACCGATAAACATACATGTCGATAAACATGTATGTTAACTTCTAAGTCAGGATCCTAATGAAAGTCGGATTCCTTCCCTCAGAGTTCCTCCCTTTTCATACTCTCAATTACAGGATCAAATTTTTTTCAAATGGATACTGCTTTCGAATTTTCTGTCTTACCTTTTCCAATAAGTTCCATTTCAATGTATGCAATCTAGAAAATCGTATAGGATCATCGCATAGACGGACTCTTTTTCTTGTTTTCTAACAAGTGTGTCTTAAGAAAAAGGGTTCGAATTTACCATGAAATTGACGAAAATCGTCACTAGCATCCATTCGTTACGTGACAAGGTGTAAAAGATATTCATCCTAAAGAAGTTCATTCGAGATGTTCCCTCAAGATTCATGCAGATTGTTACCTCCATCGAGAAAATTAACGACCTTAAGAACATGTCAGTTGAGGAGGTCGTTGGTCGTCTTAGGGTCCATGAGGAGAGACTTTGTGGCTATGAAGATAGAGATGAGGAGAAACATGTCTTACTCACACATGAGGAGTGACTTGCATGAACAAAAAAGAAAGATGTGGTTGATTCTTCATTTTCAGGTACGAAGGGACATGACGACCACAAAAAGGAAAGTAAAGGTTGTGGGCATGGTCGCAAACGTGGCAATAGAGGAGCCGTAAA
This sequence comes from Cucurbita pepo subsp. pepo, assembly GCF_057944985.1. NCBI lineage: Eukaryota > Viridiplantae > Streptophyta > Magnoliopsida > Cucurbitales > Cucurbitaceae > Cucurbita > Cucurbita pepo. The sequence goes on along the minus strand of NC_141806.1, from coordinate 4,508,914 downwards.
AATACCTCACAAACCCAAGTCTCCACGACCACAACGTGGAATTCTCACCACTAAACTACAACCACTTCAATATTTAGTACCAATGTTGATCTCTTCTTAACGTCTCATGATTGAGGGATAAACACAAAAACGTCTAATTATTTCCTTAAGTTTCGTATCATCTCGTAACTCATTTTGATCCAATCCAAAAAGCAAAAAATAGAGAGTTGGATTGTGAACTCTATTTGAATTTAGTGTTTCTTTTGAGTTATGTTAATATGGTTGAACAGTCTGTAGCTAAAAAATTCCCATGATACATACGTGTTATTTTTAAGAATATGATGGTTTATGGTTAAAATAAACTAACGAACCCTACCCTTTACGGTTTCCTACTAACATAATCATATCATCTCCTAACTCATGGGCATGTTTTATTTTTAAGAAAATAGCTTTAAAAATGTATTTCATCAAACTCAATATTAGCAACAAAAAACATGTTCATATACCCTGCAGTGGTGTATAAGTTTCCAGATTTTATGCCACGTGCTACCACCATAGCACCCTTCAAAATCTTCCATGAACTCTTCCCAAACTCTGTTGCATAACCTCTGCTATCCAATTGACCAATAGAGATCAGGTGCTTCGTGAGGCACGAATTATATCTGACATTCTTTAATGTCCCACTGATTTTCTATCGGAGTTTTTATGCTGACATCCCCTTTTCCTTCAATCTCAAAATCTTTGTTGTCACAAGATACACCTTCTCAAAATTTCCAGACTTGAAATTTCAAAAGAGCTCTTTATTTGGAGATGAATGAAAAGATGCACCTAAATCCAAAATCCAGGATTCAATCAGACTGTACGCGCTGAGGATTAGAGCATCCCTAATGTCTTCAGCTGAATTTATAGAATCATCATCATCTTCTGGTTTGTGATCATGCTTCCTCTTTGGTCTTATACAATTGTCTGAAAGTGACATTTTTCTCCACAACTCCAACACATTACATTTGGTCTGTTTTAAAATTTTTCCCAGTTCTTTGATTTTGATCGATTTTTTTGACACTTCATTTACTTCTTTTCGTTTGGTCAACACTGAGAGCACCACCAGATGAATTCTCAATTTCTCGTTTTCGAATACTTTCGCTGAGAAATATATCTCAAATTTCATCGAACATCATTTTCTCATATCCTCGAGAACTACTAATTGCGGCAACTACTGTATCCCACGACTCGTGTAAAGATGGCATCAAAATCAATGCTTTAATTTCACTTTCGAAATTAATTTCCACAAAACTCAATTGGCTTACAATCATATTGAATTCATTTATATGATCCGCAAGAGATCCACCTTTCATACATTTGAAGATTGAACAATTTTCGCATCAAATACACCTTGTTAATAGTCGACGATTTTTCGTACATATTTGATAGTGCCTTCAATAGATTTGACGTTTTCTTTTCCTTGATTATGTTGAATGCTACGTGAATGGCCAATGTCAACCAAATCAATCTCGGAGCCTCATGATTCTTGAGCTTCAACTGTTCCGTGGTCAGGTATCCGACTTCACCCCCAATGGGGGTTCGTGAAGATATTTCTGGTACAAATTATCTTCAATTTGCATCTTCCAAATACCGAAATCGAATCCAGCAAACTTTTCAATTCTAATCTTTGAACTATGGGCATGATATAGAGTATATAAATATATCTAGTAGGCACAACTCATTTGTAGGCTTTCATCACATCCTTGACCTAGCAAGACACCAGGGTTTACTCATCATCACTTTTTTGTGCCTAAAAAAACTCTCTCTAATAAGTGGGGACAACATCCTAAAGAAGTTCATTCGAGATGTTCCTTCGAGATTCATGCAGATTGTTACCTCCATCGAGAAAATTAACGACCTTAAGAACATGTCGGTTGAGGAGGTCGTTGGTCGTCTTAGGGTCCATGAGGAGAGACTTTGTGGCTATGAAGATAGAGATGAGGAGAAACATGTCTTACCCACACATGAGGAGTTACTTGCATGAACAAAAAAGAAAGATGTGGTTGATTCTTCATTTTCAGGTACGAAGGGACATGACGACCACAAAAAGGAAAGTAAAGGTTGTGGGCATGGTCGCAAACGTGGCAATAGAGGAGCCGTAAAAATACCTCACAAACCAAGTCTCCACGACCACAACGTGGAATTCTCACCACTAAACTACAACCACTTCAATATTTAGTACCAATGTTGATCTCTTCTTAACGTCTCATGATTGAGGGATAAACACAAAAACTTCTAATTATTTCCTTAAGTTTCGTATCATCTCCTAACTCATTTTGATCCAATCCAAAAAGCAAAAAATAGAGAGTTGGATTGTGAACTCTATTTGAATTTAGTGTTTCTTTTGAGTTATGTTAATATGGTTGAACAGTTTGTAGCTAAAAAATTCCCATGATATATACGTGTTATTTTTAAGAATATGATGGTTTATGGTTAAAATAAACTAACGAACCCTACCCTTTCCGGTTTCCTATTAACATAATCATATCATCTCCTAACTCATGGGCATGTTTTATTTTTAAGAAAATAGCTTTAAAAATTTATTTCGTCAAACTCAATATATTTCATCCTTATGTTATTGAAAATTAGAAAACAAATCTCAAATGTGGGTGCATGGATTCGCATGGATTCAAGCCCAGGTCTCCACGGGCGCAACAACGTGGTATTCTCACCACTAAACTACAGCTGCGATATTTAGCCCACTAGGGTTGAAGTAGTCCATACCACCAGACCATTATGAATTTCATACTTGTGTTGTAGCTAAAAAGCAAAACAATGTTATGTGTGTGGCGGTTGGGATTTAGGCCCAGGTCTCACAACCACAACGTGGAATTCTCATCACTAAACTACAAGCACTTCGGTATTTAACCCATCATTCTTCATAATCTACAACTAATCATTAAAAAGGATGTGTCTAATACAAACATGAAAATAGAAGGTTAGGGTATGAACTCTATTCGAGATGGAACACGAACCATATCGGACCATTAAAAATGTACTACTTGCGGTTGTAGCGAAAAGAAAGGCATGTGTCTAATCCAAGCAAAAAAATTGGGTTGTGAACTCTATTTGAGGTGGAACACGGATGTCTACGTTTCATCCTTGTGCTATTGAGAATTAGAAAACAAATGTCAAATGTCTCTCGAACTCATCGTTAAACTAGGATTCAAGCCCAAGTCTCCATGGCAAGAATGTGGAATTCTCACCACTAAACTACAACAGCCACTTAGATATGTAACCGTCACATCATTTTCATGATTCAGGATAAACAAAAAAACGTCTAATTTGCTTCACCAATTTGTTCATAAAAGCTCGTAGTGGTTTTGAGTTCTGTTAAATGTTTCAATGGTTTGTAGCTGAAAAAAACAAATGGGGTTGGGATTCGAGCCTAGGTCTCCACGACCACAACGTAAAATTCTCAACACTAAACTACAACCATTTGGATATTTAGTCACCATTCTTCATTTTCGTGATTAAGGATAAACGAACAAACTTCTAATGTTCTTGACGGGTTTGATCATGGGAGCCGAGTTATGTTAATATGGTTGAATGGTTTGTAGCCAAAAAGCAAATGGGTTGATAAACGGTTAAGCATAAACTAGCAAACCCTTTATTGTTTCCTTCTAAAGTAACATGATCATAACATTAAAAAAAAAAATAAAAATAAAAAAATAAAAAACTCATTGAGACCACAACGTGTAATCTTCACCACTAAACTACTACATCTACTTTGATATTTAGCAGATTAAAGATAAGCTTGTTCGTTAAAATAATGAAAAACAAATGTGGTTGTTGGGATTCAAGCTCAGGTTTTAGACAACACAAGCTTCCATGCCCACAACATGAAATTCTCACCATTAAACTACAACTAAATAGATATTTAGTTCATCATTCATCATAATCTAGTCTCTTGGGGCTCATCTATCAACTCATCATTCAATACCGTTGTTGATCTCATCTTGATGGTTCGTGATTAAGGATATGCTAGCAAGCCTCTAAAAAAAGTAGGTAGTACATGGCTTGAGTATTTTATGAAATACTCAGTAAGTCACCCCACTGTTGGAGTTAGGAATGCAAACACATGCAACATATGAGCGGGACCTAACTTTTCATAAACTTTTCATAGCCTTGGGCGCTTTCCTATTCTGGGCAGGGTTGGGTGTGTGGTACTCCTTCACACACGGCCCATGTACGTGAACATGGACCCACCAGGCGGGCTCGTAAACATACCCCCTGGGCCTGACTTGGTCGGGCACAACGTGTTACACGTAGCCGGACACCACAGAACAGAAAAGGGCCCGCATGATATCATGGCGAACCTAAATATCGTATTTCATTCTTCCGTAACATAAAGGGGAAGAATCCTGATGCACGTGACATACATATATGCATGAGGTCCCTTAACGTATCTAACATGGCATTACATAAGCAGTGCTCACATCGCATTTACGTTTCTTACATCACATGGCATCTCACATGACTTACATTACATGACATATTACATAAACATTCCAGTTGCATAAACATCTCATGATATGACTCGATAATTCTACGTTTATCTATGGCATCGATCAACATATTCATGGCATATAATACTAACATCTCATTCATGACTTCACATAACATAAACAGTCAACCGTCAACATAATTCATACATCACATAACATACACAATCTATACATCACATAATCATATGACATAAATATGATGCATGCAGGGGCCACAGGGCACGCATCATCATACAACACGTAGTAAGCTAACTCCAACAGTAAGGTCACTTACCTCGATGGTCTTGGTTGAAGTCACTCACAACGAGCTAATCCCAGCGGTTAAATACGTCCTATGATAACCACATAAAAACTTAGGAACATTTCATAACATACCCTAGCTAAACCTCATGCTATTTATCAAAATAAACCCCCCGACCTTATCTGTCTTTAACGTATAGGAACCATACTGACCTCGGATGGTAAAACTAAGGGCAGAAACAGCTTCGGAAGGGCCAAAAACCTTGGAATTGATATATTATAGTGATACCTTGCCGCTAAGCCTAGCTACCGAACCGGCCAACTAAGCCGCCAAGTCGAGCTGCGGGAATTGACGGAACCGAGCCGATTTCGTACACATGCGAGCCGACCCGCACTGTGTACGCGTGCGAAGCTACCAAAGCTGCTGGGTGTGCGTTTGCAGCTCGACCCTATTCCAAAAACCTTGCCTTCCTTACCCGACAAGCGACGAAACTCTAGTTTCCGCCTCCCCGATTCCAGCGACGCGCCGACAATCCCACAACGTCCTCAACACCAATTTCTGACGGCCAACCTTCTTTGACACAATGATCCCAACATCAATGCCTTACTTCTACTCGATTCTTCCTCCGAAGAGCAACCCCAACGTTCCGGAGGAAAGTTTGGAGAGGATCATTTTCAAGGGATGTAAAAGGTTGGGCATAGGAATATAAAACTAATCTCAAGACATTTACCAATAAGGGATACTAGGGTTTCTAGGATAAGGAAATTTAAAGAAATAGGAATGTTTCTCTTCCGTAATAAAAGTCTCACAGTAAATCCCTTGATTTACGGGGAGATTACATTTAATTATTTATTCTCTCCTTATTTGATTTTATTTTATTCCATAAACCCAAACCGTTACAATTTCTAATAACTTCTTCGTTTAAAATTGCATCTTTTCGACCGGAATAAATGCATAACATAATATCTTGTCCTTTACAGAAATAAAAATAAAATTTTAACCAGATAAGGCAAAAATGGAAAATCTGAATCGTTACAATACATATATTTGTAAATGATAGTTCTAGATGATCTTTTCAACACCTGCTGTCACTTGCTCCACCTCTGGTTCCTCAGCAACCGTCTAAGGAGTTTCTTGAGTATCTGCTCATCACTAGGTGAATCTTTCAACAACTCAACCTCCACTCTCACTTGCTTCGTTGTCTTAGAACCTTTCTTCTTTTTGTTCTTATACATGACATTTCATGAAAGATCACGTCACAATGTCTCAGAACTTTTCTATTCTTGGCATCCCAAAACCTGTACTCAAACTTGTAAGGCCCATAGCCTATGAAGTAGCACTTTACAGCCTCAGCGTCAAGTTTGTCATTCTTCTCTGGATCAATACGAACATACGCAATACAACTAAAAGTTCTCAAGTGACAGTACTTGAGTTCTTTTCCTATCCATACTTCTTATGGCAACTTGAACTCCATGGTTACTGACGACCCTCTATTATTCAAGTAGACTGCTATATTTACGGCATCAGCCCAAAATGTCTTTGGCAATCAAGAATGAATTCTCTTACTCCTTGTTCGCTCATTCAATGTTCAATTTATTCTTTCAACAACATCAATTTGTCTTGCTTTACTGGGAATTGCCTTCGCTAATCTAATTCTTTGAGCTGCACAAAATGCTTTGAATTATGACTTGTTGTACTCTCCTCTATTGTTAGACTTCAGATATTTACTCTTCAAGCCGATTTGATTTTCAACTTCAACTTTCCACTTCCAGAATGTAGCAAACACATCTGACTTGTGTTTCAGGAAATAAATGCACACCTTACTGCTGAAATTATTGATCAAGGTGATGTAGAACTTTGATCCGCCAAGGGATGAAACTGGAGATGGTTCCCAAACGTCTATATTGACTATTTCTAACCATACTTTCTTTAATTCTCTGGTAATTTTTGTGAAACTAGCTCGTTTTTGTTTGCTCATAATGTAGTTCTCATAAGAACCCATATCAACAAATTTCAGATCTTCTAAAACTCCTTTCGCACCAGCATCTTCATTTCTTTGGCGCTCACATGTCCAAGTCTATTATTCCATATACTTGAATTTGAAGCACTCTTAGCAACAACAACCATGTTCATATACGCTGCAGTGGTGTATAAGTTTCCAGATTTTATGCCACGTGCTACCACCATAGCACCCTTCAAAATCTTCCATGAACTCTTCCCAAACTCTGTTGCATAACCTGTGCTATCCAATTGACCAATAGAGATCAGATTCTTCGTGAGACACGAATTATATCTGACATCCTTTAATGTCCACTGATTTTCTGTCAGAGTTTTTATGCGGACATCCCCTTTTCCTTCAATCTCAAAATCTTTGTTGTCGCAAGATACACCTTCTCAAAATTTCCAGACTTGAAATTTTGAAAGAGCTCTTTATTTGGAGATGAATGAAAAGATGCACCTAAATCCAAAATTCAGGATTCAATCAGACTGTACGCGCGGAGGATTAGAGCATCCCTAATGTCTTCAGCTGAATTTATAGAATCATCATCATCTTCTAGTTTGTGAACATGCTTCCTCTTTGGTCTTATACAATAACTCCAACTCGTTACATTTGGTCTGTTTTAAAAATTTTCCCAGTTCTTTGATTTTGATCGATTTTTTTGACACTTCATTTACTTCTTTCCGTTTGGTCAACACTGAGAGCACCACCAGATGAATTCTCAATTTCTCGTTTTCGAATACTTTCGCTGAGAAATATATCTCAAATTTCATCGAACATCAGTTTCTCATATCCTCGAGAACTACTAATTGCGGCAACTACTGTATCCCACGACTCGTGTAAAGATGGCATCAAAATCAATGCTTTAATTTCACTTTCGAAATTAATTTCCACAAAGCTCAATTGGCTTACAATCATATTGAATTCATTTATATGATCCGCAAGAGATCCACCTTTCATACATTTGAAGATTGAACAATTTTCGCATCAAATACACCTTGTTCATAGTCGACGATTTTTCGTACATATTTGACAGTGCCTTCAATAGATTTGACGTTTTCTTTTCCTTGATTATGTTGAATGCTACGTGAATGGCCAATGTCAACCAAATCAATCTGGGAGCCTCACGATTCTTGAACTTCCACTGTTCCGTGGTCAGGTATCCGACTTCACCCCCAATAGGGGTTCGTGAAGATATTTCTGGTACAAATTATCTTCAATTTGCATCTTCCAAATACCGAAATCGAATCCAACAAACTTTTCAATTCCAATCTTTGAACTATGGGCATGATATAGAGTATATAAATATATCTAGTAGGCACAACTCATTTGTAGGCTTTCATCACATCCTTGACCTAGCAAGACACTAGGGTTTACTCATCTTTACTTTGTTGTGCCTAAAAAAACTCTCTCTAACAAGTGGGGACAACATGTGCTACAATTGTTTTGATAAGCAGTCTTAGCTCAGTGATAGAGCACGTGGATTTTAACCACGTGGTCGTGGATTCGATCCCCACGGATTGTGCTATATAAATTAAAAATATCTGCAAAGAACCCAACGACTCTTTGTCTCGAGAATAGTCTTTAGGACTATCAATATATACCACCAACCTAATACAAAATATGGGTATAAAAATATACCCAATAAGCAATACTCATTTAAATAACTCTATCTAACAAGTGGGGACGGATGGTGTTAATATAACACATACGGAAGCAATTTGGATCTTAGGCACTTTTAGAACATCAATTATAGTAAATAACTAGCATGTTCATAAGTATTAAAACTTAATGAGTTTGAATACTAATCTTTTGTAGTTCAAACTTGTTTTTCCTCACGAACCGGTTTCGAACCACCACTAGTGTCTTCTCCACTATCCTCCGACCTTAGAACGGGATTGTGGAATCCGGTGAGTGACTAAACTTGGGAGGGATTTTGTATATATGAAGAGAGTGTTTGTGAGAGGTTTTTCTCAAGGTTTTTCACCAATAAGAAGAAGACCTTCCATGCACCATGATCACTCTATTTAAAGAGTCATGTTTGCATGTTCATGCAAATTTGATATCACCAAATTTTGACACTTAAAATTCCACTCAAATGTGTGGGATTATGTGGCAAGCATGCATGTTTGAGTTAACCAAATTTTGACACTCAAAATTCCACTCAAACTTGTGGGGTTTATTTAGCAAGCATGCAAGTTTGGTTAAACCAAATTTTGACACCTCAAAATTCCACTAACATGGATTTTTACATTAAATGAAGTCAACATTTTGACTTTCTTCATTTTAATTCAACAATTAATTTGAATAATGAATTTCAAATTAAAGTAACATTAAATGATTAATTAAACTATTTAATTAATATTTAATATTAATTCAAATGCCAATCCCAATCAATTCCGACACATAATTGATTAAGATATTTAAATCTTATTTAAATATCTCAGATTCTCTCCTTTTGTTTAATTCGTAAATAAAACAAAAATGCGGTTAAATATATCGTATATATGTAGCGCATATTCCCTAATTTGAATTCGAAGACTTCGAACTCACTCGTCACACTGTTCTATGGTTTAGTCCGATATGAGCTAGCAAAGGGACCTAATGGACCTATAGATCATGGGCTCCAACGATCCAAGATTAACCGGCTAAACTCATCAACCTTGTTAACCAACATTCGTTAACTACTAGGACACTCCACTATAGCCTAGTAGTTGCACTCCCCTCACTATAGATATATTTCTGTCCATTTGATATAACCATGATTAGTAAGTCGATCCTTCACAGGTTGTTCGTAACTAGAGCTGGGTCAATTTACCATTTTACCCCTAAAGTTACTTCTTGTTCCTTATGTCTCACTGATTCTGTAATGAACAATTGGTTTGTGGTCCAACCAGTAAACCGAATCCCTCTCAGGACAATGAGAGGGTGGGGCCCCTTGTTCAAGACCTGGAGTCAGTGCTTAAGGGAACTACCTTTCTTCTATCCCTAAAAGTGGGTAGGAGTGAATTCCATCTTGCACCCCACGTCCCCAGCCATTCACCCAGTCTTGCCCCTGAAATGGGAGGCCTATTGAGTCGGCGAACTAGAGTCACTCTCACCCATGCAAATCTAAGGATAATTCCGAATAAACAGGAGTTCATGGTTAGCTCAGGATTAAAACCGAGTTACCTAGGTTATCGAATGAAAAGAAAATCAGTCTCAACAGTAAACGACATTATAAAGTGAGAGTGGTTTTCTTCATGGTTCGATCTTATGCAATACTCATTGCATAGGATGCCCCCACTCACATGCCTCCACATGTACAATTTAGTGATCACATTGTTTATATCATATACAAAAGTGGGCCGCATCCATAGTGTCCCCAGAATAAGGTACTCAGCCTTATCCTTATACTATAAATCATTTTGACTATATACTTGAACTTGATCCACTCTTATGTCTCTACATATAGTTCAAGTAATCATACTATAGTCAGAGTGTTCTTAGTTTATTGGATTGAGATTAATGATCGTAAAGTTCACTTTATTCAATAACAATCTTTACTGAATAAACAACAATAATAACTTTATTGAAAATAGAATATGTTTTTGTTTACAAACTATGAGTTTTAGGACATAAAACCCAACAGGGACAACACATGCTAGCAAGGTTGTGACAAGCAATCTTAGCTCAGTGGTAGAGCACGTGGCTTTGTCCATCATTGGCCTAGCGAAGGCACCATGGTTTACACTCATCATCGCTTTTTTCTGCCTCAAATAACTCTATCTAACAGGTGGGGAAAACATGTGCTACCATGGTTGTGACAAGCCATCTCAGCTTGGTGGTAGAGCGGGTTGCTTTTATCCACGTGGTGGTGGGTTTGATTGATCCCCACATATAGCGCTAGAAAGCAAATAACTCTTTCTAACAAGTGGGACAACATGTGCTATTAGGGTTGTTACAAGCCATCTTAGCTCAGTGGTAGAGTGAGTGACTTTTAACCATGTGGCCGTGTGTTCAATCCCTTTAGTTGGAGCTATAAATTAAACTCAACGACTAGTCTTTAGAACATTATACCCAGCAAGCACAATTATCATTTGAAGGCCTACAAGGTTTACTCTCATTGTCATGTTTTTTTTTTTTTTTTTTGCCTCTCAAACAAGTGGGAACACTTATAGTTATGTTTAAGAATACGTTCCTAAATTTGATTTTTGCTGGGATTCAAGTCCATGTCTCGAGGGATAAACAAGCAAACTTCTAATTCTTTCCTTCAGTAGCATCTCCTTGCAAATGTGGCTGCTGGGATTTGAGCCCAGGTCTCCATGGCCACAACGTGGAATTCTCACCACTAAACTACAACCACTTGGATATTTAGCCGACATTCATCACTTTCATGATTAAGGATAAACCAACAAACTTCAAATTTGCTCGTTGGTAGCTATAAAAAGTAGATGTGGCTGCTGGGATTCGAGCCTAGGTCTCCACGGCCACAACGTGGAATTTTCACCACTAAACTACAGCCACTTGTGCTCTTTGGTAGCTATAAAAGGTAGATGTGGCTGCTGAGATTCGAGCTCAGGTCTCCACGGCCACAACGTGGAATTCTCACCACTAAACTACAGCCACTTGGATATTTAGCCATCATTCATGGCTTTCATGATTAAGGATAAATCAACAACCTTCTAATTTGCTTCACCAATTTGTTCATAAAAGTCAATCGGGTGGTTTAAATTAGGTTAATATGCTTCAATGGTTTATAGAAATAAAAAAAAAATCAAATGTGGCTGTTGAGATTTAAGCCCAGGTAGGTATCACAATCACAACATGAAATTCTCACCCTTAAACTACAACCTCTTGGATTTTTAACCCATCTTGACATGATCCCATCATATATAGCTTTTATACATGGTATAACCTATCATAACATAACATAGCATAGTATCAAATAACATAGTATAGTATAGCATAGCATATCATATCATTCATACATATGACATATGCTGGAGCCATAGGACGAGCCATCATATATAATACAATTTATCCAACCAAGCTAATAGTGGAGTCACTTACTTGGTTTGCCCAAGACGATGTTATTCAACCATTCATTTTGAGTAATTGCCATCCATTTTGATTCCAACAAAACCTTGGCCACGAATATTACTTAAAGCCTTGTGGAGATTAAGTCTGAGTCTTGTGGAGATTAAGTCTAGACACTTGAATCGTCAAAAAGCATCAAGAAATAAGGAAGAACTCAAGGTAAGTTTTTGAGTTTTTCATTCTTAGTTTTTCTTGAGAGATGGGAGATTCAAGGAGATTCATATTACAAAATTTAGTAGGTTGATCTAGAAAGTATTTTGCATATTTTTCGTGATGAAAATTAGAGTCGAATAGAATTAGAAGGAGTTCTGGTGTTTGTTGAGAAACAGTAATTTTGAATGAGAATGTAGGTCAATTTTGAATGAGAATATCTCTTCTATGGTTGGAAATAAACTACAAGAAAAACATCTTTGTAATAATGGATTATTTACTCTAATACTTTGGTGGAGGAACCAAGTTGATTCAAGTTTGCTATGAAAAGTAATGAAAATATAAAGAAAATTGGAAAAAATCATAAAATTCTTCAAATTCTAAAAATTAATTGTGTAGATGGAACATTCGATTGACGCGTCAGACATCGAGCAGTGAAACGCGGCGAAGCTAGCGGTGGAAAGATGTCGAACTATAGGAGTAATGCGTCTGCCAAGCGTGTGGACAGGTGTCATGATTTGACTGGAACAATGCATTAGACTTCCACGGGAGACGCATCGCTTAGACCTAACCTAATTTGACCCTAAATTGTGACCCTTCAACCCGCGTGCGACTCAGTTCAGTACCCACCACCAGATCCATGATTTGACCTGATCAGAGCGCCTATTAGTGAGCACTACATGTTGCCACTAGAAAATTCATGGGTAATTGTCGCGCTCGTTGGGGTTCAAAGTCGAGTGTTGACTGCGTGCTGCCCATATGCTCGCACATGAGTCTCCACGCATTGTTGCGCGCGTAAACTTCGAATGTACATTGAGAATTGTTTTACAATCGTTTTGTCTCCCGATCCACTATTTTTTCGTCCCAGTTGCAATTTGACCTTAATGTCACTTGAATCAGAATCAATGAGTGAATTTTCAAGAAATTTGGAGCCTCCAATAAGTGAAGGCATGTATGATCTTGGTAAGTAGCCACAGATTCTTTAGGCAAGTAATATTTTAGGGAACACTAGAACGTGTTATCGTACAAACATATCTTGCCTTAGGTGTTCAAAATATGCATGTTTAAGACTCTAGAAGGGTTATTTGGATGAGAACACTATATATGTTATGAAAAATGACTGAAATGCCCCTGGGATGAGAATTTAGGTACATGCCTACTTTAATGATTTTTGTTGTGATTGAAATGAGGATATGATATTGTGATATGTACGTTGGGCAATTGATAGATGTTATTTTCCGGTTGAGTTTGCATGAATATTTCGTCCTTACGTGATTTATATTAATATCTCTATAAAAAGTTGAACGAATATTTTGAAAATATTCTCCGTTCTTTATATGATTGATAAGAGTATCTTCCTAGTTAAGTTGAGGGCGCTAGAATTAGAGCGATTTTCTAGTTGACCTAGAACAATATACTTCTAGAGTACCAAGCCCCAAAGGATTGTGAGCATCAATCACAAGTATAGATATAAGAGCACCAAGAGGTTGGGATAGCCCTATGATGTTAGTCCTGAATGTCCTAAAAACGATAGACAATATTTAAAGCATCTAGACGCCTTAAAAACCTAGTAAGCCTCCTTAGCAAGATTGATTTGGAAAGCCTTATAGGGTTATTGGTATTATGAACGATGTAACCAAAACCTCCAAAGAAATTTGAGTTACTAATGTGTGAGGGACGGATCAAGGTTGATGTCTCAATTTCGTAAACTAGTCCTAAGTAAGGGCTTGACACCACATAGATAATTAGCTCTTTTATTCCATGTAGAAATGAGTCATGGCTGACACCTCAATTCTATAAGTTGGTCCTAAAGAGAGACTTGGGATTACACAGGTAGTTATCTTAAAGCAAAGTATTTCTATTGCATGTAGAATCAAGTCAAGGCTAAAGTTGCGATTCTGTAAATCGGTCTCGAAAATGACTTGAGAATACATAGGTAGATATCTAAATGTGAGTATTTTTATTACGTGTAGAAACGAAACATGATTAACACCGTGATATTGTTGCTTACTGGGTATTTTTATACTCACCCATATTTTTTTTCAAGTAGTCACAGGTTACCGGTCGAGGTGGGAGAGTGTTGAGGAGCCGTGCTTTTACATAGGGATGTCAACCGAGGGCATCAGTTTAGCCAATATTTTCATGGGTTGTTGTACTATTGTGTATGACATTCCCATTTTTGGTTTGTAAACTAACGTGAACAAAGTCTCTTTTGTATTTTTTATTTTGGATTTTTATTTCAAGAATGATGTGGTATGATTTTAACTCATGTGAAATTTTTACTTTTTTTTTTTTGTTTTTTTGTTTTTTTTGTTTTTTTTTGTTTTTTTTTTTTGTTTTTTGTTTTTTTGTTTGTCTTGTCTATTATTGCCTTGTTCTTTTAGTCATGGTTTGAGATTTAAAACCTTAAAAATGGAGTTGTAATAAGTTCTGATATTAGCTGACAATTGGTTGTATTTGTAGATGAAAGCTTCCTTCAGATACAACTGAATGATTGACTCATCACCTATCGTTAAGATATTGTGGGTAGCCTTTCTCTTCCTAAAATTGTATCCTTCGACTCAATCGATGCCTCCAGAACATTGGAGTTAGTCGTCTTTCAATCCAATCCAAGCGGGTGATACTTACAGAAGTCCCTGAGGTACCTAGGCTCTCTTGACTTGCTAACATTGTTTTTGTCGTATCAGTTCTCCACATTTGTTGTAGCAACATGAATCAGAGACCATAGGGTCTCCATGGACATCATCACCATATGGGAGGACAAAATATAAGAAGATATTAAAGCACAATCAAGCTATCTTAGCGTCACAAAAAACATGCATCAATTTCAGGGGTACTAAGTGATGCTACTAGTTACTCAAGCTACGACTTACATACATAGTTGTAAAAAGCCATCTTAGCTCAGTGATAGAGCATGTGACTTTTAACGACATGGTCACAGGTTTGATCCCCACAAATGGTGCTATAAATTAAATAGTTTGGAAGACATATCAACATATACCAATCTAATAAAAAATATGGGTATGATATAGAATATAAAATATACCTAGTAACCTCAAACTCATTTGTAGGCTCATCACATCCTTAACCTAGCAAGACAAACAGTTTACTCATCATTATTTTTTTCTGCCTCACGAACTCTCTCTAACAAGTGGGCACAACATGTGCTACCATAGTTGAAAAGAACTTAATGACTCCTTATCTTGAGACACCACGATTTACTCTCATCGTCACTTGTTTTCAACCTCAAATAACTCTCTCTAACAAGTGGGGACAACATGTGCTACCATTGCTGTGACAAGCCATCTTAACTCAATGGTAGAGAGCGTGGCTTTTAACCGTGCGGTTGTGGGTTTGATCCCCATAGATTGCACTATAAATTGACTAGTCTTTTATCACATTGAGATCTACTCGTCGTCTAGCACTTTTTTTTTTTTTTTTGCCTCAAATAACTCTCTCTAACAAGTGGAGAAAACATGTGCTACCAGGGTTGTGACAAGCCATCCCATCTCTGTGGTAGAGCACGTTGCATTTAACCATGTGGTTGTGGGTTCGATCCCCACAAATGGCCCACCTACCCAGTAAGAAAATACCTCATTTGACACTCTCTTACAAACATGTACAACCAACCATGGTCGTGACAAGCCATCTTAGCTCAGTTGTAAGGTGTGTGTAGTCTTTAACCATGTGGTTGTGGGTTCGATCCCCATACATGTAGTTATCCAAGGTCGGGGCTACCCCTTATATGTACGAGCTCCAATGACTCCACATGACGGATCCACCATACAGGGTAATCCATTTAAACTATCAAGTCACACATCATCCTTAAGAAGTCTCATGCCTAGCTTAACGGTATCGTACTAGAGCATAACGACATTGTACTAGAGCGGAAAGGTATTGTACATGTGTTAACTTGCTCGTCATCTCTATGATGGTTTGACGGTCTTAACATGGATTCACATTTTGAAGTTCCTCTGTTTTGACTCATCGAGTTTGGATCGATCAAGAGTACTAGAGCCATATCCTTAGATCATCTCACAATTCTAATGCACTCTGTCTACTGGAGACATTCCATCATAAGTCATCGTCTAGCCAAATTGATGCTTTCACTCTCCTCCGAAATTTCTTCTATTACTTATTCTCTATAGAGAGGATCAGAGATTGAACCACTTGGATTCAATGTACAATCAATCATGCATACAGTCATACATGCTCAACGGGATGATGATATCCATAAAGTACCTAGAACGTAGATATATATTTTCTTTTCCTCTGATTTAGCACGATTATGTACTAGTAGTAGAAATACAATCCATTACATCACTCGAAAGGGAGGGGAAGTAACGCTCATGTATCCATTACTCACAAAGAGTAACTATGCAACATGGTCGATTTAACTTATAGGCACATACAGGATAAAAAAATGTTAAATTCTAAGTATGTTATAGGATCGATAAACATGTATGTTAACTTCTAAGTCAGGATCCTAATGAAAGTTGGATCCTTCCCTCAAAGTTCCTCCCTTTTCATATTGTCAATTACAGGATCATAATTTTTTTCAAACGGATACCGCTTTCGAATTTCCTATCTTACCTTTTCTAATAAGCTCTATTTCAATGTTTGCAATCTAGAACATCGTATAGGATCATCGCATAAACAGACTACTTTGCTTGCTTTCTAACAAGTGTGTCTTAAGAAAAAATGTTCGATTTGCCATGAAGCTGACGAAAATCATCACTAGCATCTGTTCGTTACGTGACAAAGTGGAAAAGATCTTCATGTCAAGAAGTTCCTTAGAGATGTTCTCTCGAGATTCATGCAGATTGTTACCTCCATCGAGAAAATTAACGACCTTAAGAACATGTCGGTTAAGGTGGTCGTTAGTCGTCTTAAGGTCCATGAGGAGAGACTTCATGGCTATGAAGATAAAGATGAGGAGAAGCATGTCTTACTCACACACGAGGAGTGACTCGCATGAACAAAAAAAAAATGTGGTTGCTTCTTCATTTTTAGGTACGAAGGGACATGGCAACCACAAAAAGGAAAGTAAAGGTTGTGGGCGTGGTCGCAAACGTGGCACAGAGGAGCCGTAAAAATATCTCAAATGTGGCTGTCGAGATTCGAGCCTAGGTCTCCACGGCCACAATGTAGAATTCTCACAACTAAACTATAACCACTTGGATATTTAGCCATCATTCATCACTTTCATGATTAAGGATAAACCAACAAAATATTTATAGCCACCTAGATATTTAGCCAACATTCATCACTTTCATGATTAAGGATAAACCAACAAAATATTTAGCCAACATTCATGATTAAGGATAAACCAACAAACTTCAAATTTGCTCGTTGGTAGCTATAAAAAGTAGATGTGGCTGCTGGGATTCGAGCCCAGGTCTCCACGGCCACAACATGGAATTCTCACCACTAAACTACAGCCACTTGGATATTTAGCCGACATTCATCACTTTCATGATTAAGGATAAACCAACAAACTTCAAATTTACTCGTTGGTAGCTATAAAAGGTAGATGTGGCTGCTGGGATTCAAGCCCAGGTCTCCACGGCCACAACGTAGAATTCTACCCCTAAACTACAACCACTTGGATATTTAGCCGACATTCATCACTTTCATGACTAAGGATAAACCAACAAACTTCAAATTTGCCCGTTTGTAGCTAAAAAAAAGT
The DNA here is from genome assembly GCF_057944985.1 of Cucurbita pepo subsp. pepo. Taxonomy (NCBI): domain Eukaryota; kingdom Viridiplantae; phylum Streptophyta; class Magnoliopsida; order Cucurbitales; family Cucurbitaceae; genus Cucurbita; species Cucurbita pepo. Next base: position 4,491,224 of record NC_141806.1, on the reverse strand, counting down.
AGATGATATTGGCTGACATTTGGTTGTATTTGTAAACGAAAGCTTCCTTCAGATACAACCGAGCGATTGACTCATCACGTATCGTTAAGATCCTATCAATAGTCTTTCTCTAGATCTTTTGATCCAGTACCCTAAAATTTTATCCTTTGACTCAATCAATGCCTCCACAACATTGGGGTTAGTCATCTTTCAATCCAACCCAAGTGGGTGATACTTACGGAAGTCCCTCAAGGATCTAGACTCTTTTGACATGCTGACATTGTCTTTGTCGTTTCAATTTCCCTTATTTGTTGTAACAACATGAATCAGAGATGGCAGAGTGTGTGGACAATAAGACCACCTACTTTCTTGGTTCCTCCCTATATGAAGAACTCGTGTGTGGGATCAGACTCTATCTAAGCCCTTCGTCCGAAACCCCAATCATGCTTTGTCTCTCTCCTAGTGCTTGAAGCCATAATCTATCCTAATGGAAAAAAATATAAGAAGATATTCAAGCCATCGATTTCATGGGCACTAAGTGATGCTACTAGTTACTGATGGAACAAAATATAAGAAGATATTCAAGCCATCAATTTCATGGGCACTAAGTGATGCTACTTGTTACTCATGCTCTGACTTACATACATGGTTGTGACAAGTCATCTTAGCTCAGTGATAAAGCGTGTAACTTTTAACTACATGGTTGCCGGTTTGATCCCCACAAATGCGGCTATAAATTAAATAGATACAAAGGACCCAATGACTCTTTATCTCGAGAATAGTCTTGAAGACATATCAATATATACCAATCTAATAAAAATATGGGTACGACATAGAGTATATAAATATACCCAGTAACCTCAACTCATTTGTAGCCCTTCATCACATCATAAATGTACCCAGTAATCTCAACTCATTTGTAGCCCTCACATCCTTAACCTAGCAAGACACACGGTTTACTCATCATCACTTTTTTCCTGCCTCAACGAACTCTCTCTAACAAGTGGGCACAACATGTGCTACCCATAGGTGAAAAGAACCCAATGACTCTTTATCTCGAGAATTGTCTCCGTCTTAGCTCAATGGTAGAGCGTGTGACTTTTAACCACATAGTCGTGGGTTTTTGCAAAAGAACTTAATGACTCCTTATCTCGAGACACGACGATTTACTCTCATCGTCACATTTTTACAGCCTCAAATAACTGTCTCTAACATGTGACGATAACATGTGCTACCATAGTTGTGACAAGCCATCTTAGCTCAGTGGTAGAGCGCGTGGCTTTTAACCATGTGGTCGTGGGTTCAATCCCCATAGATAGTGCAACCATACCTAGTTGGATAAATTATAAATAGCTGCAAAAAAAACTCAATGACTAGTCTTTATAACATACCAATAAGCAAATACTTTATAACATACCAATAAGCAAATACTCACTCTTTCATAACTCTCTCTAACAAGTGGGGATAACATGTGCTACCTTTGCTGTGACAAGCCATCTTAGCTCAGTAGTAGAGCGTGTGGCTTTTAACCACGTGGTCGTGGGTTTGATCCCCACAGATGGTGCAACATTACCCAGTAAGAAGATACTTATTTGACTCTCGAAAGTGTAACTATGCACCCCCCTTAACTTTGAAAAGGGAGGGGAATAGGGTAACTATGCACCCCTTAACTTTGAAAAGGGAGGGGAATATAACGTTCATGAAAAGGGAGGGGAATAGGGTAACTATGCACCCCTTAACTTTGAAAAGGGAGGGGAATAGGGTAACTATGCACCCCTTAACTTTGAAAAGGGAGGGGAATAGGGTAACTATGCACCCCTTAACTTTGAAAAGGGACGGGAATATAACGTTCATGTATCCCGTATGTTGCAACATGGTCCATAAACATGCATGTTAACTGGGCACCAAACAGTGCCCATCTTTGACGGATATGGTTAAGATAAGCTAGCAAACCCTGTAATTCTTACCACCAAGGGGCTCGTTGACCTTATTTTGATTGTTCATGATTAAGGGTAAGTTAGCAAGCCCCTGGATATTCCCACATTATAATTTTCATATCATACATCAATACAATACTTCGAGATGGAACAAGGACAATACTGGGTGACAATTAAAAATGTCTTACTTACAAGCCTCTACGGCCACAACGTGGAGTTCTCACCACTAAACTATACTATAGACATTTCGATATGTTGCTCATCATTCTTCATAATCTACAACTAATCATGAGAAAGACTGTAAGATACAATCAAATGTTGGTGCATGGATTCAAGCCGAGGTCTCCATGATCACAACAACATGTTATTCTCACCACTAAACTACAACCACTTCGATATTTAGCGGATTAGGATTGAAGTGGTCCATACCATTACGAATGTCATACTTGTGTTTTGTAGCTTAAATCAAAACCATGTTATGTGTGTGTGGCTATTAGGATTTGAGCCCAGGTCGTCACAACCACACTTAGAATTCTCACCACTAAACTTCACCCATCATTCTTCCTAATCTACAACTAATCATTAGAAAGCATGTGTCTAATCCAAGGAGAAAAATAGAGGGTTGAGTTGTGAACTGGTTTTGAGTTATGTTAATATGCTTCAATAGTTTGTAACTAAAAAAGGCAGATGTGGCTGCTTGGACTTGAGTCCAAGTCTCCATGGCCACCACGTGGAATTCTCACCACTAAACTACAACCACTTGGATGTTTAGCAATCATTCATCACTTTCATGATTAAGGATAAACAAAAAAATTTCTATTTGCTTCACCCGTCTGTTCATGATTCATAGCTAGAAAAAGCAAATGTGACTATTGGTATTTGAGTCTAGGTCTCACTTGGATATTTAGCTTAATTTGTAGCTTGGAGTGGTTTTGAGTTATATTAGCTTCAATTGTTTGCAGCTAAAAAAATAGTTGTGGTTATTGGGATTTGAGTCCAGGTCTTCACAACCACAACGTGGAATTCTCACCACTAAACTACAACAACCACTTGGATATTTAGCCAACATTCATCAATTTCATGATTATGGATAAACAAAAAAAAACTTCTAATTTTCTTCACTTTTGAGTGATGTTAATATGCCTCAATGGTTCGTAGCTAAAAACAATAGATGTGGCCAACATTCATCAATTACTGGGATTCAAGCCCGGGTCTCCACGGCCACAACGTGGAATTCTCACCACTAAACTACAACCACTTGAATATTTAGTCATCATTCATCACTTTCATGATTAAGGATAAACAAAAAAATTCTAATATGCTTCACCAGTTTGTTCATAAAAGCTTGTTGTGGTTTGCAGTTATGTTAATATGCTTCAATGGTTCATAGCCGGCCACAACGTAGAATTCTCACCACTAAACAAGCGGTGATGTCGCACTCCTCCATGCCGCCACCGAGTGTCGACGTCTCCATCACCGCCACCAAGAGGCCGACACCGCGAAGACGGACGTCGAGTTGTCATCGAGCGAGTGATCAAGGAGATGACCGCCTCTTTGCAGTACCCGATGCACGTTAACCTACAGGCACAAGGGTTGTGGCACGCTGTCGAGCCTGAGGAAGAAGAAACGATCGAGTATCAGGAGGATTACTTGGCATTTTCTGCCATACTACGTTCTATGCCTCCAAAGAGGCTAGCATCTCTCTCCACCAAGCGCACTGCGCAATCGGCTTGGGAGGGGATCAAGTCTCGTCGGGTTGGTGTGTAGCGAGTGCGGGAGTCCAACATCGAGCAGTTGCGGAAGGAGTTTTTGGAGATCCGCTTTAAGGACGACAAACTGAGGAGGAATGTCTTCCACGCCTGAAGCTCCACGACAACTCCAGCGAGAGCAACGGGTCTATCTCCTCAATTGGTGGCCAATACGATCGATGGGAAGACGCCACACGAGGCCTGGTACAACAAGAAGCAAGCGGTACATCATCTCTGAGTGTTCATCTGCGTCACATATATGAAGATCACACGTCTCCACCTCGATAAGCTTGATCCTTGGGGGCTGAAGGTCATCTTCATCGGCTACGAACCCAGGAGCAAGGCGTACAGGCTCTATGATCCTGCGGGGGGTGAGCTCACTTATCGCGCGACGTCGTGTTTGACTAGAACACCTTCTAGCGGTGGAACAATGTGACCGAGGCAGACCAAAACCCAAATCAATTCACGATGGATTACCTCGTTATTGAGCTGAGAGAAGGAGGAGCACAGCGTCGGGCATTATCACCGTCACAACAGTTGTACCGGACACGCCTACACCTACACTTACCACAACTTCTACTACGCCCCCTTAACCAGTTGAGTTCCTAACACCACGTACTACGGACTCGACGCTGGATGCCAATCACGATGATGGTCTGGCAGCCAGATACCGAAGGATTGAAGACCTACTGGGAGGAGATGAACCATAGGGACTGGCGGCGCGCGAGCTCTTAGAAGAAGTGGCTAAACCGCATGCCATTCGCGCGGATGAACCGAACTCGTTCGCCGAAGCAGGAAGGAACCCGTGCTAGCTGAAGGCAATGAAGGAAGAGATGACATCTCTCACTAAGAACAAGACGTGGAGTCTGGAGGACATCCCATCAGGACACCGAGCCATAGGGATAAAGTGGGTATCAAACTAAAACGAAACGAAGAGGGAGAAGTTGAAGTATAAGGCCGGTCTAGTGGCGAAGGGCTATGTCCAGAAGCAAGGAGTGGAGTTCAAAGAGGTATTCGTGCCAGTTGCAAGGTTGAAATCCGTCCGCCTGTTGCTGGCAATCGCGGCACATTGCTCTTGGGAGGTCCATCACATGGACATGAAGTCCGCTTTCTTCAACGGATAGCTCAAGGAGACCGTCTACGTCTGACAACCACTTGGCTTCCTAGACAAGGACAACTTCGGCAAGGAACTGCGCCTGCACGAGGCACTCTACGGGCTTTGGCAAGCACCACTAGCCTAGAACGCAAAGCTCGATAATACTCTGCTGTCGCTGAAGTTCAAGAGCTGTGCCTCTAAGCATGGCATGTCGGCGAGCGGCGGCTGATTGTGGGAGTGTACGTCGACAACCTCATAATCATTGGAGGTGACATGGAAGTTTTTAGAAGATTCAAGAGGGAGATGTCAAAGAATTTGAAGATGAGCGATCTTGACGTGCTCAGCTACTACCTCGGCATCGAAGTACAATAGAGTACTGTCGGCATCACCATCGCTAAAGTGCGTATGCGAAGAAGCTGCTGGACACAGCTAGGTTAGCAGACAGTAGCCCTACAAGGACACAAATGGTGGCCCAGCTCCAGCTAAGTAAGGCCGGCACTACGATGACAGTCGACGCCACCAATTATCGCAGTATTTTTGGGAGCCTGCGCTATCTGGTAAACACACTCCCTGACCTCGCTTATTCCGTTGGATACGTGAGTAGGTTTATGAAGCACCTAACGAGGAGCATCTTATGGTTGTCAAGCGCATCCTGCGCTATGTGGCTGAAACCAGAGGCTAGGGTGTGAAATACTGTGCAGGGAGAGGAAATGAGAAGCTTGAGCTGGTCGGCTATAGTGATAGTAACATGGTGGGTGACGTTGATGATCGTAAGATCACCACTGGGATGATTTACTTTATCTTAGGCAGTGCGATCTTCCGGCAATCAACTAACAAAAGTTAGTTGCTTTTTCTTCTTGCGAGGCAGGGTACATCACCGCTTCGACGGCGCAACACAAGGGGTCTGGCTTGCGCGACTGTTGAAAAAACTCATCGGAAAAGAGGGCGATCCACCAATGCTTTATGTAGACAACGAAGCTATAATCTCCCTGATAAAAAATCCAGTTTTGTTTGTTTGTTGGCCGTCAAGATTTGTTGGCCACTTTACCATTGCTTAATTTTATCTCTAGGCCCAACATTTGTTTGTTGGCCATCTTTAGGCCAAGATTAAGATTTTTGTTGGCCACTTCTACAATTTTATCTCTAGGCGTAAGATTTGTTTGTTGGTCGTCTTTAGGCGTAAGATTAAGATTTGTTGGCCACTTCGACCATTTTATCTTTAGGCCCAAGATTTAGTTGTTGGCCATCAAGATTTGGCTTGTTGGCCACTTCTGCCATTGCGCAATTTTATCTTTAGGCGCAATTTTTAACTTCTAAGTCTGTTACTGGACCGATAAACATACATGTCGATAAACATGTATGTTAACTTCTAAGTTAGGATCCTAATGAAAGTCGGATTCCTTCACTCAAAGTTCCTCCCTTTTCATACTCTCAATTACAGGATCAAATTTTTTTCAAATGGATACTGCTTTCGAATTTTCTGTCTTACCTTTTCCAATAAGTTCCATTTCAATGTATGCAATCTAGAAAATCGTATAAGATCATCGCATAGACGGACTATTTTTCTTGTTTTCTAACAAGTGTGTCTTAAGAAAAAGGGTTCGAATTTGCCATGAAATTGACGAAAATCGTCACTAGCATCCGTTCGTTACGTGACAAGGTGTAAAAGATCTTCATCCTAAAGAAGTTCATTCGAGATGTTCCCTCGAGATTCATGCAGATTGTTACCTCCATCGAGAAAATTAACGACCTTAAGAACATGTTGGTTGAGGAGGTCATTGGTCGTCTTAGGGTCCATGAGGAGAGACTTTGTGGCTATGAAGATAAAGATGAGGAGAAGCATGTCTTACTCACCCATGAGGAGAAGCATGTCTTACTCACACATGAGGAGTGACTTTGCATGAACAAAAAAGAAAGATGTGGTTGATTCTTCATTTTCAGGTACGAAGGGACATGACGACCACAAAAATGAAAGTAAAGGTTGTGGGCATGGTCGCAAACGTGGCAATAGAGTTGCCGTAAAAATACCTCACAAACCCAAGTCTCCACGACCACAACGTGGAATTCTCACCACTAAACTACAACCACTTCAATATTTAGTACCAATGTTGATCTCGTCTTAACGTCTCATGATTGAGGGATAAACAAGAAAACTTCTAATTATTTCCATAAGTTTCATATCATCTCGTAACTCATTCTGATCCAATCCAAAAAGCAAAAAATAGAAAGTTGAATTGTGAACTTTATTTGAATTTAGTGTTTCTTTTTAGTTATGTTAATATGGTTGAATAGTTTGTAGCTAAAAAATTCCCATGATACATACGTGTTATTTTTAAGAATATGATGGTTTATGGTTAAAATAAACTAACGAACTCTTTATGATTTCCTACTAACATAATCATATCTGTTGGATGATGGAAGTCCCACATCGACTAATTTAGGGAATGATCATGGGTTTATAAGTGAGGAATACTAACTCCATTGGTATGAGGCCTTTTGGGGAAACCCAAAGCAAAGCCATGAGAGCTTATGCTCAAAGTGGACAATATCATACCATTGTGGAGAGTCGTGTTCGTCTAACATGGTATCAGAGCCATGCCCTAAACTTAGTCGTGCCAATAGATTGATAAATCCTCAAATCCTCAAATATCGAACAAAGAACTCCTAAAGAAAAGGAGCCAAGCCCCTCCTCGAAGGCAGTCAAAAATGACTAAGACTCCAAAGGAGTCGAGCCTCGATTAAGGGAAGGCGCACTTTGTTCGAGGGGAGGTGTTGGATGATGGAAGTCCCACATCGACTAATTTAGGGAATGATCATGGGTTTATAAGTGAGGAATACTAACTCAATTGGTATGAGGCCTTTTGGGGAAACCCAAAGCAAAGCCATGAGAGCTTATGCTCAAAGTGGACAATATCATACCATTGTGGAGAGTCGTGTTCGTCTAACAATATCATCACCTAACTCATGGGCATTTGTTATTTTTAAGAAAATAGCTTTAAAAATTTATTTCATCAAACTCAATTTCACTTTCAAATGGCAACATATTTAATTCAAAAAGAAGTAGAAGTAATGTTTTTGAGAATTAAAAACAAAAGTGGGTACTAATTGTCCACCCCAAGCTTCCATGGTCACAACTAGTTTGATATTTAGCCAATCATTCATTATAGTCTAGTTTTTTGGGCTTATTTACAATCTTGTCATTCAATTCCAATGTTGATCTCGTCTTTAACGGTTCAAAATTACGGATATGCTAGCAAGCACCTAACTGTCTCCATATTATATTGTTCATATCATATATCAATAGAGTACGATGAGAGCCCATCTTGACGGTTAAGGTTAAGATAAGCTAGTAAACCATTTACTATTTTCTGCATAGTAACATGATTGTATCATCTCATAACTTGTGGGCATAAAAAACAAATGTGGCTGTTCGGATTCAAGCTCAAGTCTTCACAGCATAGCTACAACGTGGAATTCTTACCACTAAACTACGACCACTTTGATATTTAACCAAACATTCATCATAATATAGACTCTTGGGGCTCATTTATCAACTCATTGGCATGTGTCCAATCTAATGGTTGTGAACTCTATTCGAGGTGGAACAAGGACCACATTAAATGATTACCAATGTCATACTTATGAATGTCAAATGTGGCTGCTCGGATTCGAGCCCAAGTCTCTACAGCCACGACGTCGAATTCTCACCACTAAACTATAGCCATTTCGATATGTTGCCCATCATTCTTCATAATCTACAACAGATAATCATTGAGTTGTGAACTCTATTCAAGGTGAAACAAGCACCATACCGAACCATTACGAATGTCATACCAGCGGTTGTAGCTAAAAGCATAACAATGTTTCATGTCTGATCGCTTTATTAAAATTTGTGTTTCTATGTTTCATCTTATGTTATTGAGAATTAGAAAATAAATCTCAAATGTGGGTGCATGGATTCAAGCCCCGGTCTCCACAGCCACAACAATGTGGAATTCTCACCACTAAACTACAGCCATTTCGATAGGTTGCAAATCATTCTTCATAATTTACAACTCATCATTAGAAACGCATGTGTCTAATCCAATAAGAAAATAGAGGGTTGGGTTGTGAACTCTATTCGAGGTAGAACAAGAACCATACCGGACCATTACGAATGTCATACCATCGGTTGTAGCTAAAAGAAAAACAATGTTTCATGTGTGATGGCTTTGTTAAAACTTATGTGTCTATGTTTCATCCTTATGTTATTGAAAATTAGAAAACAAACCTCAAATATGGGTGCATGGATTCAAGCCCAGGTCTCCACGGGCGCAACAACGTGGTATTCTCACCACTAAACTACAGCCGCGATATTTAGCCCACTAGGATTGAAGTAGTCCATACCACCAGACCATTATGAATGTCATACTTGTGTTGTAGCTAAAAAGCAAAACAATGTTATGTGTGTGGCGGTTGGGATTTAGGCCCAGGTCTCACAACCACAACGTGGAATTCTCATCACTAAACTACAAGCACTTCGGTATTTAACCCATCATTCTTCATAATCTACAACTAATCATTAAAAAGGCATGTGTCTAATACAAACATGAAAATAGAAGGTTGGGGTATGAACTCTATTCGAGATGGAACACGAACCATATCGGACCATTAAAAATGTACTACTTGCGGTTGTAGCGAAAAAAAAGGCATGTGTCTAATCCAAGCAAAAAAATTGGGTTGTGAACTCTATTTGAAGTGGAACACGGATGTCTATGTTTCATCCTTGTACTATTGAGAATTAGAAAACAAATGTCAAATGTCTCTCGAACTCATCGTTAAACTAGGATTCAAGCCCAAGTCTCCATGGCAACAATGTGGAATTCTCACCACTAAACTACTACAGCCACTTGGATATTTAACCGTCACATCATTTTCATGATTAAAGATAAACAAAAAAACATCTAATTTGCTTCACCAGTTTGTTCATAAAAGCTCGTAGTGGTTTTGAGTTATGTTAAATGTTTCAATGGTTTGTAGCTAAAAAAAACAAATGGGGTTGGGATTCGAGCCTAGGTCTCCACGACCACAACGTAAAATTCTCACCACTGAACTACAACCACTTGGATATTCAGTCACCATTCATCATTTTCGTGATTAAGGATAAACCAACAAACTTCTAATTTTCTTGACGGGTTTGCTCATGAGAGCCGAGTTATGTTAATATGGTTGAATGGTTTGTAGCCAAAAGGCAAATGGGTTGATAAACGGTTAAGCATAAACTAGCAAACCCTTTATTGTTTCCTTCTAAAGTAACATGATCATAACATAAATAAAAAATAAAAAATAAAAAAACTCATTGAGACCACAACTTGTAATCTTCACCACTAAACTACCGCATCTACTTTACTACTGCATCTACTTTGATATTTAGCATATTAAAGATAAGCTACCAAACCTCTAATTATCTCCACATTATATTGTTCGTTAAAATAATGAAAAACAAATGTGGTTGTTGGGATTCGAGCTCAGGTTTTAGACAACAAGCTTCTATGCCCACAACATGAAATTCTCACCATTAAACTACAACTAAATTGATATTTAGTTCATCATTCATCATAATCTAGTCTCTTGGGGCTCATCTATCAACTCATCATTCAATACCGATGTTGATCTCGTATTGATGGTTCGTGATTAAGGATATGCTAGCAAGCCTCTAACCGTCACCAAGTTATATCGTCCATATCATATATTAATAAAGTACTATGAGAGTCTATCTTAACGGTTTAAGGTTAAGATAAGCTAGTAAACCATTTACCATTTTCTACATAGTAACATGATCGTATCATCTCGAGAAATTTAGAGAAATTTGTGGTGGAAACCGAGCAAACTTTGGTGGAAAGTTGAGCATTTCCCAACACGAAATGTAATAGAATGAGTATTTAAACTATTAAAAGGTCGATGAATTTTTTACGGACAATCTTATTATATATAAAAGTTCAATGGCGCCTGATTGTTTGCCTGATCGTAGATTGTTTTCTTGCATTCATGATCTACGGTAAATCTTTTAGAAGAAAAAGTTGGAGTCACTCGATACTCATAGATGGTGATCAAATAACACCTCCATACTCATCAGTTTCTTTCAATAAAATTCTTAAAACCCTCCCAATCCCTCGAGATTTTCATTTATTCCTTCAATTAGTAGATTTTCTTTCCTTCCTTTCAATGGGTGGTATTAGAATGAAGTTTTGATCTTTGGGACCTATGGGTTATGGGCCTGTTAGGATTGTACAATAACACACACTCTATCAAGATGAACACAAAGAACAAGAGAGACAAAATGATCTTGATCACAACGAACAAGAGAGACATAATACGAGGAATATTGGCTAAATGTTTATATTGATAACTTTAGGTATGTACACCAATAGAGAATACAAGTTAAGCACTGTCTCATGGGTATATATATGGTTGTCGTTTACTATATATATATAGTTTAACGGATATAACCACCTACTGTATATAAATATCTACTCTATATTTCTTTACCAGCTTTTTAGTAGAAATAGTCGTTTACTCTGTATTTTCCACGTATAGTTTTACTAACTATGACAATTGAATAATTTATATATGGCAGCAGGCTCTACATCCAAAAATTCTCCGGAGACTGATCCAGTCAACCAAGAATTTCATTCTCAAACGACGTTTTCACTGCACCATACCAATTGAGGCTTTGCACAACCTCCATGTTCCAACGTCAACACATTTTGCCAACATGTTTGTTAGATTCTTTTCACTCCTTATCTTCTCCAAACACATATCATCTTCCACTAACCTGCGAGTGAAATGATATTGCGTTCTGTATTTTGTCTTTGAATGATAGACCGGGTTCCTCACCAACTGTATGACACTTTAACTATCTATATAAATAATTTTCTCGTGCTGCTTCTTGTCCAATTCTTCTAAATACTCTGTTATCCATATCATCTCCTTTACAGCTTCAGCTATTGCCACCTTCTCAGCCTCATTAGATGTAAGAGCAACACATTTCTGAAGCTTAGACATCTCATCATCCATGACTTGCTCTCACTTTGTTGTATCCTCCAACTGTAGGGCATCACCAAGGGACTCTGATTCCTCTTCATCAGCCAGCAACAGATAATGTAATGAAGGTGAATACATGTAACGCCCCTAATTCTCTATAACCTAATTAGTGACGTCACCCATGCATACATATCTCATTAAGCGGAAGCTCATCATAAATAACCTTGAAAGAGTCTTTCATAAATATTCATGAATGCAAAATAAAACCTAAACTCCGAAAATAAACCTTCAATACTGAATTCAAAATAAATCCAACTAAAACAATACTCAATGCTATAACTTAAAACAGTCTAATAAAAGTAAACTCCTAAAAATATCATGTCTCCAACTTCCATGGTGGCCTCAGCTCCGCTGTCAACCGTACATTGACGCCTTTCCTTTACCTGAAAAATATTGGTAGCACATGGCTTGAGTATTTTATGAAATACTCAGTAAGTCACCCCACTGTTGGGGTTAGGAATGCAAACACATTCAACATATGAGCGGGACCTAACTTTTCATAAACTTTTCATAGCCTTGGGCGCTTTCCTATTCTAGGCAGGGTTGGGTGTGTGGTACTCCTTCACACACGGCCCATGTACGTGTACATGGACCCACCAGGCGGGCTCGTAAATATACCCCCTGGGCCTGACTTGGTCGGACACAATGTGTTACACGTAGCCGGACACCACAGAACAGAAAAGGGCCCGCATGATATCATGGCGAACCTAAATATCGTATTTCATTCTTCCGTAACATAAAGGGGAAGAATCCTGATGCACGTGACATACATATATGCATGAGTTCCCTTAACGTATCTAACATGGCATTACATAAGCAGTGCTAACATCGCATTTACGTTTCTTACATCACATGGCATCTCACATGACTTACATTACATGACATATTACATAAACATTCCAGTTGCATAAACATCTCATGATATGACTCGATAATTCTACGTTTATCTATGGCATCGATCAACATATTCATGGCATATAATACTAACATCTCATTCATGACTTCACATAACATAAACAGTCAACCGTCAACATAATTCATACATCACATAACATACACAATCTATACATCACATAATCATATGACATAAATATGGTGCATGCAGGGGCCACAGGGCACGCACCATCATACAACACGTAGTAAGCTAACTCCAACAGTAAGGTCACTTACCTCGATGGTCTTGGTTGAAGTCACTCACAACGAGCTAATCCCGGCGGTTAAATACGTCCTATGAAAACCACATAAAAACTTAGAAACCTTTCATAACATACCCTAGCTAAACCTCATGCTATTTATAAAAAATAAACCCCCCGACCTAATCTGTCTTTAACGTATAGGAACCATACTGACCTCGGATGGTAAAACTAAGGGCAGAAACAGCTTCGAAAGGGCCAAAAACCTTGGAATCGATATATTATAGTGATACCTTGCCGCTAAGCCTAGCTACAGAACTGGCCAACTAAACCGCCAAGTCGAGCTGCGGGAATTGATGGAACCGAGCCGATTTCGTACACGTGCGAGCCGACCCGCACTGTGTACGCATGCGAAGCTGCCGAAGTTGCTAGGTGCGCGTCTGCAGCTCGACCCTATTCCAAAAACCTTGCCTTCCTTACCCGACAAGCGACGAAACTCTAGTTTCCGCCTTCCCGATTCCAGCGACGCGCCGACAATCCCACAACGTCCTCAACACCGAGACGGCCAACCTTCTTTGACACAATGATCCCAACATCAATGCCTTACTACTACTCGATTCTTCCTCCGAAGAGCAACCCCAACGTTTCCAGAGGAAAGTTTGGAGAGGATCCTTTTCAAGAGATGTAAAAGGTTGGACATAGGAATATAAAACTAATCTCAAGACATTACCAATAAGGCATACTAGGTTTCTAGGATAAAGAAATTTAGAGAAATATGAATGTTTCTCTTATGTAATAAAAGTCTCGCAGTAAATCTCTCGATTTACGGGAAGATTACATTTAATTATTTATTCTTTCCTTATTTGATTTTATTTTATTCCATAAACCCAAACCGTTACAATTTCTAATAACTTCTTCGTTTAAAATTACACCTTTTCGATGGGAATAAATGCATAACATAATATCTTGTCCTTTACAGAAATAAAAATAAAATCTTAACCAGATAAGGCAAAAATGGAAAATCTGAATCGTTACAATACATATCTTCGTAAATGATAGTTCTAGATGATCTTTTCAACACCTGCTGTCACTTGCTCCACCTCTGGTTCCTCAGCAACCGTCTAAGGAGTTTCTTGAGTATCTGCTCATCACTAGGTGAATCTTTCAACAACTCAACCTCAACTCTCACTTGCTTCGTTGTCTTAGAACCTTTCTTCTTTTTGTTCTTATACATGACATTTCATGAAGGGTCACGTCACAATGTCTCAGAACATTTCTATTCTTGGCATCCCAAAACCTGTACTCAAACATGTAAGGCCCATAGCCTATGAAGTAGCACTTCACAGCCTCAGCGTCAAGTTTGTCATTGTTCTAGCCTATGAAGTAGCACTTCACAGCCTCAGCGTCAAGTTTGTCATTCTTCTCTGGATCAATACGAACATACGCAATACAACTAAAAGTTCTCAAGTGATAGTACTTGAGTTCTTTTCCTATCCATACTTCTTCTGGCAACTTGAACTCCAAGGTTACTGACGACCCTCTATTATTCAAGTAGACTGCTATATTTACGACATTAACCCAAAATGTCTTTGGCAATCAAGAATGAATTCTCTTACTCCTTGTTCGCTCATTCAATGTTCAATTTATTCTTTCAACAACATCAATTTGTCTTGCTTTACTGGGAATTGCCTTCGTTAATCTAATTCTTTGAGCTGCACAAAATGCTTTGAATTATGACTTGTTGTACTCTCCTCTATTGTTAGACTTCAGACATTTACTCTTCAAGCCGATTTTATTTTCAACTTCAACTTTTCACTTCCAGAATGTAGCAAACACATCTGACTTGTGTTTCAGGAAATAAATGCACACCTTACTGCTGAAATTATTGATCAAGGTGACGTAGAACTTTGATCCGCCAAGGGATGAAACTAGAGATGGTTTCCAAACGTCTATATTGACTATTTCTAACCATACTATCTTCAATTCTCTAGTAATCTTTGTGAAACTAGCTCGTTTTTGTTTGCTCATAATGTAGTTCTCATAAGAACCCATATCAACAAATTTCAGACCTTCTAAAACTCATTTCGCACAAGCATCTTCATTTTTTTGGCGCTCACATGTCCAAGTCTATTATTCCATATACTTGAATTTGAAGCACTCTTAGCAACAACAACCATGTTCATATACCCTGCAGTGGTGTATAAGTTTCCAGATTTTATGCCACGTGCTACCACCATAGCACCCTTCAAAATCTTCCATGAACTCTTCCCAAACTTTGTTGCATAATCTCTACTATCCAATTGACCAATAGAGATCAGGTGCTTCGTGAGACACGAATTATATCTGACATTCTTTAATGTCCCACTGATTTTCTGTCGAAGTTATGCGGACATCCCCTTTTCCTTCAATCTCAAAATCTTTGTTGTCACAAGATACACCTTCTCAAAATTTCCAGACTTGAAATTTCAAAAGAGCTCTTTATTTGGAGATGAATAAAAAGATGCACCTAAATCCAAAATCCAGGATTCAATCAGACTGTACGCGCTGATGATTAGAGCATCCCTAATGTCTTCAGCTGAATTTATAGAATCATCATCATGTTCTGGTTTGTGATCATGCTTCCTCTTTGGTCTTATACAATTGTCTGAAAGTGATATTTTTCTCCACAACTCCAACACATTACATTTGGTCTGTTTTAAAATTTTTCCCAGTTCTTCGATTTTGATCGATTTTTTTGACACTTCATTTACTTCTTTCCGTTTGGTCAACACTGAGAGCACCACCAGATGAATTCTCAATTTCTCGTTTTCGAATACTTTCGCTGAGAAATATATCTCAAATTTCATCGAACATCATTTTCTCATATCCTCGAGAACTACTAATTGCGGCAACTACTGTATCCCACGACTCGTGTAAAGATGGCATAAAAATCAATGCTTTAATTTCACTTTCGAAATTAATTTCCACAAAACTCAATTGGCTTACAATCATATTGAATTCATTTATATGATCCGCAAGAGATCCACCTTTCATACATTTGAAGATTGAACAATTTTCGCATCAAATACACCTTGTTAATAGTCGACAATTTTTCGTACATATTTGATAGTGCCTTCAATAGATTTGACGTTTTCTTTTCCTTGATTATGTTGAATGCTACGTGAATGGCCAATGTCAACCAAATCAATCTGGGAGCCTCACGATTCTTGAGCTTCAACTGTTCCGTGGTCAGGTATCCGACTTCACCCCCAATAGGGGTTCGTGAAGATATTTATGGTACAAATTATCTTCAATTTGCATCTTCCAAATACCGAAATCGAATCCAGCAAACTTTTCAATTCCAATCTTTGAACTTTGGGCAAGATATAGAGTATATAAATATATCTAGTAGGCACAACTCATTTGTAGGCTTTCATCACATCCTTGACCTAGCAAGACACCAGGGTTTACTCATCATCACTTTTTTGTGCGTAAAAAAACTCTCTCTAACAAGTGGGGACAACATGTGCTACAATTGTTTTGATAAGCAGTCTTAGCTCTGTGATAGAGCGCGTGGCTTTTAACCACGTGGTCGTGGATTCGATCCCCACGGATTGTGCTATATAAATTAAAAATATCTGCAAAGAACCCAACGACTCTTTGTCTCGAGAATAGTCTTTAGGACTATCAATATATACCACCAACCTAATACAAAATATGGGTATAAAAATATACCCAATAAGCAACACTCATTTAAATAACTCTATCTAACAACAAGTGGGGACTGATGGTGTTAATATAACACATGCGGAAGCAATTTGGATCTTAGGCACTTCTAGAACATCAATTATAGTAAATAACTAGCATGTTCATAAGTATTAAAACTTAATGAGTTTGAATACTAACCTTTTGTAGTTCAAACTTCCTTTTTCTCACGAACCGGTTTCGAACCACCACTAGTGTCTTCTCCATTATCCTC
The DNA here is from genome assembly GCF_057944985.1 of Cucurbita pepo subsp. pepo. NCBI lineage: Eukaryota > Viridiplantae > Streptophyta > Magnoliopsida > Cucurbitales > Cucurbitaceae > Cucurbita > Cucurbita pepo. Next base: position 4,474,290 of record NC_141806.1, on the reverse strand, counting down.
CGACCTTAGAACGGGATTGTGGAATCCGGTGAGTGACTAAACTTGGGAGGAATTTTGTATATATGAAGAGAGTGTTTGTGAGAGGTTTTTCTCAAGGTTTTTCACCAAGAAGAAGGAGACCTTCCATGCACCATGATCACTCTATTTAAAGAGTCATGTTTGCATGTTCATGCAAATTTGAGATCACCAAATTTTGACACTTAAAATTCCACTCAAATGTTTGGGATTATGTGGCAAGCATGCATGTTTGAGTTAACCAAATTTTGACACTCAAAATACCACTCAAACTTGTGGGGTTTATTTGGCAAGCATGCAAGTTTGGTTAAACCAAATTTTGACACCTCAAAATTCCACTAACATGGATTTTTCCATTAAATGAAGTCAACATTTTGACTTTCTTCATTTTAATTCAACAATTAATTTGAATAATGAATTTCAAATTAAAGTAACATTAAATGATTAATTAAACTATTTAATTAATATTTAATATTAATTCAAATGTCAATCCCAATCAATTCCGACACATAATTGATTAAGATATTTAAATCTTATTTAAATATCTCAGATTCTCTCCTTTTGTTTAATTCGTAAATAAAACAAAAATGCGGTTAAATATATCGTATATATGTAGCGCATATTCCCTAATTTGAATTCGAACACTTCGAACTCACTCGTCACACTGTTTTATGGTTTAGTCCTATATGAGCTAGCAGAGGGACCTAATGGACCTATAGATCATGGGCTCCAACGATCCAAGATTAACCGGCTAAACTCATTAACCTTGTTAACCAACATTCGTTAACTACTAGGACACTCCACTATAGCCTCGTAGTTGCACTCCCCTCACTATAGATATATTTCTGTCCATTTGATATAACCATGATTAGTAAGTCGATCCTTCATAGGTTGTTCGTAACTAGAGCTGGGTCAATTTACCGTTTTACCCCTAAAGTTACTTCTTGTTCCTTATGTCTCACTGATCCTCTAATGAACAATTGGTTTGTGGTCCAACCAGTAAACCGAATCCATCTCAGGCCAATGAGAGGGTGGGGCCCCTTGTTCAAGACCTGGAGTCAGTGCTTAAGGGAATTACCTTTCTTCTACCTCTAAAAGTGGGTAGGAGTGAATTCCATCTTGCACCCCACGTCCCCAGCCATTCACCCGGTCTTACCCCTGAAAAGGGAGGCCTATTGAGTCGGCGAACTAGAGCCACTCTCACCCATGCAAATCTAAGGATAATTCCGAATAAACAGGAGTTCATGGTTAGCTTAGGATTAAAACCGAGTTACCTAGGTTATCGAATGAAAAGAAAATCAGTCTCAACAGTAAACGACATTATAAAGTGAGTGGTTTTCTTCATGGTCCGATCTTATGCAATACTCATTGCATAGGATGCCCCCACTCACATGCCTCCACATGTACAATTTAGTGATCACATTGTTTATATCATATACAAAAGTGGGTCGCATCCATAGTGTCCCCAGAATAAGGTACTCAGCCTTGTCCTTATACTATAGATCATTTTGACTATATACTTGAACTTGATCCACTCTTATGTCTCTACATATAGTTCAAGTAATCATACTATAGCTAGAGTGTTCTTAGTTTATTGGATTTAGATTAATGATCGTAAAGTTCACTTTATTCAATAACAATCCTTACTGAATAAACAACAATAATAACTTTATTGAAAATAGAATATGTTTTTGATTACAAACTATGAGTTTTAGGACATAAAACCTAACAAACTCCCACTTGGACTAAAACTCTAGTGAAGTTTTATAACGTTGAGTAGAGAGAAATACAATAAACTAGGGCATCACATACTCATGCCATTTCTCCCACTTGCCCTAGATTACATAACTCGTAGTCCTAGACTCACTAGGTGCCCTTCAAACACTTTAGCCGTGAGGGGCTTTGTAAATGGATCAGCAATGTTGTGCTCTGAAGCTATCTGTGTGACGATCACATCTCATCGTTGCACAATCTCCTTTATGAGATGATATTTGCGCTCAATATGTTTTCCTCGCTTATGGCTTCTTTGTTCTTTTGAATTTGCAACTGCTCCACTGTTATCACAATAAAGAGTGATGGGAAGATGCATATTTGGAACGACTTCCAAATCAGTTAAGAACTTCCGAAGCCATACAGATTCTTTCGCTGCTTCACAAGCAGCAACATACTCAGCCTCCATGGTGGAATCATCAATGCAACCTTTCTTTATGCTTCTCCATATTATTGCTCCTCCGTTCAGAGTGAAGATAGATCCTGATGTCGATTTCCTCGAATCTACATCGGTCTGAAAATCTGAGTCAGTGTACCCTGTAAGGATCAGATCCTTAGCACCGTACATTAGCATATAGTCCCTCGTTCTCATAAGATACTTGAGGATATTCTTAATGGCAGTTCAATGAGCACGTCCCGGATTGGACTGATATCTGTTGACAATTCCCACAGCATAGCATATGTCGGGTCGGGTACATAGCATGACATACATCAGACTACCGACCGCTGATGCATAGGGAATGTGTCTCATATCCTCAACTTCTTGAGGTGTCTTAGGACTTTGTTCCTTCGACAAATGAACTCCATGCCTGAAAGGTAATAATCCTTTCTTGGAGTCCTGCATCTTATATCGAATCATTTTGTCGATGTACGATGCCTGAGACAATGCTAGTATTTTGTTCTTGCGATTCCGAACAATTTGAATTCCAAGAACAAACTGAGCCTCTCCCAAATCTTTCATTTGGAATTGTGTCGCTAGCCAATGCTTAATGTCAGTCAGAAATCCCACATCATTTCCAATGAGTAGGATATCGTCAACGTACAACACCAGGAAAGCTACTGTAGAGTTGACTATTCTTTTATAAACACAAGGTTCGTCAACGTTCTGTTTAAAGCCATAAGATTTGATCGAAGTACCAAACTTTATATTCCAGGATCGAGATGCTTGCTTCAACCCATAAATGGATCTTTTAAGCTTGCAAACCCTTTGCTCGTGATCCTGTTCAATGAACCCCTCTGGTTGAGCCATATAGATACTCTCTTCAAGATTGCCGTTTAGAAAGGCTGTCTTAACATCCATTTGTCAAATTTCATAATCATAAAATGTGGCAATAGACAAGAGTATTCTAATCGATTTAAGCATAGCAACAGAAGAGAAGGTTTCTTCATAGTCCACCCCCTCTCTTTGGGTATAACCCTTTGCTACTAGTCGAGCTTTAAAGGTCTGTACCTTACCGGTTTGGTCTCGTTTCTTCTTATAGATCCATTTGCAACCAATAGGTTTTATCCTATCTGGTTGATCTACAAGTTCCCAGACTGAATTGAAGTACATTGACTCCATTTCAAGATTCATGGCTTTAATCCACTGATCTCTATCTTCATCATTCATTGCCTGTTTATAGGTCAATGGATCCTCAACGCCATCATCAGGTATGATGACTTGAGTTTCTGCCAAACCCAAGTAACGATCGGGTTGAGTTATAACCCTCCCACTACGTCGAGGCATTCTCAAATCTTGAGAAGGATGTGATTGACCAGAAGTGTCAGCTCCATCAACAACTCTTGTTGAAGGACCAGCTTGATCAACAACTCTTGTTGTTTTATCAGTAGCTTCTTTAGAAATCTCACTTAATACTAGTTTTCTACGAGATTGATGATTTCTTACGTGGTCTTCCTCTAAGAATGTAGCGTTTTTTGATACAAACACTCTATTTTCTTGAGGGTCATAAAACAAACCACCTTTCGTCTCTTTGGGGTATCCTACGAATAGACATAATTTTGAACGACGTTCTAATTTCTTGGGGTTTTGCAACAACACATGTGCTGGACATCCCCAAATTCTGAAGTGACGTAAACTACCTTTATGCCCTTTCCATAACTCATAAGGTGTTTCTGAAACACTCTTAGTAGGAACCATGTTCAAAATGTATGTAGCAGTCTCCACTGCATATCCCCAAAACGGATCGAGTAATTGAGCGAAACTCATCATAGACCGAACTATGTCTAATAGAGTTCTATTTCTCCTTTCTGATAAACCATTTTGTTGAGGCGTACTAGGGGCTGAGAGTTGAGACCTTATTCCATGTTCTATCATATAGTTCTAAAATCTTAAGTCCATGTACTCTCCTCCTCGATCTGATCGAAGTGTTTTAATAGTTTTACCTAATAGATTCTCAACCTCAGTCTTATACTCTCTGAATTTTTCAAGAGCTTTGAACTTGTGATGCGTTAGGTAAAGATAGCCATGCCTTGAATAATCATCAATAAAACTGATGAAATATTCATACCCTCCTCGTGCTTTGACATTCATTGGACCATAGAGATCTGTATGTACGAGTTCTAAGGTTTATTTGGCTCTATAACCTTTTTCGGAAAATGATCGTTTAGTCATTTTACCCTAAAGACAAGACTCACATGGAGGTAAAGAGTTGTCTTCTAACTCATTTAGAAGTTCTCTTTTAACCAATCTCTTAATCCTATTGAGATTAATGTGGCATAGTCTTAAGTGCCAAAGATAGGTATTAGGAGAAATCTTTTGTCGTTTATTTTGAGTTTCAGCTGTTTTAAACATGTTGGTGTTTAAAATAGCTTTTGTTTCGCTCAGTTTTACCATATATAAGTTGTTTTCTAGTTTTGCAGAACAAATATGAATAACTTTTTTGCAAATGAACACTTCATTGATTTCAAAAGATACTTTATACAATTGTTCTAACAAACAAGAGATAGATATTAGATTTCTTTTTATTTCAGGAACAAAAAGTACATTATCTAATATAATGAATCTATCTCCAAAAAACAACTTTAAATTTCCTACTAATCTTGCTGAGACAACCTCTCCTGTTCCAACCTTGAGTGTTATCTCGCCGTCCGCAAGCATTCAAAAGGGGTTAGTTTCCTGGTAAAAAGAACAAATATGATTAGTCGCCCCTGAATCTAGTATCCAAGTTGAGTTGTCATACTCTACTAAACATATTTCTACAACGAGTAAATCATATTTACCTTGTTGTGTCTTTTCGGCTTTCTTCTTTGCAAGGTATTTTGGGCAGTTTCTCTTCCAGTGCCCGTTTTCGTTGCAATGGAAACATTTTCCTTTATCTGCTTTTTGAACCTTGTGTTTGCGGTTATTTTCCTTTATCTGCTTTTTGAACCTTGTGTTTGCGGTTATTTTCCTTTATCTGCTTTTTGAACCTTGTGTTTGCGGTTAGTAGGAATCTTATTTTTCCCTTTACCCTTCTTCTTCATCAAAACACTTTTAGAAGTTGAAGGTCCAGACTTATTTTTGGAGGACGATCCTCGTAGTAATTTCTTGGAGATAGCAATTAAACAACTACATATAGCGCTAGAAATTAAACAACTACAAATACTCATTGTGTAGGCTCTTGCATCATTTTTCTAGCAAATACACCCCAATTTACTCTCATGTGTCACTTTTTTTCTGCCTCAAATAACTCTTTCTAACAAGTGGGACAACATAACTCTTTCTAACAAGTGGGACAACATGTGCTATTAAGGTTGTTACAAGCCATCTTAGCTTAGTGGTAGAGTGAGTAACTTTTAACCATGTGGCCGTGTGTTCAATCCCTTTAGTTGGCGCTATAAATTAAACTCCAATGACTAGTCTTTAGAACAATATACCCACAGCAAGCAATTATGACTAGTCTCTTTAGAACAATATACCCACAGCAAGCAATTATCATTTGAAGGCCTACAAGATTTACTCTCATTGTTATGTTTTTTTTTTTTTTTTTGTTTTTTGCCTCAAATAAGTCTTCTCTAACAAGTGGGGACAACATTGTCTCGAGGGCACCCACATGGAATTCTCACTACTAAACCTAAAACGACTTCAATGTTTAGTACCAACGTTGATCTGTTCTTGACGTCTCATGATTGAGGGATAAACAAGCAAACTTCTCATGATTGAGGGATAAACAAGCAAACTTCTAATTCTTTCCTTCAGTAGCATCTCCTTCCACTTGGATATTTAGCCGACATTCATCACTTTCTCTGATTAAGGATAAACCAACAAACTCGTTGGTAGCTATAAAAAGTAGATGTGGCTGCTGGGATTCGAGCCCAGGTCTCCACGGCCACAACGTGGAATTCTCACCACTAAACTACAGCCACTTAGATATTTAGCCAACATTCATCACTTTCATGATTAAGGATAAACAAACAAACTTCAAATTTGCTCGTTGGTAGCTATAAAAAAAGTAGATGTGGCTGCTGGGATTCGAGCCCAGGTCTCCACGGCCACAACGTGGAATTCTAACCACTAAACTACAGCCACTTGGATATTTAGCCATCATTCATGGCTTTCATGATTAAGGATAAAATAAACAAACTTCTAATTTGCTTCACAAATTTGTTCATAAAAGTCAATCGGGTGGTTTGAATTAGGTTAATATGCTTCAATGGTTTATAGAAATAAAAAAAATCAAATGTGGCGGTTGGGATTTAAGCTCAGGTAGGTATCCACAATCACAACATGAAATTCTCGCCCTTAAACTACAACCTCTTGGATTTTTAACCCATCTTGACATGATCCCATCATATATAGCTTTTATACATGGTATAACATATCATAACATAACATAGCATAGTATCAAATAACATAGCATAGTATCAAATAACATAGCATAGTATCAAATAACATAGTATAGTATAGCATAGCATATCATATCATTCATACATATGACATATGCTGGGGCCATAGGACGCGCCATCATATATAATACAATTTATCCAACCAAGCTAATAGTGGAGTCACTTACTTGGTTTGTCCAAGATGATGTTACTCAACCATCCATTTTGAGTAATTGCCATCTTTTTTGATTCCAACAAAACCTTGGCCACGAATATTACTTAGAGCCTTGTGGAGATTAAGTCTGAGCCTTGTGGAGATTAAGTCTAGACACTTGAATCGTCAAAAAGCATCGAGAAATAAGGAAGAACTCAAGGTAAGTTTTTGAGTTTTTCATTCTTAGTTTTTCTTGAGAGATGGGAGATTCAAGGAGATTCATATTACAAAATTTAGTAGGTTGATCTAGAAAGTATTTTGCATATTTTTCGTGATGAAAATTAGAATCGAATCGAATTAGAAGGAGTTCTGGTGTTTGTTGAGAAACAGTAATTTTGAATGAGAATGTAGGTCAATTTTGAATGAGAATATCTCTTCTATGGTTGAAAATAAACTACAAGAAAAACATCTTTGTAATAATGGATTATTTACTCTAATACTTTGGTGGAGGAACCAAGTTGATTCAAGTTTGCTATGAAAAGTAATGAAAATATAAAGAAAATTGGAAAAAACCATAAAATTCTTCGAATTCTAAAAATTAATTGTGCAGATGGAACATTCGATTGACGCGTCAGACATCGAGCAGTGAAACGCAGCGAAGCTAGCGGTGGAAAGATGTCGAACTATAGGAGTAATGCGTCTGCCAAGCGTGTGGAAATGTGTCATGGTTTGACTGGAACAATGCATTAAACTTCCACGGGAGACGCATCGCTTAGACCTAACCTAATTTGACCCTAAATTGTGACCCTTCAACCCGCGTGCGACTCAGTTCAGTACCCACCACCAGATCCATGATTCGACCTGATCAGAGCGCCTAGTAGTGAGCAGTACATGCTGCCACTAGAAAATTCATGGGTAATTGTCGCGCTCGTTGGGGTTCAAAGTCGAGTGTTGACTGCGTGCTGCCCATATGCCCGCACATGAGTCTCCATGCATTGTTGCGCGCGTAAACTTCGAATGTACATTGAGAATTGTTTTACAATCGTTTTGTCTCCCGATCCACTATTTTTTCGTCCCAGTTGCAATTTGACCTTAATGTCACTTGAATCAGAATCAATGAGTGAATTTTCAAGAAATTTGGAGCCTCCAATAAGTGAAGGCATGTATAATCTTGGTAAGTAGCCACAGATTCTTTAGGCAAGTAATATTTCAGGGAACACTAGAACGTGTTATCGTACAAACATATCTTGCCTTAGGTGTTTAAAATATGCATGTTTAAGACTCTAGAAGGGCTATTTGGATGAGAACACTATATATGTTATGAAAAATGATTGAAATGCCCCTGGGATGAGAATTTAGGTACATGCCTACTTTAATGATTTTTGTTGTGATTGAAATGAGGATATGATATTGTGATATGTACCTTGGGCAATTGATAGATGTTATTTTCCGGTTGAGTTTGCATGAATATTTCGTCCTTACGTGATTGATATTAATATCTCTATAAAAAGTTGAACGAATGTTTTGAAAATATTCTCCGTTCTTTATGTGATTGATAAGAGTATCTTCCTAGTTAAGTTGAGGGCGCTAGAATTAGAGCGATTTTCTAGTTGACCTAGAACAATATACTTCTAGAGTACCAAGCCCCAAAGGATTGTGAGCATCAATCACAAGTATAGATATAAGAGCACCAAGAGGTTGGGATAGCCCTATGATGTTAGTCCTGAACGTCCTAAAAACGATAGACAATATTTAAAGCGTCTAGACGCCCTAAAAACCTAGTAAGCCTCCTTAGCAAGATTGATTTGGAAAGCCTTATAGGGTTATTGGTATTATGAACGATGTAACCAAAACCTCCAAAGAAATTTGAGTTACTAATGTGTGAGGGATGGATCAAGGTTGATGTCTCAATTTCGTAAACTAGTCCTAAAGAGAGACTTGGGATTACACAGGTAGTTATCTTAAAGCAAAGTATTTCTATTGCATGTAGAAACAAGTCAAGGCTAAAGTTGCGATTCTGTAAATCGGTCTCGAAAATGACTTGAGAATACATAGGTAGATATCTAAATGTGAGTATTTCTATTACGTGTAGAAACGAAACATGATTAACACCGTGATATTGTTGCTTACTGGGTATTTTTATACTCACCCATATTTTTTTTCAAGTGGTCACAGGTTACCGGTCGAGGTGGGAGAGTGTTGAGGAGCCGTGTTTTTACATAGGGATGTCAACCGAGGGCATCAGTTTAGCCAATATTTTCATGGGTTGTTGTACTATTGTGTATGCCATTCCCATTTTTGGTTTGTAAACTAACGTGAACAAAGTTTGTTTTGTATTTTTTATTTTGGATTTTTATTTCAAGAATGATGTTGTATGATTTTAACTCGTGAAATTTTTACTCTTTTTTTTTTGTTTTTTTGTTTTTTTTGTTTTTTTTTTTGTTTTTTTTTTTGTTTTTTGTTTTTTTGTTTGTCTTGTCTATTATTGCCTTGTTCTTTTAGTCATGGTTTGAGATTTAAAACCTTAAAAATGGAGTTGTAATAGGTTCTCATATTAGCTGACAATTGGTTGTATTTGTAGATGAAAGCTTCCTTCAGATACAACTGAGTGATTGACTCATCACCTATCGTTAAGATATTGTGGGTAGTCTTTCTCTTCATAAAATTGTATCCTTCGACTCAATCGATGCCTCCAAAACATTGGGGTTAGTCGTCTTTCAATCAATCCAAGCGGGTGATACTTACAGAAGTCCCTGAGGTACCTAGGCTCTCTTGACTTGCTAACATTGTTTTTGTCGTATCAGTTCTCCACATTTGTTGTAGCAACATGAATCAGAGACCGTAGGGTCTCCATGGACATCATCACCATATGGGAGGACAAAATATAAGAAGATATTAAAGCACAATCAAGCTATCTTAGCGTCACAAAAAACATGCATCAATTTCAGGGGTACTAAGTGATGCTACTAGTTATTCAAGCTATGACTTACATACATAGTTGTAAAAAGCCATCTTAGCTCAGTGATAGAGTGTGTGACTTTTAACGACATGGTCACAGGTTTGATCCCCACAAATGGTGCTATAAATTAAATAGTCTGGAAGACACATCAACATATACCAATCTAATAAAAAATATGGGTATGATATAGAGTATATAAATATACTTAGTAACCTCAAACTCATTTGTAGGCTTTCATCACATCCTTAACCTAGCAAGACAAACAATTTACTCATCATTATTTTTTTCTGCCTCATGAACTCTCTCTAACAAGTGGGCACAACATGTGCTACCATAGTTGAAAAGAACTTAATGACTCCTTATCTTGAGACACCACGATTTACTCTCATCGTCACTTGTTTTCAACCTCAAATAACTCTCTCTAACAAGTGGGGACAACATGTGCTACCATTGTTGCGACAAGCCATCTTAGCTCAATGGTAGAGAGCATGGCTTTTAACCGTGTGGTTGTGCGTTTGATCCCCATAGATTGCACTATAAATTGACTAGTCTTTTAGAACATTGAGATCTACTTGTCTTTGGCACTTTTTTTTTTTTTTTTTTTTTTTTTTTTTTTGCCTCAAATAACTCTCTCTAACAAGTGGAGAAAACATGTGCTACTAGGGTTGTGACAAGCCATCCCAACTTGGTGGTAGAGCACGTGGCATTTAACCACGTGGTTGTGGGTTCGATCCCCACAAATGGCGCACATATCCAGTAAGAAAATACCTCATTTGACACTCTCTCTTACAAACATGTACAACCATGTACATGACTAGTCTTTAGAACGTACCTAACATACCCAATATATACCCAACCTAATACAACATATATGGGTATGGCTTACTCATCATCACTTTTTTCTGCCTCAATCCCGTTGGCCATGTAGTTGTCCAAGGTCGGGGCTGGGGCTACCCCTTATATGTACCAGCTCCAATGACTATCCACATGATTAACACCCATCGCCCCACCCCTTATATGTACCAGCTCCAATGACTATCCACATGATTAACACCCATCTACAGGACGGATCCACCATGCAGGGTAATCCATTTAAACTATCAAGTCACACATCATCCTTAAGAAGTCTCATGCCTAGCTTAACTGTATCGTACTAGAGCATAACGACATTGTACTAGAGCGAAAAGGTATTGTACATGTGTTAACTTGCTCGTCATCTCTATGATGGTTTGACGGTCTTAACATGGATTCACATTTTGAAGTTCCTCTGTTTTGACTCATCGAGTTTGGATCGATCAAGAGTACTATAGCCATATCCTTAGATCATCTCACAATTCTAATGCACTCTGTCTACTGGAGACATTCCATCATAAGTCATCGTCTAGCCAAATTGATGCTTTCACTCTCCTCCGAAATTTCTTCTATTACTTATTCTCTATAGAGAGGATCAGAGATTGAACCACTTGGATTCAATGTACAATCAATCATGCATACAGTCATACATGCTCAACGGGATGATGATATCCATAAAGTACCTAGAACGTAGATATATATTTTCTTATCCTCTGATTTAGCACGATTATGTACTAGTAGTAGAAATACAATCCATTACATCACTCGAAAGGGAGGGGAAGTAACGCTCATGTATCCATTACTCACAAAGAGTAACTATGCAACATGGTCGATTTAACTTATAGGCACATACAGGATGAAAAAATGTTAAATTCTAAGTATGTTATAGGATCGATAAACATGTATGTTAACTTCTAAGTCAGGATCCTAATGAAAGTTGGATCCTTCCCTCAAAGTTCCTACCTTTTCATATTGTCAATTACAGGATCATAATTTTTTTCAAACGGATACCGCTTTCGAATTTCCTATCTTACCTTTTCTAATAAGCTCTATTTCAATGTTTGCAATCTAGAACATCGTATAGGATCATCGCATAAACAGACTACTTTGCTTGCTTTCTAACAAGTGTGTCTTAAGAAAAAATGTTCGATTTGCCATGAAGCTGACGAAAATCATCACTAGCATCTGTTCGTTACGTGACAAAGTGAAAAAGATCTTCATGTCAAGAAGTTCCTTAGAGATGTTCTCTCGAGATTCATGCCGATTGTTACCTCCATTGAGAAAATTAACGACCTTAAGAACATGTCGGTTAAGGTGGTCGTTAGTCGTCTTAATGTCCATGAGGAGAGACTTCATGGCTATGAAGATAAAGATGAGGAGAAGCATGTCTTACTCACACACGAGGAGTGACTCGCACGAACAAAAAAAAAATGTGGTTGCTTCTTCATTTTTAGGTACGAAGGGACATGGCAACCACAAAAAGGAAAGTAAAGGTTGTGGGCGTGGTCGCAAACGTGGCACAGAGGAGCCGTAAAAATATCTCACAAACCCATGACGATATGATTCACTAGAAGAATAAGAGCATGATTAAGTATTACTCTGGTAAAAAATATAAGTATATGAGTTAGAATACTGCAACAAGAGGTGCAGTGAGGAGGAACCTGTTCGTAGATGGAGAAGACAAAGTGAACGCCAAGGTGGGTCTCGTCTTGACGACTCATGTTTGAGGAATAAACAAGCAAACTTCTAATTCTTTCCAAGTTTCTCATTCTAATCTAAGGAGATCAATGTTTTGTGTTTGATTCATGTTTACTTCTAATTCTTTCCAAGTTTCTCATTCTAATCTAAGGAGATCAATGTTTTGTGTTTGATTCATGTTTACTTCTAATTCTTTCCAAGTTTCTCATTCTAATCTAAGGAGATCAATGTTTTGTGTTTGATTCATGTTTATATGTTTAATTTTGCACCCACTTGGTCACAATGTGGAATTCTCACCACTAAACTACAGCCACTTGGATATTTAGCTGACATTCATCACTTTCATGATTAAGGATAAACCAACAAACTTCAAATTTGCTCGTTGGTAGCTATAAAAAAGGTAGATGTGGTTGCTGGGATTCCTTCAAATTTGCTCGTTGGTAGCTATAAAAAAGGTAGATGTGGTTGCTGGGATTCAAGCCGAGGTCTCCACGGCCACAACGTGGAATTCTCACCGCTAAACTACAACCACTTGGATATTTAGCTGACATTCATCACTTTCATGACTAAGGATAAACCAACAAACTTCAAATTTGCCCGTTTGTAGCTAAAAAAAGTAGATGATATTGGCTGACATTTGGTTGTATTTGTAAACGAAAGCTTCCTTCAGATACAACCGAGCGATTGACTCATCACGTATTGTTAAGATCCTATCAATAGTCTTTCTCTAGATCTTTTGATCCAGTACCCTAAAATTTTATCCTTTGACTCAATCAATGCCTCCACAACATTGGGGTTAGTCATCTTTCAATCCAACCCAAGTGGGTGATACTTACGGAAGTCCCTCAAGGATCTAGACTCTCTTGACATGCTGACATTGTCTTTGTCGTTTCAATTTCCCTTATTTGTTGTAACAACATGAATCAAAGATGGCAGGGTGTGTGGACAATAAGACCACCTACTTTCTAGGTTCCTCCCTATATGAAGAACTCGTGTGTGGGATCAGACTCTATCTAAGCCCTTCGTCCGAAACCCCAATCATGCTTTGTCTCTCTCCTAGTGCTTGAAGCCATAATCTATCATAATGGAACAAAATATAAGAAGATATTCAAGCACAATCAAGGTATCTTAGCATCACAAAAAAACATGCATCAATTTCATGGGCACTAAGTGATGCTACTTGTTACTCATGCTGTGACTTACATACATGGTTGTGACAAGTCATCTTAGCTCAGTGATAAAGCGTGTGACTTTTAACCACATGGTTGCGGGTTTGATCCCTACAAATGCGGCTATAAATTAAATAGATACAAAGGACCCAATGACTCTTTATCTCGAGAATAGTCTTGAAGACATATCAATATATACCAATCTAATAAAAATATGGGTACGACATAGAGTATATAAATATACCCAGTAACCTCAACTCATTTGTAGCCCTTCATCACATCATAAATGTACCCAGTAATCTCAACTCATTTGTAGCCCTTTATCACATCCTTAACCTAGCAAGACACACGGTTTACTCATCATCACTTTTTTCCAGCCTCCATGAACTCTCTCTAACAAGTGGGCACAACATGTACTACCATAGCTGAAAAGAACCCAATGACTCTTTATTTGAGAATTGTCTCCGTCTTAGCTCAATGGTAGAGCGTGTGACTTTTAACCACATAGTCGTGGGTTTTTGCAAAAGAACTTAATGGCTCCTTATCTCGAGACACGACGATTTACTCTCATCGTCACATTTTTTTCAGCCTCAAATAACTGTCTCTAACATGTGATGGTAACATGTGCTACCATTGTTGTGACAAGTCATCTTAGCTCAGTGGTAGAGCGTGTGGCTTTTAACCACGTGGTTGTGGGTTCGATCCCCATAGATGGCGCTTAAATTATATAAATAGCTTCCAAACAACTCAATGAGACTAGTCTTCGTAAATACTCTTTTTTTTGTGAAGGCTTGATATCTACTCTCACCGTCATTTTTTTTTTTTTTTTTTTTTTTGCCTCAAATAACTCCCCCTAACAAGTGGGAATATGTACTACCATAGTTGTTTACCTCAGTGGCAGAGCATGTGGCTTTTAACCATGTGGTCGTGGGTTCAATCCCCACAGATGGGTGCAACCATACCTAGTTTTAACAACTCTCTCTTGCACGTGGGGACAACATATGTGACAGCGAGATGGTGCAACCATACTAGCGCAACCATACTAGCCTCAACTCTCTCTTGCACGTGGGGACAACATATGTGACAGCGAGATGGTGCAACCATACTAGCCTCAACTCTCTCTTGCACGTGGGGACAACATGTGCTTCCATATGTGACAAAGCGGTTCTATGCCCACAAATGGCAAGTTATAAATTATAAATAGCTGCAAAAAAAAAACTCAATGACTAGTCTTTATAACATACCAATAAGCAAATACTCACTCTTTCATATCTCTCTAACAAGTGGGGATAACATGTGCTACCTTTGCTGTGACAAGCCATCTTAACTCAGTAGTAAAGCGTGTGGCTTTTAACCACGTGGTCGTAGGTTTGAACCCCACAGATGGCGCAACATACCCAGTAAGAAGATACTTATTTGACTCTCGAAAGGGTAACTATGCATCCCTTAACTTTGGAAAGGGAGGGGAATATAACGTTCATGTATCCCGTATGTTGCAACATGGTCCATAAACATGCATGTTAACTGGGCACCAAACAGTGCCCATCTTGACGGATATGGTTAAGATAAGCTAACAAACCCTATAATTCTCACAACCAAGGGGCTCGTTGACCTTATTTTGATTGTTCATGATTAAGGGTAAGTTAGCAAACCCCTGGATATTCCCACATTATAATTTTCATATCATACATCAATACAATACTTCGAGATGGAACAAGGACAATACTGGATGACGATTAAAAATGTCTTACTTACGAATGTCAAATGTGGCTGCTCGAATTCGAGCCTAAGTCTCTAGGGCCACAACGTGGAGTTCTCACCACTAAACTATACTATAGACCTTTCGATATGTTGCTCATCATTCTTCATAATCTACAACTAATCATGAGAAAGACGTGTAAGATACAATCAAATGTTGGTCCATGGATTCAAAGCCGAGGTCTCCATGATCACAACAACATGTTATTCTCACCACTAAACTACAACCACTTCAATATTTAGCGGATTAGGGTTGAATTCGAGCCTAAGTCTCTACGGCCACAACGTGGAGTTCTCACCACTAAACTATACTATAGACATTTCGATATGTTGCTCATCATTCTTCATAATCTACAACTAATCATGAGAATGACTGTAAGATACAATCAAATGTTGGTGCATGGATTCAAGCCGAGGTCTCCATGATCACAACATGTTATTCTCACCACTAAACTACAGATACAATCAAATGTTGGTGCATGGATTCAAGCCGAGGTCTCCATGATCACAACATGTTATTCTCACCACTAAACTACAACCACTTCGATATTTAGCGGATTAGGATTGAAGTGGTCCATACCATTACGAATGTCATACTTGTGTTTTGTAGCTTAAATCAAAACCATGTTATGTGTGTGTGGCTATTAGGATTTGAGCCCAGGTCGTCACAACCACACTTAGAATTCTCACCACTAAACTTCACCCATCATTCTTCCTAATCTACAACTAATCATTATAAAGCATGTGTCTAATCCAAGGAGAAAAATAGAGGGTTGAGTTGTGAACTGGTTTTGAGTTATGTTAATATGCTTCAATAGTTTGTAACTAAAAAAGGCAGATGTGGCTGCTTGGACTTGAGTCCAGGTCTCCATGGCCACCACGGGAATTCTCACCACTAAACTACAACCACTTGGATGTTTAGCAATCATTCATCACTTTCATGATTAAGGATAAACAAAAAAATTTCTATTTGCTTCACCCGTTTGTTCATGGTTCATAGCTAGAAAAAGCAAATGTGACTAATGGTATTTGAGTCTAGGTCTCACTTGGATATTTAGCTTAATTTGTAGCTTGTAGTGGTTTTGAGTTATATTAATATGCTTCAATTGTTTGCAGCTAAAAAAAGTAGTTGTGGCTACTAGGATTCGAGTCCAGATTCCCACATCCGTGGAATTCTCACCACTAAACTACAACAGCCTCTTGTATATTTAGCCAACATTCATCACTTTCATGATTAAGGATAAACAAAAAAACTTCTAATTTTCTTCACTTTTGAGTTATGTTAATATGCCTTAATTGGTTCGTAGCTAAAAATAATAGATGTGGCTGCTGGGATTCGAGCCTAGGTCTCCACGGCCACAACGTGGAATTCTCACCACTAAACTACAACCACTTGAATATTTAGTCATCATTCATCACTTTCATGATTAAGGATAAACAAAAAAATTCTAATATGCTTCACCAGTTTGTTCATAAAAGCTCGTTGTGGTTTGCAGTTATGTTAATATGCTTCAATGGTTCATAGCCGGCCACAACGTAGAATTCTCACCACTAAACAAGCAGTGATGTCGCACTCCTCCATGCCGCCACCGAGTGTCGACGTCTCCATCACCGCCACCAAGAGGCCGGCACCGCAAGACGGACGTCGAGTTGTCATCGAGCGAGTGATCAAGGAGATGACCGCCTCTTTGCAGTACCCGATGCACGTCAACCTATAGGCGCAAGGGTTGTGGCACGCTGTCGAGCCGGAGGAAGAAGAAACGATCGAGTATCAGGAGGATTACTTGGCATTTGCTGCCATACTACGTTCTGTGCCTCCAAAGATGCTAGCATCTCTCTCCACCAAGCGCACCGCGCAATCAGCTTGGGAGGGGATCAAGTCTCGTCGGGTTGGTGTGTAGCGAGTGCGGGAGTCCAACATCGAGCAGTTGCGGAAGGAGTTTTTGGAGATCCGCTTTAAGGACGACAAACTGAGGAGGAATGTCTTCCACGCCTGAAGCTCCACGACAACTCTAGCGAGAGCAACGGGTCTATCTCCTCAATCGGTCGCCAATGCGAAGCCTCGACGGGAAGACGCCACACGAGGCCTGGTACAACAAGAAGCAAGCGGTACATCATCTCTGAGTGTTCATCTGCATCGCATATATGAAGATCACACGTCTCCACCTCGATAAGCTTGATCCTTGGGGGCTGAAGGTCGTCTTCATCGGCTACGAACCCAGGAGCAAGGCGTACAGGCTCTATGATCCTACGGGGGGGCGAGCTCACTTATCGCGCGACGTCGTGTTTGACTAAAACACCTTCTAGTGGTGGAACAATGTGACCGAGGTAGACCAAAACCCAAATCAATTCACGATGGATTACCTCGTTATTGAGCTGGGAGAAGGAGGAGCACAGCATTGGGCATTATCACCGTCACAACAGCTGTACCGGACACGCCTACGCCTACACTTACCACAATTCCTGCTACGCCCCCTTAACCAGTTGAGTTCGTAACACCACGTACTACGGACTCGACGCTGGATGCCAATCACGATGATGGTCTGGCAGCCAGATACCGAAGGATTGAAGACCTACTGGGAGGAGGTGAACCATAGGGACTAGCGGCGCGCGAGCTCTTAGAAGAAGTGGCTAAACCGCATGCCATTCGCGCGGATGAATCGAACTCCTTCGCCGAAGCAAGAAGGAACCCGTGCTAGCTGAAGGCAATGAAGGAAGACGTGGAGTCTGGAGGACATCCCATCAGGACACCGAGCCATAGGGCTAAAATGGGTATCAAACTAAAGCGAAACGAAGAGGGAGAAGTTGAAGTATAAGGCCGGTCTAGTGGCGAAGGGCTATGTCCAGAAGCAAGGAGTGGACTTCAAAGAGGTATTCGTGCCAGTTGCAAGGTTGAAATTCGTCCGCCTATTGCTGGCAATCGCGGCACATTGCTCTTGGGAGGTCCAACACATGGACATGAAGTCCGCTTTCTTCAACGGATAGCTCAAGGAGACCGTCTACGTCTGACAACCACTTGGCTTCCTAGAAAAGGACAACTTCGGCAAGGAACTACGCTTGCACAAGGCACTCTATGGGCTTTGGCAAGCACCACTAGCCTAGAACGCAAAGCTCGCCAATACTCTGCTGTCGCTGAAGTTCAAGAGTTGTGCCTCTAAGCATGGCATGTCAGCGAGCGGCGGCTGATTGTGGGAGTGTACGTCGACAACCTCATAATCATTGGAGGCGACATGGAAGTTTTTGGAAGATTCAAGAGGGAGATGTCAAAGAATATGAAGATGAGCGATCTCGACATGCTCAGCTACTACCTCGGCATCGAAGTACAATAGAGTACTGTCAGCATCAACATCGCCAAAATGCGTATGCGAAGAAGCTGCTGGACACAGCTGGGTTAGCGGAAAGTAGCCCTACAAGGACACAAATGGTGGCCCAGCTCCAGCTGAGTAAGGCCGGCACTATGATGATAGTCGACGCCACCAATTATCGCAGTATTTTTGGGAGCCTGCGCTATCTAGTAAACACACGCCCTGACCTCGCTTATTCCGTTGGATACGTGAGTAGGTTTATGAAGCACCTAACGAGGAGCATCTTGTGGTTGTCAAGCGCATCCTGCGCTATGTGGCTGAAACCAGAGGCTAGGGTGTGAAATACTGTGCAGGGAGAGGAAATGAGAAGCTTGAGCTTGTCGGCTACAGTGATAGTAATATGGTGGGTGACGTTGCTGATCGTAAGATCACCACTGGGATGATTTACTTTATCTTAGGTAGCGCGATCTGCCGGCAATCAACTAAACAAAAGTTAGTTGATTTTTCTTCTTGCGAGGCAGGGTACATCACCGCTTCGACGGTGCAACACAAGGGGTCTGGCTTGCGCGACTGTTGGAAAAACTCATAGAGGGCGATCCACCAATGCTTTACGTGGACAACGAAGCTATAATCTCCCTGATCAAAAATCCAGTTTTGTTTGTTTGTTGGCCGTCAAGATTTGTTGGCCACTTTGGCCATTGCTTAATTTTATCTCTAGGCACAAGATTTGTTTGTTGGCCATCTTTAGGCCAAGATTAAGATTTTTGTTGGCCACTTCGACAATTTTATCTCTAGGCGTAAAATTTGTTTGTTGGTCGTCTTTAGGCGTAAGATTAAGATTTGTTGGCCACTTCGACCATTTTATCTTTAGGCCCAAGATTTGGTTGTTGGCCATCAAAATTTGGCTTGTTGGCCACTCTTGCCATTGCGCAATTTTATCTTTAGGCGCAATTTTTAACTTCTAAGTCTGTTACAGGACCGATAAACATACATGTCGATAAACATGTATGTTAACTTCTAAGTCAGGATCCTAATGAAAGTCGGATTCCTTCCCTCAGAGTTCCTCCCTTTTCATACTCTCAATTACAGGATCAAATTTTTTTCAAATGGATACTGCTTTCGAATTTTCTGTCTTACCTTTTCCAATAAGTTCCATTTCAATGTATGCAATCTAGAAAATCGTATAGGATCATCGCATAGACGGACTCTTTTTCTTGTTTTCTAACAAGTGTGTCTTAAGAAAAAGGGTTCGAATTTACCATGAAATTGACGAAAATCGTCACTAGCATCCATTCGTTACGTGACAAGGTGTAAAAGATCTTCATCCTAAAGAAGTTCATTCGAGATGTTCCCTCAAGATTCATGCAGATTGTTACCTCCATTGAGAAAATTAACGACCTTAAGAACATGTCGGTTGAGGAGGTCGTTGGTCGTCTTAGGGTCCATGAGGAGAGACTTTGTGGCTATGAAGATAGAGATGAGGAGAAACATGTCTTACTCACACATGAGGAGTGACTTGCATGAACAAAAAAGAAAGATGTGGTTGATTCTTCATTTTCAGGTACGAAGGGACATGACGACCACAAAAAGGAAAGTAAAGGTTGTGGGCATGGTCGCAAACGTGGCAATAGAGGAGCCGTAAAAATACCTCACAAACCCAAGTCTCCACGACCACAACGTGGAATTCTCACCACTAAACTACAACCACTTCAATATTTAGTACCAATGTTGATCTCTTCTTAACGTCTCATGATTGAGGGATAAACACAAAAACTTCTAATTATTTCCTTAAGTTTCGTATCATCTCGTAACTCATTTTGATCCAATCCAAAAAGCAAAAAATAGAGAGTTGGATTGTGAACTCTATTTGAATTTAGTGTTTCTTTTGAGTTATGTTAATATGGTTGAACAGTTTGTAGCTAAAAAATTCCCATAATACATACGTGTTATTTTTAAGAATATGATGGTTTATGGTTAAAATAAACTAACGAACCCTACCCTTTACGATTTCCTACTAACATAATCATATCATCTCCTAACTCATGGGCATGTTTTATTTTTAAGAAAATAGCTTTAAAAATGTATTTCATCAAACTCAATATATTTAATTCAAAAAGAAAAAGAAGTAGAAGTAATGTTTTTGGGAATTAAAAACAAAGGTGGGTACTTGTCCACCCAAGTTTCCATGGTTACAACTAGTTTGATATTTAGCCAATCATTCATCATAGTCTAGTTTGTTGGGGTTCATTTACAAACTTGTCATTCAATACTAATGTTGATCTCGTCTTAACGGTTCAAAATTAAGGATATGCTAGCAAGCACCTAACTGTCTCCATATTATATTGTTTATATCATATATCAATAGAGTACGATGAGAGCCCATCTTGACGGTTAAGGTTAAGATAAGCTAGTAAACCATTTACCATTTTCAGTATAGTAACATGATTGTATCTCATAACTTGTGGGCATAAAAAACAAATGTGGCTGTTGGGATTCAAGCTCAAGTCTTCACAGCATAGCCACAACGTGGAATTCTTACCACTAAACTACGACCACTTTGATATTTAACCAAACATTCATCATAATATAGACTCTTGGGGCTCATTTATCAAATCATTGGCATGTGTCCAATCTAATGGTTGTGAACTCTATTCGAGGTGGAACAAGGACCACACTGGACGATTATAAATGTCATACTTACGAATGTCAAATGTGGCTGCTCGGATTCGAGCCCAAGTCTCTACGGCCATGACGTCGAATTCTCACCACTAAACTATAGCCATTTCGATATGTTGCCCATCATTCTTCATAATCTACAACTGATAATCATTGGGTTGTAAACTCTATTCAAGGTGAAACAAGGGCCATACGGAACCATTACGAATGTCATACCAGCGGTTGTAGCTAAAAGCATAACAATGTTTCATGTCTGATTGCTTTATTAAAATTTATGTTTCTATGTTTCATCTTATGTTATTGAGAATTAGAAAATAAATCTCAAATGTGGGTGCATGGATTCAAGCCCCGGTCTCCACGGCTACAACAATGTGGAATTCTCACCACTAAACTATAGCCATTTCGATAGGTTGCAAATCATTCTTCATAAGTTACAACTCATCATTAGAAACGCATGTGTCTAATCCAATAAGAAAATAGAGGGTTGGGTTGTGAACTCTATTCGAGGTAGAACAAGAACTATACCGGACCATTACGAATGTCATACCATCGGTTGTAGCTAAAAGAAAAACAATGTTTCATGTGTGATGGCTTTATTAAAACTTATGTGTCTATGTTTCATCCTTATGTTATTGAAAATTAGAAAACAAACCTCAAATGTGGGTGCATGGATTCAAGCCCAGGTCTCCACGGGCGCAACAACGTGGTATTCTCACCACTAAACTACAGCTGCGATATTTAGCCCACTAGGGTTGAAGTAGTCCATAGCACCAGACCATTATGAATTTCATACTTGTGTTGTAGCTAAAAAGCAAAACAATGTTATGTGTGTGGCGGTTGGGATTTAGGCCCAGGTCTCACAACCACAACGTGGAATTCTCATCACTAAACTACAAGCACTTCGGTATTTAACCCATCATTCTTCATAATCTACAACTAATCATTAAAAAGGATGTGTCTAATACAATCATGAAAATAGAAGGTTGGGGTATGAACTCTATTCGAGATGGAACACGAACCATATCGGACCATTAAAAATGTACTACTTGCGGTTGTAGCGAAAAGAAAGGCATGTGTCTAATCCAAGCAAAAAAATTGGGTTGTGAACTCTATCTGAGGTGGAACACGGATGTCTACGTTTCATCCTTGTGCTATTGAGAATTGGAAAACAAATGTCAAATGTCTCTCGAACTCATCGTTAAACTAGGATTCAAGCCCAAGTCTCCATGGCAACAATGTGGAATTCTCACCACTAAACTACTACACCCACTTGGATATTTAACCGTCACATCATTTTCATGATTAAAGATAAACAAAAAAAACATCTAATTTGCTTCACCAGTTTGTTCATAAAAGCTCGTAGTGGTTTTGAGTTATGTTAAATGTTTCAATGGTTTGTAGCTGAAAAAACAAATGGGTTGGGATTCGAGCCTAGGTCTCCACGACCACAACGTAAAATTCTCACCATTAAACTACAACCACTTGGATATTTAGTCACCATTCATCATTTTCGTGATTAAGAATAAACCAACAAACTTCTAATTTTCTTGACGAGTTTGCTCATGAGAGCCGAGTTATGTTAATATGGTTGAATGGTTTGTAGCCAAAAAGCAAATGGGTTGATAAACGGTTAAGCATAAACTAGCAAACCCTTTATTGTTTCCTTCTAAAGTAACATGATCATAACATTAAAAAAAATAATAATAATAAAAAATAAAAAACTCATTGAGACCTCAACTTGTAATCTTCACCACTAAACTACTACATCTACTTTGATATTTAGCAGATTAAAGATAAGCTACCAAGCCTCTAATTATCTCCACATTATATTGTTCGTTAAAATAATGAAAAACAAATGTGGTTGTTGGGATTCGAGATCAAGTTTTAGACAACACAAGCTTCCATGCCCACAACATGAAATTGTCACCATTAAACTACAACTAAATTCATATTTAGTTCATCATTCATCATAATCTAGTCTCTTGGGGCTCATCTATCAACTCATCATTCAATACCGATGTTGATCTCGTCTTGATGGTTCGTGATTAGGGATATGCTAGCAAGCCTCTAACTGTCACCATGTTATATCGTCCATATCATATATTAATAAAGTACTATGAGAGTCTATCTTAACGGTTTAAGGTTAAGATAAGCTAGTAAACCATTTACCATTTTCTACATAGTAACATGATCGTATCATCTCGTAACTCGTGGACATGAAAAATAAATGTGACTGTTGGGATTTTAGCTCAGGTTTTACCATTATTCATTATAATCTAAGCTCTCGTGGATCATCTGTCATCCTGTCAGTTAATACCATGGTTGATCTTTATCTTGGCAATTCACAATTAAAGATAAACTATCAAGCTCCTAATTGTCTCACCATTATATTGTTTATTTCATACCGAAATAGAATACTAGGAGAGCCTATGACTGATTGTTTCTCTAGCTTTTTCTGGCCCTTCATCATAATCTATCTTCTCTAGCTTTTTCTGGCCTTTCATCATAATCTATCTCCTTCGAGGATGCATCATGGAGGTATTTGGTCAAGGGGTGACATAGAGGTGACTTGGAAAGGCAACATGGTAATGACTAAGAGGCTTGGAGGAGGTCATATGTCGGTCACTTGGAGGAGGATTGAAGAAGAGACATGGTTCTAACTTAAAAGAGGCTGATGTGGCGACTTGTAGGAGGTTGATGTGATGATACGACTGTGACTTGTAGGAGGTTGATGTGTGATTTGGAAATGGAGATATTACAAAGGTGACTAGAAGGAGGTGACATGTCGGTTACTTAGAGGATGCTTGGGAGAGGAACATAACTATGAATTAGAGAAAAGACTTGCTAGAAAAAGGAATACAAAACCCAACTCCCTAATAGATTTTCTTCTCAAAATTCGTTGATACACAATGAGAGTTATTTGCTCGATTTTTTGAGGGTTTGATTCAGATGATTAAAGAGTTTTGGGGTTTCAATTCAAAGAAAAATCACTAAATCAAGTTTTGCTCCGTTATGATACTCAACCTAGTTTTTCTTTTTCACATCTTCAATTATCCTTCACTAGTTGATGGTTTTGAGTGTTCTTTGTTCCAATCAACTCATCTTCACCGTGACTCTTGATTCATGGAAGAAATTTAATCGATTCGTTATGAAAGCCTCCTCACTACAGCTAATTATGAAAACGAGAAAGAAACTTAAATGGTGCTTACCTTTTCTCTTATTCTAGAACTTATTTAGAAAATTTAGAGAAATTTGTAGTGGAAATCGAGCAAACTTTGGTGGAAAGTTGAGCATTTCCCAACACGAAATGTAATAGAATGAGTATTTAAACTATTAAAAGGTCGGTTTATTTTTTACGGACAATCTTATTATATATAAAAGTTCAATGGCGCCTGATTGTTTGCCTAATCGTAGATTGTTTTCTTGCATTCATGATATGCGGTAAATCTTTTAGAAGAAAAAGTTGGAGTCACTCGATACTCATAGATGGTGATCAAATAACACCTCCATACTCATCAGTTTCTTTCAATAAAATTCTTAAAATCCTCCCAATCCCTCAGATTTTCATTTATTCCTTTAATTAGTAGATTTTCTTTCCTTCCTTTCAATTGGTGGTATCAGAATGAAGTTTTGATCCTGGGACCTATGAGTTATGGGCCTATTAGGATCGTACAATAACACACACTCAATCAAAATGAACACAAAGAACAAGAGAGACAAAATGATCTTGATCACAACGAACAAGAGAGACAAAGTGCGAGGAATATTGGCTAAAGGTTTATATTGATAACTTTAGGTATGTACACCAATAGAGAATACAAGTTAAGCACTGTCTCATGGGTATGTATATGGTTGCCGTTTACTATATATATATATATATAGTTTTAACGAATATAACCACCTACTGTATATAAATATCTACTCTATATTTCCTTACCAGCTTTTTAGTAGAAATAGTCGTTTACTCTGTATTTTCCACGTATAGTTTTACTAACTATAACAATTGAATAATTTATAAATGGCAGCAGGCTCTATATCCAAAAATTCTCCCGAGACTGATCCAGTCAACCAAGAATTTCATTCTCAAACGACATTTTCACTGCACCATACCAATTGAGGCTTTGCACAACCTCAATGTTCCAACGTCAACACATTTTGCTAACATGTTTGTTAGATTCTTTTCACTCCTTATCTTCTCCAAACACATATCATCTTCCACTAACCTGCGAGTGAAATGATATTGCCTTCTGTATTTTGTCTTTGAATGATAGACCGGGTTCCTCACCAACTGTATGACACTTTAACTATCTATATAAAGAATTTTCTCGTGCTGCTTCTTGTCCAATTCTTCTAAATACTCTGTTATCCATATCATCTCCTTTACAGCTTCAGCTATTGCCACCTTCTCAGCCTCATTAGATGTAAGAGCAACACATTTATGAAGCTTAGACATCTCATCATCCATGACTTGCTCTCACTTTGTTGTATCCTCCAACTGTAGGGCATCACCAAGGGACTCTGATTCCTCTTCATCAGCCAGCAACAGATAATGTAATGAAGGTGAATACATGTAACGCCCCTAATTCTCTATAACCTAATTAGTGACGTCACCCATGCATACATATTTCATTAAGCGGAAGCTCATCATAAATAACCTTGAAAGAGTCTTTCATAAATATTCATGAATCCAAAACAAAACCTAAAACTCCGAAAATAAACCTTCAATACTGAATTCAAAATAAATCCAACTAAAACAATACTCAATGCTATAACTTAAAACAGTCTAATAAAAGTAAACTCCTAAAAATATCATGTCTCCAACTTCCATGGTGGCCTCAGCTCCGCCGTCAACCGTACATTGGCGCCTTTGAAAAATATTGGTAGCACATGGCTTGAGTATTTCATAAAATACTCAGTAAGTCACCCCACTGTTGGGGTTAGGAATGCAAACACATGCAACATATGAGCGGGACCTAACTTTTCATAAACTTTTCATAGCCTTGGGCGCTTTCCTATTCTGGGCAGGGTTGGGTGTGTGGTACTCCTTCACACACGGCCCATGTACGTGTACATGGACCCACCAGGTGGGCTCGTAAACATACCCCCTGGGCCTGACTTGGTCGGGCACAACGTGTTACACGTAGCCGGACACCACAGAACAGAAAAGGGCCCGCATGATATCATGGCGAACCTAAATATCGTATTTCATTCTTCCGTAACATAAAGGGGAAGAATCCTGATGCACGTGACATACATATATGCATGAGGTCCCTTAACGTATCTAACATGGCATTACATAAGCAGTGCTAACATCGCATTTACGTTTCTTACATCACATGGCATCTCACATGACTTACATTACATGACATATTACATAAACATTCCAGTTGCATAAACATCTCATGATATGACTCGATAATTCTACGTTTATCTATGGCATCGATCAACATATTCATGGCATATAATACTAACATCTCATTCATGACTTCACATAACATAAACAGTCAACCGTCAACATAATTCATACATCACATAACATACACAATCTATACATCACATAATCATATGACATAAATATGGTGCATGCAGGGGCCACAGGGCACGCACCATCATACAACACGTAGTAAGCTAACTCCAACAGTAAGGTCACTTACCTCGATGGTCTTGGTTGAAGTCACTCACAACGAGCTAATCCCGGCGGTTAAATACGTCCTATGAAAACCACATAAAAACTTAGAAACCTTTCATAACATACCCTAGCTAAACCTCATGCTATTTATCAAAATAAACCCTCCGACCTAATCTGTCTTTAACGTATAGGAACCATACTGACCTCGGATGGTAAAACTAAGGGCAGAAACAGCTTCGGAAGGGCCAAAAACCTTGGAATCGATATATTATAGTGATACCTTGCCGCTAAGCCTAGCTACCGAACTGGCCAACTAAACCGCCAAATCGAGCTGCGGAAATTGACGGAACCGAGCCGATTTCGTACACGTGCGAGCCGACCCGCACTGTGTACGCGTGCGAAGCTGCCGAAGCTGCTAGGTGTGCGTCTGCAGCTCGACCCTATTCCAAAAACCTTGCCTTCCTTACCCGACAAACGACGAAACTCTAGTTTTCGCCTTCCCGATTCCAGCGACGCGCCGACAATCCCACAACGTCCTCAACACCGAGACGGCCAACCTTCTTTGACACAATGATCCCAACATCAATGCCTTACTTCTACTCGATTCTTCCTCCGAAGAGCAACCCCAACGTTCCGGAGGAAAGTTTGGAGAGGATCCTTTTCAAGGGATGTAAAAGGTTGGACATAGGAATATAAAACTAATGTGAAGACATTACCAATAAGGCATACTAGGGTTTCTAGGATAAGGAAATTTAGAGAAATAGGAATGTTTCTCTTACGTAATAAAAGTCTCGCACTAAATCCCTCGATTTACGGGAAGATTACATTTAATTATTTATTCTCTCCTTATTTGATTTTATTTTATTCCATAAACTCAACCCGTTACAATTTCTAATAACTTCTTCGTTTAAAATTACACATTTTCGATGGGAATAAATGCATAACATAATATCTTGTCCTTTACAGAAATAAAAATAAAATCTTAACCAGATAAGGCAAAAATGGAAAATCTGAATCGTTACAATACATATCTTTGTAAATGATAGTTCTAGATGATCTTTTCAACACCTGCTGTCACTTGCTCCACCTCTGGTTCCTCAGCAACCGTCTAAGGAGTTTCTTGAGTATCTGCTCATCACTAGGTGAATCTTTCAACAACTCAACCTCAACTCTCACTTGCTTCGTTGTCTTAGAACCTTTCTTCTTTTTGTTCTTATACATGACATTTCATGAAGGGTCACGTCACAATGTCTCAGAACATTTCTATTCTTGGCATCCCAAAACCTGTACTCAAACATGTAAGGCCCATAGCCTATGAAGTAGCACTTCACAGCCTCAGCGTCAAGTTTGTCATTCTTCTCTGGATCAATACGAACATACGCAATACAATTAAAAGTTCTCAAGTGATAGTACTTGAGTTCTTTTCCTATCCATACTTCTTCTCGCAACTTGAACTCCAAGGTTACTGACGACCCTCTATTATTCAAGTAGACTGCTATATTTACGACATTAACCCAAAATGTCTTTGGCAATCAAGAATGAATTCTCTTACTCCTTGTTCGCTCATTCAATGTTCAATTTATTCTTTCAACAACATCAATTTGTCTTGCTTTACTGGGAATTGCCTTCGTTAATCTAATTCTTTGAGCTGCACAAAATGCTTTGAATTATGACTTGTTGTACTCTCCTCTATTGTTAGACTTCAGACATTTACTCTTCAAGCCGATTTGATTTTCAACTTCAACTTTTCACTTCCAGAATGTAGCAAACACATCTGACTTGTGTTTCAGGAAATAAATGCACACCTTACTGCTGAAATTATTGATCAAGGTGACGTAGAACTTTGATCCGCCAAGGGATGAAACTAGAGATGGTTCCCAAACGTCTATATTGACTATTTCTAACCATACTTTCTTCAATTCTCTGGTAATTTTTGTGAAACTAGCTCGTTTTTGTTTGCTCATAATGTAGTTCTTATAAGAACCCATATCAACAAATTTCAGACCTTCTAAAACTCCTTTCGCACAAGCATCTTCATTTTTTTGGCGCTCACATGTCCAAGTCTACTATTCCATATACTTGAATTTGAAGCACTCTTAGCAACAACAACCATGTTCATATACCCTGCAGTGGTGTATAAGTTTCCAGATTTTATGCCACGTGCTACCACCATAGCACCCTTCAAAATCTTCCATGAACTCTTCCCAAACTCTATTGCATAACCTCTACTATCCAATTGACCAATAGAGATCAGGTGCTTCGTGAGGCACGAATTATATCTGACATTCTTTAATGTCCCACTGATTTTCTATCGGAGTTTTTATGCTGACATCCCCTTTTCCTTCAATCTCAAAATCTTTGTTGTCACAAGATACACCTTCTCAAAATTTCCAGACTTGAAATTTCAAAAGAGCTCTTTATTTGGAGATGAATGAAAAGATGCACCTAAATCCAAAATCCAGGATTCAATCAGACTGTACGCGCTGAGGATTAGAGCATCCCTAATGTCTTCAGCTGAATTTATAGAATCATCATCATCTTCTGGTTTGTGATCATGCTTCCTCTTTGGTCTTATACAATTGTCTGAAAGTGACATTTTTCTCCACAACTCCAACACATTACATTTGGTCAGTTTTAAAATTTTTCCCAGTTCTTTGATTTTGATCGATTTTTTTGACACTTCATTTACTTCTTTTCGTTTGGTCAACACTGAGAGCACCACCAGATGAATTCTCAATTTCTCGTTTTCGAATACTTTCACTGAGAAATATATCTCAAATTTCATCGAACATCATTTTCTCATATCCTCGAGAACTACTAATTGCGGCAACTACTGTATCCCACGACTCGTGTAAAGATGGCATAAAAATCAATGCTTTAATTTCACTTTCGAAATTAATTTCCACAAAACTCAATTGGCTTACAATCATATTGAATTCATTTATATGATCCGCAAGAGATCCACCTTTCATACATTTGAAGATTGAACAATTTTCGCATCAAATACACCTTGTTAATAGTCGACGATTTTTCGTACATATTTGATAGTGCCTTCAATAGATTTGACGTTTTCTTTTCCTTGATTATGTTGAATGCTACGTGAATGGCCAATGTCAACCAAATCAATCTCGGAGCCTCATGATTCTTGAGCTTCAACTGTTCCGTGGTCAGGTATCCGACTTCACCCCCAATGGGGGTTCGTGAAGATATTTCTGGTACAAATTATCTTCAATTTGCATCTTCCAAATACCGAAATCGAATCCAGCAAACTTTTCAATTCTAATCTTTGAACTATGGGCATGATATAGAGTATATAAATATATCTAGTAGGCACAACTCATTTGTAGGCTTTCATCACATCCTTGACCTAGCAAGACACCAGGGTTTACTCATCATCACTTTTTTGTGCCTAAAAAAACTCTCTCTAACAAGTGGGGACAACATGTGCTACAATTGTTTTGATAAGCAGTCTTAGCTCAGCGATAGAGCGCGTGGCTTTTAACCACGTGGTCGTGGATTCGATTCCAACGGATTGTGCTATATAAATTAAAAATATCTGCAAAGAACCCAACGACTCTTTGTCTCGAGAATAGTCTTTAGAACTTTCAATATATACCACCAACCTAATACAAAATATGGGTATAAAAATATACCCAATAAGCAACACTCATTTAAATAACTCTATCTAACAAGTGGGGACTGATGGTGTTAATATAACACATGCGGAAGCAATTTGGATCTTAGGCACTTCTAGAACATCAATTATAGTAAATAACTAGCATGTTCATAAGTATTAAAACTTAATGAGTTTGAATACTAACCTTTTGTAGTTCAAACTTCTTTTTTCTCACGAACCGGTTTCGAACCACCACTAGTGTCTTCTCCACTATCCTCCGACCTTAGAATGGGATTGTGGAATCCGGTGAGTGACTAAACTTGGGAGGAATTTTGTATATATGAAGAGAGTGTTTGTGAGAGGTTTTTCTCAAGGTTTTTCACCAAGAAGAAGAAGACCTTCCATGCACCATGATCACTCTATTTAAAGAGTCATGTTTGCATGTTCATGCAAATTTGAGATCACCAAATTTTGACACTTAAAATTCCACTCAAATGTTTGGGATTATGTGGCAAGCATGCATGTTTGAGTTAACCAAATTTTGACACTCAAAATACCACTCAAACTTGTGGGGTTTATTTGGCAAGCATGCAAGTTATGTTAAACCAAATTTTGACACCTCAAAATTCCACTAACATGGATTTTTCCATTAAATGAAGTCAACATTTTGACTTTCTTCATTTTAATTCAACAATTAATTTGAATAATGAATTTCAAATTAAAGTAACATTAAATGATTAATTAAATTATTTAATTAATATTTAATATTAATTCAAATGTCAATCCCAATCAATTCCGACACATAATTGATTAAGATATTTAAATCTTATTTAAATATCTCAGATTCTCTCCTTTTGTTTAATTCGTAAATAAAACAAAAATGCGGTTAAATATATCGTATATATGTAGCGCATATTCCCTAATTTGAATTCGAACACTTCGAACTCACTCGTCACACTGTTTTATGGTTTAGTCCTATATGAGCTAGCAGAGGGACCTAGTGGACCTATAGATAATGGGCTCCAACGATCCAAGATTAACCGGCTAAACTCATTAACCTTGTTAACCAACATTCGTTAACTACTAGGACACTCCACTATAGCCTAGTAGTTGCACTCCCCTCACTATAGATATATTTCTGTCCATTTGATATAACCATGATTAGTAAGTCGATCCTTCATAGGTTGTTCGTAACTAGAGCTGGGTCAATTTACCGTTTTACCCCTAAAGTTACTTCTTGTTCCTTATGTCTCACTGATCCTCTAATGAACAATTGGTTTGTGGTCCAACCAGTAAACCGAATCCATCTCAGGCCAATGAGAGGGTGGGGCCCCTTGTTCAAGACCTGGAGTCAGTGCTTAAGGGAATTACCTTTCTTCTATCCCTAAAAGTGGGTAGGAGTGAATTCCATCTTGCACCCCACGTCTCCAGCCATTCACCCGGTCTTACCCCTGAAATGGGAGGCCTATTGAGTCGGCGAACTAGAGCCACTCTCACCCATGCAAATCTAAGGATAATTCCGAATAAACAGGAGTTCATGGTTAGCTTAGGATTAAAACCGAGTTACCTAGGTTATCGAATGAAAAGAAAATCAGTCTCAACAGTAAACGACATTATAAAGTGAGAGTGGTTTTCTTCATGGTCCGATCTTATGCAATACTCATTGCATAGGATGCCCCCACTCACATGCCTCCACATGTACAATTTAGTGATCACATTGTTTATATCATATACAAAAGTGGGTCGCATCCATAGTGTCCCCAGAATAAGGTACTCAGCCTTGTCCTTATACTATAGATCATTTTGACTATATACTTGAACTTGATCCACTCTTATGTCTCTACATATAGTTCAAGTAATCATACTATAGCTAGAGTGTTCTTAGTTTATTGAATTTAGATTAATGATCGTAAAGTTCACTTTATTCAATAACAATCTTTACTGAATAAACAACAATAATAACTTTATTGAAAATAGAATATGTTTTTGTTTACAAACTATGAGTTTTAGGACATAAAACCCAACAAACTCCCACTTGGACTAAAACTCTAGTGAAGTTTTATAACGTTGAGTAGAGAGAAATACAATAAACTAGGGGATCACATACTCATGCCATTTCTCCCACTTGCCCTAGATTACATAACTCGTAGTCCTAGACTCACTAGGTGCCCTTCAAACACTTTAGCCGTGAGGGGCTTTGTAAATGGATCAGCAATGTTGTGCTCTGAAGCTATCTGTGTTACGATCACATCTCATCGTTGCACAATCTCCCTGATGAGATGATATTTGCGCTCAATATGTTTTCCTCGCTTATGGCTTCTTTGTTCTTTTGAATTTGCAACTGCTCCACTGTTATCACAATAAAGAGTGATGGGAAGATGCATATTTGGAACGACTTCCAAATCAGTTAAGAACTTCCGAAGCATACAGATTCTTTCGCTGCTTCACAAGCAGCAACATACTCAGCCTCCATGGTGGAATCAGCAATGCAACCTTTCTTTATGCTTCTCCATATTATTGCTCCTCCGTTCAGAGTGAAGATAGATCCTGATGTCGATTTCCTCGAATCTACATCGGTCTGAAAATCTGAGTCAGTGTACCCTGTAAGGATCAGATCCTTAGCACCATACATTAGCATATAGTCCCTCGTTCTCATAAGATACTTGAGGATATTCTTAATGGCAGTTCAATGAGCACGTCCCGGATTGGACTGATATCTGTTGACAATTCCCACAGCATAGCATATGTCGGGTCGGGTACATAGCATGACATACATCAGACTACCGACCGCTGATGCATAGGGAATGTGTCTCATATCCTCAACTTCTTGAGGTGTCTTAGGACTTTGTTCCTTCGACAAATGAACTCCATGCCTGAAAGGTAATAATCCTTTCTTGGAGTCCTGCATCTTATATCGAATCATTTTGTCGATGTACGATGCCTGAGACAATGCTAGTATTTTGTTCTTGCGATTCCGAACAATTTGAATTCCAAGAACAAACTGAGCCTCTCCCAAATCTTTCATTTGGAATTGTGTCGCTAGCCAATGCTTAATGTCAGTCAGAAATCCCACATCATTTCCAATGAGTAGGATATCGTCAACGTACAACACCAGGAAAGCTACTTTAGAGTTGACTATTCTTTTATAAACACAAGGTTCGTCAACGTTCTGTTTAAAGCCATAAGATTTGATCGCAGTATCAAACTTTATATTCATGGATCGAGATGCTTGCTTCAACCCATAAATGGATCTTTTAAGCTTGCAAACCCTTTGCTCGTGATCCTGTTCAATGAACCCCTCTGGTTGAGCCATATAGATACTCTCTTCAAGATTGCCGTTTAGAAAGGCTGTCTTAACATCCATTTGTCAAATTTCATAATCATAAAATGTGGCAATAGACAAGAGTATTCTAATCGATTTAAGCATAGCAACAGAAGAGAAGGTTTCTTCATAGTCCACCCCCTCTCTTTGGGTATAACCCTTTGCTACTAGTCGAGCTTTAAAGGTCTGTACCTTACCGGTTTGGTCTCGTTTCTTCTTATAGATCCATTTGCAACCAATAGGTTTTACCCCATCTGGTTGATCTACAAGTTCCCAGACTGAATTGAAGTACATTGACTCCATTTCAAGATTCATGGCTTTAATCCACTGATCTCTATCTTCATCATTCATTGCCTGTTTATAGGTCAATGGATCCTCAACGCCATCATCAGGTATGATGACTTGAGTTTCTGCCAAACCCAAGTAACGATCGGGTTGAGTTATAACCCTCCCACTACGTCGAGGCATTCTCAAATCTTGAGAAGGATGTGATTGACCAGAAGTGTCAGCTCCATCAACAACTCTTGTTGAAGGACCAGCTTGATCAACAACTCTTGTTGTTTTATCAGTAGCTTCTTTAGAAATCTCACTTAATACTAGTTTTCTACGAGATTGATGATTTCTTACGTGGTCTTCCTCTAAGAATGTAGCGTTTTTTGATACAAACACTCTATTTTCTTGAGGGTCATAAAACAAACCACCTTTCGTCTCTTTGGGGTATCCTACGAATAGACATAATTTTGAACGACGTTCTAATTTCTTGGGGTTTTGCAACAACACATGTGCTGGACATCCCCAAATTCTGAAGTGACGTAAACTACCTTTATGCCCTTTCCATAACTCATAAGGTGTTTCTGAAACACTCTTAGTAGGAACCATGTTCAAAATGTATGTAGCAGTCTCCACTGCATATCCCCAAAACGGATCGAGTAATTGAGCGAAACTCATCATAGACCGAACTATGTCTAATAGAGTTCTATTTCTCCTTTCTGATAAACCATTTTGTTGAGGCGTACTAGGGGCTGAGAGTTGAGACCTTATTCCATGTTCTATCATATAGTTCTAAAATCTTAAGTCCATGTACTCTCCTCCTCGATCTGATCGAAGTGTTTTAATAGTTTTACCTAATAGATTCTCAACCTCAGTCTTATACTCTCTGAATTTTTCAAGAGCTTTGAACTTGTGATGCGTTAGGTAAAGATAGCCATGCCTTGAATAATCATCAATAAAACTGATGAAATATTCATACCCTCCTCGTGCTTTGACATTCATTGGACCATAGAGATCTGTATGTACGAGTTCTAAGGTTTATTTGGCTCTATAACCTTTTTCGGAAAATGATCGTTTAGTCATTTTACCCTAAAGACAAGACTCACATGGAGGTAAAGAGTTGTCTTCTAACTCATTTAGAAGTTCTCTTTTAACCAATCTCTTAATCCTATTGAGATTAATGTGGCATAGTCTTAAGTGCCAAAGATAGGTATTAGGAGAAATCTTTTGTCGTTTATTTTGAGTTTCAGCTGTTTTAAACATGTTGGTGTTTAAAATAGCTTTTGTTTCGCTCGGTTTTAACATATATAAGTTGTTTTCTAGTTTTGCAGAACAAATATGAATAACTTTTTTGCAAATGAACACTTCATTGATTTCAAAAGATACTTTATACAATTGTTCTAACAAACAAGAGATAGATATTATATTTCTTTTTATTTCAGGAACAAAAAGTACATTATCTAATATAATGAATCTATCTCCAAAAAAACAACTTTAAATTTCCTACTAATCTTGCTGAGACAACTTCTCCTGTTCCAACCTTGAGTGTTATCTCGCCGTCCGCAAGCATTCAAAAGGGGCTAGTTTCCTGGTAAAAAGAACAAATATGATTAGTCAACCTCTCCTGTTCCAACCTTGAGTGTTATCTCGCCGTCCGCAAGCATTCAAAAGGGGCTAGTTTCCTGGTAAAAAGAACAAATATGATTAGTCGCCCCTGAATCTAGTATCCAAGTTGAGTTGTCATACTCTACTAAACATATTTCTACAACGAGTAAATCATATTTACCTTGTTGTGCCCGTTTTCGTTGCAATGGAAACATTTTCCTTTATTTACTTTTTGAACCTTGTGTTTGCGGTTATTTTCCTTTATCTGCTTTTTGAACCTTGTGTCACTTTTTTTCTGCCTCATAACTCTTTCTAACAAGTGATGGAAACTGTGTCACTTTTTTTCTGCCTCAAATAACTCTTTCTAACAAGTGATGGAAACATTTTCCTTCCTTTATTTACTTTTTGAACCTTGTGTTTGCGGTTATTTTCCTTTATCTGCTTTTTGAACCTTGTGTCACTTTTTTTCTGCCTCATAACTCTTTCTAACAAGTGATGGAAACTGTGTCACTTTTTTTCTGCCTCAAATAACTCTTTCTAACAAGTGATGGAAACATTTTCCTTCCTTTATTTACTTTTTGAACCTTGTGTCACTTTTTTTCTGCCTCAAATAACTCTTTCTAACAAGTGATGGAAACATTTTCCTTTATTTACTTTTTGAACCTTGTGTCACTTTTTTTCCGCCTCAAATAACTCTTTCTAACAAGTGGGTCCTTTATTTACTTTTTGAACCTTGTGTTTGCGGTTATTTTCCTTTATCTGCTTTTTGAACCTTGTGTCACTTTTTTTCCGCCTCAAATAACTCTTTCTAACAAGTGGGTCCTTTATTTACTTTTTGAACCTTGTGTTTGCGGTTATTTTCCTTTATCTGCTTTTTGAACCTTGTGTCACTTTTTTTCCGCCTCAAATAACTCTTTCTAACAAGTGGTTATCTGCTCTTTGAACCTTGTGTCACTTTTTTTCCGCCTCAAATAACTCTTTCTAACAAGTGGGTCCTTTATTTACTTTTTGAACCTTGTGTTTGCGGTTATTTTCCTTTATCTGCTTTTTGAACCTTGTGTCACTTTTTTTCCGCCTCAAATAACTCTTTCTAACAAGTGGGTCCTTTATTTACTTTTTGAACCTTGTGTTTGCGGTTATTTTCCTTTATCTGCTTTTTGAACCTTGTGTCACTTTTTTTCCGCCTCAAATAACTCTTTCTAACAAGTGGTTATCTGCTTTTTGAACCTTGTGTCACTTTTTTTCCGCCTCAAATAACTCTTTCTAACAAGTGGGTCCTTTATTTACTTTTTGAACCTTGTGTTTGCGGTTATTTTCCTTTATCTGCTTTTTGAACCTTGTGTCACTTTTTTTCTGCCTCAAATAACTCTTTCTAACAAGTGATGGAAACATTTTCCTTTATTTACTTTTTGAATAACTCTTTCTAACAAGTGATGGAAACATTTTCCTTTATTTACTTTTTGAACCTTGTGTTTGCGGTTATTTTCCTTTATCTGCTTTTTGAACCTTGTGCCTCAAATAACTCTTTCTAACAAGTGGGACAACATAACTCTTATTTGCTTTTTGAAGCTTGTGTTTGCGGTTATTTTCCTTTATCTGCTTTTTGAACCTTGTGTCACTTTTTTTCTGCCTCAAATAACTCTTTCTAACAACAAGTGGGACAACATAACTCTTTCTAACAAGTGGGACAACATGTGCTATTAAGGTTGTTACTCTTTCTAACAAGTGGGACAACATGTGCTATTAAGGTTGTTACAAGCCATCTTAGCTCAGTGGTAGAAGGAGTGACTTTTAACCATGTGGCCGTGTGTTCAATCCCTTTAGTTGGCGCTATAAATTAAACCCAATGACTAGACAATATACCCACAACAAGCAATTATCATTTAAGGCCTACAAGATTTACTCTCATTGTTATGTTTTTTTTTTTTTTTTTTGTTTTTGGCCTCAAATAAGTCTCTCTAACAAGTGGGGAAAAACATCTCCTTTAGTAGCATCTCCTTGCAAATGTCGCTGCTGGGATTTGAGCCCAGGTCTCCATGACCACAACGTGGAATTCTTACCACTAAACTACAGCCACTTGGATATTTAGCCATCATTCATGGCTTTCATGATTAAGGGTAAATCAACAAACTTCTAATTTGCTTCACCAATTTGTTCATAAAAGTCAATCGGGTGGTTTAAATTCGGTTAATATGCTTCAATGGTTTATAGAAATAAAAAAAAATCAAATGTGGCGGTTGGGATTTAAGCCCAGTAGGTATCCACAATCACAACATGAAATTCTCACCCTTAAACTACAACCTCTTGGATTTTTAACCCATCTTGACATGATCCCATCATATATAGCTTTTATACATGGTATAACCTATCATAACATAACATAGCATAGTATCAAATAACATAGTATAGTATAGCGTAGCATATCATTCATACATATGACATATGCTGGGGCCATAGGACGTGCCATCATATATAATACAATTTATCCAACCAAGCTAATAGTGGAGTCACTTACTTGGTTTGCCCAAGACGATGTTATTCAACCATCCATTTTGAGTAATTGCCATCCATTTTGATTCCAACAAAACCTTGGCCACGAATATTACTTAAAGCCTTGTGGAGATTAAGTCTGAGCCTTGTGGAGATTAAGTCTAGACACTTGAATCGTCAAAAAGCATCAAGAAATAAGGAAGAACTCAAGGTAAGTTTTTGAGTTTTTCATTCTTAGTTTTTCTTGAGAGATGGGAGATTCAAGGAGATTCATATTACAAAATTTAGTAGGTTGATCTAGAAAGTATTTTGCATATTTTTCGTGATGAAAATTAGAATCGAATTGAATTAGAAGGAGTTCTGGTGTTTGTTGAGAAACAGTAATTTTGAATGAGAATGTAGGTCAATTTTGAATGAGAATATCTCTTCTATGGTTGGAAATAAACTACAAGAAAAACATCTTTGTAATAATGGATTATTTACTCTAATACTTTGGTGGAGGAACCAAGTTGATTCAAGTTTCCTATGAAAAGTAATGAAAATATAAAGAAAATTGAAAAAAATCAAAAATTCTTCGAATTCTAAAAATTAATTATGCAGATGGAACATTCGATTGACACGTCAAACATCGAGCAGTGAAACGCAACAAAGCTAGCGGTGGAAAGATGTCGAACTATAGGAGTAATGCGTCTGCCAAGCGTGTGGAAATGTGTCATGGTTTGACTGGAACAATGCATTAGACTTCCACGGGAGACGCATCGCTTAGACCTAACCTAATTTGACCCTAAATTGTGACCCTTCAACCCGCGTGCGACTCAGTTCAGTACCCACCACCAGATCCATGATTCGACCTGACTCAGAGCGCCTAGTAGTGAGCACTACATGCTGCCACTAGAAAATTCATGGGTAATTGTCGCGCTCGTTGGGGTTCAAAGTCGAGTGTTGACTGCGTGCTGCCCATATGCCCGCACATGAGTCTCCATGCATTGTTGCGCGCGTAAACTTCGAATGTACATTGAGAATGGTTTTACAATCGTTTTGTCTCCCGATCCACTATTTTTTCGTCCCAGTTGCAATTTGACCTTAATGTCACTTGAATCAGAATCAATGAGTGAATTTTCAAGAAATTTGGAGCCTCCAATAAGTGAACGCATGTATGATCTTGGTAAGTAGCCACAGATTCTTTAGGCAAGTAATATTTAGGGAACACTAGAACGTGTTATCGTACAAACATATCTTGCCTTAGGTGTTCAAAATATGCATGTTTAAGACTCTAGAAGGGCTATTTGGAAGAGAACACTATATATGTTATGAAAATGACTGAAATGCCCCTGGGATGAGAATTTAGGTACATGCCTACTTTAATGATTTTTGTTGTGATTGAAATGAGGATATGATATTGTGATATGTACCTTGGGCAATTGATAGATGTTATTTTCCGGTTGAGTTTGCATGAATATTTCGTCCTTACGTGATTGATATTAATATCTCTATAAAAAGTTGAACGAATGTTTTGAAAATATTCTCCATTCTTTATATGATTGATAAGAGTATCTTCCTAGTTAAGTTGAGGGCGCTAGAATTAGAGCGATTTTCTAGTTGACCTAGAACAATATACTTCTAAAGTACCAAGCCCCAATGGATTGTGAGCATCAATCACAAGTATAGATATAAGAGCACCAAGAGGTTGGGATAGCCCTATGATGTTAGTCCTGAACGTCCTAAAAACGATAGACAATATTTAAAGCGTCTAGACGCCCTAAAAACCTAGTAAGCCTCCTTAGCAAGATTGATTTGGAAAGCCTTATAGGGTTATTGGTATTATGAACGATGTAACCAAAACCTCCAAAGAAATTTGAGTTACTAATGTGTGAGGGACGGATCAAGGTTGATGTCTCAATTTCGTAAACTAGTCCTAAGTAAGGGCTTGACACCACATAGATAATTAGCTCTTTTATTTCATGTAGAAATGAGTCATGGCTGACACCTCAATTCTATAAGTTGGTCCTAAAGAGAGACTTGGGATTACACAGGTAGTTATCTTAAAGCAAAGTATTTCTATTGCATGTAGAAACAAGTCAAGGCTAAAGTTACGATTCTGTAAATCGGTCTCGAAAATGACTTGAGAATACATAGGTAGATATCTAAATGTGAGTATTTCTATTACGTGTAGAAACGAAACATGATTAACACCGTGATATTGTTGCTTACTGGGTATTTTTATACTCACCCATATTTTTTTTCAAGTGGTCACAGGTTACCGGTCGAGGTGGGAGAGTGTTGAGGAGCCGTGCTTTTACATAGGGATGTCAACCGAGGGCATCAGTTTATCCAATATTTTCATGGGTTGTTGTACTATTGTGTATAACATTCCCATTTTTGGTTTGTATACTAACGTGAACAAAGTCTGTTTTGTATTTTTTATTTTGGATTTTTATTTCAAGAATGATGTAGTATGATTTTAACTCATGTGAAATTTTTACTTTTTTTTTTGTTTTTTTTGTTTTTTTGTTTGTCTTGTCTATTATTGCGTTGTTCTTTTAGTCATGGTTTGAGATTTAAAACCTTAAAAATGGAGTTGTAATAGGTTCTGATATTAGCTGACAATTGGTTGTATTTGTATATGAAAGCTTCCTTCAGATATAACTGAGTGATTGACTCATCACCTATCGTTAAGATATTGTCGGTAGTCTTTCTCTTCCTAAAATTGTATCCTTCGACTCAATCGATGCCTCCAGAACATTGGAGTTAGTCGTCTTTCAATCCAATCCAAGCGGGTGATACTTACAGAAGTCCCTGAGGTACCTAGGCTCTCTTAACTTGCTAACATTGTTTTTGTCGCATCAGTTCTCCACATTTGTTGTAGCAACATGAATCAGAGACCGTAGGGTCTCCATGGACATCATCACCATATGGGAGGACAGAATATAAGAAGATATTAAAGCACAAGCAAGCTATCTTAGCGTCACAAAAAACATGCATCAATTTCAGGGGTACTAAGTGATGCTACTAGTTACTCAAGCTATGACTTACATACATAGTTGTAAAAAGCCATCTTAGCTCAGTGATAGAGCGTGTGACTTTTAACGACATGGTCATAGGTTTGATCCCCACAAATGGTGCTATAAATTAAATAGTTTGGAAGACATATCAACATATACCAATCTAATAAAAAATATGGGTATGATATAGAATATAAAATATACCTAGTAACCTCAAACTCATTTGTAGGCTCATCACATCCTTAACCTAGCAAGACAAACAGTTTACTCATCATTATTTTTTTCTGCCTCACGAACTCTCTCTAACAAGTGGGCACAACATGTGCTACCATAGTTGAAAAGAACTTAATGACTCCTTATCTTGAGACACCACGATTTACTCTCATCGTCACTTGTTTTCAACCTCAAATAACTCTCTCTAACAAGTGGGGACAACATGTGCTACCATTGCTGTGACAAGCCATCTTAGCTTAATGGTAGAGAGCGTGGCTTTTAACCGTGTGGTTGTGGGTTTGATCCCCATAGATTGCACTATAAATTGACTAGTCTTTTAGAACATTGAGATTTACTCGTCGTCTGGCACTTTTTTTTTTTTTTTTTTGCCTCAAATAACTCTCTCTAACAAGTGGAGAAAACATGTGCTACCAAGGTTGTGACAAGCCATCGCAACTCAGTGGTAGAGCACGTGGCATTTAACCACGTGGTTGTGGGTTTGATCCCCACAAATGGCGCACATACCAAGTAAGAAAATACCTCATTTGACACTCTCTTACAAACATGTACAACCAACCATGGTTGTGACAAGCCATCTTAGCTCAGTTGTAGGGTGTGTGTAGTCTTTAACCGTGTGGTTGTGGGTTCGATCCCCATACATGACTAGTCTTTAGAACGTACCTAACATACCCAATATATACCCAACCTAATACAACGTATATGGGTACGGCTTACTCATCATCACTTTTTTCTGCCTCAATCCCGTTGGCCATGTAGTTGTCCAAGGTCGGGGCTACCCCTTATATGTACCAGCTCCAATGACTATCCACATGATTAACACCCATCTACAGGACGGATCCACCATGCAGGGTAATCCATTTAAACTATCAAGTCACACATCATCCTTAAGAAGTCTCATGCCTAGCTTAACGGTATCGTACTAGAGCATAACGACATTGTACTAGAGCGGAAAGGTATTGTACATGTGTTAACTTGCTCGTCATCTCTATGATGGTTTGACAGTCTTAACATGGATTCACATTTTGAAGTTCCTCTGTTTTGACTCATTGAGTTTGGATCGATCAAGAGTACTAGAGCCATATCCTTAGATCATCTCACAATTCTAATGCACTCTGTCTACTGGAGACATTCCATCATAAGTCATCGTCTAGCCAAATTGATGCTTTCACTCTCCTCCGAAATTTCTTCTATTACTTATTCTCTATAGAGAAGATCAGAGATTGAACCACTTGGATTCAATGTACAATCAATCATGCATACAGTCATACATGCTCAACGGGATGATGATATCCATAAAGTACCTAGAACGTAGATATATATTTTCTTTTCCTCTGATTTAGCACGATTATGTACT
Organism: Cucurbita pepo subsp. pepo; assembly: GCF_057944985.1. NCBI lineage: Eukaryota > Viridiplantae > Streptophyta > Magnoliopsida > Cucurbitales > Cucurbitaceae > Cucurbita > Cucurbita pepo. The sequence goes on along the minus strand of NC_141806.1, from coordinate 4,431,609 downwards.
AGTAGTAGAAATACAATCCATTACATCACTCGAAAGGGAGGGGAAGTAACGCTCATGTATCCATTACTCACAAAGAGTAACTATGCAACATGGTCGATTTAACTTATAGGCACATACAGGATAAAAAAATGTTAAATTCTAAGTATGTTATAGGATCGATAAACATGTATGTTAACTTCTAAGTCAGGATCCTAATGAAAGTTGGATCCTTCCCTCAAAGTTCCTCCCTTTTCATATTGTCAATTACAGGATCATAATTTTTTTCAAACGGATACCGCTTTCGAATTTCCTATCTTACCTTTTCTAATAAGCTCTATTTCAATGTTTGCAATCTAGAACATCGTATAGGATCATCGCATAAACAGACTACTTTGCTTGCTTTCTAACAAGTGTGTCTTAAGAAAAAATGTTCGATTTGCCATGAAGCTGACGAAAATCATCACTAGCATCTGTTCGTTACGTGACAAAGTGGAAAAGATCTTCATGTCAAGAAGTTCCTTAGAGATGTTCTCTCGAGATTCATGCAGATTGTTACCTCCATCGAGAAAATTAACGACCTTAAGAACATATCGGTTAAGGTGGTCGTTAGTCGTCTTAAAGTCTATGAGGAGAGACTTCATGGCTATGAAGATAAAGATGAGGAGAAGCATGTCTTACTCACACACGAGGTGTGACTCGCACGAACAAAAAAAAAATGTGGTTGCTTCTTCATTTTTAGGTACGAAGTGACATGGCAACCACAAAAAGGAAAGTAAAGGTTGTGGGCGTGGTCGCAAACGTGGCACAGAGGAGCCGTAAAAATATCTCACAAACCCATGACGATATGATTCACTAAAAGAATAAGAGCATGATTAAGTATTACTCTGGTAAAAAATATAAGTATATGAGTTAGAATACTGCAACAAGAAGTGCAGTGAGGAGGAACCTGTTCGTAGATGGAGACGACCAAGTGAAGGCCAAGGTGGGTCTCGTCTTAACGACTCATGTTTGAGGAATAAACAAGCAAACTTCTAATTCTTTCCAAGTTTCTCATTCTAATTTAAGGAGATCAATGTTTTGTGTTTGATTCATGTTTATATGTTTAATTTTGCACCCATGTCTCTACGGCCACAACGTGGAGTTCTGACCACTACATTATAGCCATTTCAATATGTTGCCCATCATTCTTCATAATCTACAACTAATCATCATAAAGACATGTGTTAGATACAATCAGAAAATAGAGAGTTGGGTTGTGAACTCTATTCGTGGTTTAACAAGGACCATACCGAACCATTACGAATGTCATACCAGCAGTTGTAGTTAAAAGCAGAACAATGTTTCATGTCGAGGTTTCATGTCCGGTTCGTGCCTAGGTCTCCACGGCCACAACAACGTAAAATTCTTAACACTAAACTACTGCCACTTCGATATTTAGCCCATCATTCTTCATAATTTACAACTAATCATTAGAACGCATGTGTCTAATCTAATCAGAAAATAGAGGGTTTAGTTATGAACTCTATTCAAGGTGGAACAAGGACCATACTGGACCATTATGAATGTCATACCAGTGGTTGTAGCTAAAAGATGAACAATATTTCATGTCGGATGGATTTATTAAAATTTATGTGTCTATGTTTCATCCTTATGAGAGAATTAGAAAACAAATCTCAAATGTGGGTGTATGGATTCAAGCCCAAATCTCCACGACCACAACGTGGATTTCTCACCACTTACAACTAATTATTTTGGGTTGTGAACTCTATTCGAGGTGGAATAAGGACCATACAGACCATACGATACCATTACGAATGTCATATTGCAGGTGGAATACTCACCACTTACAACTAATTATTTTGGGTTGGGAACTCTATTCGAGGTGGAATAAGGACCATACAGACCATACGATACCATTACGAATGTCATATTACAGGTGGAATAAGGACCATACGGACCATACGGTACCATTACGAATGTCTTGTCATATTGCTGTTGTAGCTAAGAAAAACAATGTCAATGTGGCTGTCGAGATTCGAGCCCAAGTCTCCACGACCACAATGTAGAATTCTCACAACTAAACTACAACCACTTGGATATTTAGCCATCATTCATCACTTTCATGATTAAGGATAAACAAAAAAAACTTCTAATTTGCTTCACGAGTTTGTTCATAAAAGTGTAGATGTGGGTGCTGGGATTCGAGCCCAGGTCTCCACGGCCACAACGTGGAATTCTCACCACTAAACTACAGCCACTTGGATATTTAGCCGACATTCATCACTTTCATGATTAAGGATAAACCAACAAACTTCAAATTTGCTCGTTGGTAGCTATAAAAAAAGTAGATGTGGCTGCTGGGATTTGAGCCCAAGTCTCCATGGCCACAACGTGGAATTCTCACCACTAAACTACAACCACTTGGATATTTAAACATCATTCATGGCTTTCATGATTAAGGATAAATCAACAACTTCTAATTTGCTTCACCAATTTGTTCATAAAAATCAATCGGGTGGTTTAAATTAAGTTAATATGCTTCAATGGTTTATAGGAATAAAAAAAAATCAAATGTGGCGGTTGGGATTTAAGCCGAGGTAGGTATCCACAATCACAACATGAAATTCTCACCCTTAAACTACAACCTCTTCGATTTTTAACCCATCTTGACATGATCCCATCATATATAGCTTTTATACATGGTATAACCTATCATAACATAACATAGCATAGTATCAAATAACATAGTATAGTATAGCGTAGCATATCATTCATACATATGACATATGCTGGGGCCATAGGACGCGCCATCATATATAATACAATTTATCCAACCAAGCTAATAGTGGAGTCACTTACTTGGTTTGCCCAAGACGATGTTATTCAACCATCCATTTTGAGTAATTGCCATCCATTTTGATTCCAACAAAACCTTGGCCACGAATATTACTTAGAGCCTTGTGGAGATTAAGTCTGAGCCTTGTGGAGATTAAGTCTAGACACTTGAATCGTCAAAAAGCATCAAGAAATAAGGAAGAACTCAAGGTAAGTTTTTGAGTTTTTCATTCTTAGTTTTTCTTGAGAGATGGGAGATTCAAGGAGATTCATATTACAAAATTTAGTAGGTTGATCTAGAAAGTATTTTGCATATTTTTCGTGATGAAAATTAAAGTCGAATCGAATTAGAAGGAGTTCTGGTGTTTGTTGAGAAACAGTAATTTTGAATGAGAATGTAGGTCAATTTTGAAGGAGAATATCTCTTCTATGGTTGGAAATAAACTACAAGAAAAACATCTTTGTAATAATGGATTATTTACTCTAATACTTTGGTGGAGGAACCAAGTTGATTCAAGTTTGCTATGAAAAGTAATGAAAATATAAAGAAAATTGGAAAAAATCATAAAATTCTTCGAATTCTAAAAATTAATTGTGTAGATGGAACATTCGATTGACGTGTCAGACATCGAGCAGTGAAACGCGGCGAAGCTAGCGGTGGAAAGATGTCGAACTATAGGAGTAATGCGTCTGCCAAGCGTGTGGAAATGTGTCATGGTTTGACTGGAACAATGCATTAGACTTCCACGGGAGACGCATCGCTTAGACCTAACCTAATTTGACCCTAAATTGCGACCCTTCAACCCGCGTGAGACTCAGTTCAGTACCCACCACCAGATCCATGATTCGACCTGATCAGAGCGCCTATTAGTGAGCACTACATGTTGCCACTAGAAAATTCATGGGTAATTGTCGCGCTCGTTGGGGTTCAAAGTCGAGTGTTGACTGCGTGCTGCCCATATGCCCGCACATGAGTCTCCATGCATTGTTGCGCGCGTAAACTTCGAATGTACATTGAGAATTGTTTTACAATCGTTTTGTCTCCCGATCCACTATTTTTTCGTCCCAGTTGCAATTTGACCTTAATGTCACTTGAATCAGAATCAATGAGTGAATTTTCAAGAAATTTGGAGCCTCCAATAAGTGAAGGCATGTATGATCTTGGTAAGTAGCCACAGATTCTTTAGGCGAGTAATATTTTAGGGAACACTAGAACGTGTTATTGTACAAACATATCTTGCCTTAGGTGTTCAAAATATGCATGTTTAAGACTCTAGAAGGGCTATTTGGATGAGAACACTATATATGTTATGAAAAATGACTGAAATGCCCCTAGGATGAGAATTTAGGTACATGCCTACTTTAATGATTTTTGTTGTGATTGAAATGAGGATATGATATTGTGATATGTACGTTGGACAATTGATAGATGTTATTTTTCGGTTGAGTTTGCATGAATATTTCGTCCTTACGTGATTGATATTAATATCTCTATAAAAAGTTGAACGAAAGTTTTGAAAATATTCTCCGTTCTTTATGTGATTGATAAGAGTATCTTCCTAGTTAAGTTGAGGGCGCTAGAATTAGAGCGATTTTCTAGTTGACCTAGAACAATATACTTCTAGAGTACCAAGCCCCAAAGGATTGTGAGCATCAATCACAAGTATAGATATAAGAGCATCAAGAGGTTGGGATAGCCCTATGATGTTAGTCCCGAACGTCCTAAAAACGATTGTCATATTTAAAGCGTCTAAACGTCCTAAGAACCTAGTAAGCCTCCTCAGCAAGGTTGATTTGGAATGCCTTATAGGGTTATTGGTAATAAGAACAATGTAACAAAAACCTCCCAAGAAATTTGAGTTACTATTTGTGTGAGGGACGGATCAAGGTTGATGTCTCGATTTCGTAAACTAGTCCTAAGTAAGGGCTTGACACCACAGAGATAATTAGCTCTTTTATTGCATGTAGAAATGAGTCATTGCTGACACCTCAATTCTATCCTAAAGAGAGACTTAGGATTACACACGTAGTTATCTTAAAGCAAAGTATTTCTATTGCATATAGAAACAAGTCAAGGCTAAAGTTGCGATTCTGTAAATCGGTCTCGAAAATGACTTGAGAATACATAAGTAGATATGTAAATGTGAGTATTTCTATTACATGTAGAAACGAAACATGATTAACACCGTGATATTGTTGCTTACTGGGTATTTTTATACTCACCCATATTTTTTTTCAAGTGGTCACAGGTTACGGTCGAGGTGGGAGAGTGTTGAGGAGCCGTGCTTTTACATAGGGATGTCAACCGAGGGCATCAGTTTAGCCAATATTTTCATGGGTTGTTGTACTATTGTGTATGCCATTCCCGTTTTTGGTTTGTAAACTAACGTGAACAAAGTCTGTTTTGTATTTTTTATTTTGGATTTTTATTTCAAGAATGATGTTGTATGATTTTAACTCGTGAAATTTTTACTTTTTTTTTTTTATTTTTGTTTGTCTTGTCTATTATTCCCTTGTTCTTTTAGTCATGGTTTGAGATTTAAAACCTTAAAAATGGAGTTGTAATAGGTTCTGAGTGATTGACTGCTGGGATTCGAGCCCAGATTAAAACCTTAAAAATGGAGTTGTAATAGGTTCTGAGTGATTGACTGCTGGGATTCGAGCCCAGGTTTCCACGACCACAACGGATGTGGAATTCTCACCACTAAACTACAACCACTTGGATATTTAGTGGACATTAATCCCTTTCATGATTAAGGATAAACCAACAAACTTCAAATTTGCTCGTTGGTAGCTTATAAAAGGTAGATGTGGCTGCTGGGATTCGAGCCCAGGTCTCCACGGCCACAACGTGGAATTCTCACCACTAAACTACAGCCACTTGGATATTTAGCCAACATTCATCACTTTCATGATTAAGGATAAACCAACAAACTTCAAATTTGCTCGTTGATAGCTATAAAAGGTAGATGTGGCTGTTGGGATTCGAGCCCAAGTCTCCACGGCCACAACGTGGAATTCTCACCACTAAACTACAACCACTTGGATATTTAACCGACATTCATCACTTTCATGACTAAGGATAAACCAACAAACTTCAAATTTGCCCGTTTGTAGCTAAAAAAAGTAGATGATATTGGTTGACATTTGGTTGTATTTGTAAACGAAAGCTTCCTTCAGATACAACCGAGCGATTGACTCATCACGTATCGTTAAGATCCTATCAATAGTCTTTCTCTAGATCTTTTGATCCAGTACCCTAAAATTTTATCCTTTGACTCAATCAATGCTCTGACTTACATACATGGTTGTGACAAGTCATCTTAGCTCAGTGATAAAGCGTGTGACTTTTAACCACATGGTTGCGGGTTTGATCCCTACAAATGCGGCTATAAATTAAATAGATACAAAGGACCCAATGACTCTTTATCTCGAGAATAGTCTTGAAGACATATCAATATATACCAATCTAATAAAAATATGGGTACGACATAGAGTATATAAATATACCCAGTAACCTCAACTCATTTGTAGCCCTTCATCACATCATAAATGTACCCAGTAATCTCAACTCATTTGTAGCCCTTTATCACATCCTTAACCTAGCAAGACTCACGGTTTACTCATCATCACTTTTTTCCTGCCTCCTTAACCTAGCAAGACACAAGGTTTACTTATCATCACTTTTTTCCTGCCTCCACGAACTCTTTCTAACAAGTGGGCACAACATGTACTACCATAGCTGAAAAGAACCCAATGACTCTTTATTTGAGAATTGTCTCCGTCTTAGCTCAATGGTAGAGCGTGTGACTTTTAACCACATAGTCGTGGGTTTTTGCAAAAGAACTTAATGACTCCTTATCTCGAGACACGACGATTTACTCTCATCATCACATTTTTTCATCCTAAAATAACTGTCTCTAACATGTGACGATAACATGTGCTACCATTGTTGTGACAAGCCATCTTAGCTCAGTGGTAGAGCGCGTGGCTTTTAACCACGTGGTCGTGGGTTTGATCCCCGTGGGTTCGATCCCCACAGATGGCGCTTAAATTATATAAATAGCTTCCAAACAACTCAATGAGACTAGTCTTCGTAAATACTCTTTTTTTTTTTTTGTGAAGGCTTGATATCTACTCTCACCGTCATTTTTTTTTTTTTGCCTCAAATAACTCCCCCTAACAAGTGGGAACATGTACTACCATAGTTGTGACAAGTCATCTTACCTCAGTGGCAGAGTATGTGGCTTGACCATGTGGTCGTGGGTTCAATCCCCACAGATGGGGTGCTGCAACCATACCTAGTTGTGGGGTGCAACCATACCTAGTTTTAACTCTCTCTTACACGTGGGGACAACATATGTGACAGCGAGATGGTGCAACCATACCTAGTTTTAATTCTCTCTTGCACGTGGGGACAACATGTGCTTCCATATGTGACAAAGCGAGATGGTGCAACCATACCTAGTTTTAACTCTCTCTTGCACGTGGGGACAACATGTGCTTCCATATGTGACAAAGCGGTTCTATGCCCACAAATGGCAAGTTATAAATTATAAATAGCTGCAAAAAAACTCAATGACTAGTCTTTATAACATACCAATAAGCAAATACTCACTCTTTCATATCTCTTTAACAAGTGGGGATAACATGTGCTACCGTTGCTGTGACAAGCCATCTTAGCTCAGTAGTAGAGCGTGTGGCTTTTAACCACGTGGTCGTGGGTTTGACCCCCACAGATGGCGCAACATACCCAGTAAGAAGATACTTATTTGACTCTCGACAGGGTAACTATGCATCCCTTAACTTTGGAAAGGGAGGGGAATATAACGTTCATATATCCCGTATGTTGCAACATGGTCCATAAACATGCATGTTAACTGGGCACCAAACAGTGCCCATCTTGACGGATATGGTTAAGATAAGCTAGCAAACCCTATAATTCTTACCACCAAGGGGCTCGTTGACCTTATTTTGATTGTTCATGATTAAGGGTAAGTTAGCAAACCCCTGGATATTCCCACATTATAATTTTCATATCATACATCAATACAATACTTCGAGATGGAACAAGGACAATACTGGATGACGATTAAAAACGTCTTACTTACGAATGTCAAATGTGGCTGCTCGAATTCGAGCCTAAGTCTCTATGGCCACAACGTGGAGTTCTCACCACTAAACTATACTATAGACATTTCGATATGTTGCTCATCATTCTTCATAATCTACAACTAATCATTTGAAAGACTGTAAGATACAATCAAATGTTGGTGCATGGATTCAAGCCGAGGTCTCCATGATCACAACAACATGTTATTCTCACCACTAAACTACAACCACTTCGATATTTAGCGGATTAGGGTTGAATTCGAGCCTAAGTCTCTATGGCCACAACGTGGAGTTCTCACCACTAAACTATACTATAGACATTTCGATATGTTGCTCATCATTCTTCATAATCTACAACTAATCATTTGAAAGACTGTAAGATACAATCAAATGTTGGTGCATGGATTCAAGCCGAGGTCTCCATGATCACAACAACATGTTATTCTCACCACTAAACTACAACCACTTCGATATTTAGCGGATTAGGATTGAAGTGGTCCATACCATTACGAATGTCATTCTTGTGTTTTGTAGCTTAAATCAAAACCATGTTATGTGTGTGTGGCTATTAGGATTTGAGCCCAGGTCATCACAACCACACTTAGAATTCTCACCACTAAACTTCACCCATCATTCTTCCTAATCTACAACTAATCATTAGAAAGCATGTGTCTAATCCAAGGAGAAAAATAGAGGGTTGAGTTGTGAACTGGTTTTAAGTTATGTTAATATGTTTCAATAGTTTGTAACTAAAAAAGGCAGATGTGGCTGCTTGGACTTGAGTCCAGGTCTCCATGGCCACCACGGGAATTCTCACCACTAAACTACAACCACTTGGATGTTTAGCAATCATTCACCACTTTCATGATTAAGGATAAACAAAAAAATTTCTTTTTGCTTCACCCGTTTGTTCATGGTTCATAGCTAGAAAAAGCAAATGTGACTATTGGTATCTAAGTCTAGGAATAGTTTGTTCATGGTTCATAGCTAGAAAAAGCAAATGTGACTATTGGTATTTGAGTCTAGGTCTCACTTGGATATTTAGCTTAATTTGTAGCTTGTAGTGGTTTTGAGTTATATTAATATGCTTCAATTGTTTGCAGCTAAAAAAAGTAGCTAAAAAAAGTAGTTGTGGATGTGGGGATCTAGATCCCCACATCCACAACGTGAATTCTCACCACTAAACTACAACAGCCACTTGGATATTTAGCCAACATTCATCACTTTCATGATTAAGGATAAATAAAAAAACTTTCTTCACTTTTGAGTTATGTTAATATGCCTTAATGGTTCGTAGCTAAAAAAATAGATGTGGCTGCTGGGATTCGAGCCCAGGTCTCCATAGCCACAACATGGAATTCTCACCACTAAACTACAACCACTTGAATATTTAGTCATCATTCATCACTTTCATGATTAAGGATAAACAAAAAAATTCTAATATGCTTCACCAGTTTGTTCATAAAAGCTCGTTGTGGTTTGCAGTTATGTTAATATGCTTCAATGGTTCATAGCCGGCCACAACGTAGAATTCTCACCACTAAACAAGCAGTGATGTCGCACTCCTCCATGCCGCCACCGAGTGTCGACGTCTCCATCACCACCACCAAGAGGCCGGCACCGCAAGACGGACGTCGAGTTGTCATCGAGCGAGTGATCAAGGAGATGACCGCCTCTTTGCAGTACCCGATGCACGTCAACCTACAGGCGCAAGGGTTGTGGCACGCTGTCGAGCCTGAGGAAGAAGAAACGATAGAGTATCAGGAGGATTACTTGGCATTTGCTGCCATACTACGTTCTGTGCCTCCAAAGATGCTAGCATCTCTCTCCACCAAGCGCACCGCGCAATCAGCTTGGGAGGGGATCAAGTCTCGCCGGGTTGGTGTGTAGCGAGTGCGGGAGTCCAACATCGAGCAGTTGCGGAAGGAGTTTTTGGAGATCCGCTTTAAGGACGACAAACTGAGGAGGAATGTCTTCCACGCCTGAAGCTCCACGACAACTCTAGCGAGAGCAACGGGTCTATCTCCTCAATCGGTCGCCAATGCGAAGCCTCGACGGGAAGACGCCACACAAGGCCTGGTACAACAAGAAGCAAGCGGTACATCATCTCTGAGTGTTCATCTGCATCGCATATATGAAGATCACACGTCTCCACCTCGATAAGCTTGATCCTTGGGGGCTGAAGGTCGTCTTCATCGGCTACGAACCCGGGAGCAAGGCGTACAGGCTCTATGATCCTACGGGGGGGCATGCTCACTTATCGCGCGACGTCGTGTTTGACTAGAACACCTTCTAGTGGTGGAACAATGTGACCGAGGTAGACCAAAACCCAAATCAATTCACGATGGATTACCTCGTTATTGAGCTGGGAGAAGGAGGAGCACAGCATCGGGCATTATCACCGTCACAACAGCTGTACCAGACACGCCTACGCCTACACTTACCACAACTCCTGCTACGCCCCCTTAACCAGTTGAGTTCGTAACACCACGTACTACGGACTCGACACTGGATGCCAATCACGATGATGGTCTGGCAGCCAGATACCGAAGGATTGAAGACCTACTGGGAGGAGGTGAACCATAGGGACTGGCGGCGCGCGAGCTCTTAGAAGAAGTGGCTAAACCGCATGCCATTCGCGCGGATGAATCGAACTCCTTCGCCAAAGCAAGAAGGAACCCGTGTTAGCTGAAGGCAATGAAGGAAGACGTGGAGTCTGGAGGACATCCCATCAGAACATCGAGCCATAGGGCTAAAATGGGTATCAAACTAAAGCGAAACGAAGAGGGAGAAGTTAAAGTATAAGGCCGGTCTAGTGACGAAGAGCTATGTCCAGAAGCAAGGAGTGGACTTCAAAGAGGTATTCGTGCCTGTTGCAAGGTTGAAATCCGTTCGCCTGTTGCTGGCAATCGCGGCACATTGCTCTTGGGAGGTCCAACACATGAACATGAAGTCCGCTTTCTTCAACGGATAGCTCAAGGAGACCGTCTACATCTGGCAACCACTTGGCTTCCTAGACAAGGACAACTTCGGCAAGGAACTGCGCTTGCACAAGGCACTCTACAGGCTTTGGCAAGCACCACTTGCCTAGAATGCAAAACTCGATAATACTCTGCTGTCGCTGAAGTTCAAGAGTTGTGCCTCTAAGCATGGCATGTCGGCGAGCGGCGGCTGATTGTGGGAGTGTACGTCGACAACCTCATAATCATTGGAGGCGACATGAAAGTTTTTGGAAGATTCGAGAGGGAGATGTCAAAGAATATGAAGATGAGCGATCTCAACGTGCTCAGCTACTACCTCGGCATCGAAGTACAATAGAGTACTGTCGGCATCACCATCGCCAAAGTGCGTATGCGAAGAAGCTGCTGGACACAGCTGGGTTAGCGGACAGTAGCCCTACAAGGACACAAATGGTGGCCCAGCTCCAGCTAAGTAAGGCCGGCACTATGATGACAGTCGACGCTGTTGGAAAGAGGGATAGTGAAAGAGATAGGAATAGATGAGAATAGATAGAAGCTGCAGTGCTTTATTAATGTCTATTGACTTGATGCTTAGAGGGTTACACAATTCCAGTATTTATAGCTAATACACTGGACCAGAAATAGTAAATCTTGCAAATCTAGATAAATTCAAATCTACTAACAATCTTCTAAAATCTCCTAAAATCTTGGTAGTTTGAATATTTGAATCATATCTCAACTACTTCAAATCATATCTTCATTTTGAATACTTTGAATCATATCTCAACACTCCCCCATGATTCAAAGTTGCAGATGTAAGTACAGAGCTTTTCTTCTGACAAGGCCTTCGTAAGTATGTCTGCTTTAACCCGTACATTGTCTGTCTCAGCTTGTATACCTTTGTTTCTTTGTCTTCCTTTATGAATCCCTCTGGCGGTGTTACATAAACCTCTTCTTGTAAGTCTCCATAAAACTTTTCGTTTGGTAGGTCAACCATATCCCATGTTTCATCTTTCTTAAAGGACTGCATCTCTACTGCCATGGCTTTCTTCCCGTCTTCTTTTTCAGTTGCTTCTTCATAATTCATAGGGTCTGAAACAGTAAGAGCAAATTGACATGATGCATATATGTCAGCTAAAGATTTATACTTCCTTGGAGGTGTCTCATCTGAAAGTTCTTCAAGAGAAGAATTGCTGTTCAGTGATTCTGAAGATGATGAATTTGACACACTTTGTGTTGCAGTGGATGCACTGGGAGATGCACTGGAGTTTACCCTTGTCTCTTCATTTGGGGAAACTTCAACTGTAATATTTTGCTGCTCCTGTTCTTTACTCCAATCCCAACTCACATTTTCATTAAATATTACATCCCTTCTAACTAAAATCTTTTCACTGATGGGGTTGTATAATTTATATGCCTTTGATTGAGTACAATAGCCAATGAAAATGCATTTTTCAGATTTTTCATCAAGCTTTTGACGAATTTAAGGATGTTTCAAAGCATAAGCAACACAACCAAAGATTCGTAAATGACTTACATATGGTTTCCTTCCATGCCATGCTTCATAAGGAGTTCGATTCATAACCGCCTTTGTTGGTGAGATGTTTAATAGATAAACAGATGTTGCTACGGCTTCGGCCCAAAATTGGTTTGGAAGTTTCCTTGCTTGTAAAATACTTCTTGCCATCTCCACAATAGTTCGATTTTTTCGTTTAGCGATTCCATTCTGTTCTGGAGTGTAGGGAGCTGTTAATTCCCTTTGGATGCCCTCTTCTTCACAAAAGAGATTGAAATATTTAGATATGAACTCGCCACCCCTGTCTGTGCGAAGAACTTTAATGTGATAGCCACTTTGGTTCTCTACCATAGCTTAAAAATCTGGAACTTCTGAAAAGTTTCTGACTTATGTTGTATGAAGTAAACCCAGCTCATGCGACTATAGTCATCAACGAATAGTAAAAAGTATATACTTCCACCCAAGGACTTCGTTTGCATTGGCCCACATAAATCAGCATGAATTAGTTCTAGATAATGTGAAGCTCTTTTAGCTTTTCCAACAGGAAAGAACTTCCTAGTCTGCTTGCCATAAATGCATCCTTCACATAAATTAGTTGAGTCAATTCTTGGTAATCTGAAAACCATACCTTTATCCCTGAGTATTTTCAGGCCGTTCATATGAAGATGTCCATATCTGAGATGCCATAATGTTGAATCATCTTTCATGCTAGCAGTAAGAGCAAAATCCTCCATGTTAGAAACATCAAGTGGAAACATCTTATTTGAAGTCATGGCAATTTCAACTTTATGGCCTGATTTCTTATCTATGATGACACATGTGTTATCATCAAATAGAACTGAGTGTCCTCTGGTCATCAATTGTCCAACACTCAATAAATTGTACCCTAAATCAGGTACAAATTGAACATTATCTAATTGTTTTATCTTACCATGACTGGTTTCGACTTTCACTGTACCTTTTCCTTCAACTTGCATCTCTTTTGTATTTCCAAGTTGCACCTTAATCTTTTGCGTCTCATCAAGCTCTTTGAATAAGGATTTGGTGCCTGTCATATGGTTCGAGCATCCGCTATCAACAAACCATAAGTTACCTTTTTCTAGATTAGTATCCATGCACGCCACAAACAACTTTTCTTCTTCTTCTTCATTCTCTGCTGCAAAATTCATTCGTTGATTTTTATACCAACAATCAGATTTTGTGTGACCATACCTTCTACAATGGTAACATTGTATGACATTCCTTTGTTCATTGAATTGTCTCTGTCCATCACTTCTCCACTTGTTATCACGACCACCATGGAAGTTGCGAAGTCCTCCTCTTCCACGACTTCTACCTGCTAAATGAATATTTTCTCTTTCGTTATTGGTTGTCTCCTTCACTTGTAGTGCCTTTTCTTCGTTCCTTTCTGATGCTCTATTGATTCTTGCCTCATGAGCCTGAAGTGAGCCCATCAGTTCATCAACGGAGAGTATGGATAGATCCTTAGCTTCTTCTATGGCGGCCACCACATGGTCAAACTTTGGAGTCAAGCTTCTCAACACCTTTGCAACAATTGTTTCGTTTGAAATTTTCTCTCCATAGGTACGCATCTGACTGACTATTGCCATTGATCTTGACAAAAATTCAGCAATTGATTCGTCATTTGTGATGAGTAGAGTTTCAAAATCACGTCTTAGAGATTGCAATTTCACTGTCATGACCTTTGAGTCTCCTAGAAACTCCTTCTGTAGAATTGACCATGCCTGCTTTGATGTGGTTGCTGCTGCAATTCGTGAAAAAATAGTCTCATGAACTGCTTGCTGAATAATGAATAGAGCCTTGGCATCGTTTTTCTTGGTTTCTCTTAGTCTCTCCTTTTCTTCTATTGTGGGTTCTAATACATCAGCAAACCCGTGCTCCACCAAGTCCTATAGCTCCTGCGATCTGAGCAAGGTCTTCATCTTGATGCTCCACCACTCGTATTTCTCACCATTAAATATTGGTAACAACGGTGCAGAGGAAGAAAAACCAGCTACTGCCATTTTTGTTTTGTGAAAGAAAATAATCACTCGCCCTCGTGTCGAACGAACTTGGCTCTGATACCAAAATTGTTGGAAAGAGGGATAGTGAAAGAGATAGGAATAGATGAGAATAGATAGAAGCTGCAGTGCTTTATTAATGTATACTGACTTGATGCTTAGAGGGTTACACAATTCCAGTATTTATAGCTAATACACTGGACCAGAAATAGTAAATCATGCAAATCTAGATAAATTCAAATCTACTAACAATCTCCTAAAATCTCCTAAAATCTTGGTAGTTTGAATATTTGAATCATATCTCAACTACTTCAAATCATATCTTCATTTTGAATACTTTGAATCATATCTCAACAGACGCCACCAATTATCGCAGTATTTTTGGGAGCCTGCGCTATCTGGTAAACACACTCCCTGACCTCGCTTATTTCGTTGGATACGTGAGTAGGTTTATGAAGCACCTAACGAGGAGCATCTTGTGGTTGTCAAGCGCAACCTGCGCTATGTGGCTGAAACCAGAGGCTAGGGTGTGAAATACTGTGCAGGGAGAGGAAATGAGAAGCTTGAGCTTGTCGGCTACAGTGATAGTAATATGGTGGGTGACGTTGCTGATCGTAAGATCACCACTGGGATGATTTACTTTATCTTAGGTAGCGCGATCTGTCGGCAATCAACTAAACAAAAGTTAGTTGATTTTTCTTCTTGCGAGGCAGGGTACATCACCGCTTCGACGGTGCAACACAAGGGGTCTGGCTTGCGCGACTGTTGGAAAAACTCATAGAGGGCGATCCACCAATGCTTTACGTGGACAACGAAGCTATAATCTCCCTGATCAAAAATCTAGTTTTGTTTGTTTGTTGGCCGTCAAGATTTGTTGGCCACTTTGGCCATTGCTTAATTTTATCTCTAGGCGCAAGATTTGTTTGTTGGCCATCTTTAGGCCAAGATTAAGATTTTTGTTGGCCACTTCAACAATTTTATCTCTAGGCGTAAGATTTGTTTGTTGGTCGTCTTTAGGCGTAAGATTAAGATTTGTTGGCCACTTCGACCATTTTATCTTTAGGCCCAAAATTTGGTTGTTGGCCATCAAGATTTGGCTTGTTGGCCACTCTTGCCATTGCGCAATTTTATCTTTAGGCGCAATTTTTAACTTCTAAGTCTGTTACAGGACCGATAAACATACATGTCGATAAACATATATGTTAACTTCTAAGTCAGGATCCTAATGAAAGTCGGATTCCTTCCCTCAAAGTTCCTCCCTTTTCATACTCTCAATTACAGGATGAAATTTTTTCAAATGGATACTGCTTTCGAATTTTCTGTCTTACCTTTTCCAATAAGTTCCATTTCAATGTATGCAATCTAGAAAATCGTATAGGATCATCGCATAGATGGACTCTTTTTCTTGTTTTCTAACAAGTGTGTCTTAAGAAAAAGGGTTCGAATTTGCCATGAAATTGACGAAAATCGTCACTAGCATCCGTTCGTTACGTGACAAGGTGTAAAAGATCTTCATCCTAAAGAAGTTCATTCGAGATGTTCCTTCGAGATTCATGCAGATTGTTACCTCCATCGAGAAAATTAACGACCTTAAGAACATGTCGGTTGAGGAGGTCGTTGGTCGTCTTAGGGTCCATGAGGAGAGACTTTGTGGCTATGAAGATAGAGATGAGGAGAAACATGTCTTACTCACACATGAGGAGTTACTTGCATGAACAAAAAAGAAAGATGTGGTTGATTCTTCATTTTCAGGTACGAAGGGACATGACGACCACAAAAAGGAAAGTAAAGGTTGTGGGCATGGTCGCAAACGTGGCAATAGAGGAGCCGTAAAAATACCTCACAAACCCAAGTCTCCACGACCACAATGTGGAATTCTCACCACTAAACTACAACCACTTCAATATTTAGTACCAATGTTGATCTCTTCTTAACGTCTCATGATTGAGGGATAAACACAAAAACTTCTAATTATTTCCTTAAGTTTCGTATCATCTCCTAACTCATTTTGATCCAATCCAAAAAGCAAAAAATAGAGAGTTGGATTGTGAACTCTATTTGAATTTAGTGTTTCTTTTGAGTTATGTTAATATGGTTGAACAGTTTGTAGCTAAAAAATTCCCATGATACATACGTGTTATTTTTAAGAATATGATGGTTTATGGTTAAAATAAACTAACGAACCCTACCCTTTACGGTTTCCTACTAACATAATCATATCATCTCCTAACTCATGGGCATGTTTTATTTTTAAGAAAATAGCTTTAAAAATTTATTTCATCAAACTCAATATATTTCATCCTTATGTTATTGAAAATTAGAAAACAAATCTCAAATGTGGGTGCATGGATTCGCATGGATTCAAGCCCAGGTCTCCACAGGCGCAACAACGTGGTATTCTCACCACTAAACTACAGCTGCGATATTTAGCCCACTAGGGTTGAAGTAGTCCATACCACCAGACCATTATGAATTTCATACTTGTGTTGTAGCTAAAAAGCAAAACAATGTTATGTGTGTGGCGGTTGGGATTTAGGCCCAGGTCTCACAACCACAACGTGGAATTCTCATCACTAAACTACAAGCACTTCGGTATTTAACCCATCATTCTTCATAATCTACAACTAATCATTAAAAAGGATGTGTCTAATACAATCATGAAAATAGAAGGTTAGGGTATGAACTCTATTCGAGATGGAACACGAACCATATCGGACCATTAAAAATGTACTACTTGCGGTTGTAGCGAAAAGAAAGGCATGTGTCTAATCCAAGCAAAAAAATTGGGTTGTGAACTCTATTTGAGGTGGAACACGGATGTCTACGTTTCATCCTTGTGCTATTGAGAATTAGAAAACAAATGTCAAATGTCTCTCGAACTCATCGTTAAACTAGGATTCAAGCCCAAGTCTCCATGGCAAGAATGTGGAATTCTCACCACTAAACTACAACAGCCACTTAGATATGTAACCGTCACATCATTTTCATGATTCAGGATAAACAAAAAAACGTCTAATTTGCTTCACCAGTTTGTTCATAAAAGCTCGTAGTGGTTTTGAGTTCTGTTAAATGTTTCAATGGTTTGTAGCTGAAAAAAACAAATGGGGTTGGGATTCGAGCCTAGGTCTCCACGACCACAACGTAAAATTCTCAACACTAAACTACAACCATTTGGATATTTAGTCACCATTCATCATTTTCGTGATTAAGGATAAACGAACAAACTTCTAATGTTCTTGACGGGTTTGATCATGGGAGCCGAGTTATGTTAATATGGTTGAATGGTTTGTAGCCAAAAAGCAAATGGGTTGATAAACGGTTAAGCATAAACTAGCAAACCCTTTATTGTTTCCTTCTAAAGTAACATGATCATAACATTAAAAAAAAAATAAAAATAAAAAAATAAAAAACTCATTGAGACCACAACGTGTAATCTTCACCACTAAACTACTACATCTACTTTGATATTTAGCAGATTAAAGATAAGCTTGTTCGTTAAAATAATGAAAAACAAGCTCAGGTTTTAGACAACACAAGCTTCCATGCCCACAACATGAAATTCTCACCATTAAACTACAACTAAATAGATATTTAGTTCATCATTCATCATAATCTAGTCTCTTGGGGCTCATCTATCAACTCATCATTCAATACCGTTGTTGATCTCATCTTGATGGTTCGTGATTAAGGATATGCTAGCAAGCCTCTAAAAAAAGTAGGTAGTACATGGCTTGAGTATTTTATGAAATACTCAGTAAGTCACCCCACTGTTGGGGTTAGGAATGCAAACACATGCAACATATGAGCGGGACCTAACTTTTCATAAACTTTTCATAGCCTTGGGCGCTTTCCTATTCTGGGCAGGGTTGGGTGTGTGGTACTCCTTCACACACGGCCCATGTACGTGAACATGGACCCACCAGGCGGGCTCGTAAACATACCCCCTGGGCCTGACTTGGTCGGGCACAACGTGTTACACGTAGCCGGACACCATAGAACAGAAAAGGGCCCGCATGATATCATGGCGAACCTAAATATCGTATTTCATTCTTCCGTAACATAAAGGGGAAGAATCCTGATGCACGTGACATACATATATGCATGAGGTCCCTTAACGTATCTAACATGGCATTACATAAGTAGTGCTCACATCGCATTTACGTTTCTTACATCACATGGCATCTCACATGACTTACATTACATGACATATTACATAAACATTCCAGTTGCATAAACATCTCATGATATGACTCGATAATTCTACGTTTATCTATGGCATCGATCAACATATTCATGGCATATAATACTAACATCTCATTCATGACTTCACATAACATAAACAGTCAACCGTCAACATAATTCATACATCACATAACATACACAATCTATACATCACATAATCATATGACATAAATATGATGCATGCAGGGGCCACAGGGCACACATCATCATACAACACGTAGTAAGCTAACTCCAACAGTAAGGTCACTTACCTCGATGGTCTTGGTTGAAGTCACTCACAACGAGCTAATCCCAGCGGTTAAATACGTCCTATGATAACCACATAAAAACTTAGGAACATTTCATAACATACCCTAGCTAAACCTCATGCTATTTATCAAAATAAACCCCCCGACCTAATCTGTCTTTAACGTATAGGAACCATACTGACCTCGGATGGTAAAACTAAGGGCAGAAACAGCTTCGAAAGGGCCAAAAACCTTGGAATTGATATATTATAGTGATACCTTGCCGCTAAGCCTAGCTACCGAACCGGCCAACTAAGCCGCCAAGTCGAGCTGCGGGAATTGACGGAACCGAGCCGATTTCGTACACATGCGAGCCGACCCGCACTGTGTACGCGTGCGAAGCTGCCAAAGCTGCTGGGTGTGCGTTTGCAGCTCGACCCTATTCCAAAAACCTTGCCTTCCTTACCCGACAAGCGACGAAACTCTAGTTTCCGCCTCCCCGATTCCAGCGACGCGCCGACAATCCCACAACGTCCTCAACACCAATTTCTGACGGCCAACCTTCTTTGACACAATGATCCCAACATCAATGCCTTACTTCTACTCGATTCTTCCTCCTAAGAGCAACCCCAACGTTCCGGAGGAAAGTTTGGAGAGGATCCTTTTCAAGGGATGTAAAAGGTTGGACATAGGAATATAAAACTAATGTGAAGACATTACCAATAAGGCATACTAGGGTTTCTAGGATAAGGAAATTTAGAGAAATAGGAATGTTTCTCTTACGTAATAAAAGTCTCGCACTAAATCCCTCGATTTACGGGAAGATTACATTTAATTATTTATTCTCTCCTTATTTGATTTTATTTTATTCCATAAACTCAACCCGTTACAATTTCTAATAACTTCTTCGTTTAAAATTACACATTTTCGATGGGAATAAATGCATAACATAATATCTTGTCCTTTACAGAAATAAAAATAAAATCTTAACCAGATAAGGCAAAAATGGAAAATCTGAATCGTTACAATACATATCTTTGTAAATGATAGTTCTAGATGATCTTTTCAACACCTGCTGTCACTTGCTCCACCTCTGGTTCCTCAGCAACCGTCTAAGGAGTTTCTTGAGTATCTGCTCATCACTAGGTGAATCTTTCAACAACTCAACCTCAACTCTCACTTGCTTCGTTGTCTTAGAACCTTTCTTCTTTTTGTTCTTATACATGACATTTCATGAAGGGTCACGTCACAATGTCTCAGAACATTTCTATTCTTGGCATCCCAAAACCTGTACTCAAACATGTAAGGCCCATAGCCTATGAAGTAGCACTTCACAGCCTCAGCGTCAAGTTTGTCATTCTTCTCTGGATCAATACGAACATACGCAATACAATTAAAAGTTCTCAAGTGATAGTACTTGAGTTCTTTTCCTATCCATACTTCTTCTCGCAACTTGAACTCCAAGGTTACTGACGACCCTCTATTATTCAAGTAGACTGCTATATTTACGACATTAACCCAAAATGTCTTTGGCAATCAAGAATGAATTCTCTTACTCCTTGTTCGCTCATTCAATGTTCAATTTATTCTTTCAACAACATCAATTTGTCTTGCTTTACTGGGAATTGCCTTCGTTAATCTAATTCTTTGAGCTGCACAAAATGCTTTGAATTATGACTTGTTGTACTCTCCTCTATTGTTAGACTTCAGATATTTACTCTTCAAGCCGATTTGATTTTCAACTTCAACTTTCCACTTCCAGAATGTAGCAAACACATCTGACTTGTGTTTCAGGAAATAAATGCACACCTTACTGCTGAAATTATTGATCAAGGTGACGTAGAACTTTGATCCGCCAAGGGATGAAACTGGAGATGGTTTCCAAACGTCTATATTGACTATTTCTAACCATACTTTCTTTAATTCTCTGGTAATTTTTGTGAAACTAGCTCGTTTTTGTTTGTTCATAATGTAGTTCTCATAAGAACCCATATCAACAAATTTCAGATCTTCTAAAACTCCTTTCGCACCAGCATCTTCATTTCTTTGGCGCTGACATGTCCAAGTCTATTATTCCATATACTTGAATTTGAAGCACTCTTAGCAACAACAACCATGTTCATATACGCTGCAGTGGTGTATAAGTTTCCAGATTTTATGCCACGTGCTACCACCATAGCACCCTTCAAAATCTTCCATGAACTCTTCCCAAACTCTGTTGCATAACCTGTGCTATCCAATTGACCAATAGAGATCAGATTCTTCGTGAGACACGAATTATATCTGACATCCTTTAATGTCCACTGATTTTCTGTCAGAGTTTTTATGCGGACATCCCCTTTTCCTTCAATCTCAAAATCTTTGTTGTCGCAAGATACACCTTCTCAAAATTTCTAGACTTGAAATTTTGAAAGAGCTCTTTATTTGGAGATGAATGAAAAGATGCACCTAAATCCAAAATTCAGGATTCAATCAGACTGTACGCGCGGAGGATTAGAGCATCCCTAATGTCTTCAGCTGAATTTATAGAATCATCATCATCTTCTAGTTTGTGGACATGCTTCCTCTTTGGTCTTATACAATAACTCCAACTCGTTACATTTGGTCTGTTTTAAAAATTTTCCCAGTTCTTTGATTTTGATCGATTTTTTTGACACTTCATTTACTTCTTTCCGTTTGGTCAACACTGAGAGCACCACCAGATGAATTCTCAATTTCTCGTTTTCGAATACTTTCGCTGAGAAATATATCTCAAATTTCATCGAACATCAGTTTCTCATATCCTCGAGAACTACTAATTGCGGCAACTACTGTATCCCACGACTCGTGTAAAGATGGCATCAAAATCAATGCTTTAATTTCACTTTCGAAATTAATTTCCACAAAGCTCAATTGGCTTACAATCATATTGAATTCATTTATATGATCCGCAAGAGATCCACCTTTCATACATTTGAAGATTGAACAATTTTCGCATCAAATACACCTTGTTCATAGTCGACGATTTTTCGTACATATTTGACAGTGCCTTCAATAGATTTGACGTTTTCTTTTCCTTGATTATGTTGAATGCTACGTGAATGGCCAATGTCAACCAAATCAATCTGGGAGCCTCACGATTCTTGAGCTTCCACTGTTCCGTGGTCAGGTATCCGACTTCACCCCCAATAGGGGTTCGTGAAGATATTTCTGGTACAAATTATCTTCAATTTGCATCTTCCAAATACCGAAATCGAATCCAACAAACTTTTCAATTCCAATCTTTGAACTATGGGCATGATATAGAGTATATAAATATATCTAGTAGGCACAACTCATTTTTAGGCTTTCATCACATCCTTGACCTAGCAAGACACTAGGGTTTACTCATCATTACTTTGTTGTGCCTAAAAAAACTCTCTCTAACAAGTGGGGACAACATGTGCTACAATTGTTTTGATAAGCAGTCTTAGCTCAGTGATAGAGCACGTGGATTTTAACCACGTGGTCGTGGATTCGATCCCCACGGATTGTGCTATATAAATTAAAAATATCTGCAAAGAACCCAATGACTGTTTGTCTCGAGAATAGTCTTTAGGACTATCAATATATACCACCAACCTAATACAAAATATGGGTATAAAAATATACCCAATAAGCAATACTCATTTAAATAACTCTATCTAACAAGTGGGGACGGATGGTGTTAATATAACACATACGGAAGCAATTTGAATCTTAGGCACATGCGGAAGCAATTTGGATCTTAGGCACTTTTAGAACATCAATTATAGTAAATAACTAGCATGTTCATAAGTATTAAAACTTAATGAGTTTGAATACTAATCTTTTGTAGTTCAAACTTGTTTTTCCTCACGAACCGGTTTCGAACCACCACTAGTGTCTTCTCCACTATCCTCCGACCTTAGAACGGGATTGTGGAATCCGGTGAGTGACTAAACTTGGGAGGGATTTTGTATATATGAAGAGAGTGTTTGTGAGAGGTTTTTCTCAAGGTTTTTCACCAATAAGAAGAAGACCTTCCATGCACCATGATCACTCTATTTAAAGAGTCATGTTTGCATGTTCATGCAAATTTGATATCACCAAATTTTGACACTTAAAATTCCACTCAAATGTGTGGGATTATGTGGCAAGCATGCATGTTTGAGTTAACCAAATTTTGACACTCAAAATTCCACTCAAACTTGTGGGGTTTATTTAGCAAGCATGCAAGTTTGGTTAAACCAAATTTTGACACCTCAAAATTCCACTAACATGGATTTTTACATTAAATGAAGTCAACATTTTGACTTTCTTCATTTTAATTCAACAATTAATTTGAATAATGAATTTCAAATTAAAGTAACATTAAATGATTAATTAAACTATTTAATTAATATTTAATATTAATTCAAATGCCAATCCCAATCAATTCCGACACATAATTGATTAAGATATTTAAATCTTATTTAAATATCTCAGATTCTCTCCTTTTGTTTAATTCGTAAATAAAACAAAAATGCGGTTAAATATATCGTATATATGTAGCGCATATTCCCTAATTTGAATTCGAAGACTTCGAACTCACTCGTCACACTGTTCTATGGTTTAGTCCGATATGAGCTAGCAAAGGGACCTAATGGACCTATAGATCATGGGCTCCAACGATCCAAGATTAACCGGCTAAACTCATCAACCTTGTTAACCAACATTCGTTAACTACTAGGACACTCCACTATAGCCTAGTAGTTGCACTCCCCTCACTATAGATATATTTCTGTCCATTTGATATAACCATGATTAGTAAGTCGATCCTTCACAGGTTGTTCGTAACTAGAGCTGGGTCAATTTACCATTTTACCCCTAAAGTTACTTCTTGTTCCTTATGTCTCACTGATTCTGTAATGAACAATTGGTTTGTGGTCCAACCAGTAAACCGAATCCCTCTCAGGACAATGAGAGGGTGGGGCCCCTTGTTCAAGACCTGGAGTCAGTGCTTAAGGGAACTACCTTTCTTCTATCCCTAAAAGTGGGTAGGAGTGAATTCCATCTTGCACCCCACGTCCCCAGCCATTCACCCAGTCTTGCCCCTGAAATGGGAGGCCTATTGAGTCGGCGAACTAGAGTCACTCTCACCCATGCAAATCTAAGGATAATTCCGAATAAACAGGAGTTCATGGTTAGCTCAGGATTAAAACCGAGTTACCTAGGTTATCGAATGAAAAGAAAATCAGTCTCAACAGTAAATGACATTATAAAGTGAGAGTGGTTTTCTTCATGGTTCGATCTTATGCAATACTCATTGCATAGGATGCCCCCACTCACATGCCTCCACATGTACAATTTAGTGATCACATTGTTTATATCATATACAAAAGTGGGCCGCATCCATAATGTCCCCAGAATAAGGTACTCAGCCTTATCCTTATACTATAAATCATTTTGACTATATACTTGAACTTGATCCACTCTTATGTCTCTACAGATAGTTCAAGTAATCATACTATAGTCAGAGTGTTCTTAGTTTATTGGATTGAGATTAATGATCGTAAAGTTCACTTTATTCAATAACAATCTTTACTGAATAAACAACAATAATAACTTTATTGAAAATAGAATATGTTTTTGTTTACAAACTATGAGTTTTAGGACATAAAACCCAACAGGGACAACACATGCTAGCAAGGTTGTGACAAGCCATCTTAGCTCAGTGGTAGAGCACGTGGCTCTTAACCACGTGGTCGTGGGTTCGATCCCCACAGATGGCGCTTTGTCCATCATTGGCCTAGCGAAGGCACCATGGTTTACGCTCATCATCACTTTTTTCTGCCTCAAATAACTCTATCTAACAGGTGGGGAAAACATGTGCTACCATGGTTGTGACAAGCCATCTCAGCTTGGTGGTAGAGCGGGTTGCTTTTATCCACGTGGTGGTGGGTTTGATTGATCCCCACATATAGCGCTAGAAATTAAACAACTACAAATACTCATTGTATAGTCTCTTGCATCATTTTTCTAGCAAATACACCCCACCAATTTACTCTCATGTGTCACTTTTTTTCTGCCTCAAATAACTCTTTCTAACAAGTGGGACAACATGTGCTATTAGGGTTGTTACAAGCCATCTTAGCTCAGTGGTAGAGTGAGTGACTTTTAACCATGTGCCTGTGTGTTCAATCCCTAGTTGGAGCTATAAATTAAACTCAACGACTTTTTTTTTTTTTTTTTTGCCTCTCAAACAAGTGGGAACACTTATAGTTATGTTTAAGAATACGTTCCTAAATTTGATTTTTGCTGGGATTCAAGTCCATGTCTTGAGGGATAAACAAGCAAACTTCTAATTCTTTCCTTCAGTAGCATCTCCTTG
This sequence comes from Cucurbita pepo subsp. pepo, assembly GCF_057944985.1. Lineage (NCBI taxonomy): Eukaryota > Viridiplantae > Streptophyta > Magnoliopsida > Cucurbitales > Cucurbitaceae > Cucurbita > Cucurbita pepo. The sequence continues at coordinate 4,406,368 of NC_141806.1, read as the reverse complement.
CAAATGTGGCATCTCCTTGCAAATGTTGCAAATGTGGCATCTCCTTGCAAATGTGGCATCTCCTTGCAAATGTGGCTGCTGGGATTTGAGCCCAGGTCTCCATGGCCACAACGTGGAATTCTCACCACTAAACTACAGCCACTTGGATATTTAGCCGACATTCATCACTTTCATGATTAAGGATAAACCAACAAACTTCAAATTTGCTCGTTGGTAGCTATAAAAAGTAGATGTGGCTACTGGGATTCGAGCCTAGGTCTCCACGGCCACAACGTGGAATTCTCACCACTAAACTACAGCCACTTGGATATTTAGCCATCATTCATGGCTTTCATGATTAAGGATAAATCAACAAACTTCTAATTTGCTTCACCAATTTGTTCATAAAAGTCAATCGGGTGGTTTAAATTAGGTTAATATGCTTCAATGGTTTATAGAAATAAAAAAAAAATCAAATGTGGCTGTTGAGATTTAAGCCCAGGTAGGTATCCACAATCACAACATGAAATTCTCACCCTTAAACTACAACCTCTTGGATTTTTAACCCATCTTGACATGATCCCATCATATATAGCTTTTATACATGGTATAACCTATCATAACATAACATAGCATAGTATCAAATAACATAGTATAGTATAGCATAGCATATCATATCATTCATACATATGACATATGCTGGAGCCATAGGACGAGCCATCATATATAATACAATTTATCCAACCAAGCTAATAGTGGAGTCACTTACTTGGTTTGCCCAAGACGATGTTATTCAACCATTCATTTTGAGTAATTGCCATCCATTTTGATTCCAACAAAACCTTCGCCACGAATATTACTTAGAGCCTTGTGGAGATTAAGTCTGAGCCTTGTGGAGATTAAGTCTAGACACTTGAATCGTCAAAAAGCATCAAGAAATAAGGAAGAACTCAAGGTAAGTTTTTGAGTTTTTCATTCTTAGTTTTTCTTGAGAGATTCAAGGAGATTCAAGGAGATTCATATTACAAAATTTAGTAGATTGATCTAGAAAGTATTTTGCATATTTTTCATGATGAAAATTAGAGTCGAATCGAATTAGAAGGAGTTCTGGTGTTTGTTGAGAAACAGTAATTTTGAATGAGAATGTAGGTCAATTTTGAATGAGAATATCTCTTCTATGGTTGGAAATAAACTACAAGAAAAACATCTTTGTAATAATGGATTATTTACTCTAATACTTTGGTGGAGGAACCAAGTTGATTCAAGTTTGCTATGAAAAGTAATGAAAATATAAAGAAAATTGGAAAAAATCATAAAATTCTTCAAATTCTAAAAATTAATTGTGTAGATGGAACATTCGATTGACACGTCAGACATCGAGCAGTGAAACGCGGCGAAGCTAGCGGTGGAAAGATGTCGAACTATAGGAGTAATGCGTCTGCCAAGCGTGTGGACAGGTGTCATGGTTTGACTGGAACAATGCATTAGACTTCCACGGGAGACGCATTGCTTAGACCTAACCTAATTTGACCCTAAATTGTGACCCTTCAACCCGCGTGCGACTCAGTTCAGTACCCACCACCAGATCCATGATTCGACCTGATCAGAGCGCCTATTAGTGAGCACTACATGTTGCCACTAGAAAATTTATGGGTAATTGTCGCGCTCGTTGGGGTTCAAAGTCGAGTGTTGACTGCGTGCTGCCCATATGCTCGCACATGAGTCTCCACGCATTGTTGCGCGCGTAAACTTCGAATGTACATTGAGAATTGTTTTACAATCGTTTTGTCTCCCGATCCACTATTTTTTCGTCCCAGTTGCAATTTGACCTTAATGTCACTTGAATCAGAATCAATGAGTGAATTTTCAAGAAATTTGGAGCCTCCAATAAGTGAAGGCATGTATGATCTTGGTAAGTAGCCACAGATTCTTTAGGCAAGTAATATTTTAGGGAACACTAGAACGTGTTATCGTACAAACATATCTTGCCTTAGGTGTTCAAAATATGCATGTTTAAGACTCTAGAAGGGTTATTTGGATGAGAACACTATATATGTTATGAAAAATGACTGAAATGCCCCTGGGATGAGAATTTAGGTACATGCCTACTTTAATGATTTTTGTTGTGATTGAAATGAGGATATGATATTGTGATATGTACGTTGGGCAATTGATAGATGTAATTTTCCGGTTGAGTTTGCATGAATATTTCGTCCTTACGTGATTGATATTAATATCTCTATAAAAAGTTGAACGAATGTTTTGAAAATATTCTCCGTTCTTTATATGATTTATAAGAGTATCTTCCTAGTTAAGTTGAGGGCGCTAAAATTAAAGCGATTTTCTAGTTGACCTAGAACAATATACTTCTAGAGTACCAAGCCCCAAAGGATTGTGAGCATCAATCACAAGTATAGATATAAGAGCACCAAGAGGTTGGGATAGCCCTATGATGTTAGTCCTGAACGTCCTAAAAACGATAGACAATATTTAAAGCGTCTAGACGCCTTAAAAACCTAGTAAGCCTCCTTAGCAAGATTGATTTGGAAAGCCTTATAGGGTTATTGGTATTATGAACGATGTAACCAAAACCTCCAAAGAAATTTGAGTTACTAATGTGTGAGGGACGGATCAAGGTTGATGTCTCAATTTCGTAAACTAGTCCTAAGTAAGGGCTTGACACCACATAGATAATTAGCTCTTTTATTTCATGTAGAAATGAGTCATGGCTGACACCTCAATTCTATAAGTTGGTCCTAAAGAGAGACTTGGGATTACACAGGTAGTTATCTTAAAGCAAAGTATTTCTATTGCATGTAGAAACAAGTCAAGGCTAAAGTTGTGATTCTGTAAATCGGTCTCGAAAATGACTTGAGAATACATAGGTAGATATCTAAATGTGAGTATTTCTATTACGTGTAGAAACGAAACATGATTAACACCGTGACATTGTTGCTTACTGGGTATTTTTATACTCACCCATATTTTTTTTCAAGTGGTCACAGGTTACCGGTCGAGGTGGGAGAGTGTTGAGGAGCCGTGCTTTTACATAGGGATGTCAACCGAGGGCATCAGTTTAGCCAATATTTTCATGGGTTGTTGTACTATTGTGTATGCCATTCCCATTTTTGGTTTGTAAACTAACGTGAACAAAGTCTGTTTTGTATTTTTTATTTTGGATTTTTATTTCAAGAATGATGTTGTATGATTTTAACTCATGTGAAATTTTTACTTCTTTTTTTGTTTTTTTTGTTTTTTTTTTTTTTGTTTTTTTTGTTTTTTTTGTTTGTTGTTTTTTTTGTTTGTCTTGTCTATTATTGCCTTGTTCTTTTAGTCATGGTTTGAGATTTAAAACGTTAAAAATGGAGTTGTAATAGGTTCTGATATTAGCTGACAATTGGTTGTATTTGTAGATGAAAGCTTCCTTCAGATACAACTGAGTGATTGACTCATCACCTATCGTTAAGATATTGTCGGTAGTCTTTCTCTTCCTAAAATTGTATCCTTCGACTCAATCGATGCCTCCAGAACATTGGGGTTAGTCGTCTTTCAATCCAATCCAAGCGGGTGATACTTACAGAAGTCCCTGAGGTACCTAGGCTCTCTTGACTTGCTAAAATTGTTTTTGTCGTATCAGTTCTCCACCTTTGTTGTAGCAACATGAATCAGAGACCGTAGGGTCTCCATGGACATCATCACCATATGGGAGGAAAAAATATAAGAAGATATTAAAGCACAATCAAGCTATCTTAGCGTCACAAAAAAAACATGCATCAATTTCAGGGGTACTAAGTGATGCTACTAGTTACTCAAGCTATGACTTACATACATAGTTGTAAAAAGCCATCTTAGCTCAGTGATAGAGCATGTGACTTTTAACGACATGGTCACAGATTTGATCCCCACAAATGGTGCTATAAATTAAATAGTCTGGAAGACATATCAACATATACCAATCTAATAAAAAATATGGGTATGATATAGAATATATAAATATACCTAGTAACCTCAAACTCATTTGTAGGCTCATCACATCCTTAACCTAGCAAGACAAACAGTTTACTCATCATTATTTTTTTCTGCCTCACGAACTCTCTCTAACAAGTGGGCACAACATGTGCTACCATAGTTGAAAAGAACTTAATGACTCCTTATCTTGAGACACCACGATTTACTCTTATCGTCACTTGTTTTCAACCTCAACTAACTCTCTCTAACAAGTGGGGACAACATGTGCTACCATTGCTGTGACAAGCCATCTTAGCTCAATGGTAGAGAGCGTGGCTTTTAACCGTGTGGTTGTGGATTTGATCATTGAGATTGCACTATAAATTGACTAGTCTTTTAGAACATTGAGATCTACTCGTCGTCTGGCACTTTTTTTTTTTTTTTTTTTTGCCTCAAATAACTCTCTCTAACAAGTGGAGAAAACATGTGCTACCAAGGTTGTGACAAGCCATCACAACTCAGTGGTAGAGCACGTGGCATTTAACCATGTGGTTGTGGGTTCGATCCCCACAAATGGCGCACATCTACTTAAGAAGTCACACATCATCCTTAAGAAGTCTCATGCCTAGCTCGACATTGTACTAGAGCGGAAAGGTATTGTACGTGTTAACTTGCTCGTCATCTCTATGATGGTTTGACAGTCTTAACATGGATTCACATTTTGAAGTTCCTCTGTTTTGACTCATCGAGTTTGGATCGATCAAGAGTACTAGAGCCATATCCTTAGATCATCTCACAATTCTAATGCACTCTGTCTACCGGAGACATTCCATCATAAGTCATCGTCTAGCCAAATTGATGCTTTCACTCTCCTCCGAAATTTCTTCTATTACTTATTCTCTATAGAGAGGATCAGAGATTGAACCACTTGGATTCAATGTACAACCAATCATGCATACAGTCATACATGCTCAACGGGATGATGATATCCATAAAGTACCTAGAACGCAGATATATATTTTCTTATCCTCTGATTTAGCACGATTATGTACTAGTAGTAGAAATACAATCCATTACATCAGTCGAAAGGGAGGGGAAGTAATGCTCATGTATCCATTACTCACAAAGAGTAACTATGCAACATGGTCGATTTAACTTATAGGCACATACAGGATAAAAAAATGTTAAATTCTAAGTATGTTATAGGATCGATAAACATGTATGTTAACTTCTAAGTCAGGATCCTAATGAAAGTTGGATCCTTCCCTCAAAGTTCCTCCCTTTTCATATTGTCAATTACAGGATCATAATTTTTTTCAAACGGATACCGCTTTCGAATTTCCTATCTTACCTTTTCTAATAAGCTCTATTTCAATGTTTGCAATCTAGAACATCGTATAGGATCATCGCATAAACAGACTACTTTGCTTGCTTTCTAACAAGTGTGTCTTAAGAAAAAATGTTCGATTTGCCATGAAGCTGACGAAAATCATCACTAGCATATGTTCGTTACGTGACAAAGTGGAAAAGATCTTCATGTCAAGAAGTTCCTTCGAGATGTTTCTCGAGATTCATGCAGATTGTTACCTCCATCGAGAAAATTAACGACCTTAAGAACATGTCGGTTAAGGTGGTCGTTAGTCGTCTTAAGGTCCATGAGGAGAGACTTCATGGCTATGAATATAAAGATGAGGAGAAGCATGTCTTACTCACACACGAGGAGTGACTCGCACGAACAAAAAAAAAAAGATGTGGTTACTTCTTCATTTTTAGGTACGAAGGGACATGACAACCACAAAAAGGAAAGTAAAGGTTGTGGGCGTGGTCGCAAACGTGGCAACAGAGGAGCCGTAAAAATATCTCACAAACCCATGACGATATGATTCACTAGAAGAATAAGAGCATGATTAAGTATTACTCTGGTAAAACATATAAGTATATGAGTTAGAATACTGCAATAAGAAGTGCAGTGAGGAGGAACGTGTTCATAGATGGAGAAGACCAAGTGAAGGCCAAGGTGGGTCTCGTCTTGACGACTCATGATTGAGGAATAAACAAGCAAACTTCTAATTCATTCCAAGTTTCTCATTCTAATCTAAGGAGATCAATGTTTTGTGTTTGATTCATGTTTATATGTTTAATTTTGCACCCATGTCTCTACGGTCACAACGTGGAGTTCTGACCACTACATTATAGCCATTTCAATATGTTGCCCATCATTCTTCATAATCTACAACTAATCATCAGAAAGACATGTGTTAGATACAATCAGAAAATAGAGAGTTGGGTTGTGAACTCTATTCGAGGTTTAACAAGGACCATACCGAACCATTACGAATGTCATACCAGCGGTTGTAGTTAAAAGCAGAACAATGTTTCATGTCGAGGTTTCATGTCCGGTTCGTGCCTAGGTCTCCACGGCCACAACAACGTGAAATTCTTAACACTAAACTACTGCCACTTCGATATTTAGCCTATCATTCTTCATAATTTACAACTAATCATTAGAACCCATGTGTCTAATCTAATCAGAAAATAGAGGGTTGAGTTATGAACTCTATTCAAGGTGGAACAAGGACCATACTGGACCATTATGAATGTCATACCAGTGGTTGTAGCTAAAAGATGAACAATATTTCATGTCGGATGGATTTATTAAAATTTATGTGTCTATGTTTCATCCTTATGAGAGAATTAGAAAACAAATCTCAAATGTGGGTGTATGGATTCAAGCCCAAGTCTTCACGACCACAACGTGGATTTCTCACCACTTACAACTAATTATTTTGGGTTGTGAACTCTATTCGAGGTGGAATAAGAACCATACAGACCATACGATACCATTACGAATGTCATATTGCAGGTGGAATACTCACCACTTACAACTAATTATTTTGGGTTGGGAACTCTATTCGAGGTGGAATAAGGACAATACAGACCATACGATACCATTACGAATGTCATATTACAGGTGGAATAAGGACCATACGGTACCATTACGAATGTCTTGTCATATAGCAGTTGTAGCTAAGAAAAACAATGTTTCATGTCTGCTTTATTAAAATTTGTGTCTATGTTTCATCCTTGGTGCATGGATTCAAGCTCAACAAGGTGGATATATATTAAGACATGTGTTATTGAAATTTAGAAAACAAATATTCGAGGTGGAATAAGGACCATACGGTACCATTACCAATGTCTTGTCATATTGCTGTTGTAGCTAAGAAAAACAATGTCAAATGTGGCTGTCGAGATTCGAGCCCAGGTCTCCACGGCCACAATGTAGAATTCTCACAACTAAACTACAACCACTTGGATATTTAGCCATCATTCATCACTTTCATGATTAAGGATAAACAAAAAAAACTTCTAATTTGCTTCACGAGTTTGTTCAAAAAAGTGTAGATGATGTGGCTACTGGGATTCAAGCCCACGTCTCCACAGTCACAACGTGAAATTCTCACCACTAAACTATAGCCACCTATCACTTTCATGATTAAGGATAAACCAACAAAATATTTAGCCAACATTCATCACTTTCATGATTACGGATAAACCAACAAACTTCAAATTTGCTCGTTGGTAGCTATAAAAAGTAGATGTGGCTGCTGGGATTCGAGCCCAGGTCTCCACGGCCACAACGTGGAATTCTCACCACTAAACTACAACCACTTGGATATTTAGTCCACATTCATCACTTTCATGATTAAGGATAAACCAACAAACTTCAAATTTGCTCGTTGGTAGCTATAAAAGGTAGATGTGGCTGCTAGGATTCGAGCCCAAGTCTCCACGACCACAACGTTATATGTACCAGCTCCAATGACTATCCACATGATTAACACCCATCTACAGGACGGATCCACCATGCAGGGTAATCCATTTAAACTATCAAGTCACACATCATCCTTAAGAAGTCTCATGCCTAGCTTAACGGTATCGTACTAGAGCATAACGACATTGTACTAGAGCGAAAAGGTATTGTACATGTGTTAACTTGCTCGTCATCTCTATGATGGTTTGACGGTCTTAACATGGATTCACATTTTGAAGTTCCTCTGTTTTGACTCATCGAGTTTGGATCGATCAAGAGTACTAGAGCCATATCCTTAGATCATCTCACAATTCTAATGCACTCTGTCTACTGGAGACATTCCATCATAAGTCATCGTCTAGCCAAATTGATGCTTTCACTCTCCTCCGAAATTTCTTCTATTACTTATTCTCTATAGAGAGGATCAGAGATTGAACCACTTGGATTCAATGTACAATCAATCATGCATACAATCATATATGCTCAACGGGATGATGACATCCATAAAGTACCTAGAACGCAGATATATAAATTCTTATCCTCTGATTTAGCACGATTATGTACTAGTAGTAGAAATACAATCCATTACATCACTCAAAAGGGAGAGGAAGTAACGCTCATGTATCCATTACTCACAAAGAGTAACTATGCAACATGGTCGATAAACATGCATTTTAACTTATAGGCACATACAGGATAAAAAAATGTTAAATTCTAAGTATGTTATAGGTTCGATAAACATGTATGTTAACTTCTAAGTCAGGATCCTAATGAAAGTTGGAATCCTTCCCTCAAAGTTCCTCCCTTCTCATTATTGTCAATTACAGGATCATAATTTTTTCAAACGGATACCGCTTTCGAATTTCCTATCTTACCTTTTCTAGTAAGCTCTATTTCAATGTTTGCAATCTAGAACATCGTATAGGATCATCGCATAAATGGACTACATTGCTTTCTTTCTAACAAGTGTGTCTTAAGAAAAAATGTTCGATTTGCCATGAAGCTGACGAAAATCATCACTAGCATCTGTTCGTTACGTGACAAAGTGGAAAAGATCTTCATGTCAAGAAGTTCCTTCGAGATGTTCTCTCGAGATTCATGCAGATTGTTACCTCCATCGAGAAAATTAACGACCTTAAGAACATGTCGGTTAAGGTGGTCGTTAGTCGTCTTAAGGTCCATGAGGAGAGACTTCATAGCTATGAATATAAAGATGAGGAGAAGCATGTCTTACTCAAACACGAGGAGTGACTCGCACGAACAAAAAAAAAAAGATGTGGTTGCTTCTTCATTTTTAGGTACGAAGGGACATGACAACCACATAAAGGAAAGTAAAGGTTGTGGGCGTGGTCGCAAACGTGGCAACAGAGGAGCCGTAAAAATATCTCACAAACCCATGACGATATGATTCACTAGAAGAATAAGAGCATGATTAAGTATTACTCTGGTAAAACATATAAGTATATGAGTTAGAATACTTCAATAAGAAGTGCAGTGAGGAGGAACGTGTTCATAGATGGAGAAGACCAAGTGAAGGCCAAGGTGGGTCTCGTCTTGACGACTCATGATTGAGGAATAAACAAGCAAACTTCTAATTCATTCCAAGTTTCTCATTCTAATCTAAGGAGATCAATGTTTTGTGTTTGATTCATGTTTATATGTTTAATTTTGCGCCCATGTCTCTACGGTCACAACGCGGATTTCTCACCACTACACTATAGCCATTTCAATATGTTGCCCATCATTCTTCATAATCTACAACTAATCATCAGAAGACATGTGTTAGATACAATCAGAAAATAGAGAGTTGGGTTGTAAACTCTATTCGAGGTTTAACAAGGACCATACCGAACCATTACGAATGTCATACCAGCGGTTGTAGTTAAAAGCAGAACAATGTTTCATGTCCGATTGCTTTACTATGTTTCAACCTTATGTTATTGAGAACTAGAAAACAAATCTCAAATGTGGGTGCATGGATTCGTGCCTAGGTCTCCACGGCCACAACAATGTGAAATTCTTAACACTAAACTACTGCCACTTCGATATTTAGCCCATCATTCTTCATAATTTACAACTAATCATTAGAACGCATGTGTCTAATCTAATCAGAAAATAGAGGATTGGGTTATGAACTCTATTCAAGGTGGAACAAGGACCATACTGGACCATTACGAATGTCATACCAGTGGTTGTAGCTAAAAGATGAACAATATTTCATGTCGGATGGATTTATTAAAATTTATGTGTCTATGTTTCATCCTTATGTGAGAATTAGAAAACAAATCTCAAATGTGGGTGCATGGATTCAAGCCCAAGTCTCCACTTACAACTAATTATTTTGGGTTGTGAACTCTATTCGAGGTGGAATAAGGACCATACAGACCATACGATACCATTACGAATGTCATATTGCAAGTGGAATAAGGACCATAAGGACCATACGGTACCATTACGAATGTCTTGTCATATAGCAGTTGTAGCTAAGAAAAACAATGTTTCATGTCCGCTTTATTAAAATTTATGTCTATGTTTCATCCTTGGTGCATGGATTCAAGCTCAACAAGGTGGGTATATATTAAGACATGTGTTATTGAAATTTAGAAAACAAATATTCGAGGTGGAATAAGGACCATACGGTACCATTACGAATGTCTTGTCATATTGCTGTTGTAGCTAAGAAAAACAATGTCAAATGTGGCTGTCGAGATTCAAGCCTAGGTCTCCACGGCCACAATGTGAAATTCTCACCACTAAACTACAGCCACTTGAATATTTAGTCACCACTAAACTACAAATATTTAGCCATCATTCATCACTTTCATGATTAAGGATAAACAAAAAAAAATTCTAATTTGTTTCACGAGTTTGTTCATAAAAGTCTGTAGTAGTACGGCCACAATGTGAAATTCTCACCACTAAACTACAGCCACTTGAATATTTAGTCACCACTAAACTACAAATATTTAGCCATCATTCATCACTTTCATGATTAAGGATAAACAAAAAAAAACTTCTAATTTGCTTCACGAGTTTGTTCATAAAAGCCTGTAGTAGTTTTGAGTTATATTAATATGCTTCAATGGTTTGTAGCTAAAAATAAGTTGATGATGTGGCTACTGGGATTCAAGCCCAGGTCTCCACAGCCACAACGTGAAATTCTCACCACTAAACTACAGCCACTTAGATATTTAGCCAACATTCATCACTTTCATGACTAAGGATAAACCAACTACAGCCACCTAGATATTTAGCCAACATTCATCACTTTCATGACTAAGGATAAACCAACAAACTTCTAATTTGCTTCACCTGTTTGTTCTGTGGTTTTGAGTTATGTTAAATGTTTCAATATTTTGTAGCTGAAAAAATCAAATGTGGCAATTGGGATTCAAGCCAGGTCTCCACGACCGCAACATAGAATTCTCACCACTAAACTACAGCCACTTGGATATTTAGCCACCATTCATCATCTTTGTGATTAAGGATAAGCCAACAAACTTCTAATTTTCTCCGCGGGTTTACTCATAAGAGCTATGGTTTTGAGTCTGGTAACTCAATGATGTTTTTAGTTTTTAAGAAACCATCATAAATAAAAAATAAAAAAAATAAAAAAACTTCATTAGGTTCAATTTCACTTTACTAAACTACTACATATACTTTGATATTTAGCATAAGCTAGCTCTCCACATTATATTGTTCATTAAAATAATTAAAAACAAATGTGGATGCTCAGATTCGAGCTTAGATTTTAAACCACAAGCTTCCATGCCCACAATGTGAAATTCTCACTACAAACTACAACTAAATTGATATTTAGCCCATCATTCATCATAATCTAGTTTCTTGGGGCTCATCTATCAACTCATCATTCAATGTCAATGTTGATCTCGTCTTGACGGTTCGCGATTAAGGAGGTCAATGTCAATGTTGATCTCGTCTTGACGGTTCGCGATTAAGGATATGCTAGCAAGCCTCTAACTGTCACCATGTTATATCGTCCATATCATATATTAATAGAGTACTATGAGAGTCTATCTTAACGATTTAAGGTTAAGATAATCTAGTAAACTATTTACCATTTTTTACATAGTAACATGATTGTATCATCTCGTAACTCGTGGACATAAAAACAAATGTGACTGTTGGAATTTTAGCTCAGGTTTTACCATTATTCATTATAATCTAAGCTCTTGTGGATCATTTGTCATCTCATCAGTTAATACCAATGTTGATCTTTATCTTGGTCGTTCACAATTAAGGATAAACTATCAAGCTCCTAATTGTCTCAACATTATAATGTTCATTTCATACAATAATAGAATACTATGAGAGCCTATGACTTATTGTTTCTCTAGCGTTTTTAGCCATTCATCTAGCTCCTTGGAGAAAGCATCATAGATGTACTTGGTCAAGGAGTGATATAGAGGTGACTTGGAGAGGCAACATGGTAATGACTAAAAGGCTTGGAGGAAGTCATATGTCGGTCACTTGGAGGAGGATTGAAGAAGAGACATGATTCTAACTTAAAAGAGGCTAATGTGGCGACTTGAAGGATGCGACATGGAGGGGACTATAAGAAAGAGATATGATGGTGATTTGGAGGAGCGTTGGAGGATCCAACATGACTATAACTTGAGAGGTTGATCTAGTGATATAACTATGACTTGTAGGAAGTTGATGCGTGACTTGGAGAGGGAGATATTACGAAGGTGACTAAGAGGAGATTGTTAGGCTATGGAGCCTGATACTTATTTATAGCTTGGTCAACGGTTATATCCGGTAAAGCTATATTTAGTAAAGCTATATATAGTAAAGCTATATATGATAAAGCTATATATGATAAAGCTATATATGGTAAATAGCTATATATAGTAGATGGCTAAATCTGGTAAAGCTATATATAGTAAACTATACCATATATATATCTGGTCCGGTAGAGCTTTGAAAATGTACTTTTCTATTCTCTGTACTCTGTCTCTTGTTGTACATACCTGAAGTCATCAATACAAAATCCTTTTAGCCAGAGTTCTTCTTGCAACTTTTCTCTATTCTTTTTCTTTGTGTTCATCTAGATCGAGCGTGTGCGTTGTTGTGCGATCCTAACAACTAGTATCGATCCTAACAACTGGTATCGATCCTAACAACTGGTATCAGAGCCAAGCGGAAGTCAGAGCAAGGCGGAAGTCAGTGCTAGGCAAAATTCACCACGATCTGTGAAGATGTTAAGTTCAAAGATTGGAACTGAGAAGTTCGATGGATCCGATTTCGGTTTCTGGAAGATGCAGATTGAAGATTATCTATACCAGAAAGATCTTCATGAACCTCTGTTGGGGGTGAAGCCGGATACCATGACCACGAAACAGTGGAAGCTCAAGGATCGATAAGCCTTGGGGCTGATCTGGTTGACGCTATCCAGAAACATGGTGTTCAACATTATCAAGGAGAAGACAACGTCAAGTCTGTTGAAGACGCTGTCGAATATGTACGAAAAACCGTCGGCTATGAACAAGGTGTATTTGATGCGGAGATTGTTATGAGTCCTTGTGAGAACTTCGTTATGAGCAAACATAAACGAGTTAGCTTCACAAAGACTGCTAGAGAATTGAAGAAAAGTACCGGAAGAAGCGTCGCTGAAGCTCCAGAGGGGGTTGCGTCGCCCAGAAGCGTCGCTGAAGCTCCAGAGGGGGTTGCATCGTCCAGAAGCGTCGCTGAAGCTCCAGAGGGGGTTGCATCGCCCGGAAGCATCGCTGAAGCTCTCCAGAGGGGGTTGCGTAGCCCGGAAGCGTCGTTGAAGCTCCAGAGGGGGTTGCGTCGTCCGAAAGCGTCGCTGAAGCTCCAGAGGGGGTTGCGTCGTCCGGAAGCATCGCTGAAGCTCCAGAGGGGGTTGTGTCGTCCAGAAGCGTCGCTGAAGCTCTAGAGGGGGTTGCGTTGGCCGGAAACGTCGCTGAAGCTCCAGAGGGGGTTGCTTTGTCCGGAAGCGTCGCTAAAGCTCCAGAGGGGGTTGCGTCGTCTGGAAGCATCGCTGAAGCTCCAGAGGGGGTTGCGTCGGCCAGAAGCGTCGCTGAAACTCCAGAGGAGGTTGCGTCGGCTGGAAGCATCGCTGAAACTGCAGAGGAGGTTGCGTCGGCTGAAAGCGTCGCTGAAACTCCAGAGGAGGTTGCATGGGCCTGAGACTCTTGCTGAAACACCAGAGGTGAAGCAAGTGGGAGTTGATGTTGAGTTGCTCAAAGATTCACAGAGTGATGTTGTAGCGGATACTCAAGAAACTCCTGAGACTCTTGCTGAGAAACCAGAGGTGAAGCAAGTAGGAGTTGAGGTTGACTTGCTCAAAGATTCACAGAGTGATGTTGTAGCGGATACTCAAGAAACTCCTGAGACTCTTGCTGAGAAACCAGAGGTGAAGCAAGTGGGAGTTGAGGTTGAGTTGCTAAAAGATTCACATAGTGATGTTGTAGCAGATACTCAAGAAACTCCTGAGACTCATGCTGTTGGCGAGGAACCCGGTCTATCATTCAAAACACAGAAGGCGATACCATTTCACTCGGAGGTTAGTTGAAGATGGTGATGTGTTTTGAGAAGATAGAGGGTGCAAAGAATCCAGCAAACATGTTGACAAAATGTGTTGATGTTGGAATATTGAGGTTGTGCAAAACCTCAATTGGTATGGTGTAGTGGATGCTCATGGTCGTTTGAGAGTGAAATTCTTGGTTGACTAGATCAGTCTCCAAGTGGGAGAATTGTTAGGCTATGGAGCCTGATACTTATTTATAGCTTGGTCAACGGTTATATCCGATAAAGATATATTTGGTAAAGCTATATATAGTAAAGCTATATATGATAAAGCTAAATCCGGTAAAGCTATATATGGTAAATAGCTATATATAGTAGATGGCTAAATCTGGTAAAGCTATATATAGTAAACTATACCATATATATATCTGGTCCGGTAGAGCTTTGAAAATGTACTTTTCTATTCTCTGTACTCTCTCTCTTGTTGTACATACCTGAAGTCATCAATACAAAATCCTTTTAGCCAGAGTTCTCCTTGCAACTTTTCTCTATTCTTTTTCTTTGTGTTCATCTAGATCGAGCGTGTGCGTTGTTGTGCGATCCTAACAACTGGTATCGATCCTAACAGAGATGATACTCAGGGGAGGAACATGACTATAAATTAGAGGAGGTGTATGCAGTAACTTTGAGGAGAGGCGGCATGATAGAGGAAGATCATGTGGTGATGACATTGTAATATCCCATTTTTTTTTTAAATAAAAAATTCAGCTACGTTCATGTAAAGGGATAGATTAGGGGTGATTTTAAATTGGTAGGTTGGAGGATTTTGAATGAATAACTCGAGAGAGTGGCTCGCTAGAAAAAGGAATATAAAATCCGAACTCCTTGGTAGATTTTTTTTTTTCAAAATTCGTTGATGCAATGAGTGTTTTTTTGCTCAATTTCTTGAGGGTTTGATTAAGAAGATTTAAGAGTCTTGGGTGTCAATTCAAAGGAAAATCACTCAATCAAGTTTTGCTTCATTATGTTACTCAAAACCTAGTTTTTCTCATCTTAAATTATCCGTCATTAGTTGATGGTTTTGAGTGTTCTTTGTTCCAATCAACTTATCTTCACCGTGACTCTTGATTCATGGAAGAAATTTAATCGATTCGTTATGAAAGCCTCCTCACTGGAGCTAATTGTGAAAAAAGGGAACGAAACTTCAATGTTGCTTACCTTTTCTGTTATTCTAGAACTTATTTAGAAAATTTAGAGAAATTTGTAGTGGAAATCAAGCAAATTTTGGTGGAAAGTTGAGCATTTCCCAACATGAAATGTAATAGAATGAGTATTTAAACTATTAAAAGGTCGATGAATTTTTTACGGACAATCTTATTATATATAAGAGTTAAATGGCGCCTGATCGTATATTGTTCGCTTGCCTTCATTATCTACGGTAAATCTTTTAGAAGAAAAAGTTGGAGTCACTCGGTCAAGTGCTTTTAACATAGATGGTGATCAAATAACACCTCCATACTCATCAATTTCTTTCAAAAAAAATTCTTAAAACACTCCTTCGAATCCCTCGAGATTTTCATTCATTCCTTCAATTAGTAGATTTTCTTTCCTTCCTTTCAATTGGTATCAGAATGAAGTTTTGATAGAGGGACCTATGGATTATGGACCTGTTAGGATGGTACAATAACACACACTCGATCAAGATGAAAATAAAGAACAAGAGAGACAAAATGCAATGAGGAATATTGGCTAAAGGTTTATATCGATAATTTTAGGCATGTATAGCAACAGAGAATAGAATACAGACAACATTGTATGATGGGTATATATATGATTTCTGTTTACTACATATATAGTTTTAACCGATATAACCTCCTATTATATATAAATACCTACCCTATATTTCTTTACTAGCTGATGCCAGACTCCACATCCAAAAATTCTCCATTGGGAGATTGATCCAGTCAATCAAGAATTTCATTCTCAAACGACTATCAACATCTTCATTGCACCATACCAATTAAGGCTTTGCACAACCTCAATGTTCCAACATCAACAGATTTTGTCAACATGTTTGTTAGATTCTTTTCATCCTCTATCTTCTCCGAACACATCATCATCTTTTACTAACCTGTGAGTGAAATGGTATCGTCTTTTGCGTTTTTTCTTTGAATGATAGACCAGATTCCTCACCAATTATATGACACTTTAACTATCTGTATAAAAATTTTCTAGTGCTACTTCTTGCCCAATTCGTCTAGATAGTTTGTCATCCATATCATCTCCTTTATAGCTTTAGCTATTGCTACATACTCAGCCTCAGTATATGAGAGAGAAATACATTTCTAAAGCCTAGACATTCCATCATCCATGACTTGCAACCACTTAGTTGTATCCTCCAATTGAAGGGCATCACCAAGGGACTCAGTTCCCATTCATCAGCAGCAACAGATAATGTATGAAGGTGAATACCTATCTTCGTATTCTAATAGTTCTGGATGATCTTCTCAACACTTGCTCAGGTGTCACTTGATCCACCTCTAGTTCCTCAGCGAGGAGTTTCTTGAGTATCTGCTCATAACTAGGTGAATCTTTAAACAACTCAACCTCAACTCTCATTTACTTCGTTGTCTTGGAACCTTTCTTCTCTTTATCCTTATACATGATATTTTCATGAAAGGTCATGTCACAATGTCTCACAACTTTTCTGTTCTTGTCATCCCAAAACTTATTTTCGAACATGTCAGGTCCATAGCCCTATGAAGTAGCACTTCACAGCCTCAACATCAAGTTTTTCATTCTTCTCTGGATCAATACGAACATACGCAATATAACCAAAAGTTCTTAAGAGAGAGTACTTGGGTTCTTTTCCTATCAATACTTCTCTTGACAACTTTAACTCCAAGGGTACTGATGGCCCTCTGTTGATCAAGTAGACTATATTTACAACATCAACCCAAAATATCATTGACAATCCAGAATGAATTCTCATACTCCTTGCCTACTCATTCAATGTTCAGTTTATTCTTTCAACAACATCATTTTGTCGTGCTTTATCGGGAATTGCCCTCATTAATCTAATTCCCTCAACTCCACAAAATGCTTTTAATTATAACTTGTTGTACTCTTCTAAATTGTCAGACCTCAGGCATTTAATCTTCAAGCCGATATGATTTTCAACTTCAACTTTCCACTTTTGAAGGTAGGAAACACATCTGACTTGTGTTTCAGAAAATAAATGCACACCTTACTGCTGAAATCATTGATCAAGGTGATGTAGAACTTTGATCCGCCAAAGGATGGAACTTGAGATGGTCCCCAAACGTCTTTATGGACCATTTCCAACCACACTATCTTCAATTCTCGGGCAATCTTTGTAAAGCTAGCAAGTTTCTATTTGCTCATAATGCAATTCTCATAAGTACCGATATCAACAGATTTCAGATCTTCTAAAACTCCTTTCGCAATCAACATCTTCATTTCTTTGACGCTCACATGTCCAACTCTATTTTTCCATAGACTTGAATTTGAAGCACTCTTAGCAACAACAACCATGTTCATATACCCTGCAGTGGTGTATAAGTTTCCAGATTTTGTGCCACGTGCTACCACCATAGCACCCTTCAAAATCTTCCACGAACTCTTCCTAAACTTTGTTGCATAACCTGTGTTATCCAATTGACCAATAGAGATCAAGTTCTTAATGAGACACAGATTAGAGATGACATCCTTTAATGTCCATTAATTTTCTACCGGAGTTTTTATGCAGACATCCCCTTTTTCTTCAATCTCAAAATCTTTGTTGTCGCGAGATACACCTTCTCGAAATTTCCAGACTTGAAATTTCGAAAGAGTTCTTTATTTGGAGATGAATGAAAAGATGCACCTGAATCCAAAATCCAAGAGTCAATCGGACTGTCCACGCTGAGGATTAGAGCATCCCTAATGTCTTCAGCTGAATTTATAGAATCATCGTCATCTTCTGAATTGTGATTATACTTCCTCTTTGGTATTGTACAATTTTCCGAAAGTGACATTTTCTCCACAATTCCAACACATTACGTTTGGTCAATTTTGAAAATTTTCTCAGTTCTTTGATTTTGATCGACTTTTTTTTGGCACTTCATTTACTTATGATTTGTGATTATGCTTCCTCTCAATTTCTCGTTTGCGAATACTTTTGCTGAGAACTACATCTCGTTTTTCATCGAACTTCAGTTTCTCACATCCTCGAGAATTGTTGATTGCGGCAACATCTATATCCCACAACTCAGGTAAAGATGACATCAAAATCAATGCTTTAATTTCACTTTCGAAATTAATTTCCACGAAACTCAATTTGCTTACAATCATATTGAATTCATTTATATGATCCTCAAGAGATAAACCTTTCAGTCATTTGAAAATTGAATAATTTTTGCATCAAATACATCTTGTTCATAGTCGACGATTTTTCGTACATATTTGACAGCGCCTTCAATAGATCTAACATTCTCTTCTTCTTGATTATGTTGAATGCCACGTTTTTAGACAATGTCAACCAGATCAATCTTGGGGCTTGATGATTCTTGAGCTTCCACTGTTCCGTGATCATAGTATCCGGCTTCACCCCTAACAGGGGTTCGTGAAGATATTTCTGGTACAAATAATCTTCAATTTGCATCTTCCAAAAACCGAAACCGGATCCAATAAACTTTTCAATTCCAATATTTGAACTATGGGCATGATATAGAGTATATAAATATACCTAGTAAACACAACTCATTTGCAGGCTTTCATCACATCCTTGATCTAGCAAGACACCAGGGTTTACTCATCATCACTTTTTTCTGCCTATAAAAACTCTCTCTAACAAGTGGGGACAACAGTGCTACCATGATTTTGATAAACCGCCTTAACTTAGTGGTAGAGTGCATGGCTTTTAACAACGTGGTCATGGACTCTTTATCTCGAGAATAGTCTTTGATTGTGCTATAAATTAAAAACATCTGCAAAGAACCCTAAACTCTTTGTCTCGAGAATAGTCTTTAGGACATATCAATATATACCACCAACTTAATACAAAATATGGGTATAAAAAGATACCCAATAAACAATACTCATTTGTTGGCTCTCGCATCTTTGACCTATCAAAGATACCATGGTTTACTCTTATCGTTACTTTTTTTCTGCCTCAAATAACCCTCTCTAACAAATGGGGACAACACGTGCTAGCATGGTTGTGGCAAGCCATCTTAGCTCAGTGGTAGAGCGCGTGGCTTTTAACCACGTGGTCGTGGGTTCGATCCCCACAGATGGCTCTATAAATTGAAAAGTTTCAAAAGTACCCCATGAAGTATTCTTTATCTTAGGATTATTACCGTTCTCCCGTATTCTTTATCTTAGGATTATTACCGTTCTCCCGTATTCTTTATCTTAGGATTATTACCGTTCTCCCGTATTCTTTATCTTAGGATTATTACCGTTCTCCCTCAAATAAATCTCTCTAACAAGTGGGGACAATATGTGCTACCATGATTGATTAGTCATTTTAGCTTAGTGGTAGAGTGTGGTTTTTAACCACGTGGTCCTGGGTTCAATCCCTATGAATGGCGTTATAAATTAAATTGCTACAAGTCGGCACATGCATCCTCCTCATTTATTTATGAGTAGCTCAATGGTAGAGACACCACAATATACTCTCATCCTCAGGGGCCTCTACCCCCTATACGTACCAGCTCCACTAACTAGGGATTGATCAACACCCACCTATAAGACATATCCACTGTGCAAGGTAATACATCTAAACTATCAAGTTACACATCCTTAAGAAGTCTCTAGCTTAACGGTATAGTACATGTGCAAACGTGCTCGTCATCTCTATGATGGTTTGACGGTCTTGACATGGATTCACATTTTCAAGTTCCTCTATTCGGACTCCTTGAGTTTGGATCGGACAAGGGTACTAGAGCCACACTCTCAAATCATCTCTCACAATTCTAATGCACTCTATCTACTGGAGGCATTCCATCATAAGTCATCGTCTAGCCAAATCACACATTCCACACTCTCAAATCATCTCTCACAATTCTAATGCACTCTATCTACGGGAGGTATTCCATCATAAGTCATCGTCTAGCCAAATCACACATTCAACCATTTGGAGTCAATGTACAATCAATCATGCATACATTCATACATGCTCATGGGATGATAACATAAAGCACCTAGAACGTAGATATATAAGTTCTCATCCTCTGATTTAGCACGATTATGTACTATGATAAGAATCACGGTGTTCCAAATGGACCGATTTCCAAGAAGATTCAAAAAATGTCATGAAGATTCAAAAAAATATGTCAACAACAGAATTCGAACCTACACGTAGAGATCTCAATTGATCTCAAACCTGTCACATTAGCCACTCAATTTGACTTATTCTTTGTGGAGATTAAAGGGGATCGGGAATAAATCCCGCCCACAAACATCTCGAATAAATCCCATCCACAAACGTCTTTTGTCGGGAGACTATAAATACCCACAATATGTTATGTAAAATTTAGATTCGTGGATGAATGTAATTCAGATTTCAAATTGGGACGTTTCCCTTAGAAATCCGAGCATCATATTTGTCATTTCTAAGTTTCAAGCAATTCTTGGGGTTGAATTGCACCCGAGTCATTCAATCAAGCCTTTATCAAGTTAGATTATGGAGTGACTCAATTTAGAACAAGGTTTCCAAATCTTGCTTCTAGATCTTCGATCGTAAAAGGTAATCTAATCTAGCCTTATCTCTTCGTTGATCCAAATTTAGTATGAGAAGATGTTAATTACTTTGATTCAAGGGTTCTTGCTTCAACAAAAGCTTGGATCGTTGGGCTGAGGATTAGGGTTGCCTTATCATACTAGAAGCAGAAATACAGTCCATTACATCACGCGAAAGGGAGGAGAATGTAACGTTCATGTATCCGTTACTCACAAAGAGTAACTATGCAGCATGATCAATAAATATGCATGTTAACTTATAGCACATACAGGATCAGAATTTTTAACTTCTAAGTATGTTACAGGACTGATAAACATATATGTCGATAAATATGTATGTTAACTTCTAAGTCAGGATCCTAATGAAAGTCGGATGCCTTCCCTCAAAGTTTCTCCCTTTTAATACGGTCCATTACAAGAACAAAAAATTTTCAAATGGATATTGCTTTTGAATTTCCGGTCTTACTTTTTCAATAAGTTCCATTTCAATGTATGCAATCTAGAAAATCGTATAGGATCATCGCATAGATGAACTACATTGTTTGTTTTTGAACAAGTGTGTCTTAAGAAAAAGGGTTCGAATTTGTTATGAAATTGACGAAAATCGCCACTAGCATCCGTTTGTACGTGACAAGGTGGAAAAGATCTTCATCGTCAAGAATTTCTTTCGAGATGTTCCCTCGAGATTCATGCAGATTGTTACCTTCATCGAAAAAATTAACGACCTTAAGAACATGACGGTTGAGGAGGTCGATGGTCGTCTTAAGGTCCATGAGGAGATACTTCGTGGCTATGAATACAAAGATGAGGAGAAGCATGTCTTACTCACACATAAGGAGTGACTCGCACGAACAAAAAAGAAAGATGCGGTTGATTCTTCATTTTCAAGTACAAAGGGATATGGCGACCACAAAAAGAAAATTAAAGGTTGTGGGTGTGGTCGCAAACGTGGCAACAGAGGAGCTGTGAAAATACCTCACAAACTCAGGACGATACAAATCCCTAGAAGGGTAAGAGCTCCACTAACTATCCACATGATCAACACCCACCTTAAGGACGGATCATGCAGGGTAATCCACTTAAACTATCAAGTCACACATCCTTAAGAAGTCTCATGCCTAATTTAACGGTATCGTACTAGAGCGGAAAGGTATTGTACATGTGCTAATCTACTCATCCTTTCTATGATGGTTTGACGGTCTTGACATGGATTCACATTTTGAAGTTCCTATGTTTTGACTCCTCAAGTTTGGATAGGTCAAGAGTACTAGAGCCACACCCTCAGATCATCACTCACAATTCTATTGCACTCTGTCTACCGGAGGCATTCCATCATAAGTCATCGTCTAGCCAAACTGACGCTCTCACTCTACTCTAAAACTGTTTCTATTACTTATTTTCTATAGAGAGGATCACATATTGAATCACTTGGATTTAATGTACAATCAATCATGCATACAGTCATACATGCTCAATGGGATGATGACATCCATAAAGTATCTAGAACGCAGATATATAAATTTTCATCCTCTGATTTAGCACGATTATGTACTAGTAGTACAAATACAATCCATTACATCACTCGGAAGGGAGGGGAAGTAACGCTCATGTATCCATTACTCACAAAGAGTAACTAGGCAACATGGTCGATAAACGTGCATGTTAACTTATATGCACATACAAGATAAAAAATTTCAACTTCTAAGTATGTTACAGGATCGATAAACATTTATGTTAACTTCTAAGTTAGGATCCTAATGAAAGTCGGATTCCTTCCTTCAAAGTTCCTCCCTTTTCATATTGTCAATTACATATCATAATTTTTTCAAACGGATACCGCTTTCAAATTTCCTATCTTACCTTTTACAATAAGTTATATTTCAATGTATGCAATCTAGAACATCGTATAGGATCATGGCATAGACAGACTACTTTGGTTGCTTTTTAACAAGTGTGTCTTAAGAAAAAATGTTTGAATTTGCCATGAAGTTGACGAAAATCGTCACTAGCATCTGTTCGTCATGTGACAAGGTGGAACAGGTCTTCATTGTCAAGAAGTTCGTTCGAGATGTTTCCTCGAGATTCATGAAAATTCAAAAAAGAAAGATGTGGTTGATTCTTCATTTTTCAGGTACGAAGGGACATGGTGTCCACAAAAGGGAAAGTAAAGGTTGTGGGCGTGGTCGCAAACGTGGCAACAGAGGAGCCGTAAAAATACCTGACAAACCCATAACGATACATATCCCTGGAAGGATAAGAGCATGATAAGTGTTACTCTTGTAAAAAATATGAGTATATGCGATAAAATACTGCAACAAGAAGCGCAATGAGGAGGAACCCCTTCGTAGATGGAGAAGACCAAGTGGAGACCAACGTTGGTCTCATCTTGACGGCATATGATTGAGAGATAGACAAGAAAACTTCTAATTCTTTCCATTAGTTTCCTATCATCTGGTGACTATTCTAATCCAATCCAAAAATAGAGGGCATATTGTAACTCATTCTGGTACATTGTTTCTTTTGAGTTATGTTAATATGGTTGAATAGTTTGAAGTTAAACAAAGCCCATGATTAGAACTTTGAGTTATGACTACTAATCGTCTAGCCAGGCTTGCATGCATGGTTAGAAGTTGAAATTCCCACTATTAAATTGCAACTAGTTTGATATTTAGCCCTTCATGGCCAGGCTTTTATTGTTAAAAGTTGAAATTCTCACCATTAAACTGCAACTAGTTTGATATTTAGCCCTTCATTCATTATAGTCTAGTTTTTTGAGCTCATTTACAAACTTATCATCCAATACCAATGTTAATCTCATCTTAACGTAACTCGTGGGCATAAAAAAATAAATGTGGCGGTTGGGATTCAAGCTCAAGGCTTCCATGGTTAGAAGTTGAAATTCTCACCATTAAACTGCAACTAGTTTGATATTTAGCCCTTCATTCATTATAGTCTAGTTTCTTGGGGCTCATTTACAAACTTATCATCCAATACCAATGTTGATCTCTTCTTAACGAGAATCGTGGGCATAAAAAATAAATGTGGTGGTTGGGATTCAAGCTCAAGTCTTCACAACCACAACGTGGAATTCTCGTGGGCATAAAAAATAAATGTAAAAATAAATGTGGTGGTTGGGATTCAAGCTCAAGTCTTCACAACCACAACGTGGAATTCGTGGAATTCTTACCACTAAACTAGTGCCACTTTGATATTTAACCAAACATTCATCGTAATATTAGACTCTTAGGGCTCATTTATCAACTCATCATTCATTACTAATGTTGATCTTATTTTGATTGTTCATGATCAAAGATAAAAGTTAGCAAGCACCTAGATATCCCCCACATTATAATTTTCATATCATACACCAATACAATACTTCAAGATGGAACAATGACCATACTAGACAATTACAAATGTCAAACTTACGAACGTCAAACGTGGCTGCTTGGGTTCGAGCCCAAGTCTCTACAGCCACAACATGGAGTTCTCACCACTAAACTATAGCCATTTCGATATGTTGCCCATCATTCTTCATAATCTACAACTAATCATCACAAAGACATGCATTTGATACAATCAAAAAATAGAGTGTTGGGTTGTGAACTCTATACGAAGTGGAACAAGGACCATACCGAACCATTACGAATGTCATACGCACTCAACCTTATGTTAATGAGAACTAGAAAACAAATCTCAAATGTGGGTGCGTGGATTCAAGCCCATACCGTACCACTACAAATGTTAGTTGTGTGGCTATTTAAGATTTGAGCCTAGGTCTCCACAACCACAACCTAGAATTCTCACCACTTCAATATTTAACCCATCATTCTTCATAATCTACAACTAATTATTAGAAATGCACGTGTCTAATCCTATTACAAAAATAGAGGGTTGAGTTATGAACTCTATTAGAGGTGAAACACGGATGTGTATGATGTGGTTGGGATTCCCCGAGCCGAGGTCTTCACGGCCACAACGTGGAATTCTCACCACTAAACTAAAGTCACTTCGATGTTTCTATTTGATGGTGTTAATAACACATGCGGAAGCAATTTGGATCTTATGCACTTTTAGAACATCAATTATAGTAAGTAACTAGCATGTTCATAAGTATTAAACTTAATAAGTTTAGATACTAACCTTTTGTAGTTCAAACTCCTTTTTCCTCACGAACCGGTTTTGAACCACCACTCATGTCTTCTCCACTATCCTCCGGCCTTAGAACGGGATTATGGAATCTGGTGAGTGACTAAACTTGGAGGGATTTTGTATATGTGGAGAGAGTGTTTGTGAGATGTTTTTCTCAAGGTTTTTCACCAAGAAGAAGAAGACCTTCCATGTACCATGATCACTCTATTTAAAGAGTCATGTTTGCATGTTCATACAAATTTGAGATCACCAAATTTTGACACTTAAAATTCCACTCAAATGTTTGGGATTATGTGGCAAGCATGCATGTTTGAGTTAACCAAATTTTGACACACAAAATTTCACTCAAACTTGTGGGGTTTATTTGGCAAGCATGCAGGTTTGGTTAAACCAAATTTTGACACCTCAAAATTCCACTAACATGAATTTTCCATTAAATGAAGTCAACATTTTGACTTTCTTCATTTTAATTCAACAATTAATTTGAATAATGAATTTCAAATTAAAGTAACATTAAATGATTAATTAAACTATTTAATTAATATTTAATATTAATTCAAATGTCAATCCCAATCAATTCCGACACATAATTGATTAAGATATTTAAATCTTATTTAAATATCTCAGATTCTCTCTTTTTGTTTAATTTGTAAATAAAATAAAAATGCAGTTAAATATATCGTATATATGTAGCGCATATTCCCTAATTTGAATTCGAACACTTTGAACTCACTCGTCACACTGTTCTATGGTTTAGTCCGATATGAGCTAGCAGAGGGACCTAATGGACCTATAGATCATGGGCTCCAACGATCCAAGATTAACCGGTTAAACTCATTAACCTTGTTAACCAATATTCGTTAACTACTAGGACACTCCACTATATCCTAGTAGTTGCACTCCCCTCACTATAGATATATTTCTGTCCATTTGATATAACCATGATTAGTAAGTCGATCCTTCACAGGTTGTTCGTAACTAGAGCTGGGTCAATTTACCATTTTACCCCTAAAGTTACTTCTTGTTTCTTATGTCTCACTGATCCTCTAATGAACAATTGGTTTGTGGTCCAACCAATAAACCGAATCCTTCTCATGCTAATGAGAGGGTGGGGCCCCTTGTTCAAGACTTGGAGTCAGTGCTTAAGGGAACTACCTCTCTTCTATCCTTAAAAGTGGGTAGGAGTGAATTCCATCTTGCACCCCACGTCCCCAGCCATTCACCCAGTCTTACCCCTGGAATGGGAGGCCTTTTGAGTCGGCGAACTAGAGCCACTCTCACCCATGCAAATCTAAGGATAATTCCGAATAAACAGGAGTTCATGGTTAGCTCAGGATTAAAACCGAGTTACCTAGGTTATCGAATGAAAAGAAAATCAGTCTTAACAGTAAACGAAATTATAAAGTGAGAGTGGTTTTCTTCATAGTCCGATCTTATGCAATACTCATTGCATAGGACGCCCCCACTCATATGTCTCCACATGTACAATTTAGTGATCACATTGTTTATATCATATACAAAAGTGGGTCGCATCCATAGTGTCCCCGGAATAAAGTACTCAACCTTATCCTTATACTATAGATCATTTTGACTATATACTTGAACTTGATCCACTCTTCTGTCTCTACATATAGTTCAAGTAATCATACTATAGCCAGAGTGTTCTTAGTTTATTGGATTTAGATTAATGATCGTAAAGTTCACTTTATTCAATAACAATCTTTACTGAATAAACAACAATAATAACTTTATTGAAAATAGAATATGTTTTTATTTACAAACTATGAGTTTTAGGACGTAAAACCCAACAAGAATATGCATGTTTAAGACTCAAGAAGGGCTATTTGGATGAGAACACTATATATGTTATGAAAAATGACTAAAATGCCCCAAGGATGAGAATTTAGGTACATGCCTACTTTAATGATTTTTGTTGTGATTGAAATGAGGATATGATATTGTGATATGTACCTTGGGCAATTGATAGATGTTATTTTCCCGTTGAGTTTGCATGAATATTTCATCCTTAGGTGATTGATATTAATATCTCTATAAAAAGTTGAACAAATGTTTTGAAAATGTTCTCCGTTCTTTAGGTAATCGATAGGAATATCTTCCAAGTTAAGTTGAGGTGCTAGAACTAGAGCGATTTTCAAGTTGACCTAGTATAATATGCTTCTAGAGTACCAAGGCCCATAGGATTGTGTAGAAACGAAACATGATTAACACTGTGATATTGTAAACCGGTCTTGGAGAGAGACTTGGGACTATACAGGTATATAACTAAGGAAGAGAGTTTATATTGTATGTTGGAACTGGTCAAGAATGACACTCCAACTCCAAAAATTGATTTTGAATAGGGACTTGGGACCACATAGGTAGTTGACTCATGATATATGTTTTTGGAACTTATAGACCTATATAGAAGCTTTAATAGCTAAGCAGTTCGATCGAACTTCCTTAAGCCAAGAGAAAAGCTCGTGCAAACCTATTAGAAATTGGATGCAATGAAAGCCTACCAGTAGGTTGCTTATTGGGTATTTTTATATTCACCCATTTTCCTTTTTTTTTTTTTCAAGTGGTCACAGGTTACCGGTCGAGGTGGGAGAGTGCTCAAGAGCTGCATTGTCACATAAGGATGTCGAACCAGGGAATCAGTTTAGTCTATATTTTCATGGGTTGTTGTTGTACTATTCTGTATTATGTTCCCATTTTTCGTTTTAAACTAACGTGAACAAAGTCGGTTATGTATTTTTTATTTTGAGAATGATGTTGTATGATTTTAACTCATGCGAAATTTTACCATTTTTTTTTTTTTTTTTTTTTTTTGTCTATTATTGCCTTGTCTTTTTAGTCATGATCCGAGATTTAAATCCTTGAAAATCGAGTTGTAACAGGTTCTGATATTGGCTGACATTTGTTTGTATTTGTAAACGAAAGCTTCCTTCAAATACAACTGAGTGATTGACTCATCATGTATCGTTAAGATCCTATCGGTAGTCTTTCTCTAGATCTTTTGATCTAGTCCTGTATCCTTAGACTCAATCAATGCCTCCACAACATTGGGGTTAGTCATCTTTCAATCCAACCCAAGCGGGTGATACTTACAGAAGTCCCTCAAGGATCTAGACTCTCTTGACATGCTGACATTGTCTTTGTCGTATCAGTTCCCCTCATTTGTAGTAGCAACATGAATCAGAAACTGCAGGGTCTCCATAGAGATCATCACCATATTCGAGGACAATAAGACCACCTACTCTCTAGGTTTCTCCCTACATGAGAACTCGTGTGTGGGATCAGACTCTATCAAAGCCCTTCGTCTGAAACCCCAATCGTGCTTTATCTCTCTCCGAGTGCTTGAAGCCATAATCTATCATAATGGAACAAAATATAAGAAGATATTCAAGCACAATCAAGCAATCTTAGCGTCACAAAAAAAAACATGCATCAATTTCAGGGGTACTAAGTGATGCTACTAGTTACTCATGCTCTAACTTACATATATGGTTGTGACAAGTTATCTTAGCTCAGTGATAGAGCGTGTGACTTTTAACCACATGGTTGCGGGTTTGATCCCCACAAATGGTGCTAAAAACTAAATAGATACAAAAGACCCAATGACTCTTTATCTCGAGAATAGTCTTGAAGACATATCAATATATACCAATCTAATACAAAATATGGGTATGACATAGAGTATATAAATATACCTAGTAACCTCAACTCATTTGTAGGCCTTCATCACATCCTTAACCTAACAAGACACATGGTTTACTCATCATCACTTTTTTCCTTACGCAACGAACTCTCTCTAACAAGTGGACACAACATGTGCTACCATAGCTGAAAAGAGCCCAATGACTCTTTATCTCGAGAATTGTCTCTGTCTTATCTCAGTGGTAGAGCATGTGACTATTAACCACGTAGTCGTGGGTTTTTTCAAAATAACTTAATGACTCCTCATCTCAAGACACCACGATTTACTCTCATCGTCACTTTTTTTCAACCTCAAATAACTCTCTCAGTGGGATAACATGTGCTTCCATTGCTGTGACAAGCCATCTTAGCTCAGTGGTAGAGCGCTAGGCTTTGCAGCTACAAACTATAAATAGTTGCAAAAGAACTCAATTACTAGTCTTTTAGAACATTGAGATCTACTCTCATCAATAAATATATATATATATATATATTTGCCTCAAATAACTCTCTCTAACAAGTGGGAAAAATATGTGCTACTATGGTTTGGACAAGCCATCTTAGCTCAGTGGTAGAGCGCGTGGCTTTTAACCACGTGGTCGTGGATTCGATCCCCACAAATGGCGCAGTTAGATTCTTGATTAAAATCTTTGTAAGTGGGGACAATATAGCTGAGGAGATGAATGTTTTGTGTTAGATTCTTGATTAATATTTATGTATTTTCAGGTTGTGGGCGTGGTCAAAACTTCTAATTCTTTCCAAGTTTTATATCATTTAGTAACTCATTCTGATTCAATATGTTAATATAGGTGAGGAGATGAATGTTTTGTGTTTGATTCTTGATTAATATTTATGTTTATATGTATAATTTCACTCATTTTAGTAGTACTATGCTCATATCTTCTCATGACATAATTGGAATTTGGAACAAAACTTGGTTGTTGGGAATTGAGCTCAGGTCTCCTTGAACACAACATGGATTTCTCACCACTAAACTACAACCACTTCAATATTTAGCCTTAAATCATTACTTCCATGATTAAGGATAACCAACAAACTTCAAATTTACTTCACTAAATGTGGTGGCTAGGATTCGAGCCCAAGTCTCCACGACCACAACGTGAAATTCTCACCACTAAACTACAACCACTTGGATATTTAGCCAATATTCATCACTTTCATAATTAAGGACAAACCAACAAACTTCTAATTTGATGGTTTGTAGCTAAAAAAAAAAATAGATGTGGCTACTAGGATTCGAGCTTAGATCTCCATGGCAACAACATAAAATTCTCACCACTAAACTACAGCCACTTGGATATAAGAGCCCATGTTTTTGAGTTATATTAACGTGGTTGAATGGTTTGTAGCCAAAAAGCAAATGGGTTGATAAACGGTTAAGCATAAACTAGTAAACCCTTTATTGTTTGCTTTAAAGTAACATCTAGTGACTCAATGATACTTTTAATTTTTAAGAAACCATCGTAATAAAATAAAAACCCTTTTTTTGTAATCTTCACTACTAAACTACTACATCTATTTAGATAGCAAGCCTCTAATTATCTCCACATTATATTGTTCGTTAAAATAAAAAATAATGAAAAAAACAAATGTGGTTGCTGAGGTTTTGAGCTCAGGTTTTAAACTACAAGCTTCCTTGTTAACAGGGTAAAATTCTCACCATTAAACTACAACTAAATTGATATCCCACCATTCATCATAATATAGTCTCTTGGGCTCATCTATCAACTCATCATTCAATACCAACGTTGATCTCATCCTCACGGTTCGCGATTAAGGATATGCTAGCAAGCCTCTAACTGTAACCATGTTATATCGTCCATATCATATATTAATAGATTACTATGAGAGTCTATCTTAACGGTTTAAGGTTAAGATAAGCTAGTAAACCATTTACCATTTTCTACATAGTAACATGATCGTATCATCTCGTAACTCGTGGACATAAAAAACAAATGTAACTGTTGGAATTTTAGCTCAAGTTTTTCCATTATTCATTAGAAGATCTTGTGGATCATCTGTCATCTCATCAGTTAATACCAATGTTGATCTTTATCTTGGCAATTCACAATTACGGATAAACTATCAAGCTTGTAATTGTCTCAACATTATTGTGTTCCTTTCATCGAACTGCAAGCCTATGACTTATTGTTTCTCTAGCCTTTTCTAGCCATTCATCATAATCTAGCTTCTTCGCGGAAGCATCATGGATGTCCTAACTTGGTCAAAGGGTGACATAGAGGTGACTTGGACATAGAGGTGACTTGGACTAAGAGTCTTGGAGGAGGTTATATGTCAGTTACTTGGAGTTAGATTGAAGAAGAGATATGGTTCTAACTTAAAAGAGGATGATGTGGCGACTTGGAGGACGCAACATGGAAGGTGACTATGAGAAAGAGATATGATGGTGACTTGGAGGAGTGTTGGAGGATCCAACATGACTAGGACTGGTAAGAGGTTGATGTGTGACTTAGAGAAGGAGATATTACGAAGGTGACTAAGAGGCGGTGACATATCGGTTACTTAGAGGATGCTTGGATGCTTGGGTGAAGAACATGACTATTAATTAGAGGAGGTGTATGCAGTAACTTTGAGGAGAGGCGGCAATGATAGTGCCTTAGAGGAAGATCATGTAGTGATGACATTTGTAATGTAATATCCCATTATTATTATTTGTTTCTTGAAAAATAAAAAATCCAGCGACGTTATTCATGTATAGGTAACGATTAGGGGTGATTTTAAACTTGTAGGTTGGAGGATTTTGAATGAATAACTCGTTTCAGGAGAGAAAAGGCGTGCTAGAAAAAGGAATACAAAACCCAACTCCGTAGTAGATTTTTTTTCTCAAAAGTAAGAGTACTTGGGTTCTTTTCCTGTCGATACTTCTTCTGATAACTTTAACTCCAAGGGTACGGCCGGCCCTCTATTGATCAAGTAGACTGCTATATTTACAGCATCAACCCAAAATGTCATTGGCAATCCACAATGAATTCTCATACTCCTTGCCGACTCATTCAATGTTCAGTCTATTCTTTCAACAATACCATTTTGTCTTGCTTTATCGGGAACTGCCCTTGTTAATCTAATTTTCTCAACTCCACAAAATGATTTGAATTATGACTTGTCGTACTCTCCTCTATTATCAGACCTCAGACATTTAATCTTCAAGCCGATCTGGTTTTCAACTTCAACTTTCCACTTCTTGAAGGTAGGAAACACATCTGACTTGTGTTTCAGAAAATAAATGCACATCTTACTGATGAAATCATTGATCAAGGTGACGTAGAACTTTGATCCACCAAGGGATGGAACTTGAGATGGTCCCCAAACATCTTTATGGACCATTTCTAACCACACTTTTTTCAGTTCTCGGGCAATCTTTGTGAAGCTAGCTCGTTTCTGTTTGCTCATAATACAGTTCTCATAAGGACTCATATCAACAGATTTCAGACCTTCTAAAACTTCTTTCGCAACTAGCATCTTCATTTCTTTGAAGCTCACATGTCCAAGTCTATTTTTCCATAGACTTGAATTTGAAGCACTCTTAGCAACAACAACCATGTTCATATACCCTGCAGTGGTGTATAAGTTTCCAGATTTTGTGCCACGTGCTACCACCATAGCACCCTTCAAAATCTTCCACCAACTCTTCCCAAAATCTGTTGCATAACTTGTGCTATCCAAAAGTGACATTTTTCTCCACAACTCCAACACATTATGTTTGGTCTATTATGAAAAAAATTCGGTTCTTTAATTTTGATCGACTTTTTTTCTGGCACTTCATTTACTTATCATTTGTGATTATGCTTCCTCTCAACTTCTCGTTTGCGAATACTTTCACTGGAGAAATACATCTCGGATTTCATCGAACTTCAATTTCTCAGATCCTCGAGAATTGTTGATTGTGGCAACAACTATATCCCATGACTCAGGTAAAGATGACATCAAAATCAATGCTTTAATTGCACTTTCGAAATTAATTTCCACGAAACTCAATTGGCTTACAATCATATTGAATTCATTTATATGATCTTCAAGAGATACACCTTTCAGACCTTTGAAAATTGAACAATTTCCGCATCAAATACACCTTGTTCATAGTCGACGTTTTTTCGTACATATTGACAGCGCCTTCAATAGATCTGACGTTTTCTTCTCCTTGATTATGTTGAATGTCACGTTTCTAGACAACGTCAACATGATCAATCTTGGGGCCTGATGATTCTTGAGCTTCCACTATTCTGTGGTCATGGTATCCGACTTCACCCTAATAGGGATTCGTGAAGATATTTATGGTACAATTAATCTTCAATTTGCATCTTCTAAAAATCGAATCGGATCCAGTAAACTTTTCAATTCCAATCTTTGAACTATGGGCATGATAAAGAGTATGTAAATATACCTAGTAAGCACAACTCATTTGAAGCCTTTCATCACATCCTTGATCTAGCAAGACACCAGGGTTTACTCATCATCACTTTTTTCTGCCTAAAAAAACTTTCTCTAACAAGTGGGGACAACATGTGCTACCATGGTTTTGATAAGCCGTCTTAGCTCAGTGGTAGAGTGCATGACTTTTAATCACGTGGTCGTGGACTCTTTGTCTCAAGAATAGTCTTTGATTGTGCTATAAATTAAAAATATCTTCAAAGAACCCTAAACTCTTTGTCTCGAGAATAGTCTTTGATTGTGCTATAAATTAAATATCTGCAAAGAACCCTAAAGTCTTTGTCTCGAGAATAGTCTTTAGGACATATCAATATATACGACCAACATACAAAATATGGGTATAAAAATATACCCAATAAACAATACTCATTTGTAGGCTCTCGCATCTTTAACCTATCAAAGATACCAAGGTTTACTCTCATCGTCACTTTTTTTCTGCCTTAAATAACTCTCTCTACCAAGTGAGGACAACACGTGCTACCATAATTTGACAAGCCATCTTAGCTCAGTGGTAGAGCGTGTGGCTTTTAACCATGTGGTCGTGGGTTCAATCCCCACAAATGGTGTTATAATTTAAATAGTTGCAAAAGTATCCAAGGAATGATTCTTTATCTTAAGATATATCAATATATACCAACCTAATACAAAATATGGGTATGATATATTGTTTATAAATATACCCAATAAGCAATATTGATCTATAACGGTTGTGGGTAGAGCGCAGCTACACATACTCATTTATAGGCTCTCATTGCATGGAAGACACCAACTTTGTCACTTTTTTCTGCCTCAAATAACTCTCTCTAACAAGTGGGGACCACATGTGCTAACATGGTTGTGACAAGCCATCTTAACTTATTAGTAGCGGTGCTATCATCTATAAGAGGTATCTTAGCTCAATGGTAGAGCGCGTAGCTTTTAACCATGTGGTCGTAGGTTTGATCCCCATAGTAGCTATAAAATTAAATTGCTACAAATTCTCATTATAGGCTCTCATTGCATCATTGGCCTATAGGACAATAAGCCATCATAACTTATTAGTAACAGGGTGCTAGCATCCTCCTCATCTATGACGAGTATCTTATCTTAGTGATAGAGCATGTCACAATCGCACTCTCGATGGCAGTGGACTTACGATTGTGCGACGTATGCTCAAGCCTCTGGCCTCGGTTTAAGAAGGAAGGTTTTAGAAAACGAGGACAGAGAGAGTAACAACGGATATGCAAGCAAAAAAAGACTAACATTTTGAGGCATTTCATATCTGGCAAGCTTGGACCTTCCTAGAAATACACTAGAATATGAGAAGACAAAGGGTTTGGCTTGTCATGGACCTTCCTAATTGGTTGACGTCTCTGTCAGCCGAGTACTTTCAAACCTAGCGATGTGGGTGGCGGCGGAGTCAAAATCTTCGGCGTGTTCCCAAGTTTCCTCTGTATGGAGATTCTTCCATTTGACAAGGAATTCGTGAATCTTCCGTACAAGTCTTCCTATCTTCCTAACCCTGTTGACTAGGATCTCCTCTATTTCTTTGATGTCTCTATGTTTCAGATCGATGCTCGGCCTAGTGATTACATTTCGCTGGTCGTCATCTGGGTCAGGGTGATAGGGCTTCAAGTTGCTCACATGAATTACTGGGTGGATTTTCATCCATGTAGGTAACACAACTCTGTAGGAAGTAGCCCCGATCTTTTTAAGGACTTAATTTGGGCCTTCATATTTTCAAACTATTCTTTGGTGCTTTCGACTGCAGAATCTGATCTGTTCTGGCCTCAACTTGATGAGGACTTTGAAGGGAATGAACTCTTCATCCAGGTAGCG
The DNA here is from genome assembly GCF_057944985.1 of Cucurbita pepo subsp. pepo. NCBI lineage: Eukaryota > Viridiplantae > Streptophyta > Magnoliopsida > Cucurbitales > Cucurbitaceae > Cucurbita > Cucurbita pepo. The sequence continues at coordinate 4,371,234 of NC_141806.1, read as the reverse complement.
GAAGCATTGGGAACCGTTTTGATTTTTATTAAGAATTAAAACAAAGCAATAAATAGAAGAGTAAGAACTCTACCTTTGTAGAAACCCTAGGTTGCAAGACTCATTCCAACATTGCAAAAGCTTTTCAACATTCCACGAGATCTTCCTTGCTATGACTCGAACACAAGGTCAAGGCTTGTGGGAGCCTCTTGAAAGAAAATCTCAAAGGGATCGGAGAAGAAGAGTTTCAAGAATTCTCTAGAGATGTACTTTCATTCTCGAGAGAAAGTGGGAGAGATTGATGTGTCTTTGGCTCAGCCCGAGAGTCCTATTTATAGGGACTCTCGGAGAATATTTGCCAACTAATATATTTGCATATTTAATATATTAGGATATTATACCTATATCCTAATATATATTTAATTAATTTGAATCTCATTCAAATTTCAAATATATTTTTATTTAATGTATCAAAATATATTAATTGATTTAATATTTAATTGTATCAAATAAAATAAATATATTTTTCCTTTTTAATATATATAATATATTAAATATTAATTTGAACCTTCAAATTATTATGTTTTTCTCCTTTATATTTAATATATCTAATATATTAAATATTAATTTGAATACTTCAAATTAAATATTAATTTGACATTTCAAATTAAATTTATTTTCTCCTTTATATTTAATATATCTAATATATTAAATATTAATTTGAACCCTTCAAATTTTCTTTCAAATAAATTTAACCTTTTAGTGTGATACTATGAGCCAGCAAGGGGACTTTATGGGCCTATAGATTATAAGCTTCAATGATACAAAATTAGTTAATTAAACTCTTTAATTAATCCATTTCTATTCATTAACTATAGGTCACTTCACTATAGACCTAGAGTTGCACTCTTATGCCCTCTAGGACAAGTTATGTCCATTGATATAATCATTACAAGCAAGTCAACTAGTTGTTCATAATTACAGCTGGGTCAAAAGTCAGTTTTACCCCTGTAATTACATCCTTCACCTTAAGTACCACTGATTCTCTAATGAACAATTTGTGTATGATCCAATTATTACCAAGTCCTTCTCGGGCCAATGAGAGGGTGGGGCCTCATTGTTCAAGTCCCGAAATCAGTACTTAAGAGAACAACTCATCTACTTTTCTTATATGGAAAGGAGTGAATTCCATCTCATTATATTATGTTCCCAACTCCCTATTTGATCAAGTCCCCCAAATAGTAGGCATATTGAATCGGCTAAAAGAGCTATTTTCACCCACGTAAATTAAAGGACAAGCCCTCACAGGCAGAAGTTCATAACTCACTCAGGATTAAGATTGAGTCGAATATGATCATCATGTGAAATATTAATCTTCTCAATTAACGAATTTATAAAGAGAGATTAAATATTTCTTGGTCTAGTCTCATACAAACTCATTGTATAGGATACCTCCACTTACATGTTTCCACATGAATGATTTGGATCAAATCTGTAACGATTACAAAGTGGGCCGTACCAATAGTGTTACCAGGATAAGGCACCCAACCTTATCCATATACTATAGACTCTTTAGGTTATTACTTGAACACGATCCTCTTTTATATCAACCACATATTGTTCAAGATTACATTAAGAACCTTGGATTTTCATATAATGGATAACAATTAAACCACAAATAAAATAATATAAATTATTTTTAAAAACTAAATAATTAATTACGAGGCTTTAGAGCATAAATCCCAACAGACTTGGTCTCCTACTCGAAATTGGAGGGGGCGACGCTTCTTGTCCGCCCACTTCTTCATATGCTAGGAAGCTTTCTCCAAGTATGCCCGGGCTATATCTGTTGTCTGCTTCCATTCTCTGGTGAAGTTTTGAGCTTGAGGGTTTTTTCCTGCATAAGGATGATCAATAATATGGGGCAAGGTTGGTTGTCATCCACTTACAATTTCGAAGGGGCTCTTTCTTGTAGACGAACTCGTTTGACAATTGAAATAGAATTGGGCGACATCTAGCAGTTGTATCTAGTTCTTCTAGCGAGCGTTGATGAAGTGATGTAAGTATTCTTCAAGCAAGCAGTTGAACCATTCCCCGTCTGTCCATCAGTTTGAGGATGATAGCTCGAGGAGAAGTTTAAAGTCGCTCCCAAGCATACAAATAACTCGGTCCAGAATGTGCCAATGAATCTACCATCCCTATCATTGATGATGCTCGACGGAATGCCCCATAACTTTACAATGTGTTTGAAAAATAGTTGGGCTGTTAGTTCAGCCGAGCATAATTTGGGAGTGGGAATGAACGTCTCATATTTTGAAAATCGGTCTACGATAACCAAGATGGCGTCATATTCTCTGACTTTTGGGAGGTGTGTTATGAAGTCCAGAGACACACTTTTCCAAAGGCCTTGTTGGCACGGGTAGAGGTTCCAAGAGTCCAGAGACTTTGGCTTTCTCAACTTTGTCCTGTTGGCAGATGAGGCACGTCTTGGTGTATTGCATGATGTCGTCCCGCATATTTGGCTAGAAGTACCCCTTTTTTATTAAGGCATATGTTCGTTGCCACCTAGGGTGTCCAGCACATAAAGTATCATGGCATTCCTGAATGAGCTTCTTCCTCAGTTTTCCTATTCTTGGAATGTATAATTTTTTTTTCCCTTTGTCATTAGAAGGTCTCCCTCGACCCAAAACTGTCGTGTCTTCCCAGCTTTGGCTAGTTCAACAACGGATTTGGCCGATGGGTCTTTATGTAAATGTTCTTTGATGATGTTGCGCATCGATCCATTGATCTTACTTGAGTGAATATGAACTAACATGCACAGGGCCGCATGTTCGCCCTTCCGACTCAGCGTGTTGGCTGCTTGGTTACTCTTTCCTGCCTTGTGTTCAAATTTGAAGTCAAATTTAGCCAACGACTCCTGCCACTAGGCTTGTTTTGCTGTCAATTTCGGTTGATCGAAGAAGTGGCAAATGGCGTTGTTATCCGTCTTCACTACAAATTGTGATCCCAAGAGGTATTGTCTCCAGACTCATAAGCAATGGACCACAACCAGCATTTCTTTTTCGGAGATAGTGTACCTCCTTTCAGCATCATTGAGCTTTTGACTTTCATAAGCGATGGGGTGAACTTCTTGAATAAGGACACCGCTTAGGGCAAAGTCGGAAGTATCTGTCTCTATTTCAAATGGTTTAGTGTCATCTACTAATTCGAGGACAGGACCCCTCGTTATGGTTGCCTTCAGATCTTCAAAGGCCATTTGACATTCATTTGACCACGACCAAGTGTGGTCTTTCTTCGAGAGTTCTATTAATGGGGCGGCTCATCGTGAAAACCCTTCGACGAACTGCCTTTAGTTGTTTGTCGATCCTAGGAATGATCACACATTGGATTATACGAAAGTAGGGATTTTCCACTCTTGGATAGCTTTTATCTTATCGCTATCCATACCGATCTGTCCACAACTGATGACATGTCCAAGGAAGTTGTTACATACTTGTGCGAATGCACATTTTCCTTTCTTGATGTACAACTGATTTTGCTGCAGCTTGTCAAACACTAGCTTCAAGTGCACCTTGTGTTCCTCTAGGGTTGTGTTGTATACAACTATGTCGTCGAGGTATACTATGACGAACTGATCCAAGTATACGTGAAAATCTTGGTTCATTAACATGCAAAACGTAGTTGGGGCGTTTGTCAAGCCAAAGGGCATTACCAGGAACTCAAAGGCCCCATATCTTGTTAAACACGTCGTCTTGGGCTCGTCCCCTTCGGCGATACTACTTGGTAGTACCCTGATCGTAAGTCCAACTTCGTGAAGTATTTGGACCCATGAAGCTAGTCAAACAAGTCGGATATTATCGGCAGTGGGTATTTGTTACGTACCATCACCTTGTTTAAGGCTCTATAATCTATGCACAGACGCGACGTCCCATCCTTCTTTTTCTGAAATAGTATGGGGGCTTCATAAGGTGCCTTTGTCGGGCGGATGAATCCTGCCGCCAACAACTCATCTAGTTGTTTCCTCAACTCGGCTAGCTTAGGGGGAGCCATCCGGTATGCATTCTTCGCTGGGGGTTTGCCCTGGGGAGGAGTTCAATTTCGTGATTGATGTCTCGACGGGGTGGTAATGTTTGTGGTAAGCTTTTTGGCTTATGTCAGCATAACTGTCTAGTACATCCTTGATTTCGCTTGGAATAGTTTCCTCAGTGGTCATTTCTTCCATCAGGGGTATAACCATAAATGTAGGTTCCTCTCATGCGAGTCCTCTTTTCAATTGTATGGTCAAGATCATTCTAAGATTACCTGGTTGCTTGATGCTTGCAAGTATTAATGTGGGGTTGTGGTCGGTGATCACCAAGCATTTTGCCAGTGGGATTGGGTTAACTTTGTGTTCTAGGAGGAAGTCCATCCTAAGTACCACGTCGAAGTCGTCCATGCGAACTACGACAAGGTTCATCTCCCTGACCAGGCCCCTAATTTTAAGGGAACTCTTTTGGAGACTCCCACAATAGGGAGGGCCTCGGAGTTGAAAGCTTTCATTTTTCCAGGGTCCTTTTCTATGGTGAGTCCCAATCTTCGTGCTTCTTGGTCGGTGATGAAGTTGTGGGTCGCACCTGAGTCTATCAAGGTGCTCTTGCTCGGTCGGGAGTTTATTATTGCATCTACGAACATGAGCTCTTTCTCCATTATCTCCTTTGTGTCGACCTTCCGTTGGAGGGCTGACAAGAATTTAAGCGCACCCATTCGGGGGTTGTCTTGATCTTCCCTCCTATCTGGCGTAGTCTCGACTCCGGTGTCGTTGCTCTCTTGAATGGACACTTGGAGTGCACTAAGAGAGGCCCGATGAGGACAGTAGGACAGTTTGTGGGGCCTTTACACAACAAACATTGAAAAGGTGCCATCAGGTAGTTCTTTTGAGGGTAAGGTCCTCGAGATGTCCCCGCTTGGTTATTTTGAAGAGGTCTATTTGTCCACCCACTTGGTCTGTCGTTACTTCCGTTTAGCCTATTGGGGCCTTCATTTCGATGACCTTATGGCTTATATGTTTTGCCCCCAGTGTTTGGGGCCTGTGTTGTTCTTCTTTGGAAACTCGCTTCGTTCCCAAAGTCTACGAGTCTCTCGGCGCTGGCGATTGCGGTAGCTAGGTCTTGAACTTTTTTCTCGTGTATTTTTGTTTTGGCCCATGGTTGTAATCCATTTATAATGAGAAATACCTTGTCTTTCTCTGACGTGCCCCTGATATTTAGCATCAGGGTCGAGAACTGTCTGACATAGTCCTTTATGCTTCCAGTTTGTTTTAGGGTTATTAGTTTTTCCCTTGCTATATATTCTATGTTTTCGGGGAAGAATGGGTCCTTCAACTCTCTCTTGTGGTCTTCACACGAGTCGATGGTGCACAATCCATTCTCGATGTCTTGCACCTTCGTAGACCGAAGTTTTGCATCGTCTATGAGATGCACTGAGGCTACTGTCACTTTTATGTCATCGGTACAAGCCGTTGTGGCTTTGAAGTACTGTTCGACATCAAAGATGAAGTTCTCCAACTTTTTGGCGTCCCGATTCCCTTTGAAGGGTCTAGGGTCTGGGAACCTCAGTTTGTTGGATCCTGTATGAGTTTGCCCAGCCGTGACGTTCACCATGGCTTTCATGGTCACCCCAATTGGGGTGTTCATCTCGGCCATCTTTTATTGGATGACATCGATCGTTGTTCTGAATTCGTCAGCTAATCCATTAAACAAACTCATCATGGTATTTTGTAGCTTGTCAAACTCTTCGCCACCAGATTGTCTTAAGCTACTCGTAGGAGCAACTCTTTCTTCAAATGAGACCACTCAAAATATTAGTTCTATGATTGGCAACCCATCCAGGTGGTTGCCCATTGCATGGATTTCTAAGACTTTTCCATTCAATTCCGTCACTCGTGCATCCAGGAACCAAATGGTGTCAAGGACTTCTTTGAGGAACAACATTTCCTCCTCTATTAAAGTAAGTCGGTCGGCTTGTGATTTGGGTGTCGATTTTGTTGTCGACATGGTTTCGGTCTTTGCTATGTCACGGAGCTAACAAAGCTCTGATACTACTTGTCACCATCGCACTCTTGATGGCAGCGGACTTGCAATTGTGCGGCACTCACTTTCCAACGACAAGTGAGCTAAGCCAATTCGTTCTTATGTCGCCTACGGCCAAGCGACGTATGTCGAGCCTCTGGCCTTGGTTTAAGAAGAAGGTTTTAGAAAACGAGAGCAGAGAGGGATTTTGAAAGAGACGTTATATATGCAAACAAGAGAGTAACAACAACGGCTCACAATATATAACTATTGGTAGAGAGAAGTTGACAACTAGTCATATCCCCCTATACATTTTGAGGCATTTCATGTCTGGCAGGCCTCGACATGATTTTTCCGAAAGTCATACTTCCTAGAAATACAAAAGTAAAACACTAGAACATGGAAAGACATAAAGGGTTTGGCTTGTCATGGACATGCGGCCATGGGCAACACGCCTTGAATGAGCATGACCATGATAGAGCGCGTAGCTTTTAACCACGTGGTCATGGGTTCGATCGCCATAGATGGCGCTTTAAATTAAATTACTACAAATACTCATGGTAGGCTCTCATTGCATCATTGGCCTAGCAAAGACACTACAATATACTCTCATCTCATGGACACTTTTTAATTAACTCTCTAACAAATGGGGACAACAGGTGCTGCTAGCATGCTCCTCATCTATTAGGGATTAGCTGACGAGCACATCTCATTGTCAAGAAGTTCCTTTAAGATGTTTTCTCAAGATTCATGCAAATTCAAAAAAGAAAGATGTGGTTGATTCTTCATTTTCAGGTACAAAGGGACATGGCGTCCACAAAAAGGAAAGTAAAGGTTGTGGCCGTGGTCGCAAACGTGGCAACCATACCTCACAAACCCATGACGATACAAATCCCTGGAAAGATAAGAGCATGATAAGTGTTACTCTTGTAAAAAGTACGAGTATATGCCTTAGAATATTGCAACAAGAAGTGCAATGAGGAGGAACCCCTTCGTAGATGGAGAAGACCAAGTGGAGACCAACGTTCGTCTCGTCTTGACAGCTCATGATTGAGGGATAAACCAGAAAACTTCTTATTCTTTCCATGTATCATCTGGTAACGCATTCTGATCCAATCCGAAAAGCAAAAAATAGAGGGTTAGATTGTAAACTCTATTCGAGTTCAATGTTTCTTTTGAGTTATGTTAATATGGTTGAATAGTTTCTTTTGGTTGGGCTGTGAACTCTATTCGAGGTGGAACAAGGACCATACCAAACCATTACAAATGTCATACCAGCGGTTGTAGCTAAAAGCAGAACAATGTTTCATGTTTGATCGTTTTATTTAAATTTATGTTTCTATGTTTCAACCTTATGTTATTGAGAATTAGAAAATAAAACTCAAAATGTTGGTGCATGGATTCAAGCCCAGGTTTCTACGGTCACAACAATGGAATGTTTCAACCTTATGTTATTGAGAATTAGAAAACAAATCTCAAAATGTTAGTGCATGTATTCAAGCCCAGGTCTCCACGATCACAACAACGTGGAATTCTCACCACTAAACTACAGTCACTTCGATATTTATCCCATCATTCTTCATAATTTACAACCCGTCATTCTTCATAATTTACAACTAATCATTAGAAACACATGTCTAGTCACTTCGACATTCTTCATAATTTACAACTAATCATTAGAAACACATGTCTAATCCAATAAGAAAATAGAGGTGGAACAAGGACCATACAACTAATCATTAGAAACACATGTCTAATCCAATAAGAAAATAGAGGTGGAACAAGGACCATACCAGACCAATTAAACTACAACCACTCTATTTAAAACAATGTCACATGTGTGGCTATTAAGATTTGAGCCTAGGTCTCCACAGCCACAACCTAGAATTCTCACTATTAAACTACAACCACAGCCACAACCTAGAATTCTCACTATTAAACTACAACCAATTCAATATGAGCCCAGGTCTCCACAGCCACAACCTAGAATTCTCACTATTAAACTACAACCAATTCAATATTTAACTCATCATTTTTCATAATCTACAACTAATCATTAGAAAAGCATGTGTCTAATCCAATCAGAAAAATAGAAGGTTGAGTTGTGAACTCTATTAGAGGTAGAACACGGATGTCTATGATGTGGCTGGCTGGGATTCGAGCCCAGGTCATTCTCACCACTAAACTACAACCACTTGGATGTTTAGTCATCATTCATCGCTTTCATGAACAAGGATAAAAAAAAAAAAAAAAAAAAAAAAAAAAAAAAAAAAAAAAAAAAGAAAAAACTTTTATCATGGATTGTAGTTCACGAGTTTGTTCATGGTTAGTAGCTAAAAAAAGGTTCCTAGCTAAAAAAAGCAAATGTGGCTATTGGTATTTATGTTTAGTCTATCATTCATCATGGATTGTATATACAAGGTGGAATTCTCACCAATAAACTACAACCACTTGGATATTTAGCTTTATTTGCTCATGAGTTATGTTAATATACTTAATGGTTCGTAGCTAAAAAAAGTCAATATGGCTGTTGGGATTCAAGCCCAGGTCTCCACGGCAACAACATGGAATTCTCACCACTAAACTACAGCCACTTGGATATTTAGCCAACATTCATCAATTTCATGATTAAGGAGAAACAAAAAAACTTCTAATTTGCTTCACCAATTTGTTCATAAAAGCTCTAGTGATTTTGAGTTATGTTAATATGCTTCAATGGTTCGTAGCTAAAAAAAAGTAGATGTCGTTGCTGAGATTCAAGCCAAGGTCACCACGGCCACAATGTGGAATTCTCACCACTAAACTACAGCCACTTGGATATTTAGCCAACATTCATCAATTTCATGATTAAGGATAAATAAAAAAACTTCTAATTTGCTTCACCAGTTTGTTAAAAAAAGCTCGTAGTGGTTTTGAGTTATGTTAATATGCTTCAATGGTTCGTAGCTAAAAAAAGTAGATGTGGTTGCTAGGATTCAAGCCCAGGTCTCCACGTGAAATTCTCACCACTAAACTACAGCCACTTGGATATCTACCCAACATTCATCACTTTCATGCTTATGGGTAAACAAAAAAAACTTCTAATTTGCTTCACCAGTTTGTTCATAAATGATTTTGAGTTATAATATGCTTCGATTGTTCGTAGCTTAAAAAAAGTAGATGTGGCTGCTGGGATTCAAGCCCAGGTCTCCACGACCACAATGTGGAATTCTCACCACTAAACTACAGCCACTTGGATATTTAGCTGATATTCATCACTTTTATGATTAAGGATAAACCAACAAACTTCAAATTTGCTCGTTGGTAGCTATAAAAAGTAAATGTGGCTGCTGGGATTCAAGCCCAGGTCTCCACGGCCACAACGTGGAATTCTCACCACTAAACTACAGCCACTCTGATATTTAATTGACATTCATCACTTTCATGATTAAGGATAAACCAACAAACTTCAAATTTGCTCGTTGGTAGCTATAAAAAGTTGATGTGGCTGCTGGGATTCGAGCCCAGGTCTCCACGGCCACAACGTGGAATTCTCACCACTAAACTACAACCACTTTGATATTTAGCTGACATTCATCACTTTCATGATTAAGGATAAACCAACAAACTTCAAATTTGCTCGTTGGTAGCTATAAAAAGTAGATGTGGCTGCTGGGATTCGAGCCCAGGTCTCCACGGCCACAACGTGGAATTCTCACCACTAAACTACAGCCACTCTAATATTTAGCCGACATTCATCACTTTCATGATTAAGGATAAACCAACAAACTTCAAATTTGCTCGTTGGTAGCTATAAAAAGTTGATGTGGCTGCTGGGATTCGAGCCCAGGTCTCCACGGCCACAACGTGGAATTCTCACCACTAAACTACAGCCACTCTAATATTTAGCCGACATTCATCACTTTCATGATTAAGGATAAACCAACAAACTTCAAATTTGCTCGTTGGTAGCTATAAAAAGTTGATGTGGCTGCTGGGATTCGAGCCCAAGTCTCCACAGCCACAACGTGGAATTCTCACCACTAAACTACAGCCACTCTGATATTTAGCCGACATTCATCACTTTCATGATCAAGGATAAACCAACAAACTTCAAATTTGCTCGTTGGTAGCTATAAAAAGTAGATGTGGCTGCTGGGATTCAAGCCCAGGTCTCCACGGCCACAACGTGGAATTCTCACCACTAAACTACAACCAGTTGGATGTTTAGTCCACATTCATCACTTTCATGATTAAGGATAAACCAACAAACTTTAAATTTGCTCGTTGGTAGCTATAAAAAGTAGATGTGGCTGCTGCTGGGATTCAAGCCCAGGTCTCCACGGCCACAATGTAGAATTCTCACCACTAAACTACAACCACTTGGATGTCTAGCCAACATTCATTATTGATACGCTTTAATCGTTTGTAGCTTTAAAAAAAAGTAGATGCAGTTGTTGGGATTCGAGCCTAGGTCTCCACAGCCACAAAGTGGAACTCTCACCCCTAAACTACAACCACTTGGATATCCAGGCAACATTCATCACTTTCATACTTATGGGTAAACAAAAAAAAGTTCTAATTTGCTTCACTAGTTTGTTCATAAAAGCTCGTAGTGATTTTGAGTTATGTTAATATGCATCGATGGTTCGTAGCTTAAAAAAGTAAATGTGGCTACTGGGATTCGAGCCCAGGTCTCCACGGCCACAACATGAAATTCTCACCACTAAACTACAACCACTTGGATATTTAGCAAACTTCTATTTTGCTTCACCAGGTTGTTCATAAAAGGTCGAGCCCAGGTCTCCATGGCCACAACGTGGAATTCTCACCACTAAACTACAACCACTTGGATATTTAGTGAACATTCATCACTTTCATGATTAAGGGTAAACAAAAAAACTTCTATTTTGCTTCACTAGTTTGTTCATAAAAGCTCGTGTAAATTTGTGTTATGTTAATAGGCTTCAATGGTTTGTAGCTTAAAAAAAGTAGATGTGGCTGATGGGATTCAAGTCCAGATCTCCACGGCTACAACGTTGAATTCTCACCACTAAACTACAGCCACTTTGATATCTAGCCAACATTCATCACTTTCATGCTTTAGGGTAAACAAAAAAAACTAGTAATTTGCTTCACCAGTTTGTTCATAAAAGCTCGTAGTGATTTTGAGTTATGTTAATATGCTTCACTGGTTCGTAGCTTATATAAAAAGTAGATGTGGTTGTTGGGATTCGAGCCCAGGTCTCCATAGCCACAACGTGGAATTCTCACCACTAAACTAAAACCACTTGGATATTTAGCAAACATTCATCACTTTCATGATTAAGGCTAAACAAAAAAACTTCTATATTGCTTCACCAGGTTGTTCATAAAAGCTCGTGTAATTTTAGTTATGTTGATACGCTTCAATGGTTCGTAGCTTAAAAAAAGAAGATGTGGCTGTTCGGATTCGAACCCAGGTTTCCACGGCCACAACATGGAATTCTCACCACTAAGCTACAGCCGCTTGGATATCTAGCCAACATTCATCACTTTCATGCTTATGGGTAAACAAAAAAAACTTCTAATTTGCTTCACCAGTTTGTTCATAAAAGCTCGTAGTGATTTTGAGTTATGTTAATATGCTTCAATGGTTCGTAGCTTAAAAAAAGTAGATGTGGCTGCTGGGATTCAAGCCCAAGTCTCCAAAACCACAACGTGGAATTCTCACCACTAAACTACAGCCACTTAGATATTTGGTAACATTCATCAATTTCATGATTAAGGATAAACAAAAAAAAAACTTCTTATTTGCTTCACCAGTTTGTTCATAAAAAGCTCGTAGTGGTTTTGAGTTATGTTAATACGCTTTATTGGTTTGTAGCCAGCCACAATGTGGAATTCTCACCACTATACAAGCGGCGATGTCGCACTCCTCGACGCCGCCGCTGAGTGTCGGCGTCTCCATCACCGCCACCAAGAGGTCGGCGCCGCGAAGACGGAAGTCGAGTTGTCATCGAGGGAGTAATTAAGGAGACGACCGCCTCTGTGCAGTACCCGATGCGCGTCAAGCTACAGGCACAAGTGTTGTGGCACACCGTCGAGCCGGAGAAAAGAGAAACGATCGAGTATCAGGAGGATTGGCTGGCGTTCTCTGCCATACTGCGGTCTGTGCGTCTAGAGATTCTAGCCTCTCTATCCACCAAGCGCACCGCGCAATCGGCCCGGGAGGGGATCAAGTCTCGCTGGGTTTATGTGTAGCGAGTGCCAGAGTCCAAAATCGAGCAGTCCAACATCGAGAAATTGTGGAACCAGTTCTCGGAGATCCGCTTTAAGGACGGTAAACTGAGGCAAATTGTCTTCCCGCCAACTCCGGCGAGAGCAATGGGACCAACAACGGCAAAGGCGGGAAAAGAAGGAGATCAAAAGAAGGAGGAGATGGTGCACTGCGATGAGCTCGGCATGTATGGGTGGTGGAGCGCCAAAATCAGACCATCATCGGGTCGGCAAGGTCACTACTGATAACGGTTGGGATGCCCGGAAGGTTCTGGAGAAAGGCGATCATGACGGCATCTATCTCCTCAATCGGTCGCCAATGAGAAGCCTTGACGGGAAGACGCCACATGAGGCCAGGTACAACAAGAAGCCAGCGTTACATCATCTCCGAGTATTCGGTTGTGTCACATACATGAAGATCACGTGTCCCCACCTCGATAAGCTCGATCCTAGGGGCTAAAGGTTTTCTTCATCGGCTACGAACCCGGGAGCAAGGTGTACAGCTCTATGATCCTACTGGGGGGTGAGCTCACGTGTCGCACGACGTCATCTTCGACGAGAACACCTTCTGGCAGTGGAACGACGTGACCAAGGCAGACCAAAATACAAATCAATTCATGGTGGAGTACCTCGTCACCGAGCCAGGAGAAGGAGGAGCACAGCGTCAGGCATTGTCACCATCTTAGCAGCTGCACTGGGAACGCCTATGCCAACACCAATCACAACTCCTGCTACGCCCACTAAACTAGTGTAGTTCGCAACACCACATACGACAGACTCGACGTTGAATGCCGATCACGATGATGGTCTGGCGGCCAGATACCAGAGGATTGAAGACCTACTGGGAGGAGGTGAACCACCAAGACTGGCGACGTGCGAGCCTGAAGAAGAAGTGGCTGAACTGCATGCCATCTGCGCGATGAGCCAAACTTCTTCGCCGAAGCAGGAAGGAACCCGTGCTGACTGAAGGCAATGTAAGAAGAGATAATGTCCATCACAAAGAACAAGATGTGGAGTCTGGAGAACATGCCATCAAAACACGAGCCATAGGGCTCAAATGGGTATTCAAACTAAAGCGAAACGAAGAGGGAGAAGTTGAAGCACAGGGCCCGTCTAGTGGCGAAGGGCTACGTCTAGAAGCAAGGAGTAGACTTCGAAGAGATAGTCACGCCAATGGCAAGGTTGGAATTCGTCCGCCTGTTGCTGGCAATCGCGGCACATTGCTCTTGGTTGGTCCACCACATGGGCGGAAAGTCCGCTTTCCTCAACGGAGAGCTCATGGAGACCGTCTATGTCTAACAACCACTTGGATTCATGGAAAATGACAACTCCAGCAAGGTTCTGCGCTTGCACAAGGCATTCTATCGGCTTTGGCAACTCCAGCAAGGTACTGGAACGCGAAGCTCGACAGTACCCTGTTGTCGCTGAAGTTCAAGCGATGTGCCACTGAGCATGGCATGTACACGCACGGCCACTGCGAGTAGCGGCAGATTGTGGGAGTGTACGTCGACAACCTCATAATTACTGAAGGCGACATGGAAGTTTTTGGAAGATTCAAGAGGGAGATGTCAAAGAACTTCAGGATGAGCGATCTCGACGTGCTCAGCTCTACCTCGACATCAAAGTACAATAGAGTACTGTCGGCATCACCATCTACTAAAGTGCGTATGCGAAGAAGCTGTTGGACACAGCTGGGCTAGTGGACAGTAACCCTACAAGGACATTAATAGTGGCCTGGCTCCAGCTAAGTAAGGTCGGCACTACGACGGCAGTCGACGCCACTAATTACCACAACATTGACTCCAGCTAAGTAAGGTCGGCACTACGATGGCAATCGATGCCACTAATTAGCACAGCATTTTTGGGAGCCTGCGCTATCTGATAAACACACGCCCTGACCTCGCTTATTCAGTTGGATACGTAAGTAGGTTTATGGAAGCACCTAGGGAGGAGCATCTTGTGGCTGTCAAGCGCATCCTGTGCTATATGGCTGGAACCAGAGGCTGGGGTGTGAAATACTGTGCAAGGAGAGGAAAGTAGAAGCTAGAGCTGGTCGGCTACAGTGATAGTGACATGGCGGGTGACGTTAATGATCGTAAGAGCACCACCAGAATGATTCATTTCCTCTTAGACGGTGCGATTTGCTAGCAATCAACTAAACAAAAGGTAGTTACTTTGTCTTCTTACAAAGAAAAGTACATCGCCGCTTCGAAGGCAACAACACATGGGGTCTAGCTAGCGCGGCTGATGGAAGAACTCATCGGAAGAGAAGGCTATCCATCAATGCTTTATGTCGACAACAAAGCTACAATCTCCCTGATAAAAAATCCAGTTTTGCACGACCGGAGCAAACACATAGAGATCAGGTTCCATTACATCGGGAGTGTGCAGATCGGGAACTTAAGAGGATTGACTTCATCTGAACAGAGGAATAGCTTGGAGACATCTTCACCAAGTCTCTAGACGGGTAAAATTTGAGAAACTTCGTTCAAAGATCAAAGTTCAAATGGTAAGGTAGATATCCAGAGGTTCTAAGTAGATTTTTAGCTAGCCACTTGGGCAATCTTTAGGCGCAAGATTCGTTTTGTTTGGGCAATCTGGCGCAAGATTTGTTTGTTGGCCATGCGCAAGATTTGTTTTGTTGGCCACTTTGGCCATTTTATCTTCAAGCGTAAGATTTGTTTGTTGGTGTCAAGATTTGTTGGCCACTTTGGCCATTTATCTTCGGGCGCAAATTTGTTTGTTGGCGTCAAGATTTGTTGGCCACTTCAGCCATTGTGCAATTTTATCTCTAAGAGCAAGATTTGTATTGTTGGCCGTCAAGATTTGATAGCCACTTCGACCATTTTATCTTCAGGCGCAAGATTTGTTTGTTGGCATCAAGATTTGTTGGCCACTTCAAGCCATTGTGCAATTTTATCTCTAGGAGCAAGATTTGTTTCTTGGTCGTCTTTAGGCGCAAGATTAAGATTTGTTGGCCACTTCGACCATTTTATCTTGCGCAAGATTTGTTTGTTGGCCGTCAAGATTTATTGGTCATTTCCGCTATTGCTCAATTTTATCTCTTGGCGCAAGATTTGTTTGTTGGCCGGCCATTTTATCTTTAGGTGCAGGATTTATTTGTTGGCCGGCCATTTTATCCTTAGGCGCAAGATTTGTTTGTTGGCAGTCAAGATTTGTTGGCCACTTCGACCATTACACAATTTTATCTCTAGCTCCTCGGAGAAAGCATCATAGATGTACTTGGTCAAGGGGTGACATAGAGGTGACTTGGAGAGGCAACATGGTAATGACTATGAGGCTTGGAGGAGGTCATATGTCGGTCACTTGGAGGAGGATTGAAGAAGAGACATGGTTCTAACTTAAAAGAGGTTGATGTGGTGACTTCGAGGACGCGACATGGAGGCGACTATGAGAAAGAGATACGATGGTGACTTGGAGGAGCATTGGAGGATCCAACATGACTCTGACTTAAGAGGTTGATGTGATAATATGACTGGGACTTGTAAGAGGTTGATGCATGATTTGGAGATGGAGATATTACGAAGGTGACTAGAAGGAGGTGACATGTCAGTTACTTAGAGGATGCTTGGGGGAGGAACATGACTATGAATTAGAGAAAAGGCTGGCTAGAAAAGGGAACACAAAACCCAACATCCTAGTAGATTTTTTTTCTCAAAATTCGTTGATACACAATGAGCATTTTTTGCTCGATTTTTTTAGGGTTTGATTCAGAGGATTTAAGAGTCTTGGGGCGTCAATTCAAAGGAAAATCACTAAATTAAGTTTTGCCCCATTATGATACTCGAAACCTAGTTTTTCTCATCTTAAATTATGTTCATTAGTTGATGATTTTGAGTGTTCTTTGTTCTAATCAACTCATCTTCATTGTAACTCTTGATTCATGGAAGAAATTTAATCGATTCATTATGAAAGCCTCCTCACTACAACTAATTGTGAAAACGGGAAAGAAACTTGAATGGTGCTTACCTTTTCTCTTATTCTAGAACTTATTTAGAAAATTTAGAGAAATTTACAGTGGAAACAGAGCAAATTTTGGTGGAAAATTGAGCATTTCTCAACATGAAATCTAATAGGATGAGTATTTAAACTATTAAATGGTTGGTGAATTTTTTGACGGAAAATCTTATTATATATAGAAGTTTAATGGCGCCGGATCGTGATCGTATATTATTTTTTTGAATTCAAAATCTGCTGTTAATCTTTTAGAAGAAAAAGTTGGAGTCACTCTTCAAGTGCTTTTAACATAGATAGTGATCAAATAACACCTCCATACGATTTTCTTCCAAAAAAATTCTTAAAACCCTCCTTCCAATCCCTCGGGATTTTCATTCATTCCTTCAATTACTAGATTTTCTTTCCTTCCTTTCAATTGGTATCAGAATGAAGTTTGATCCTCGGACCTATGGGTTATGGGCTTGTTAGAATCGTACAATAACACACACTCGATCAAGATGAACACAAACAACAATAGAGACAAAATGCAAGGAGGAATATTGGCTAAAGGTTTATATTGATAACTATGTACACCAAGAGAGAATACACACCGTCTCATGGGTATATATATGGTTTCTGTTTACTATATATATATAGTTTTTAAAGATATCACATCTATTATATATAAATATATATCCTATATTTCTTTACTGACTTTTTACTATAAATAGTCATTTACTCTATATTTTCCACATATAGTTTTACTAACAATAACATTTGAATAATTTATAAATAGACAGTAGTCTCCATATCCAAAATAAATAGACAGTAGTCTCCATATCCAAAAATTCTCCCATTGAATAATGTATAAATAGACAGCAGACTCCATATCCCAAAATTCTCCCATTGAGACGGATCTAGTCAACCAAGTATTTCATTCTCAAACGACGATCAACATCTTCACTGCACCATACTAATTGAGGCTTTGCACAACTTCAATGTTCCAACATCAACCCAACATGTTTGTTAGATTCTTTTCACCCTCTATCTTCTCCAAACATATCATCATCTTTTACTTACGTGTGAGTGAAATGGTATCGTCTTCTGTATTTTTTCTTTGAATGATAGACTAGACTCCTCACCAATTGTATGACACTTTAAATATATATGCATAAACATTTTCTAGTGCTGCTTCTTGCCCAATTCTTCTAGATAGTCTGTCATCCATATCATCTCCTTTCTAGCTTCAACTATTGCTATGTTCTTAGCCTCAGTAGATGAGAGAGAAACGCATTTCTAAAGCCTAGACATCTCATCATCCATGGCTTGCTCCCACTTGGTTGTATTCTCTGACTGAAGAGCATCACCAAGGGACTCTAGTTCCCATTCATCAGCCAGCAACAAATGTATGAAGGTAATACCTATCTTCGTACTCTGATAGCTCTGGATGATCTTCTCAACACCTGCTCAGGAGTCACTTGATTCGCCTCTGGTTCCTTAGCAACAGTCTTAGAAGTTTCTAGAGTATCTACTCATCACTAGGTGAATCTTTCAATAACTAAACCTCAACTCTCACTTACTTCGTTGTCTTGGAATCTTTCTTCTCTTTATCCTTATACATGACATTTTCATGAAAGGTCAAGTCATAATGTCTCATAACATTCTGTTCTTGTGATCCCAAAACCTATTTTCGAACATGTCAGGCTCATAGCCTATGAAGTAGCACTTCACAGCCTCAACGTCAAGTTTGTCATTCTTCTCTGGATCAATACGAACATACGCAATACAACCAAAAGTTCTCAAGTGAGAGTACTTGAGTTCTTTTCCTGTCCATACTTCTTCTAGCAACTTGAACTCCAAGGGTACTGACGGCCCTCATTGATCAAGTAGACTGTTATATTTACGGCTCAACCCAAAATATCTTTGGCAATCTAGAATGAATTCTCATACTCCTTGCCGACTCATTCAATGTTCAGTTTATTCTTTCAACAACACTATTTTGTCTTGTTTTACCGGGAACTGCCCTTGTTAATCTAATTCCCTCAATTGCACAAAATGCTTTGAATTATGACTTGTCGTACTCTCCTCTATTGTCATACCTCAGACATATAATCTTCAAGCCGATTTGATTTTCAACTTCAACTTTCCACTTCTTGAAGGTAGCAAACACATCTGACTTATGTTTCAGGAAATAAATCCACACTTGACTGCTAAAATCATTAATCAAGGTGACGTAGAATTTTGATCCGCCAAGGGATGGAACTGGAGATGGTCCCCAAATATCTGTATGGATCATTTCCAACCACACTTTCTTCAATTCTCTGGCAATCTTTCTGAAGCTAGCTCGTTTCTATTTGTTCATAATGCAGTTGATATGATAAGGAATCACTACAAGGGGAGTAAGATTCGGATTACCTTGTTGATCGAATATCTCAAAGGCAAGAACATTGTTTGAGATTCGAATCACTCCATAAGCAAGATCGATCATGTCTAGCTTGAATGATTCTTGTTGATCAAATATCTCAAGGCAAGAACACTTGATTGAGATTTGAATCACTCCACAAGCAAGATTGATCATGTCGAGCTTGAATGATTCTATATGCAACCTAAACTACATAGAATTAAAAAGAAACTTAGCCATTGGCTAAAGAAAAGCAAAAATGCTTCTTTTACTATATTTTCCAAGTCTCTTACAAATACAACATACATGACTTTATATAGCCTCAAAATGAAACTATTTAAGGCATTCCAAGAGTTGTAACATTCATACTTAATGGCCATAATTAACCATCATGTAATTGTAACCTAAAGTAAAGAAAAAGTCTTAAAATACATTAATGAAATACATAACTCTAAATTACTCTAAATTGTAATCCACCCAAAATTTATAACATGAAACTTCATTCTTCTCCAATGTGGCATGAATTGAAATATCTTTTGATAATTTCAACAATATTTTATTCATATCTTCATTGAAGCATATTGTATGATTGATGTCTCTTGGTTCATATCAGCAGTTCTCATAAGAACCCATATCAACAGATTTCTGACCTTCTAAAACTTCTTTCGCAACCAGCATCTTCATTTCTTTGACGCTCATATGTCCAAGTCTATTGTGCCATAGACTTGAATTTGAAGCACTCTTAGCAACAACAATCATGTTCATACACCCTGCAGTGGTGTATAAGTTTCCAGATTTTGTGTCACGTGCTACCACCATAGCACCCTTCAAAATCTTCCATGAACTCTTCCCAAACTCTGTTGCATAACTTGTGCTATCCAATTGACCAATAGAGATCAGGTTCTTCGTGAGACAAGGATTATATTTGACATCCTTTAATGTCCACTGATTTCCTGTCGGAGTTTTTATGTAGACATCCTCTTTTTCTTCAATCTCAAAATCTTTGTTGTTGCAAGATACACCTTCTCGAAATTTCTAGACTTCAAATTTCGAAAGAGCTCTTTATTTGGAGATGAATGAAAAGATGCACCTGAATCCAAAATCCAAGATTCAATCAGACTGTCCACGCTGAGGATTAAAGAATCCCCAATGTCTTCGGCTAAATTTATAGAGTCATCATCATCTTCTGATTTGCGATTATGCTTCCTCTTTCGTCTTGTACAATTGTCCGAAAGTGACATTTTTCGTCTTGTACAATTGAACAATTTCCGCATCAAATACACCTTGTTCATAATCGACGATTTTTCGTACATATTTAACAGCACCTTCAATTGATCTGACGTTTTCTTCTCCTTGATTATGTTGAATGCCACATTTCTAGACAACGTCAACCAGATCAATCTTGGGGCCTGACAATTCTTGAGCTTCAACTGTTTCGTGGTCATGGTATCCGGCTTCACCCCCAATAGCGATTCGTGAAGATATTTCTGGTACAAATAATCTTCAATTTGCATCTTCCAAAAACTGAAATCGGATCCAGTAAACTTTTCAATTCCAATCTTTGAACTATGGACATGATATAGAGTATGTAAATATACCTAGTAAGCACAACTCATTTGCAGGCTTTCATCACATCCTTGATCTAGCAAGACACTAGGGTTTACTCATCATCACTTTTTTCTGCCTCAAAAAACTCTCTCTAACAAGTGGGGACAAACATGTGCTACCATGGTTTTGATAAGCCATCTTAGCTTAGTGGTAGAGCGCGTGGCTTTTAACCACGTAGTTGTGGGTCCGATCCCTACAGATTGTGCTATAAATTATAAATAGCTTCAAAAAAACCCAATGACTCTTTGTCTCCATAATAGTCTTTGATTGTTCTATAAATTAAATATCTTCAAAGAACCCTAAACTCTTTGTCTCGAGAATAGTCTTGAGCACATATCAATATATACCACCAACTTAATACAAAATATGGGTATAAAAATATACCCAATAAACCATACTAATTTGTAGGCTCTCTTATTTTTGACCTAGCAAAGGTACCACGGTTTACTCTCATCATCACTTTTTTTCTGCGTCAAATAACTCTCTCTAACAAGTGGGGACAACACGTGCTTGCATGGTTCTGACAAGCCATCTTAGTTCAATGGTAGAGCGCGTGGCTTTTAAATACGTGGTAGTGGGTTCAATCGCCACAAATGGCGCTATAAATACCCAATGAATTATTCTTTATCTTCAGAATAGTTTTAAGGCATACCACCCTAATACAAAATATGGGTATGATATAGAGTATATAAATATGCTTATCTACAATGGTTTTGACAAGTTGTCTTAGCTCAGTGGTAGAGTGCGTGGCTTTTAACCATGTGGTCATTGGTTTGGTCCCCACAGAAGGAGCTATAAATTAAATAGCTACAAATACTCATTTATAGGCTCTCATAGCATCCTTTGCCTAGCAAAGACACCACATCACATTTTACTCACTTTTTTTCTGTCTCAAATAGATCTCTCTAACAAGTGGGGACAATATGTGCTATCATGGTTCTGACAAGCCATCTTAGTCAGTGATAAAGCATGTTCGATCCCCATACATGGAGCTATAAATACTCATTTGTAGGCTCACATTGCGTCTTGACCTCACAAAGACCACGGTTTACTCTTGTCACTTTTTTTTGCCTCAAATAACTCTCTCTAACAAGTGGGGACAACATGTGCTACCATGGTTGTGACAAGCCGTCTTAGCTCAGTGGTAAAGTGCTCGGCCTTCTACCACATTGTCGTGGGTTCGATCCTCATAGATGGTGCTATAACCTTGACCTCATCATCTGCCTCAAATAACTCTCTCTAACAAGTTGCTACCATGGTTGTGACAAGCCATCTTAACTCCGTGGTAGAGCGCGTGGCTTTTAACTACGTGGTCGTGGGTTTGATCCCCACAGATGGTGCTATAAATTAAATTGCTACAAATACTCGTTGTAATTGGCTCGAATTTTCCATGAAGTTGACAAAAATCATCATTAGCACCCGTACCACGTGACAAGGTAGAAAAAGAGAGAGTTAAGGTAAAAAAGTACTCTCCCCAATCCAAGAATAGGCAACATATAATGTCGTATTACCCTAGAGGGTGAGAGTACGGCCCAAAATGCAGTATTACCCACCCCGGTTACCACACACAGAATCTTTTGAAAAAATGTTTTGTAGGTACTAATTCATAGTATGGTTTTATGGGTACTGTGTGGTAACCGGGGTGGGTAATACTGCATTTTGGGCCGTACTCTCACCCTCTAGGGTAATACGACATTATATGTTGCCTATTCTTGGATTGGGGAGAGTACTTTTTTAACCCCTGCCCGTGAAGTTCTGTAAAAACCTCTACCTTCTTTAAAATATCATGAACAGTTCTTGTAGGTTGAGCACTTAGAATAGCAGGAACATTTAAATAGGTTTGATTCTTTATCGGATCATAAAAACCCACTTTACGAAGATCTCTTCCTTCTCTTCGGGCTCGAACATCAATTGCAATGATTCGATAAACGGCTCATTGGGATAGATGTAAATTAACAATACCCCCAGAATTGTATAACTAGTCATGTATAGAATTCTAATTAATGTCAAATAGATTCATAGATTATGAAATCAATTAGACTATGATTTAAATACTTTTTTCTGATTCTTTTGTTTATTTTTTATTCTTTTTTGAAAAAAAAAACTCATTCTTATCCTCATAACTCAAGTTGTATAACTCTCACTCAAAGGAAAACAACCCTTAAGCTTAAGCATTTCATTTATTGAGCCGTCTCTAACCCCTTAATTTTTGCCTGTCTCCTTTAGAATCTATTTCAATTCTTCATTCTGATCTAGTTTAGTTATTGAGACAATTGAAAAATATTTTTACTTGTTGAGGTTTGAATTTGAAACTTGGTCGAATTGGATCCTTTCGATTTCTATACCGAATATATACTTACGAAGTAGTTTTAACTTATTGATTGACACTAACCCTAGATCTCTGCCCTTGATAAATGAATCAATACTTTCTACTCGAGCTCCATCATGTACTATTTACATCAAAACCCTCAAAAAATTAGAGCTCTAGTGGAACAGAACAAACGATGTCGAGTCAAGAGCATCTTCATTCCTATATAATATAAAATGGTGGGTATAAGAATCCACAGTAGATCATGTCCTTCAAGTCGCACGTTGCTTTCTACCACATCGTTTTAAACGAAGTTTTACCATAACCTCTAATTTCGTGCAACTGGTTCATTTATGGAATCATGTATAGTCATTGGTTTAGTTGGTCCATAGTAATCTATACTCTTATGACATGGGTAGTTTTTGAAAAAGTCTTGGGAATACCTCTATTTATTTAAACCCATATTTTATTGTATATATTGGATCATATAACGTTTTTTTTTTTCTATGAGTGCAATATTTATTTCTCTATATATAGATATTTTCTATATAATATCTATATCGAGATCGAGAGAGAGATTTTTGAATTTCTATAAAATCAATTAAGAAATCATTAATTACGAATAATTAAGAATCTCCATTTTTCAATTTCTTCATAGAATGGATTCACGAGTTTCATACTTCTTCGAGTACCAAGGACTCATAAGAAATCCTTAAAAATATTTAATTGATTGAAAATTTGCAATATTATTATTTGAATAAGGTTTTGTTGTAAAAAAAAAAAGGATTTATTACATTTTATTATCATAAATAAATGTATATTTGGATTAATCCATCCATAATTTGAAACAAATAGATAGATCCAAAATAATTTAAAAAATTCACAAAAAAAATAAATAAAACGATAAAAATACATAATAACAAGAAAATACCTCACAAACTCATGCGGCCAGATGTTGCAAATGTTGCAACGAGAAGCAGCACAATGTTTAGTAGTACCATGATCATATATTTTCATGACATGTATTATTTGCACGGATTCGAGCCCAGGTCTCCATGGCCACAGTGTGGAATTCTCACCACTAAACTACAGCCACTTAAGTAGTACCATGATCATATCTTTTCATGACACGTGTTATTTGCAAGTATTCGAGCTCAGGTCTCCACGACCACAATGTGAAATTCTCACCACTAAACTACAGCCGCTTAAATATTTAGCCATCATTCATCACTTTCATGATTAAGGATAAACAAAAAAAGCTTATAATTTGTTCGTAGTGGTTTTGAGTTATGTTGATATGCTTCAGTGGTTCATAGCTAAAAAAAAAAGGTAGATGTGGCTACTTGGATTCAAGCCCAAGTCTCCACGGCCACAATGTGGAATTCTCACCGCTAAACTATAACCACCTGGATGTTTTCCAATAAGTTTCATTCCAATGTATGCAATCTAGAACATCGTATAGGATCATCGCATAGACGGACTACTTTGCTTGTTGTCTAACAAGTTTGTCTTAAGAAAAAGGGTTCGACTTTGCCATGAAGTTGACAAAAATCGTCACTAACATCCGTTCATTATGTTATAACGTGAAAGAGATCTTCATCGTCAAGAAGTTTTTTCAAGTTGTTCCCTCGAGATTCATGCAGATTGTCACCTCCATCGAGCAAATCAACAACCTTAAGAACATGTTGGTTGAGTAGGTTGTTGGTCATCTTAATGTCCATGAGGAGAGACTTCGTGGCTATGAATACAAAGATGAGGAGAAGAATGTCTTACTCACACTTAAGGAGTGACTCGCACGAACAAAAAAGAAAAATGCAGCTGATTCTTCATTTTCAAGTATGAAGGGACATGGCGACCACAAAAAAGGAAAGTAAAGGTCGTGGGCGTGGTCGCAAACGTGGCAGCAAAGAAGCCGTGAAAATACCTCACAAAACCATGACGATACGAATCCCTAGAAGGACAAGAGCATGATTAAGTGTTACTTTTATAAAAAAAATACTAGTATATGTGGTAGAATGCTACAACAAGAAGCGCAATGAGGAGGCAAATCTCACATCCACAAATGACGAAGAGTCCGCACTTATGTTGGCCGAGAAGATGCTCAATGAAAAGAAGGTTATGGTGCACCCCTCGTAGATGGAGAAACCAAGTGGAGACCATCATGTCGTACCTAGACAATAGAGCAAGCAACCACATGTCTGAATATCGAAAAAAGTTCAAGGAGCTTGATGAGAAGTTCATTGGAAATGTGAAACTTTGCAACATATCAATTGTATTGATCCAAGGCAAAGGATCCATCTGGTTCAAGTGTAAGAATAACGATCAACATCTATTGACCAAGGTATATTGCATCCCAAGTTTAAAAATTAATATTATTGGCCTTGGTCAAATGATAGAAGAAGGTAGCAGAATGGAGTTAGTCAATTCATTCTTCAAGATATTTGATAGAAATGGAGCCCTGTTAATGAAGGTAAAACGGTTAATGAAGCTTTAAATTGTTCAAGGTTCTTCTCTTCGAGTAACTCGTGCATGTCTGCAACCTTAATCCTTGCTAGGGTCTAGGGACATTATCAAGTTTGATGTCCCATATTTGTTACGCCCTTGTGGCCTTTCTCCAAGCTTCCTTGGTTGAGATGATAAGTTTGATGAAACACACCAAGCTTTGCTGATTGAAGTACTCTTTTGTTTCTTCGTTCGTACTCTTTTGTTTCTTCGTTCCTTTTACTCCCGACCCACTGGTTTCTTCTTCTTTTTCTCGTCGTCAATGACAATGGATACTTCCAGAAGATATTTATGTTCTTTCATTAGAATCTTATACAGGCAGTTTCCATTACTTTATTACGCTCAATTTCACTTTCATTTGTTGGGATTCAAGTCTATGTCTCCACCGCCACAACTTAGAATCTTTTGACCGTTGATGATTAATGATAAACTAGCAAACTTCTAATTCTCTCCAAATCATATTGTTTATATATTGTGAGAGTCCATCTTAACGTTTAAAGTCAAGTATAAAATAGCAAACCCTTTAATTTTATACATAGTAACATGATCGATCATCTCGTAACTCAATGGCATTTGTAATTTTTAAGAATCGATAGTAAAAAGAAATATAATTTATTAGGTCCATTAAGAGATTTTATCATACGAAATCAAAATTTGAGATGCATAACAAAACCACTCGTTCGAGCGAGCTAAACATATTAGTAACCCTTCCCTAAACGTTAGAATGTAAAAGCATGGAATAATTGTTAGTCCAAAAGGGCTTATTGTAACCGTCGGTAAGAGCAATACAAAATGCCGAAGAATTTGTTCAGTCGGTATGAAATTTTCCTGTATAAGAAGAAGGGGGAGAGGAAAGGGGTGGGTGGAAGGAGAAAGATCCTATAACCGCCAACAGACACCACGAAAAAAATAAAGAGAAGTTTGAAAAGAAAGTAGAGAAGAAAAGACAAGAATCCTACTACTTACTACTTTTTAACTTGGTTCTGGTGGGATCAACTTCAAACTTCGCATCCATTCACAGAAACTGGGATCATCGAAGTGGTAAAAACTACTTTTCAGCTTTGTCCGCTGCTCTGTGGACAATGTTCTAAGTTGTGGAAATCTCGCCTCCTGCACCAATCAAATTAACAATCTGTTAGCGTCGAATCAAACGACCCCATCCTGAATCAGAATCATGAACAATGGGTTATATCTTTTTGTCTTTCATGCTCACCTGTTCGTAAGGAGGGTCCTTGTGTGCTGGTATCAGCCGAGAAACGAAATACCGAGCCTGAGAGCTCCCCTCCTGCTTCAAATTAAATGGGTTATCGTTATTGTAGAGAGCCTTTTGAAGAGAGAGAGAAGGAGAGAGAGATACAGTAACCTTTTCATTAAGGGAGATGAAGAAGTTGTAAGAAAGAAGTGTCCAGAAAAGGGAACAACAAACACAATCCAATTGACAGAAATAAGAAAAGAGCAGAACTCTTTCATTACGGCAGAGAAATTGATAATTAAAAAAAACCACAACGTGAGAAACATATAGCATCTATAGCGACACAAACCTTGAATGCAAGAATCCTGGGAGCTGGAAACCTTGTTTCAGTAAGCTCTTCTGCTAGTGTTCTGCAAGCTGCTAAAGCAGCTGCACTTTTTCCTTCTTCAGCTGCAAGCTCAGCACCCTAAGTACACCAATAACAAACAGGAAACGAATTAGAAGATGAATATTTGAATGACAAAAAAGTTCAGAACATTTCAAGGCTATGACTATGAAGAATAGGAATAATCGAAGTATAGATTAGAAAAGCGGGCGAGGAGAGGACACTCCTTCCCTATCTATGTGCCTGTTCATCTGGCATTTAAGAGTTCATTTAATGTACTTTACAGAAAATGTTTTCATGAAAAAACTAGTATTATTGTTGGAAACTATCTGGTATTGCTTATGTTCATCAGCATTCAATTGTTTTTCATCTTTACTAGTTTTAAATTAATATAAATTTGAGTTGCAATACACTTGAAAAAATATATTCATTATAGTAAATAAACAATAGCTTCTAAATATATAAGAGAAAACTTCAAAACAGCAAAATGGTCGTATCTATTCTCCTACATTATAGTTTTTGTTATTGGAAAATTCTCAGAAAATTGTAAGTTATGGATGAGTTTATTGAATATAAAATTTGCCCTTTGTTCTCAACTATTTTTCTGTTGATTAAAACTGGTACTGAAACATATTCCACTGAACAGGTTTTCCAAGTAAAGAAAAACTTTCACATAGCACTTGATTTTCAAGACAAAAATACCAATGGTCGCATGTCCAGCAAATAATTGAAGATGATGCTGTAATATCATAAACTGAAGAAGCATGGCAAAAAAAAAAAAATTAACAAAGGTAGAGTATGTGGTAGCATACCAGCCAAATGAACACATCTGTTCCATGGTCAAGAACAACAGCAGCATCTGACTGCATAACTAGGTCATATGCTGGAAGCTCTTCAAAAGTACCCCCTTCCCGGTGCATTAAACAGCGAGGGGCTACCATGCGGAGGGAAAGTTCATAGGATGCGTTCAAAAACAAGTGTCTCAATACAGACCTTTCATCTTCATGACCAACAATGCTTCCAAGAAGAGGGCCTCTTCTCAAATGGAACAGAAGCTCCGGCATTGAAGATAGTTCCTTGGGAAACCGATAAATTTTTGACTTCGGTGACAGGGTCCCAAATTTCAAAGCAAAATCTTTTACTCTTTCATCTATTGTAGCCCGCATCTCTACTGCATCAGACTGGGTTTTAGCTTGCAAGGCAGTCCTCTTGGCAATAAGGACTGCAGCTATTTCACCTTGAACACTTTCAAGATATTCTGATAAGCTATCAACAGTAGGCAATCGAATAGTCATTACTCTTGATATGTCAGCTTGATAAACATTTGAATATTGTACAACAAACTGGAAAAATACAAAATCACTCTTTATGTCTCTCTTAGTCTCCATGGAGAGTGAGAAGCTTTGGGCTTCTTCTACACTTAGCATTTGAATGTAAAGAGAGGTGTCATTTTTGAAGGTTTCATGTGTGTCTACGTGTGCCTCTTCCCCCGGACCAACAACTTGGGTGATTAGAATGTCATCAGAACATCGTACTTCTAATAAACCATGAGAGCCTGCAGCCCTAGCAGATGCCCTCTGCAAGTTTACACCAAAGGCCTCCCCAAAGTCATCATGAAGAACCAAAACACCACCAGAAGCTTTTGCAAGAGGCTGCAAGATAGGAACTCTTACAGGGCAAGTTCCAGCACATAGAATGTCAACCACTGTATTTTGTCGATGAGCCTCACCCCCAAGATGTTCCATCCAATTTAAAGCAGTTTTTTCCATGTGCAGGTAATTTGGGTGACTGACAGAATGGGGAACTGACCCAGGGCCAAATGTATTAGGTCCACCAGCACACACAATAATTCTACTATTAGCCCCCGACCTTCTAACCACTCCTCGAGAAACTTCAGCAGAAGGTCCTTGGATTATGGCAAGAGCAACTTCAACTGCAGTACCAAGGCACCTATCTCTAGAGGCTTCTGGAATGCTTGATTTGTAAGGCCTCAGTGATGAAATTATTGTATGTGCTACAGGGAGTGAGGCGTGCATTGGTGATAAATATATCCCCATTCCATAAATTAACGCTTTCAAAGACTCGGGTGTTGGTGATTTATCACCAGGAAGCACATCAGCAGAGGCAACAGATTCTTCTGAAAAATCATATACCGATACAGTACGACCATACAGTATAATTCCAATTCTTGTTGTGGGGGAAACTGAATCAATAAAAGCATGCAAGGAGCTCTGGAGATGCTGCAGATGAGGCTCATCTAAAGACTCGTCAATAACCAGAATAACGGGTGCAGACATTCTTGAATCAGAAGCTGGAATAAATCCTGGTCTCCTGTTCCCAGTTCTGACAAAATCAACCATAGATGATGACAGTTCTGGAAAATGACAAAGATCTTCTTTGCTTGGCGCTACGTATTCCCCCTCGCTTCCATTCAGCTTCCGACAAATTACACACTGCCACTGACCTGAACCAATTAAGATATTGCAATACAGATTCGAATAAGCTCCACAGCTCGGGCAACGATGGGGCTCACGCTGTATTACTTGAGGACCTGATGAAACCTCCCTCCCAGGAGAAACTAGTGCTCCAAAACCCAAACTAGGAACATTAGCTTGTTTCTTCTGCTTCAGCACCTGTATCAAGTTTCAGAAAGAAGTAGATTACAACATTAATGCCAACTTAATTTTAGAAAAATATAAAGGTCATGACCATGGCATTTGCTTACAAAATATATAAATGGAAGGAATCATTGAATCAACTGAGGTTAGCAGTCAGAAGAGTGAACAGTTAACCTAACTTTCATCATTCATTGTAACAAAGCAAGGAAAAAAACATAAAAAGCAATACCTTCTGCGAAGAAAATAGAACATATGGTGATTCCCCAAGAGGCACTGAGTCCTCTGAAACATCAGATATCTGGTGTTGCAACCCGGCCGATGCATTCAAAAAATGTGGAGGTGTAGAAGCTGGTAAGGACGAACCAGAAGAGAAGACAATTGCCTGGGGAGATGCCGGTGAAGTACGAAAGGGCACAGCAGCAGGCCGGATGGGAGAAGTAAAAACAGGAGGTCCAGGGGGAGTACTCAAATGAGGAATAGGACTGCCAGTTTTAATTCCATTTGCCGATGAGGGTGCGACTGGCGTTCTGATGGAAGGAGATGGCATCCGATCCGGTTGGAAATTTGGAGGAAATCTTGACGTTCCTGTCGAGATTAAGGGCGGAGGCATTGGATTTGTCTCAGCGCTAGGCGTTGGGGTATCGGATTGCGGGGCTGGGAAATTGGCAGAGAATCCAGGGGAAGACTGCGTTGAATAGGCCATTATGAAAACAAACGAAAAGAAAGAATCCGAAAGCGACGACTGAAACAACGATCGGAAATGATATGGCAGAAACGATCAAGTAATCGAAAAGGGAAAAACTCCTAAGACGAGCCAAGAAAGAACTCCAGGGGAGGGAGGAAATCGATTGAACACCAGCCCAACGAATCCAGATGCATTGTAAATAATCCGAACAAGAACACGAAAACGAAGACCGATCAGATGAAAGGAATCAAACCATTACGGTTGAACGAAGCGAAAATCAGGTCAAATTCGTCTAACCTGCACAATTGAAGTGATGTTGACGCATATTCATCGATGAAATCAGAAATGCTAAGAGAGACGAAGATGGAAAGAGATCTAGGGTTTGTAGAAAATCATAATTGAATTGGAATGAGTGAACGAACCTGAAAGGAAAACGAAGTTGGGGATCATGGCGAATCGGGAACGCTCTCAAATCTAATGTAAGGAAGCGTTCGTCGTGAACACAGTGAGTCTGACTTCGCAGAGACCGGCAAGGGAGCGAACCGCCGTTGCAATTGGATTTCTCGGGAGCCGCGTAACCCGTCAGACAGCAATGTGGCCGAGTTCTACGGTGAAAACTCAACTACCCTGTTTCTGTTAATTAAAATGCCACGATCGAAGAATTTATTTAAAATCGAAAAATGAGAAAAAGAAAATATACATATTTATAATTAAATATTAAATTGGTTTTAAATTATTTTTTTTTTTTTTTTTAATTCCAAATAACCATTAATAAATTATTTTGAATTTTTTAAATATTAAATTGGTTTTAAATTATTTTTAAAAAAATTCGAAATAATCATTAATAAGTGATCTTGAATTTTTTAAATATTTTCCTTCTCCTAAAAATTTCAAAATTATTATGACTGTCAAAAAAAAAAAAAAAAATCATTGAAACAGAAAATTGATTAATACGTGATTGAATATATTTCTGTGAAGCTTCACTGTTCCTCGGATTGGCTTTAGGCCTTTTCTGCGCAACTTAGGTGGAGGGCGAAGAAGGCCTGAGCCATCAGTGAGATACCAGAGCTAGAATTCTAATCTTGTGTCTGGACCTACGGGCCAAGGGACAGTCTCAGGTAGACAATTTCCTATGGGGCGTAGGCCTCCCAAAAGGTAACGGAGGCATGCAAAGGTTTCCTCGTGCCAGACAGAGATTGGCCCTCGAGTGCAAAGGCAGAAGGGAACTTGACTGCAAGATCCACTTGTTGAGCAAGGACAAAAGTCGGCCTTAGTGATCCGACGATGCCGAGTGGAAGGGTCGTCGCTCAACGGATAAAAGTTACTTTAGGGATAACAGATTGATTGTCCCCAAGAGCTCACATCGACGGGAAGGTTTGGCACCTCGATGTCGACTCTTCACCACCTCGGGTTGTAGTATGTTCCAAGGGTTGGGTTGTTCGCCCATTAGACTTGATCTAGACAAGTGCTCTTGTCATTGTCTATACCGACCCAAGCCCACCGCTAATAGATATTGTCGGTTTTCTTTTTTGATTTTTTTTCTCAAGGTTTTTAAAACGCGTCTGCTAGGGAAAGGTTTTCATACTCTTATAAAAGTATTTCATTCTCTTTCCCAACTGATGTGGGATCTCACATTGCCACGTCCTGCTATGTTATTGTTATGTCAACTTTTTGTATAATATTTTAATGTATTTGTACTCGAATAATAGTTTCAAAGTATTTATGCAATATTAATGAAGATTTGACACGCTCATCCTCGTAAATGTTGAGTTTAGATTTAATTTCGTGGATATTAAAAAATAATTGATTCAGTTGGTTTAGTCGATTAAGAATTAAGAATTGGGTGATGATCACGAGTCTATTTGAGGCCTAAGATGGGTTGGTTGAGAGCGAAACCTTCATTATTTAGAGGTCGAGGATGATGATGTGGCTGTTTCCATTGAACGGGATTGAACACCTACAATTTTATCTGATATCACGGATTCTCTTATATTAACTCAAATTAGGACCTCTTTGAGAAATTAGATGACATTCGAAGTTGAGGAAACGGGAAAAACAAACATGCCTAAACATGTAATGAAATACTGGTAGGAACCAACTTGGGTATGTTCAATATGTTTTGTTTGAGCCTAGGGGACAAAAAAAAATATGCGAATTTAGAACCTTGCACCATGATTTATGGTGTTACATTGGTTAGGTTAACCTGAGGCAATAAAAATGACCTTGAGCATGTTTTTATCGAACCAAGTCACTTTAAATAATATGACTATGTATGTTTGTAGGGTGAATATACGTGTGCCTACGAACATGAAACTTTGATTTAAGACCTCATGTTAGATAGATTAACCCGATAGGAGAATATTAGCTATTAGTTATTTGACTTAATCTGTTGAGAATTAGATTTATGTCTACTTGTCTTATTCAGATTTATGAGACCTTGAATATAGAGTATATTGAAGGTACTTGAAAACAAATTCTAAAATCATAAGTAGGACTAAATAAGCTTGGACTTGGACTGTACTCCGTGTTTTCTAGGTTGAACATATTCAATAGAATTGAACTAAGTAACTTATGAACGAAGAAAGATGAATTGAGCCTCTTATTTTGGGACATGATTTAGGAGTAGGGTTTGTTCGTTGTTGCTTAGAAGGGTGAGTTAACTGCTAAAAATACCCTAAAAGGACGAAGAAGCTAGATGCCACACTAAGTAAGAGGAAGTCCCGAGCATGAGAGAACACGCACGCGCACACACTATATATACATTTTTAAATTATGAAATATTTCGATTAATTAGAATTTTTTAATAAAATTTATATTGAAAAAATGAAAATCTTAAATTTATTATATATATTTTTTTAAATAATACTAAACAGAGAAAAATTACATGCCGAAACCGATCCCCACAAAAAAAATGATGGAGAAGCTCGGTGAACATATCTAATTCTTTTCCTACGAAAATTTCAATGAATCATTTTACACAAAATTACTTCAAATAAAGCACTAAGTTTGGAATTAAATTCTTTTGAGTATTTCTGAATCATCTTATTGCTAGAATCATTTTCATTTGAATGTGGTCTCAATTATTTGATTTACTCGACCATCACAATTATCTTTTTCTTTTAAATTTTATTTGATCTTTAAAAACATTTCTAAAAAATAAGAAAACTAGAAATGAAAGTAATATTGATAAGATACCACTATTGACTAAACTTATAAAGTTATGATTCACCTAATTTACTTCAACAATACAACTTCAAACATAAAACACAATTCTCTGTTATACATAATTTGCAGAAAGAGAAAGATAAGCACAGAGTTCAAGTCCATTAGGACTTAGGTGTTGGGAGAGGAAGCAGCAGCTGAACTGTGGAGCTGAACTAAAGAGGCATAAAACCCGTCTTTGATCGCAATAAGCTTCTCGTGCTTGCCTTTCTCGACGATGACTCCGTTCTTAACAACAGCGATCACATCAGCATTCATGATTGTCGAGAGCCGATGAGCCACCACGACCGTGGTTCTATTCACCATCACTCTGTCTAATGCATCTTGCACCACTCGTTCCGACTCTGCGTCCAGTGCGCTCGTGGCTTCATCGAGCAGTAGTATTTTTGGGTCCTTTATGATGGCTCGAGCAATGGCCACTCGTTGCTTTTGGCCACCCGACAACTGCAGTCCCCTCTCCCCGACATTTGTGTCGTATCCTTGTTGTAATCCACTGATGAACCTGTGTGCATTCGCGTACTCCGCTGCTCTTATTATCTCCTCCTCGCTCGCCTCCCCTCCCTTGCCGTATGCTATGTTGTTTCGTATGGTTTCGTTGAACAGCATTGGCTCTTGGCTCACCAGCCCCATTTGCTGTCTCAGCCATCTCAGCTGAAACTCTTTGATTTCTACTCCGTCGATTGTTATGCTGCCCGAATCAGGATCGTAAAACCTCTGCAATAGCGCTATCACTGTCGACTTACCACTTCCACTTTCTCCCACCAGAGCTACTGTCTGGATAGATCAAACACAAACATCGTATCATAATCATAATCATAATCATATGTTAGAAATCACATATCTCCAAATTGGTAGGATATTGCTCACTTTGAGCTTAAGCTCTCATGGCTTTGTTTTGGGCTTCCCCAAAAGGCCTCACACCAACGGAGATGCATTCCTTACTTATAAAACCCATGATCATTCCCTAAATTAACCAATATGGGACTCCCTCCCAACAATCCTCAACATCATAAACATCATAATCATTAAAGGAATATGATTTTTTGAGCAACCAACCTGGCCAGGACGAATGTGCAGGCACAGGTCTCTGAATATTTGGACGTTTGGCCTTAAAGGGTACTTGAAGCTTATATGTTTAAGCTCAATTTCTCCCTTCACATCGCCTAATACCGTCCCAGATTCGTCGCTGGGATCGATGCTGGAGGGTCTGTCTATAATTGCAAACACGGAAGCAGCAGCAGCCTTGGCTTTGGTAGTGTCTTGAGTCATGGAGCTCGAGTGAGAGATTCCAGTAGCTGCCATTGACAAGGCAAAGAACACCTGCGCTTCTCATATATGATTAAAAGAGATATCAAATATGAAACAAGCAGCAAAAGAGATGGGTAGAACATTGATTTACTTGAAAGACATCAGGAAACGTCGTTCGACCGTGCTGCACGAGAAGGGATCCTACGTAGAATGTGAGGGCATATACGTTGAACAATATTAAGAAGGAGACTCCAAAGCCAACTCCACTAATAAGGCCTTGTTTTATCCCTGTTTTGAGAGGAGCTTCACATTTGGTTTTGTACATATCCATCACTTTATCTTCTGCACAGAAAGAAGCAACTGTTCTTATGCCTCCTACTGCATCATTTGCGACTTGGCTGGCTTCCTCATACATACTCTGCATAGCCAAACCAACCCTTTATGAGCTATGCAAATTAAAACCCATGAGAGGAATTAGGTGACCATATATATATATATATATATATATACCTTGGCATCACCGCTAAATCCCTGTATGAATTTGATTTGTATATAGCCATTGATTCCAATGAGAGGAATGAGAGCAAGAACGATGAGAGCCAATTCCCAGCTTGCAGCAAAAGCAATGGCCAAACCTGCAACTGCAGATGCAAGGTTGCCTATGTTCTGAGACAGCGAATCACCGACTAGAGCTCTCACGGATGCGGCATCGGACGATAGTCTTGCACCAATCGCCCCACTTGAGTGTTCAGGTTCATCAAACCAACTTACCTCCATACGAACCACCTTCTCGAAACACAGTGATCTAATACGTTCGATTAATTTACATCCCGCGACCGAGAAGAAGTATGCTCTCCATGGATGTGCCACCAGTGATGTCACCCCAAGAACTATGTAAATGAGAGCCCAGAACTTGGTATCCTTTTTCAGCTGATCCGGGGGCAGGTAAAATGTCTTGATGACAGTAGAAACCAGTAATCCAAAGATGGGAAGTAGCACCCCACACAACACTGCCCCAATAGTTCCAATTATAAGCACTGGAATCTCAGGCTTGTTAAGTGCAGCAAGGCGACCAAGAGAAACGGGAGGAGATTTTGAGGTCTCTTCAATTGTGTCTTCGATGTCACCAGCATTCGGTAAGTCGATTCCAGTGGTTAAACCAAACACAGACAAAGACCGTCGGCTACTGCGACTAACTGATGATCCCCTACTTATGGATCTCAAGTAAGACGCCCTTTGACTTGACTGTCTCATTGATTCCAGAGAAAGCTCTGTTCGATTCACATCTTTGGAAGCGTGTTCCGAGTCTTTGTTCGCTTCCTGCAGGCGTATTAGTTGTGAATATGCGCCATCTGGATCGCTGACGAGTTCCGAGTGGGAACCTGCTCAATTACCACAACCAATAAAGAACATGTGAAAAATTAAATAAGGCTGTAATCAGCAATGAAGAACAACCATTACTCTTATTTCTACCTTTCTCAACCATCTTTCCTCTATGAATTACAGCAATCATATCGGCGTTCCTGACCGTGCTCAAACGATGGGCAACAATCACAGTACTTCTGTTGATCATAATCCTATCTAAAGCCTCTTGCACCACCCTCTCCGATTCTGCATCGAGCGCACTCGTGGCTTCATCTAGAAGTAGAATTCGAGGGTTCTTCAGAATTGCCCTTGCTATTGCAATCCTCTGCTTTTGCCCACCAGACAACTGAGTTCCATGCTCCCCCACCAGGGTGTTCAATCCCTAACACCATCAAAATAAAATTTATACATACATACATACATACATACATACAACTTATACAAGAGAATAAATATATGAACATGGTAGAACCTGAGGCAGTTTATCAATAAATTTAGCAGCATTTGCTAGTTCACATGCACCCTTAATTTCCTCATCAGTTGCCTCATCCTTGCCATATGCTATATTCTCTTTAATGGAGGCACTGAAGAGTATTGGCTCTTGGCTGACAAGACCAATTTTCGTCCGAATCCATCGAAGCTGAAACTCTTTCAGGTTAATGCCATCGATGAGCACCTCACCGGACTGTGGATCATAGAATCTCTCGATCAAACTGATCACGGTGGACTTGCCACTCCCACTCTCCCCAACCAATGCTGCAGTAGTGCCAGATGGAATATGAAGAGAGAACCCACTGAATATGGGTTCATCTGGCCTGGTTGGATAACTGAAATGGACATCCTTCAAATCTATGTCCCCTCGAATATCGTCTAATGTTTTACCCTTTGGATCGTAAACGTCAATGTTTGGCCTCCTTTCAATTGTCTCAAACATCTTGTATGCAGCAGCTTGACCCGCAGCAAATGCACTCAAGCATGGCGATATTTGTCCTAGAGACCTGAAACAAGTCACATGTAGATGTTTCCTTCAGAAAAATGAAGCTCAAAATGTTTTAATGGCGAAGAAGAATGTTATGCACTCACATTGAGCCTGCCAAAACAGCTATGATGACATTTATCACTTGGCCCCCATTATATCCTTTCTCTATTATCATCTTTCCGCCAAACCAAACAGCTAAAGAGTACGTACAAAATACGATCATCATTACCATGCCGATTCCTATTCCGCCTCCCAGGCCTTCCTTCACACCTGATTTGTAAGCCTGAGTTAGGAACTTCTTGTAACTGCTCACGGCTTGCTTCTCACCCGTAAATGATGCAACCTAAGAACATCGAAGTTTTAAGTTTTAAATTTTAACGTTCATCTTTCCAAATAGTAGAGAGATAGATGAATCCTATACCGTTCTTATTGAGCCAATAGTCTGTTCAACAACATTTGCAGCACTGGCATAAGCACTTTGCCCCCGAGAAGCCATTTGGGACATGTATCGAGCAATTGTTGCTCCTGCTAGCACAAGAAGAGGGATAGCAGATACCATTACAAGTGCCAGCAGCCAGCCTCTTACGAAAGCTATGGTGAAGCCTCCAATGAAGGTTGTAACTAGTTGAATGGTTTTCCCAACCTGTATATGAACAACAACAATGTTAGTTTCCATTTGTTTCATTGCATTTGTAAAATCATGTCGGAATTGTGAACTACGATACCTTCTCACCCATGGCATCTTGAATGAGGATGGTATCACCAGACATTCTTCCCACAACCTCTCCGGTATTTGTTTCGTTGTCGAAGAACGCAACATCTTGTCTCAATATAGTTTTCAAATACAACCCTCGAATCCGAGCAGCCTGTCTCTCCCCCGTCACTATCCAGCAAGACACCTCTGCAGATACGTTATCTAATTAAACACATCCCATTTCATTTATACACATATATTACAGTCTTATTTCGGTATCCACTTACGAAGAAACGCCGCTGCACCAGTTCCCACAGCCAAGTACACATAATTTAGGCACACCTAAATTCATCAGGTTGCAAAGGTCAATCAGCTGATGAGATACATGTATGTATATATATGAATCTAGGATCTCAGAAACCAAGCAATTTCATAATAGAATTTTCATTTAACCTTGGAAACTTTCGAAACGATGTCGTGCGTGTCCGGACTACTCCCAAAAGTATTGATCACTTGTCCAAAGATCACAGTCATTAGAGGCATTCCAATTCCATTCCCCATGCTTCCAATGATTCCAACTAGCATAAGTATGTAATCATATGAATCCGCAAACGAGAAGAGCTTAAGAAAAGGAACAGATTTTCCTTTCTCCTCTTTTTCTTCTTCTTCTTTCTTCTTGTTCTTCACTCCTTTCTGCTCCCCATTCAAGCTCGAGTTGCTCGGTGCCGATGTCGATGGTGATGCCATTTTCCCCTTCCCAACCTCGCCCTCCTACTTTAATCTACTTCCTCTCTAACTAACGTAAATAACCGAAATCAGCACGCTAGATATGCATCAATGGCAGCAGAAACAAAAAGGATCAGATTATGAAACAGCTTGAATCATAATTTCAACGCCTAGAAGTATATAATTTCATAAACCCTAGAAATTTTGGATGCAAAAACACAAAAAAAAATCACAAAACAGAGGAGGATTAAACCGAAAGGAAACGATACCTAAAGAGATGGATGTCGATGTTATGGTTCCAAACGGATGCACGAAATAGAACCGGTTATTGATTTAAAGCACTCACCGACTGCTTCTGGCTGTTCGTTCACTACAACGCATTTGATATACATTTAGTCAACTCCAACCTTCAAGAGAAACAGACAGAGAAGCAAATGAATATGGTGCGTTGTTAATACAAGCAAGCAAGCGACTACGACTACTTGATTTATTATATTGTTTCTGTGTGATTAATGAAGCAACGAAAACGACGAAGGAATACAGATAAGCTAAGTGAAGTACGTAAAAGAAGACGCAAGAATCAGGACCAAGTCCTCGTTCATTTTCTGGATTTCGAATAATCAAAAACTGATTCCAAGTGCGTTTTAAGCAAGAACAGTATATGAATGTTCGTCGTTTTCGCCGATACCTGTTCATCAAATCAAACCAGCATTCATTTGAGGAACGAGTGTTGATCACAGGATTCAGAAACCGGCTTGTTGATTGAAGATATGATCAACCAACAACTTTTTCTTGACGGAGTATTCGGTTGACTTCGATTATAAAAATAGAAGCAGAGGCCAGATATGGAACGTCATGTGATAGGTTTTTGTGTGTTTTTTTCGAATAAATAATATGGTGGGAAGCGGCCAAGGCTGTAAGAAAGTAGGTGTATTTTTCATCCTCTCTCTCCTTTACTCTTCTATTTCTCATTAATGATAGCAACCGCCTTCTAAAGAAGGATGAAATACAAAAGTAACATGGAAGCTCCCATTTTGGCATAAAAATGTTTATAAAATTAGTAAGAATTAGAGAAAAATATAAGAAAAAAAAAATAGTCGGTCTAATTCAATTTCGAGGGGTAAATCGGTCATTTTGAACTGAGGTCGGGATTAGGTTTGATTGGATTGATAGGATGAAGGAAAAGAAAAGTGATTAGAAAGAAAATGAGGTTTTAGAGTCTTTAGATAGAGAAAGTGGAAATCCGCTGATGGTTTGGAATCAGAATTTTGCTGAACTTTCCTCACGAGAAATGCTCAGAGGCATTCGGAGAACCATTTGGGGTTTTGATTTGATCAAATCCATTGAGAATCGAGGAAAAACGATAGATAAGTTTTTGGTGTTCTTTATTTCGGTTTTCCTTCAAATTTGAAAGACTTTATTGGAATTAGGTTCGAAATTTTTGGTAACGTTGATATTGGAGGAATTTCACACAAGATTCATGAAGGAAGTTAGAGTTGAGTCGAATTGGAAGGTGATGTTTGACTAACGTCAAGAAATGGTAAGTTTATTGTTGAGGCGGATGAAAAATTAAGAGAAACCACCACAGAACCCGGCCAGCTACGATATTGCCACGTGTCAAGCATGGATTGGATGAGGAAAAATTAGAATTAATCTGCACTTGGTAGGGTTCAAAGGCGCGTTGGTTTGCTCACGACCTACGTTCGACCTGGAACTAAGAGTGATCTGCTCTAGCCGACCCAACCCACTTTGCACCCCCACCAATGGGATTTTGCCACTTGTCGCTCTGAGGGTGCGTCTATACGAGCACGTGCCCTGTGCGGAGTGTTCTTCCACGTGTGTGGCCGCACGTTGGCGCGTGAGTGACATCTTTTTGCTTTGTTTGGTCTTCGTTTATCCCTTTTCTTCCTGATTTCAATACTAACCATATTTTGACTTGAATTAGGACCTACCTTCAAAATTTCAAGAATATTGGAGCTCCTAACATGTGAAAAAACTAGCTCGGGAAGGCACGCGTCATCTAACTACGTAATCACATGGACTCTAAGACGAACTAGCATGTGAGCATTCTTTACGTTAGTGGTTAGAAAATGCATGTTGAAAACTTCAAAAGAGCGTTTTAGGATGAGTATGTACTGTATGTATGTTATGGTAAAATTACCGTTATGCCCCGAGGTTGAAATTTCCAATTAGCATGCAGTTTTATCTACTTTGCAAAGCTAGAAAGAGAATATGCATGAGGAGAATATGAGTTGGGCATTATGGATGAGCAAGTTGTTCATGATGTAAGAAATTACCAAAATGCCCCTATGATGAGATTTATGATAAATGTTATTTCATATGCTTTTCGTTAGGTTAGAAAGAAGGATGGACTATTGTGATCTGTGCTCCAAGTGATTGTGGATGTCATCTCCCCGTTAAACTTTCTTGTGTGTATGTTTGCATGATATAGTATGTTTTGAGACTTTTTATTTTCCTTGTAGAGAGTGTTTATCTGCACAGAGATAGGGCGTTAAAAGTAGATTGGCTAGACAATGAGCTAGGTCAGGACATCTCCAGTAGACTGAGCACCTTAGGATCGTGATCGACAATTAGAGGGTCTAAACTCTAGTGCTCCTAAACTAAGAAAGACTCAAGGCGTTATAACAAAACAACCTAGATCTAAAGTTCGTGTTAAGCCACCTAGGAGCCTTATAAATCCAATAGACCTCCTCAACTCCAATAGACATTCGTATACCGACAAACTAATAGGTATCTGCGTCGTCATACACTTAGGACAAGTTTATAGTGTAGACTACTTGGCATTTCCACATGAGATAGTGACATCTGAATCACCTCAACGCGCTACACTATTTGGCTTAGGCCTGGCTCGACGGTACCTGTACTATTACTGTTTAGTAAGGCACGTGCTAAGGTTTTACTAGAGGGGATAGGAGTCAGAGACTTTGGTGATACCATCACACTACTACAGGGCATTTTAAGTATTCTTAGTTACCTTTGTGATGGAAGTCTACTAGGTTCTTAGGAGTGTGTAGATGGTTTAGATCTTATCTCGCGTTTCTAGGACGCTCAAGGTTAACTCCTTGAAGCTAATCCAATCTTTGAGTGCGCACAGGTCTAGACCTTTGATCACCGTGCACAATTTTAAGGTACACGATCTACTGTAACCATATTGAATTAGGTCAACGTATAAATTGTTCTAGCTTTAAAACCCTAATCTTAACTTGGTTCTCTTGTACATGTTTTATTATCGAGATATTCCTATTGATCACATAAAGCACAAATCACCTTGATCAACCCTAGGTACCATGAAGGTCTACTTGGTTCCTAGGGTGGCTCGGTGACTTAACGTGGACTTCTGGCTCCAAGGTACTCTGTTTTGACTTCTTTAGTCTTTCTTAGTTTAGTTGAGAAAAATGCTCTTTGGAGCTCCTCAACCTCCATATTCTAACCACCAAAGATAAGATATGCTCATAGCTAGTACGTCCTAGTGATCCCAACAAGTATTACTTAAGAAAAATCTGAGTGTCTACTAACACGGATGACGCTACCTTCCTAAGCTACATTTTTTTTTTTTTGCATGTTAATAACTCCAAAATTTACTGAAATTTCTCTGATAGATTCTAATTCAAGCCCTAATAAGGTCAATATTGAAATCCGGATGAAAACTTATAGTCGAATGGAGGTCGAACAGGCCAAAAAAATATCACGTCATTTGCCCTCACGCGTCGCCATGCGCGGGTAAGATGGTTCCACGTGCGAGTACAAACATGCACAAGGAGGGATATGCGGGTCAACGTTGTGACACGTGGCAACCTCAGATTTGCGCGTTCATGTCCTAGGGACTATATTCAATCATTGGCATAATTGAAATTTCCTCGATTATTCTCATATCGACACGTGGTCCATGTAGGCAGGCGTTTCTAAGTTGGGTTGTGTCAGATCGCGGTTTGGGTTGGCAAGTTGGTTCTCATATCACTTTGCTCTCCAAATCCGCGTGTGCTAACAGACGTTGTCGCACATCCCTCACCGTCCTCGAACCTCGTCAGAACACTGACTTTCAGTCGGACTCAACTCGAGGTTTCTTCACAAAATTTGTGTGAAATCCCTTCAAGAATAACATAATAAAATTTTAAAACTTAAACTCTTTCAAAATTTTACAGATAAGAGGAAAATCGAGATAAAAACCTAGAAAGCTTACCTCCCATTTTTCCTCAATTCTTGATGGATTTGAGTAATTCAAACACCCAAATTAGTCTTTCAACGTCCGTTTAACAATTCTTGTGAAGGAGCTTAAGCCAAAACAGACTTAAGGTTGTCGTTTGGAACGATTTTTGGTTTTTCTCTTTCTCACCCTCAAACCCTCACTTCCTCCTTTTCTTTTCAAGTTTAGGGCTCTTACATACCCCTCGTTGAGATTTTTCTCAATTTTTTTTTTATTTTTTATATTGATTCTTTTAATTTTTTTAACCATTCTTTTCTTCTTCGTCATCCTTAAATTGGTAAAATTAATCATCGTTGAGATTCAGATGTTATAGTTAAAGTGGGAACCGCTCTAGCTCTAGCACCCTAATTTTAACAAACTACATTAGTGCATGTTTATTAGAGAGATGTTACTATCGATCACAAAAACGCTTGCTCATGACATGATTGGACCACCCCGATTATTACTTTTCCGAGAATCATTTTTTTTTTCCTCCCTTCCCTTTTCAATTTTTATTTTTCTTTCTTCCTCGTTGATCATCCAACTCATCGTTACCAAATATCTAATTAAGAAATAGAGGCAGAAATGACCAAAATGCCTCTATAGGGAGACTTTCATCATTTTTTCTAATTTGTTTTTTACTATTTTGTTTTATATTTTTTTAATTCTATTTTATTAGCATTTATTACTTCTATTTCATTTTGAAATCAAAAAATTTAAAGCCCTCAATAAAATTCTAGAAATTCAAACTTTCAAAGAAAATGAAGTATTTAATTCTAGTCATGGCTTGTGTCTTACGTTTTTAAGCAAAGACAAAAGTCGTATTGCACGAGTAACGGGTAGGATTGAGAAAGTCGGGGTTAGCATTTAAATAAAAAAGTGTTAGTGTTGGTAAGATTTAATTTGTTTTATATGCATATGCCTTTTCCTTATTTATTAAATGGTTACCTTATATAACACTGTGGAATTCTCACCACTAAACTACAACTACAGCCACTTGGATATTTAGTCAACATTCATCACTTTCATGATTAAGGATAAACCAACAAACTTCTAATTTGCTTCACCAGTTTGTAGCTAAATAAAGGAATGTGGCTGCTGGGATTCGAGCCCAGGTCTCCACGGCCACAACGTGGAATTCTCACCACTAAACTACAGCCACTTGGATATTTAGTCATCGTTTTCATGATTAAGAATAAACCAACAAACTTCTAATTTGCTTCACCCGATTGTAGCTAAAAGAATAAA
The DNA here is from genome assembly GCF_057944985.1 of Cucurbita pepo subsp. pepo. Taxonomy (NCBI): domain Eukaryota; kingdom Viridiplantae; phylum Streptophyta; class Magnoliopsida; order Cucurbitales; family Cucurbitaceae; genus Cucurbita; species Cucurbita pepo. The sequence goes on along the minus strand of NC_141806.1, from coordinate 4,327,629 downwards.
TGTGGCTGCTAGGATTCAAGCCCAAGTCTCCACGGCCACACCATAGAATTCTCAGGAAAGAAAACTTCTCTAGAATTTTTCTTCATATCATATCATTATCATAACTTTTCATGTAATTTCTGGGTTGTGTATCTTGTCAAAACATCTTATTGTTAGGCCATTCATATCATACATCTTATCATGTCATGTGTATCATATCATAAGCATAACGTGTCTCCCAACATATCATGTGATACAGTAAACCTATCATATTATAAAGCATATCACAATATTCGTCATATCGTCAAACGTATCATACCATAACATATATCTTATCATTCACATAACATATTATAGTCATTATCATTTCGTAATACATATTATATTCACATAGACATATCATAATCATATCGTTTCATAAACATATCATAATCATATAGACATATCATAGTCATATCGTTCCATAACCATATCTTAATCATATCGTTTCCTAAACAATTCACACATATCAAACATATAAGACGTGTAATCATACAAACATCAACTTTTAACCAAATCGATAGTAAGGTCACTTACTTGATTGACCTTAGTCGGTATTCTCCCTAAATTTAACTGCTTGAGTTTGTCCTTTGAGGTTGTTCCAAATATTGTCGACCCTATCAGACATTCAACTAATTTCCTTAGCAAATTTCTTTTGCTAACTTAATTCAACTTAAATTGAGTAAACGAACCCTATACTTAACTTATTTGCCTTAAATAAGGTCAAAATTGGCTTCGAGATGTTAAAAAACCTAGAAAATGATATATTATTTGTATATCGAGCTGCCTAAGCCGAGGAGCCGAGGAGCTGAGGAGTCTAGCCGTGATGCGTTGAGTCAAGGAGTTGACATCTGCATGCGCAGTGTCACAATCGCACTTTGATGGCAGCGGACTTGCGATTGTGCGACACTCACTTTCCAGCAACAAGTGAGTTAAGCCCATTCGTTCTTGCATCGCCTACGGCCAAACGACATATGCTCGAGCCTCTAGCCCCGGTTCAAGAAGAAAGTTTTAGAAATTGGGGGTAGAGAGATTTCGAAAGAGAATTTTGAAAGCAAGATTTGAGAAATTGGAAATGGTGTTATATGGGAATGTAAGCAAAAAGGCAATAACAACGACTTACTACATATAACTATCGGGTAGGAAGCAGTTGACAATTAGTCATATCCTCCTATAGCATATTTTTGGGTATTTTAGCCCTGGCATGTGTAGACACAATACCCTCATACTGACCCAATATGGAATGGTAAAGACCTATCTAGGATGAAAGCATATAAAAGGGGTTTGGAATAGGCATGCAACCATGGACAACATGTCCTGGACAAGCAAGACCGAGATATCTGTCATGCGGCCATTGACAACACGCCTTGGACATGCATGACCGTGACATCCTCCCCCACTCAATTGGTTGACGTTCCTATCAACCAACCTGAACAAGCAAGATTAGGACATCTGTCATTAATATTTTTAAGATTTCTAAAAATCCAATCTCGCCAGAGATTCTTTCCGAGGGAAGGCTTCATGGGTATTCTTCTCCTCTGTGATCTGTTTTCCACGAGGCCAGGTTTATTTATATGGCTAGATAATATTTTTGACCTCAGTTCGGTTTCAGGTCATTCGCATCGAGCTCTTGTTCTTCCTTCGAGCCTCCATTCACAAATTGATCTTGAATTAGTGCAATGTTATGCCCACCACTTTGAATGTCATCAACGTACATAAGATAATCTGACCTTTTATGCAGATGACTAAAGTTGTACCTCGTCAATCAAGCAAATATTTAAACAAATGATAAATACAATAGCTTTATTTACTAAGAATCGCACGATTATTATCAAGATGGAAAATTGTGATGACTGGACTACATATTTAGTTGGCATTCCACTTACCACACCTCGTATCTCTCAAAACAAATAATTTTAGAAAAAATTGAGTATTAGAAATACTCGGTAGGTAACCCATTAATTGGGTTCAGGTATGCATACACAAAACATAGACATGCAACATGCACGAGACTGAAATCATTATTGTAAAAGATCTATCATTTTTATAATGAGTCATGGAAGACTTTACCCTAGCAGCTGAAATTCGACACCTATGCAGTAGAATCGGGACGAGCCCGTCACAACGTCTCATGATATTAAATGATTTTTTTAATTTTATCCATATTTTGAATTAATTTGGATTATTTCATTAACTAAACTTATTAAAATTTTATATAAGTTTATCATCGTTAATTTCATAAAAATATAATTTAATTTATTTTAAAAATAGAAATAATATATAATGTTATAATTTTTGACATTTTTGACTTAGATCTAAATGGATTCTTATTAATTAAATTAAATTAAATTAAATTATTGTATTTATATTATCGTATTACAAGATCAAGACAAATCAATGTGAATAAAATAAACTATTTGAATAAGAATAAATTAAAGAGTTGACTAAATTTATTATGTAAATTAAAAAATAATAATAAAGAAAAGAGCTAAATTTGCAAATAATAATAATAATAATAATAATAATAATAATAATAATAATAACTAAAAAAAAACAATATTCTTTGAGGAAATTAGGTTGGTTTAATATAGCAACTTTTAAAAATAAACAAAAAAACAAAAAATCCAACGTGAGAATGAAAGAACGCTACTAATATTCTTTACCCGAATAATTATATACTGCTAAGTCGTTGTTGTTGTCTTTACTTACATGCTATATAACACCATTTTCAATCTCTCGCTAAATCTTGCTTTCGAACTCTCTGCCCTGTTTTCTAAATCTTCTTCTTAAATCGGAGCCAGAGGCTTGAGCATACGTTGTTTGGCCGTAGGCGACGCGCAAACGAATTAGTTTAACTCACTTGTTGCTAAGAAATGAGTGCTGCACAATCACAAGTCCACTGCCAAGAAAACAGCTATTGTGAAAAATAATTTTTGAATTTTCAAAATAACATTATTTTTTTTTTTTTATAAAAGCAAGAGTATTTTTTATAATTTAGCTACACAAAACACAGTCTTCAAATAGACTGAAGGTACCCCACTCCAAAAGCCTGATTCGGTGTGGTACACCATTCCAAAAGCCTGATTCTGTGCTATCTCACCCGTGTTATTCTCGGTGTCTCAAGCATGTAATGTGTGATCCTGTCTCCCGAACTCCGATGACTCACCAGTGTTATTCTAATTCTCATCCAATGGAAGGTAAAGCCGAAGACAAAGACGATAACTCACCCGTGTCATTCGCATCCAATGGAAGGTAAAGAGGATAACTCACCCGTGTTATTCTCGGTTAGAAACTGTCGCGTGTCGATGGCTCCTATACCTCTAAAACTTGTATCCGACAGCTTGTTCTAAGAGTCATCTAGAGTTGGCTTCTTCTTCAAATTTGTAGTCCTAACATCCGTGGTACTAAACTTGTATTCGTTAGCTCGTTCTAAGTGTCATCCATATGGTTTGTACAGTGTGTTCCAAAAATCAAATCTCCTTAATTTCTCTCACAGATTTGTGGGTATTCTTACTCTCAAGCTAAAGAGATTGGTCTCATACAATATGAATTTTGAAGTAAAATTTCTAGTTTCTCTGTTCATAAAATAGAATGTCAACCCAGAATTGAAAGTTTATCTTCTAATCTTTGCAGCGTTTGTGTTCTTCACCAAAGTTGTTGATAACTCTCCAAAATTTTTGTAGTTAATTATGCACTCATGCAAATTATTTTCTCATTATTTGCTCCATTTGTTCTAATTAGTATGCACGAAATAGTTCATTGTAGCTTAACATGAAGAGAATATCAATTTGCATAATCGAGCCTAATTGTATATTTAATTAAGTTATTTAGCAAAATTTTAGAACATCCATGCTGAACCATGATGCTGTGACAAATTTTGAAACAACACTGCTCTCAAATTTGGAAACAAATTGTTGACCCTAATTCTGAAGCAATTCATAAAGCAAACTTTTCGGGATGACATAGAAATTTTAATCCACATCAGCAATCCACGTGGGTCATTGACTACCTAATTAGAAACATCGTAGGTGGACGATTTTATTCTTTCTCAGTCCTAAATGGAAAGAACAAACAATATAAAAGGAAAATGATACCTAAAAAGAGAAAGAGAGTCACATTTTGGAAAAGAAGAAGAAAAACTCTAATCCATCCATTGTTGAATAGGGCAAATAGGTGGACGTGAGAGCTCAAATGAAGGAAACTTCTATTGAAGAACAACAACAAAACTTGATAACTCTCTAATTTTTTACTCTCATTTCATATTCTATCAATTTTACATGATCTGTTAATTCAATTTGTAGTATGAAGAGCTAAATTTTATAAGGTTGGTGCAAAAGTTTTATTTAGTTTAAGTATGCTGTGGTGTGCTCTTAGTTTATTAAAGAGTTGTTAATGATGTTTGTTAATGATCTCGTGTTTCTAGGACGCTCGAGGTTAACTCCCTGAAGCTAATCCAATCTTTGAGTGCGCACAGGTCTAGACCTTTGATCACCGTTCACAATTTTAAGGTACACGATCTACTAGAACCATATTGACTTAGGTCAACGTATAAATTTTTCTAGCTTTAAAACCGTAATCTTAACTTGGTTCTCTCATGCATGCTTTATTATCGAGATATTCCTATTGATCACATAAAGCACAAATTACCTTGATCATCCCTAGATACCATGAAGGTTTACTTGGTTCCTAGGGTCGCTTGGTGAGTTAACGCGGACTTCCGACTCCAAGGTACTCTATTTTGACTTCTTTAGTCTTTCTTAGTTTAGTTGAGAAAAATGCTCTTTTGAGCTCCTCAACCTCCATATTCTGATGAGATATGCTCATAGCTAGTACGTCCTAGTGATCCCAACAAGTATTACTTGAGAAAAATCTGAACGTCTACTAACACAAATGACACTAACTTTCCTAAGCTACGTTTTTTTTTTACATGTTAAGAGCTCCCAAATTTACAGAAATTTCTCTGATAGATCCTAATTCAAGCCCTAATAAGGTCAATATTGAAATCCTAATGAAAACTTTTAGTTGAATGGAGGTCGAACGGGCAAAAAAAAATCACGTCATGTGCCCTCACGCGTCGCCATGCGCGGGTAAGATGGTTCCACATGCGAGTACAAACATGCACAAGGAGGGATATGTGTGTCCACGTTGCGACGCGGGAACCTTGATTCGCGTGTTCAGGTCCTAGGGACTATATTCAATAATTTGCATGTGTGAAATTCCTTCAATTATTCTCATTTCGACACGTGGTCCATGTAGGTTGGCATTTCTAAGTCGGGTTGGGTCAGATTGCAGTTTGGGTTGGCAAGTTGGTTCTTAAATCACTTTGCTCTCCAAATCCGCGTGTGCTAAGAGACGTTGTCGCACATCCCTCAATTAGCCAGCCGCACGTCCCTCACTTTGCTCTTAATTAGGCTCAAAATAGAAAACTCACCGTCCTCAAACCTCGTCAGAACACTGACTTTCGGTCTAAATCAACTCGAGGTTTCTTCACAAAATTTGTGTGAAATCCTTTCAAGAAGAACATAATAAAATTTTTAAACCTAATTCTTTCAAAATTTCACAGATAAGAGGAAAATCGAGATAAAAACCTAAAAAGCTTACCTCCCGTTTTTCGTCAATTCTTGATGGATTTGAGTAATTCAAACACCCAAATTAATCTTTCAGCGTCTGTTTAACAATTCTTATGAAGAAGCTTCGGCCGAAATGGACTCAAGGCTGCCGTTTGAAATTTTTTACTTTCTCTCTTTCTCACCCTCAAACCCTCACTTCCTCTTTTTCTTTTCTGGTTTAGGGCTCTTACATACCCCTCGTTGGGAACGGGTCATAATCATAACTTTACTCTTAGGGTTGACGTTGACTATTTTTTCTAATTTTTTATATCGATTCTCTTGATTTTTTAAGTATTTTTTTTTCTTGTAGGTCGTCTTGAAATTTGGCTTTTAAGGCCTTAATAAAATTTCAAAAATTTTAAACTTAAAAGAAAAGTAAGAAAATTAATCTTCGTTGCAAAAATTAATCCTCGTTAGGACTCAGATGTTATAGTCATCGTGAAAACCGCTCTATTTCTACACCCTAATTTTTACAAAGTACACTCGTGCATGTTTATTAGAGAAATATTACTATCGATTAGAAAATGCTTACTCATGACATAATTGGACCAGCCCATTATTACTTTTCCTAAAATTATTTTTTCTCTAATTAAGAAATAGAGATGGAAATCACCAAAATGTCTCTCCATGGTTGACTTTGACTTTTTTTTTTTTTTTTTGTAATTTTTTACTATTTTTTAATATAATTTTTTTTAGTTTACTATTTTTTAAACATTTATTACTTCTATTAAAGCCCTCAATAAAATTCTAGAAATTCAAACTTTTAAAGAAAAATGAAGTATTTAATTCTAGTCGAGCCCCGTGTCTTTTCCTTATTTATTAAATGGTTACCTTATATAACACCTTTCGTGATATCAAAATTAAATCTATTTTCTCAAATTCAATAAATGTGGCTATTGGGATTCGAGCCCAAGTCTCCACAACCACAACGTGGAATTCTCACCACTAAACTACAGCCACTTGAATGTTTAGCCAACATTCATCACTTTCATGATTAAGGATAAACCAACAAACTTCAAATTTGCTCGTTGGTAGCTATAAAAAGTAGATGTGGCTGCTGGGATTCGAGCCCAGGTCTCCACGGCCACAACGTGGAATTCTCACCACTAAACTACAGCCACTTGGATGTTTAGTCAACATTCATCACTTTCATGATTAAGGATAAACCAACAAACTTCAAATTTGCTCGTTGGTTACTATAAAAAGTAGATGTGGTTGCTGGGATTCAAGCTCAGGTCTCTATGGCCACAACGTGGAATTCTCACCACTAAACTATAGCCACTTCAAATATTTAGCCATCATTCATCGCTTTCATGATTAAGGATAAACAAAAAAAAAAATTCTAATTTGCTTCACCATTTGTTCATAAAAGCTCGTATTGATTTTGAGTAACGTTAATATGCTTTAATGGTCCGTAGCTAAAAAAAAGTAGATGTGATTGCTAGGATTTGAGCCCAAGTCTCCACGACAACAACATGAAATTTTCACCACTAAACTACAACCACAACTTCTTTAATATTTAGCCATCATTCATCACTTTCATGATTAAGGATAAACTAGCAAACTTCTAATTTTCTCAAACTAGTTTGTTCATAAGAGCCTATTTTGATGGTTTTGAATTATGTTAATATGGTTGAATAGTTTGTAGCTTAAAAATGGACATGGCTGCTGGGATTCAAGTCCAAGTCTCCACGGCCACAACGTGAAATTCTCACCACTAAACTATGATGGTGTTGAGTTATGTGCATGAGGTCCTAATATTTTTCCTTTTTCATTATCATGTAAGAAACCTCTCCCGCATTTTTCTTCATATCATATCATTATCATAACTTTTCATGTAATTTAGTCATATCGTCAAACGTATCATACCATAACATATATCATATAATTCACATAACATATTATAGTCCTATCATTTCGTCATACATATTATATTCATATAGACATATCATAATCATATCGTTTCATAAACATATCCTAATCATATAGACATATCATAATTATATCGTTTCATAATTATATCTTAATCATATCGTTTTCTAAACACTTCACACATATCAAACATATAATATGTGTAATCGTCCTTTGAGGTTGTTCCAAGTATTGTCGACCCTATCAGAAATTCACTTAATTTCCTAAGAAAATTTCTTTTTCTAACTTAATTTAACTTAAATTGAGTAAACGAACCTTATACTTAACTTATTTACCTTAAATAAGGTCAAAAATTGCTTCAGGAGGTTAAAAAACCTAGAAAATGATATATTATTTGTATATCGAGCTGCCTAAGCCGAGAAGCTGAGAAGTCGAGCCAAGATGCATTGAGTCAAGGAGTTGACATCTGCATGCGCGGTGCCACAATCGCATTTTGATGGCAGCAGACTTGCGATTGTGCAGCACTCACTTCCTAGCAACAAGTGAGTTAAGCCTATTCGTTCTTGCATCGCCTACGGCCACGATGTATGATTGACCCTCTGGAACCGGTTCAAGAAGAAAGTTTTAGAAAATGAGGGCAGAGAGATTTCGAAAGAGAGTTTTGAAAGCAAGATTTGAGAAATTGGAAATGGTGTTATATGGGAATGTAAGCAAAAAAAAAGCAACAACAACAGCTTACTGCATATAACCCCTATAGTATATTTTGGGGCATTTTAGCCCTTGCAGATGTAGACACAATTTTGGTGAACCGTCATACACCCTCGTACTGACCCAATTTGGAATGGTAAAGACCTATCTAGGATGAAAGCATGTTAAATGGGTTTGGAATAAGCATGCAACCATGGACAACATGTCCTAGACAAGCAAGATCGGGATATCTGTCATGCGGCCATTGACAACACACCTTGGACATGCATGACTGTCCATCCTCCCCCACTCAATTAGTTGACGTCCCTGTCAATCGACCCAAACAAGCAAGACTAGGACATCTGTCATGCGGCCATAAGCAACATGCTTTGGACAAGCATGATCGTTACACGAGGCATGTGTCGTTGTGGGGGTGAAGACGTGTGAGTGGGTCATGAATCGGGTCGAGGCATGGAGTTCAGGTCGCTCTCTCTGGATGTTCCTGCGGTGCGTGGGTTGTGGCCGTCGGTTATAGGCTTGGTTGGGCCGAGCGTTATAGATGGGCTTTGAGGCTTGGTTCGCAGCTACTAGGCTTCATGCTGGTCGTGAACCGAGGCTTGGGTTTGTCCTACTCGCGTCTTTGGGTTAAACTGAATGTTCATCATGGGTTGGCTCTTGTACTAAGTAACTCGAATCCAACCAAAAGTTGACCGAAATTGGTTGTCTTCTTCACCCGACTTGCTTGCAATTTTCTTCAATCTTCTCTCTCTTCCCGAATCATTTTCCGATTATTCTTTCTGTTGTCCTCCGTCTTCTGTGACCTTTGGTTCATCCTTCATCTTGTATGACCATCGATTCATCCTCCATCTTCTGTGACCTTCAGTTCGTTGTTTCCTTCACCCCCATGGCATCATGGGTATTCTTCTCCTCTGTGATCTATTTTCTCTCGAGATGGCAGGTGTATGGAGTCCTTGGACGTGTTGAGGAGCATTGAGGAAGCTTGGCCTCGTGGGTAGGTTGAAGATGTGAGAACTCCTAAATAAATACATGACATTTGTTCGGCTCGATTCAGGTCATTCGCATCGAGCTCTTGTTCTTCACTCGAGCCTTCGTGCACAAATAGATCTTGAATTGGTGTGGTGCTATGCCCACTGTTAGATGAACACGACTCTCCACAATGGTATGATATTGTCCACTTTAAGAATAAACTCTCATGGTTTGCTCTCGGCTACCCAAAAGACCTCGTACCAATGGAGATAGTATTATTTGATTATAAACCCATGATCACCTAAATTAGTCAATGTGGGACTTTCAAACCCACCATTTTGAACATCATCAACGTGCATAAAATAATCTGACATTTTAAGCAGTTAACTAAGGTTGTACCTGGTCTAACCAATATTTAAACAAATGACAAATACCATAGCTTTATTTACTAAGAATCCCTATTATTATCAAGTTTAGCCTTTAAAATAACAAATAACTTAAATCAATGAAATAAAATAAAATAATACAAAATTTGTAATGACTCGACCCCATAATTTAGTTGGGTTACGACTTGCTACTCCTTGTACGTCTTTGTCATTTTCTCGACATAAATTGTTTTAGAAAAAGTTGAGTATTAGAAATATTCGGTAAGTAACCCGTTAAATGGGGTCAGGTATGCATACACAAAACATAGACGTGCAACATGCACGGGACTTGAATCATTAATGTCAAAGATCTAACATTTTTGTAATGAGTCTTGAAAGACTTTACACTGAAATTCGACACTTAGGCAGTAGAATCGAGACGAGTCCGTCATAACGTCTCATGATATTAAATGAGTAATTGTCAACGTACATGTCATTCACATTTTATGTGTACATAATAATCCATGTATTAACATTTTTTAATTTTATTGATATTTTGAATTAATTTGGATTATTTTATTAACTAAACTTATTAAAATTCTATATAAGCTTATTATCATCGTTAATTTCGTATAAATATAATTTAAGTTATTCTAAAAATAAAAATTATATATAGACCAAATACATTTTTGACTTAAAGATCTAAATAGGTTCATATTCAATAAATTAAATTATTATATTTATATTATCATATTATAAGATCCGAAGAGAAATCAATGTGAACAAAATAAACCATTTGAATAAGAATAAAATTAAAGAGTTGACTAAATTTATTAGGTAAATTAAAAAATAATAATAAAGAAAAGAGCTAAATTTGCAAAAGAGAAAAAACTAAAATAGTAATATTCTTTGATTTTATTATGCAGGTGTAATTGGGAAATTAGGTTTGTGTAATATAGCAACTTTTAAAAATAAACAAAAAAAAATCCAACGTGTGAATGAAAGAACGCTACTAATACTCTTTACCCGAATAATTATATACTGCTAAGCCGTTGTTGTTGCCTTTACTTACATGCTATATAACACCGTTTTCTATCTCTCACCAAATCTTGCTTTCAAACTTTCGTTCGAAAATCTCTCTGCCCTCGTTTTCTAAACCTTCTTCTTAAATCGGAGCTAGAGGCTCGAGCATACGTTGCTTGGTCGTAGGCGACGCACAAACGAATGGCTTAACTCACTTGTTGCTAAGAAGTGAGTGCTGCACAATCAGAAGTCCACGGCCAAGAAAACAGCCATTGTGAAAAATAATTTTTGAACTTTCAAAATAACATTATTTTTTTTATTTCAAGAGTATTTTTTATAATTTAGCTATGCTGAACGTAATGGTCAAATAAACCAAAGGTTGTTGGTTCAATTGAACCAACCACATCATCGTCACTTCTACCTCAAGTTAGAAATTGTCGCGTGTCGATGGCTCTATACCTCTAAAACTTGTATTTGTCAGCTCGTTTTAATTTCTCTCACAAACTTGTGGGTATTCTTGCTCTGAAGCTAAAGAGATAAGTCTCGTATAATATGAATTTTAAAGTAAAATGTCGGTTCATAAAATAGAACGTCAACCCAAATTGAGAGTTTATCTTCTAATCTTTTCGGCCTTTGTGTTCTTTACCAAAGTTGTTGATAACTCTCCAAAATTTTTGTAGTTAATTATGCACTCATACAAACCATTTTCTCATTATTATGCTTACTCTAATTAGTATGCATGAAATAGTTCATTGTGATTTAACATGAAAATAATATCAATTTACATGAATCGAGCCCAATTGTACATTCAATTAAGTTATTTATCAAAATTTTAGACTATTTATACTGAACCATGATGCTGTAGCAAATTTGGAAACGCTGGCAAATTTTGGAAACAAATCGCTGACCCTGATTTTGAAGCAATCTGAAAAGCAAACTTTCGGGGATGACATAGAAATTTTAATCCACATCAGCGAGTTACGTGAGTCGTTGACTACCTAATTAGAAACATCCTAGTTGGACGATTTTATTCTTTCTCAGCCCTAAATGGAAAGAACAAACAATATAAATGGAAAAGGATACCTTAAAAGAGAAGAGATCAACATTTTAGAAAAGAAGAAGAAAAACCCTAATCCATCAGTTGTTGACAGTGAACGGAAAAGAAGACCAAGAATGATAGATTAGGGCAAAGAGGTAGACGTGAGAGCTCAAAGGAAGAAAACTTCAATTGAAGAACAGCAACAAAGCTTGATGACTCTCTAATTTTTTACTCTCATTTCATATTCTATCAATTTTACATGATTGAGATGTAGGTTCCTCTGTTTTATTCCGTTTGTATGAAAGAACTAAACTTTATAAGGTTGGTATTTAGTTTAAGTATGTTACAGTGTGCTGGCCAAATTACATACATAGTTCTTCTCTTATTCCGAAGAGAGAACAACGAACTTCTCATTAATACTCTAGTTCCATTGTTTAGTTGGTAGCTTTCGTTCACAATACACCTCCAATAAAATTGAAATGATACATAAAACATTCGCATGGCCCCTAAACCAAATATAAATGACTAGAATATGAGTTAGGACATTATGAATGAGCATGTTATTCGTAATTTTATTTCACATGTTTTTTCGTTAGGTTAGAAAGAAGGATGGACTATTGTGATCTCTTCTCCAAGTGGTTGTGGATGTTATCTCCCCATTAAACTTGCTTGCTTGTATGTTTGCATAATATAGTATGTTTTAGCTCCACGTGTTTGACTTTTTATTTTCCTTGTAGAGCGTGTTTATCTGCACAAAGCTAGGGCGTTAAAGTTAAATTGGCTAGACGATGAGCTAAGTCAGGACGTCTCCAATAGACTAAGCACCTTAGGTTCGTGATCGGCAATTAGAGGGTCTAAACCCTAGTGCTCTTAAACTAAGAAAGACTTGAAGCGTCATAACAGAACAACCTAGATCCAAAGTTCATGTTAAGCCACCTAGCAGTCTTAGAAATTCAATAGACCTCCTCAACTTTAATAGACATTTGTATACACCCTAACTAATAGGAATCTGCGTCGTCATACACTCCCTCTCAAGACGAGTTTACAGTGTAGACCCTTGGGCATTTCCACATGAGATAGTGACACCTGAATCACCTCAACACACTACACTATTTGGCTTAGGCCTGGCTCGACGGTACTTGTACTATTATTGTTTAGTAAGGCACGTGCTAAGGTTCTACTAGAGGGGATAGGAGTTAGAGACTTTGGTGATACCGTCACACTACTACAGGGCATTTTATGCATTCTTAGTTATCTTTGTGATGGAAGCCTACTAGGTTCTTAGGAGTGTGTAGACGGTTTAAATCTCATCTCGTGTTTCTAAGACGCTCAAGGTTAACTCCTTGAAGCTAATCCAATCTTTGAGTGCGCAAAAGTCTAGACCTTTGATCACCATTCACAATTTTAAGGTGCACGACCTATTGGAATCATATTGACTTAGGTCAAGGTATAAATTGATCTAGCTTTAAACCTCTAATCTTAACTTGGTTCTCTCATGCATGCTTTATTATGAAGATATTCATATTGATCACCTAAAGCACAAATCACCTTGGTCATCCCTGGGTACCGTGAAGGTCTACTTGGTTCCTAGGGTGGATAGGTGGCTTAACACCGACTTTCGGCTCCAAGGTACTCTCTTTTGACTTCTTAAGTCTTTCTTAGTTTAGTTGAGAAAAATGCTATTTTGAGCTCCTCAACTTCCATATTCTAACCACCGAATTTAGATATGCTCATAGCTAGTAGGTCCTAGTGATCCCAACAAATATTACTTGAGAAAAATCTGAACCTCTACTAACACCGATGATGCTACCTTTCCTAAGCTACTTTTTTTTTTTTTTTTTGCGTGTTAAGAGCTCCAAATTTACTGAAGTTTCTCTGATAGATCCAAATTCAAGTCATACTAAGGTTAATATTGAAATCCGGATGAAAACTTTTAGTCGAATGGAGGTCAAACGGGCCAAAAAAATATCACATCATGTGCCCTCACGCATTTCCATACAGGGGTAAGATGGTTCCACATGCAAGTACAAACATGTACAAGGAGGGATATACGTGCTCACGTTGCGACGTGGGAAACCTTGATTCGCGCGTTCAAGTCCTAGGGACTATATTCAATCATTTGCATGTGTGAAATTCCTTCAATTATTCTCATATCGACACGTGGTCGATGTAGGCCGACGTTTCTAAGTCGGGTTGGGTTAGATCGCAGTTTGGGTTGGCGAGTTGGTTCTCATATCAATTTGTTCCCCAAATCCAAGTGTGCTAACAGACGGTGCCGCACGTCCCTCAAGCCGTGTTTCGTCTCCTATTGGTGATGCATGTCACCTCCTCTTCTAGACGCGCGTTCACCTGCCATTCACCTTCTTCATCACTCTACATGATTTTCTTTTCTTTTCTTTTTTTTAGTTTTTCTAATTTATTAGGATTCATTTTATATTTTCTACCTAACACAAATCAATTTTTTTGGATTTTTACTAGAGCAGAAGGAAATCGAAGAATTGCTCGGGAATCCTACCTCTTTCAGATAAGACCTGATTTTTGCTTTCTAAAGCAGAGCGACAATCACATCCCCATCGTTTGTCCATCAATAAATGGGGTATACCTTTTTCGGGGGCAGTGGAAAATGACAAAGCACAGGTCTCAACGAGCGTCAAGTACATCCCGATTAGTCTCACTAGCGCAGCGGTGTCTCTTTCTTTAGTCTTTAGTTAGGACTGCCAAGAAAAGAAGAAGAAACCGAAAACCTGAACCTCGGCTTCGCTCCTTCACCAGATTGAACAAGGTAAGTAAAGCGGCTTGATGAAAAGAAACTCTCATGTCCCCGGTTCCTTGTCTCACTGCTTGCTTCGCTCCTCTCGATTCCTTCACCAAAGTTGAAGATTCGTAATGAAGTTTTTCATCAAAATTATTTTTATTCCAATTTGTTAATTTTGGAGAAAAATAAATGAATCCAAGTTAGGCTCGAAATAGAAAACTCACCTTCTTTGAACACTAACTATCGGTTTGAAGCAACTCGAGATTTCTTCACAATATTTGTGTGAAATCCTTTCAAAAATAACATAATAAAATTTTAAAAACCTAACTCTTTCAAAATTTCACAAATCAGAGGAAAATCGAGATAAAAACCTGAAAAGCTTACCTCCCGTCTTTTCTCAATTCTTGATGGATTGGAGTAATTCAGACACCCAAATTAGTCTTTCAACATCCGTTTAACTATTCTTGTGAAGGAGCTTCAGCCAAAACGGACTTAAGGTTGTCATTTGGAACGTTTTTTGGTTTTTCTCTTTCTCACCCTCAAACCCTCACTTCCTCCTTTTCTTTTCATGTTTAGGGCTTTTACATACCCCTCGTTAGGAACGGGTCAAAATCATAACTTTACCCTTAGGGTTGACATGGACTATTTTTCCCAATGTTTTATTATTTTTTATATTGATTCTTTTATTTTTTTTAAACATTTTTTTTCTTCTAGTCGTCTTGAAATTTGGCTTCTAAGCCCTTAATAAAATTTCAAAAATTTAAACTTAAAAAGAACCATAAGAAAATTAATCCTCATTGGGACTCAAATGTTACAGTGAACGTGACAACCGCACTAGCTCTAGCACCCTAATTTTAACAAAGTACATTCGTGCATGCTTATTAGAAAGATATTACTATCGATCAGAAAAACGCTTACTCATGACATGATTGGAGCACGGGGGTTGTTACTTTTCCCAAAAACATTTTTTCTTTAGCCCTTTCCTTTTTTATTTTTCTTTCTTCCTCATTTGATCATCTAACTAATCATTACCAAACTCCTAATTAAGAAATAGAGACGGAAATGACCAAAATTCTTATTTAGGGTTTACTTTGACCATTTTTTTCTAATTTTTTTTTTTTTAGTTTACTATTTTTTTTAAGTATTTAAT
This sequence comes from Cucurbita pepo subsp. pepo, assembly GCF_057944985.1. Classification (NCBI taxonomy): domain Eukaryota; kingdom Viridiplantae; phylum Streptophyta; class Magnoliopsida; order Cucurbitales; family Cucurbitaceae; genus Cucurbita; species Cucurbita pepo. The sequence goes on along the minus strand of NC_141806.1, from coordinate 4,312,124 downwards.
AAATATATTTTTAACTTTAACCATTCACATTAAAAATAAATAAATAAAAAAATTGTCTCCATTTATATTTTATATCTGTAATATATTAAATATTAATTTAAAACACTTTTAAATTATCTATTTATTTAATATGTCTAATATATTAAATATTAATGGGAATAATTGACTTGGTCTACCAATTAGTTCAGCTGCAGTAAACTTAGAGTTGCACTTTTATACACTGTACGATAAGTTATGTTAGTTCAGCTGCAGTAAACTTAGAGTTGCACTTTTATACACTGTACGATAAGTTATGTTAGTTCAGCTGCAGTAAACTTAGAGTTGCACTTTTATACACTGTACGATAAGTTATGTTCATTGATATAATCATTACAAGCAAGTTGATCCTTCACGAGTTGTTCATAATTTCAGTTGGGTCAAAAGTACATATTATGTTTTCTGTAGGTACATGCGAGACATATGGGTGAATGGTTTGTAGCTTAAATTAAGAGTAAATGTGGTTGTTGGGATCCGAGCCCAAATCTCCACGGCCACAACTTAGAATTCTATCCACTAAACTACAGCTACTTCAATATTTAACTTGTTGTTCATCCCATTCATTATTAAGGATAAATAAGCAAACTTCTAATTTTCTCATACTAGTTTGTTCATAAGAACCCATTTTGATGAATGGGTTGTATAAAAACTAGAAAACTTCTAATTTTCTATGGCGGAATGGTTGGTAGATAAACCAGCAAACTTCTAATTTTCTATGGCTGAATGGTTTGTAGATAAACTAACAAACTTCTAATTTTCTCAAACTAGGCCAACGATAGACAATAACTCCCCTCTGAACACAACTTACAACTTTCATCGTACTGTGCTCTCCAAAGAGCAACTCTTCTAAAAATCTCAAAAGGTACTGAGTTGGAATCTCATTCTAACTAAGGATTCTTGTGGTCTTAAGAATGCTGGTTTTAAGAATGAGTGATTGCCCTTCTCCGACCCTTACTGCCCAACTGGATAGTGGACAGCTAATGCATTCCACTTATTGAACAGGGTTCTATGGTCGGTCCGCGACCCCTAGATACCGAAGGCGTCCTTTGGGTGATCTTATAGTTCCTACGGGGTGGAGACGATGGGGTGGGTCCATGGATTTTCCTTCCTTTTTCCGCATTTTGCTCAAAGGGTTGAAGGGAGATAGTGCATCAAGTTGTTCGCAAGGGCCAACTTGATCCTCTTCCCTAGGGATCCCAGATGAGGGAACCCTAAACTTGATCCTCTTCCCTATGGATCCCAGATGAGGGAACCCTAAGAGAGCCGCCGAATTTTGCAACTCCAGCAAACTTCTAATTTTCTCAAGGGCCAACTTGATCCTCTTCCCTAAGGCTCCCACTAAGAGAGCCGCCGAATTTATTCTAAAGGGCCAACTTGATCCTCTTCCCTAGGGATCCCAGATGAGAGAACCCTAAGAGAGCTCGAATTTTGCAACACTTCTAATTCTTGATCCTCTCCCTAAGAGAGCCCGAATTTTGCAACACTTCTAATTCTTGCACTCTTCCCTAGGGATCCTAGATGAGGGAACCCTAAGAATTTGCACTCTTCCCTAGGGATCCCAGCTGAGGGAACCCTAAGAGAGCCCAAATTTTGCAACAGTTCTAAGTTTCTCAGACTAGTTTGTTCATAAGAACCTAATTTTGCAACACTTCTAATTCTTGCACTCTTCCCTAGGGATCCCAGATGAGGGAACCCTAAGAGAGCCCGAATTTTGCAGCACTTCTAATTTTCTGGAAAAGGTTACGGATTTCATTCCTCTTCAGTCTCTCTCATTCATCTTTCTTACAGTCGAGTAAAAGAGTGTTTGAAGGTAATATCGGGGAAGGGGAAGGAAGGAGTTAAGGGACAAGTTCAGGAGAGAAAGAAGAATAGTTTCCGGAGTTCAATCAGTCAAAGGTGAATGAGTCCTCGCCTTCAAAGACTCTTTTCCTCTCCCTCCTGTAACAAGGATTCATGGGACTGATTTCACTCTTGAACTAGGTAAAGCAGCTAGCTGAAAGGTCAAGCTCATGAGCGTGAGAGCCAAATGAATCGAAAGATGAATGAATGTTTGGTTCGGGAAGGGATCGAAGAAGTTTTGAAATGAATGGAAAGACAATCTACTTGCATTAAGTGATCACTGCTACTCTACTCTTGATCCTTTCTTTCACTCTTTTCCTCTGCCTTCACTGTAACCTAAAAAGGAAAGATTCATTCGACTCAACATTAATTGTCTTCTCCTTCGGTTCTTGTTCGACGCTTCACTCCTCTCCCTATCATTCTCGTGGCTTCACTCCTCTTCCCTAGGGATCCCAAATGACGGAACCCTTCCCTATCGTTCTTGTGGCTTCACTCCTCTTCCCTATGGATCCCAGATGAGGGAACCCTTCCCTATCGTTCTCGTAGCTTCACTCCTCTTCCCTAGGGTTCCTAGATGAGGGAACCCTAAGAATTTTCACTCTTCCTTAAGGATCCCAGGTGAGGGAAGTTCAAGGCTTCACTCCTCTCCCTATCGTTCTCGTGGCTTCACTCCTCTTCCCTAGGGATCCCAGATGAGGGAACCCTTCCCTCTCATGGCTTCACTCCTCTTCCCTAAGGATCCTAGATGAGGGAACCCTAAGAATTTGCACTAGGGAACCCTAAGAATTTGCACTCTTCCCTAGGGATCCCAGATGGAATTTGCACTCTTCCCTATGGATCCGAGATGGGGAACCCTAAGAATTTGCACTCTTCCCTAGGGATGTTCTTGTGGCAACACTTCTAATTTTCTCATACTAGTTTTCGTAGCTTAAAAGAAAATGTGAATTTGCACTCTTCCCTAGGGATGTTCTCGTGGCAACACTTCTAATTTTCTAATACTAGTTTTCGTAGCTTAAAAGAAAATGTGGCATTGGGATTCGAGTCCAGGTCTCCACAGCCACAACATGGAATTCTCAACACTAAACTACAGCCACTTAGATATTTCGTCATCATTCATTGCTTTCATGATTAAGCATAAACCAACAAACTTCCAATTTGCTTCACCAGTTTGTTCATAAAAACCCATCCCGTGTTTTGAGTTATGTTAATATGTTTCAATAGTTTATAACTAAAAAAAGTAAATGTGGCTACTAGGATTCGAGCCTAGGTCTCCATGGCCACAACTTAGAATTCTCACCACTAAACTACAGCCACTTGGATATTTAGTCATCATTCATCGCTTTCATGATTAAGGATAAACCAACAAACTTCTAATTTTCTTCCAGTTTGTTCATAAAAACTCATCCCGTGTTTTGAGTTATGTTAATATGTTTCAATAGTTTGTAGCTAAAAAAAGTAAATGTGGCTACTGGGATTCAAGCCCAGGTCTCCACGGCCATTACGTGCAATTCTCACCCACTTCAATATTTAACCCATTATTGATCCAGTTAAGGATAGACCAACAAACTTCTAATTTTCTCCAAAGTTTGTTCATTAGAGCCCATCTTGATGGTTTTGTGTTATGTGCATAAGGTCCCAACATTTTTCGTTTTTTATTATCATGTATAATAACTTCTCTGGTTATCCTTCCTGTTATATCATTATCATAACTTTTCATGTAATTTTGAGGTTGTGTATCTTGTCAAAACATCTTATTCCCATGTCATTCATATCATACATCTTATCATGTCACGTGTATCATATCATACGCATATCGTGTCTCCCAACATATCATGTGATACAGTAAACTTATCATATCATAAAGCATATCACAATATTCGTCATATCATCAAACGTATCATACCATAACATATATCATATCATTTACATATCATATCATAACATATGTATATCATTCACGTATCATATCTCAAATACAACGTCAAACACATTGTACCATAACATTATCATATCATTCACATAACATATCATAGTCCTATCATTTCGTAATACATATCATAATCATATCGTTTCACAAACATATCCTAATCATATAGACATATCATACTCATATCGTTTCATAAACATATCATAATATTATCGTTTCCTAAACACTTCATACATATCAAACATATAACACGTGCAGAACCACGAGGTACGTGTAATCATACAAACATCAACTTTTAACCAAACCGATAGTAAAGTCACTTACTTGATTAGCCTTAGCTGGTTTTCTTCCTAAATTTAACTACTTGAGTTCATCCTTTGAGGTTGTTCCAAGTATTGTGGACCCTATCAAAATTCACCAAATTTCCTTTGCAAATCTCATTTTTCTAATTTAATTCAACTTAAATTGAGTAAATGGACCTTGTGCTCACCTTATTTTCCTTAAATAAGGTCAAAATGGCTTTAGGAGATTTAGAAACCAAGAAACGATATATTATTTGTATATCGAGCTGCCTAAGCCGAGAAGCCAAGGAGTCGGGTCGAGTCGCGTTGAGCTGAAGGAGTCGACGTCTGCATGTGCTACACATGTCGCTATGGGGATGAAGACGTGTGAGTGGATCGTGAACCTGGTCGAGGCGTGGAGTTCGGATCGCTCTCTCGGGTTGTTCCTGTGGTTCGTGGATTGTGGTCGTCGGTTCTGGGCTTGGTTGGGACGAGCGTTGTAGGTGGGCTTTGGGGCTTGGTTCGCAGCTACTGGGCTTCACGCTGGTCGTGAACCGAGGCTTGGGTTTGTCCTACTCACGTCTTTGGGTCGAACTAAATGTTCATCGTGGGTTGGCTCTCGTACTAAGTAACTCGAATCCGACCCAAAGTTGACCCAAATTGGTTGTTTTCTTCACCCGACTCGCTTGCAATTTTCTTCAATTTTCTCTCTTCCCGAATCGTATTTCGACGATTCTTTCTGTCATCCTCCGTCTTCTGTGACCTTCAGTTCGTCGTTTCCTTCACCCCACGACATTGCAAAGCCTTGTAATTACCTATACACATAGATCCATCGATATTTTTAAGCTTTCTAAAAATCGAATCTCGCCGAGGATTCTGTCCAAGAGAAGGCTTCATGGGTATTCTTCTCCTCCTTGATCTGTTTTCTCTCAAGATGGCAGGTGTATGGAGTCCTTGGAAGTGTTGAGGAAGCCCGGCCTCGTGGGTCGGTTGAAGATGTGAGAACTCCGACACCTCACCAGAATTCTTGCGTTTTTTTCGACAACTGCATTTTTTTTTTCTTAATCCTTACATAGATCTAAGAATCCCCATTGATATGCAATCCGCAATACATAAATAAATATATATATGCTCGATTTTAGGTCATTCGCATCAAGCTCTTGTTCATCATTCGAGCCTTCGTGCACAAATAAATCTTTAATTGGTGTGGTGCTATGTGTCACGGTCCTGCATTCTTGACCGTGCGGCGTCGTGATCTATACACGCTCACGACCAGCCTTAAGGGGAATTAAGTCCCATATATATTTTTCACCCCGGCTTTGTGGCTTCGTCGGACCTTGGGCGAGGTTTGTCTTCGCCAATCGAACATCGCTTGTGCGGAATCCAAGCTTGTTCAACCACACACGCCGCCTGTGCGTGTATGTTCAATCGTCTGCGACACATCCGACTTGCCTCTACGCTAGGCCAACTCATTCGGCTCGACCTTGCCTCTACTCGGGCCAAGGTCTCTCATTACAACGTCGCATCTCATCTTGCCATCTCGATCCCCATCGACGGGGTCCATATGTCTTGACGCCATCCCGAGTCTCAGGATGTCGTCGGCCATCATAACTCGTTCGGTCGTGCCATCGAGAATGGGCCCGCGTGTCGTTCATCTCATCGGGGCTTCCCGAACATCCATCCATCCGGGTTCTATCGAGGCATAGGCCCTCCCGTGCCCATGCCGAGTCATTTACGGATACCGTACCGGATAGGAGTGTATGTAGCAACCTCAAACACGCGGACTAGGGCGCAATACCGGCACACCCGTGCCGTCCGGTACTGTCCTTCAAAAACTCATTTCAAAGGAAGTCGCCCGAGACACTCGTCTCGGCACGCTCGCCCACACTGTGACACACGTATGTGCCACAGGGTAGCTCACTTAGGCCACAGGGCCCAGGGGTGGTGGAGAGCTAACACCATGGTACCCCCTATAGTACATTTTGAGTCATTTTCATTCTAACAGGAGTAACGTGATTTTTGTGAGGTGTCATACGGTGTCGTGCATTGTCCGTCCAATGTCCGATTGACACCAAACTTGGCGAGCATTCATATTTCATATGGACGGACTTAACTCCCGAACCGCATGCCCAAATTCCTTCTGAAACCCCAACTTTTGAGGTTAAGGCCCGGGGCCCTACCCGGCCCTTCAACAAGCCTATCTTGTCCTTCATGTCTATGCTGATGTCTCTGTTATGCTTGTGTCTCAACATGTCTTCAATGCCCACTTTGCGTGGTGGTGTGTTGGATGATGCATCGTCCTCCTCGATCGCATCATGGCATTCTTCTACGTTGGCCCGCATATGGCCGGATGGGCGTCTCTTGAGGGACGCCCCTTTGCTTGTCCTGGCGTGAGGGTCACAACCTACTCTCTTCATAGTAAGGTTGTGACACTATGCCCACTGTTAGATGAACACGACTCTCCACAATGGTATGATATTGTCCACTTTGAGAATAAGCTCTCATGGCTTTGCTTTGAGCTTCCCCAAAAGGCCTCGTAACAATGGAGATAATATTCTTTGATTATAAACCTATGTTCATTCCCTAAATTAACCTATGTCGGACTTTCATCCAAAACCCACCACTTTGAACATCATCAACGTAAATAAAATAATCTGATATTTTATGCAGTTGACTAAAGTTGTACCTCGTCTAACCAATATTTAAACAAATGATAAATATGATAGCTTTATTTACTAAGAATCACACGATTATTATCAAGTTTAATCTTTGGAATAATAGATAACTGAAATCAATAAAAATAAAATAAAATATTACGGGAATTTGTGATGACAAGACTCCATAATTTAGTTGGCGTACGACTACACCTCGTATGTCTTTGTCATTTCCTCGAAATAAATAATTTTAGAAAAACTTGAGTATTGAAAATATTCAGTAAGTAACTCATTAAATGGGGTCAGGTACGCATACACAAAACATAGACATGGAACATGCACGGGACTGAAATCATTATTGTCAAAGATCTATCATTTTTATAATGAGTCTTGGAAGACTTTACCCCAACAGCTGAAATTCGACACCTAGGCAATAGAATCGAGATGAGCCCGTCATAACGTCTCATGATATTAAATGAGTTTTTTAGTTTTATTGATATTTTGAATTAATTTCGATTATTTGATTATTTAAACTTATTAAATTCTATATAAGCTTATCATCATTAATTTCGTATAAATTTAATTTAATTTTATTCTAAAAATAGAAATTATATATAATGTTACCATTGTTAACAATCTCAAATAAGGTGGGACCAAGTACATTTTTTACTTAGATCTAAATAGGTTCATATTGATTAAATTAAATTATTAGGTTTGTTTAATAGAGCAACTTTTAAAAATAAACAAAAAAAAAAAAACAAAAAATCCAACATGTGAATGAAAGAACGCTACTAATACTCTTTACCTGAATAGTTATATTCTGCTAAGCCGTTGTTGTTGCCTTTACTTGCATGCTAAGTAACACCGTTTTCAATCTCTCACTAATTCTTGCTTTCAAACTCTCTTTCGAAAATCTCTCTGCCACCGTTTTCTAAACCTTCTTCTTAACTCGGGGCTAGAGGCTCGAGCATACGTTGTTTGGCCGTAGACGACGCGCAAACGAATTGGCTTAACTCACTTGTTGCTAAAAAGTGAGTGCTACACAATCACAAGTCCGCTGCCAATAAAACAGCAATTCTTTAATGGTCAAATAATTTAGCTACACACAACATAATGGTCAAATAAACCAAGGGTTGTTGGTTCAATTGAACCAACCACATCATCGTCATCTTCTACCTTAGGTTAGAAACCATTGCGTCGATGTCTCTATACCTCTAAAACTTGTATTCGTCAGCTAATTCTAAGTGTCATCCAGATGGCTTGTACGAGTGTTCCAAGCATTAAATCTCCTTAATTTCTCTCACAAACGTGTGGGTATTCTTCCTCCGAAGCTAAAGAGATAAGTCTCATACGATATGAATTTTGAAGTAAAATGTCGAGTTTTCTCGGTTCATAAAATAGAATGTCAACCCAAAATTGAGAGTTTATCTTCTAATTTTTTCAGCATTTGTGTTCTTCACCGAAGTTGTTGATAACTCTCTAAAAATTTTGTAGTTAATTATGCACTCATACAAACTATTTTCTCATTATTTGCTCCATTTGTTCTAATTAGTATGCATGAAATAGTTCATTGTAGTTTAACATGAAAAGAATATCAATTTGCACTAATCAAGCCTAATGGTACATTTAATTAAGTTATTTAGCAAAATTTTAGAACATCTGAACCATGATGTTGTAATAAATTTGGAAACAACACTACTGTCAAATTTGGAAATAAATTGTTGACCCTGATTCTGTAGCAAATATGAAAACAACACTGCTGTCAAATTTGAAAACAAATTGTTGACCCTGATTCTGAAGCAATTCATAAAGAAAACTTTCGGAGATGACATAGAAATTTTAATCCACATCAGCAATCCACGTGGGTCATTGACTACCTAATTAGAAACATCGGACGATTTTATTCTTTCTCAGCCCTAAATAGAAATAACAAACCATATAAAAGGAAAAGGATACCTAAAAAGAGAAGAGAGCCACATTTTAGAAAAAAAGAAGAAAAAACCTAATCCATCAATTGTTGATGGTAGAAGGGAAAGAAGACCAAAAATGATAGATTAGGGCAAGTAGGTGGACGTGGGAGCTCAAAGGAAGGAAACTTTTTTTTTGAAGAACAGCAACAAAACTTGATAACATGATTGAGATGTGGATTCCTCTGTTTAATTCTGTTTGTATGGATGGCTAAACTTTATAAGGGAGACGAGAAAGTTTTATGTAGTTTTAAGCATGTTGACAGTATGATTTACATGTTTTATTTATTTTGTCACTCTACATGCATAATTGTTCTCTTACACACAAGAAGAGAGAACAATGAATTTCTCTTTAATACTCTAGTTTCATTGCAGAGATACTATAAGATAATAGAAGGGTTAAAAAGTAATCACCCTGCATGACTGTCAGAATTTCCTATAACCTTATTAATACAAATTACAAAACGATTAAAAAAAGTAATCACCTGCATGACCGTTAGAATTGAGCTTGAGAGTATTATGAGGGGCTAGAATCCACCATAAAACTCAACAACTTCTCTATTTAATCTCTCTTAACCAAACCATCCTCATCATTATTGATTTCCTCATAGTTTTCTCCTTTTCGATAGCAGTGGTACTCTATATATATTTTGTTTTATTAGTTTAAAATCACCACACCCACTTGAATCTTGAATGTTAGCACTTAATCTCGCAATAAAAGTAACCAAAAAGATTGGTCATCTATGTAATCAATAATTTACTTATTACTTATTATTTATGATAGTGTATACTTGCACCGTAAATACGTTACTTTCCTTACCACAAAACTATATGTTCAAGTCTCATCAAAGGGTGAAATTTATATTTTACATAAAGAGATCAAAAATCATAACTAAAATTAATTGGGTTGTAATACAACAATGATATCAAAGAAAAATCTTAGTCAGTTCATGATAGATTTTAATATGCGACTGAAGTTTTATATATCATTTAAACTTATGATTAAGTTCTTACTAGAGTTTTAGTGGATGAAATAATAGGTTTTGGGCTTTTTGTAGGTTTAATATTTAAGCAACTAAAGATCAAACAAAACCAAATAGAAGATCACATTGTAGAAACCTATACATTGATAAATTGATAGCTTTCGTTCACAATAAGTAGTTGAAGACCTCCAACAAAATTGGAATGATTCAAAGAAGATTAAGATTAGCATGACCTCTACACAAAGATGACAAACACAAATCAAGAAATAGTCCAATTTTTTTGTAACGAAACATTCCTCATAAATGTGTGAAAATCTCTCCCTAACAGACAACTTTTAAAAAAACCATGAAGCAGACGAATTAAAGCAGACAATATTTGCTAACAGTGGAGTTGGGGTGTTACAAATTTATCTTGTATAAGTCTATAAAAGATGGGGAGTTTATTTAAGCTAGATTTCTATCATTGGTAAACTTCAATCACAACTATCATATTTGCAAATAATTTTCTTTCTATTTGTGCTACTATTTTGGCCAATTTTTCTACTTTTCTAACCATCCCTACATACAATTATAAAAAAATAACAAATAATAAATAAAAATTAAAATCTTTAACTATGTTTATAAAAGTATTAGTAAAAAATGAAAGAAAAAGAAACACTTTAAAAAAAAAAATTAAACTTCACGGTCTTGATCTGAATGATTAGTTAATTAAATTTGGGAGATGATTATTTAAACATAGAGTTGCGGAAACACAGGGATGGCGTTGGAAGATGGGAGAGGAGTTGGTAGGAGTAGCAAACCCATATAAGAGAGTACAACCACATGCAGATGCAGTACAATGATAGCTAGGCTTAGGGTGAGGAGATTGGATTGATAGTGTACTACATCCATGGTGTAGTGGTACTGCTAGTGAGGGGGTTGTACTTGCATTGTACTGCACTATACCTAGCAAAGGCCAGGGGTGGCTGTGGTGGTGGTGTTTATTTAAGCCTGGGATTTCACTAATGGTTGAGGGATCCTTCAAAACAAACCCAAATGGCACACAGAAGGTAAGGGGAAGTAGTTGTTGAGTTTGGGGGATTGGTGAGAACGGCAGCGGGGAACAGACAGCGCATGGATGGAGTCCTCAACAAAACCTTTGCCTTCCTCTCTTTGTTGGGCCTCTACTCATGCACTGCCTCTTCCCTGGCTGCCTTCATATTCTCATCTCCATCCCCATACTCTTCTTTTGGTTATATTATTTGTTTTCTTTTAACTTCCATAGGATCAAGGTTTCCCCTTTTTCAGGATCAACCCACTCTCGGCTCGACTGTGATCTGTTGTATCATACGGAAATCAAACTCTTCCTTTTTAAGGTATATGGTAACTGTGAGATATCATATCGATTGGAGAGGAGGACGACATATTCTTTATAAAGGTGTGTAAACCTCTTCCTAACAAACGCATTTTAAAAACCTTGAGGGGAAGCTCCAAATAAGACAATATTTGCTAGCGGTGGCTTGGACCATTACAAATGGTATTAGAACTAGACACGGGGCAATGTGCCAGCGAGGAGGTTGAGCCCCGAAGGGAAGGTGGACATGAGGCAGTGTAGGGTGGACTGGAGGGTCCCACATCGATTGGAGAAAGGAACGAGTGTCATCGAGAACGCTATGCCCTGAAGAGGAGTGGATTGTGAGATCCCATATCGGTTGGGGAGGAGAACGAAACGTTCTTTATAAGGGTGTGGAAACCTCTCCCTAGCAAACGCATTTTAAAAACCTTGAGGGGAAGTCCCAAAGAAGACAATATCTGCTAGCGGTGGCTTGGACCGTTACAAATGGTATTGGAACCAGACATCGGGCAATGTGCCAACGAGGAGGTTGAGCCCCTAAGGGAAGGTAGACATGAGGTAGTGTGCCAGCAAAGATGTTGGGCCCTAAAGGGGGTGGATTGGAGGGTCCCACATCGATTGGAGAAAGGAACGAGTGCCATCGAGGATGCTAGGCCCTGAAAAGGAGTAGATTGTGAGATCTCATATTGGTTGGGGAGGAGAACAAAACATTCTTTATAAAGATGTAGAAACCTCTTCCTAACAGACACGTTTTAAAAACCTTGAGGGAACTCAAAGGGAAAAGCCAAATACGACAATATTTGCTAGCGATGGGCTTGGGCCGTTACAATAACCCCTCACCCGCACCTCACTTGTATTGTATTTCTATAACAATTAGATTTTCAGTTATACCTGAATCAAATGCAAAGTGGGCAGATCCTACTTGATGCAATGCTGTTCTTGCGTCTTCACTGCCACTACGAAGAACATGAAGTGAAGGATTCAATAACAGAGCGTCCACGAACATATCCAGATTCTGCCCCTGCATCGCTTCCTCAATGGTATACTTTTAAATAATGTTAAATAATGTTAAAAGGCTCATGATATGCAGCAACAGCCTCTTATGAAGGAAGGCCATAAATATATATACATTTTACTTCAAAGGAAACTAAAACTCACCATATACCAATAAAATCACCTCATATCCTTTATGATCTGATTCCGTTATGTCTACCACTTACATACTTCCAACTTTTCTTATGTGCGTGTCTCATACCTGTTTTGACCCAAAGAAAATAACCCTTTAGAGTGTGTCGAAATATTATAAACAATGATACCGAGCACGCTATGCTATTGTCACTTACATTTTGAACTTATCCATGGCAAAAAACAACAGCCCAAGTCCAAACCCACCGCTGGCAGATATTATCCTCTTTAGATTTTTCCTTTTGGACTTCCCCTCAAGGTTTTTAAAACGTGTCTGTTAGAGAGAGGTTTGCACACCCTTATAAAGAATGATTCGTTCTCCTCCCCAACTGCTAGAGAGAGGCTCAACAAGAATAAAGCGTGTTCAGCCTCGGACAATTACAAGAGACATTGAAATTCACCAAATGCAAAAGGGAAATGCAATAGGGAGAAGCAGTGAACAATTACAAGAGACATTGAAATTCACCAAATGGAAAAGGGAAATGCAATAGGGAGAAGCAGTGAATGACTATATTGGCAAGGTCATGGGTTTCGCAAATAGAATAAGCATGCAGAAAATTACATTATTCATTTTCCACTTAGTGCCATAATTTGGGACATTCTTCGATACCATTCAGGTATCTAAAAAATATCAGGTATCTAAAAACATGATTGAATGAATCTAACACATGTAACTTAGAATGCATGTACTAATTTATTATCAACAAATGAATCTTCATGTAGGTAACTCTTCAATTCCTTAAATTGAATTCTAGTTTACGACTTCACCTTATCTTCTTGAACTACATCTTAGATTCTGCACATCCTCGTCATTCTTATGAGCTTCTCGAACAATGGTTGTTTTAAGGACTTCGTGAACCGATCTGCAATTTGCTCGTCACTTTTGCAAAAATTGAGTTCAACAGTGTCTTCTTTACACAAATCACTCAAGAAATGAAACTGAACGTCGATGTATTTACTTCTTCCATGCAACACAAGATTTTTAGACAATTGATAGTTGAAATACTAACATAACCGATAACAATCGAACTTGATTGAGTCTAATCAAGAATTTTAAGCATCTTTCTTAACTAAATTGCTTGGCACGAGCATGGTGCTACTACCACAAACTCTACTTATAGTTGAAAGTGTCACATAATGATCGCAAAAGTACTTCAAGCTGTGTTTTCATGATGAGTTCAGAAAATTTTTGCTGGTCTTTAAAGAATTCTATTGTGACATTGTGACACTTTCAACTACGTAAGTAGAGTTTGTGGTAGCAACAGCATGTTCTTGCCAAGCAATTTGGTTAAACAAGATACTTGAAATTCTTGATCATGAGCAACCAGGCTCGACTGTTATCTACTATGATAATATATCAACTATCAAGTTGTCTAAAAATTAACATGGAAGGAGTACGCAAATCGAATTTTTGTTTTTCTTGCGTGATTTGTGTATAAAAAGCACTGTTGAGCTCGAATTTTGCACAAGTGATTAGCAAATCACAAATCTATTCACAAAGCCCTTGAAACATTTATTGTTTGAGAAACTCAAAAGAAAGATCGGGATGTGCAAGAACCAAGATGTGGTTCAGAAAGATGAAATGAAGTCTAAATTGTTTTATGCATCATTAAGTGTGTTTCAGTGGGTTGAAGAATCACTTGTAATACATATATGCATGTATATGTTGGCACTCGGTGGAAAATGAAGAATATAACTTTCTGTAGCCTTTCTAATAATATAAAGTTCTATCCTCCCAAAAATTCTACAAGTTTCTCTGCTGTCACCCCACTTAAATAGTGGGGAGAAATTCTCTGTTTATAATCATCTGAAAAATCAAAAAGATATGGAAAAACCAATAAATAGAGAGAGCAATAAATGAATACAAGATATTTGGCTATAATAGAAGGCAAATATGATACATATGAAAAGCCGTAATGGAAGCAAATATCTAGATATTTGTCTATAATAAAGGGTCAAATATGATATATATGTGGTAAACTATAATTCAAGGATAAATATCCTTAACATCCCAGCAAGCTGAGCGTCGAATTTGAACAAACGTGAAGCTTGAATCTAAAAAATTCAAAAAGAGAACGAGAAACTTTTTATGGAGATGTCAGCAACCTGGTTCAGAGGAGACGTTTAGTTGGGCAGCATGTATTCTTGACCATAGAAAACTACAAAGGGATCGTTGGGCACCGGCAATGCTACCTTAACTCCGACAAGAATATGTCTAACCCACAAAGTAAGAGGGGGAAAACCAGAGGAAGAAGGAGAATAGAGAAAGGACCATTATAAGGGTCTTGGTCCAGCTGCAAATAGAACAAAAAAAATGCAGAGAGAATGGAAAATCTTCATAAGAATTCCAGCAAATCCAACCTTGGAAGACATAGAAATTGCAGTTAAAAATGGAATGGGAATGAAACGAGAGAGTATGAAAACAACAATCAGGTGTTGAGAAACAATCATGGGGGTGGACTATAGAGACGCAAGGTAAAGGGTTTAGAATTAGGGCAATATCTCTATTTTGAGAAAAGGGCCAGAGATAGAGAGATGGTTCAATGGTGGCTGTGAAGAAGGAAGGGTGGACGTGGTGGCCGTCAGAGCAAGAGAGGAAGAAGAGGGCAGAAACTAAGAATGCGGACTCTAGCGTGTATTTTAGACAAAGAAAGAAAAAGGGGGGCAGAGACGGAGTGGGGCCTACGCCTTGTGGCCTGGTTTGCTATCAAGCAAATGAGCACGAGTAAGAATATCTCAAGCATATTTTAACTGACTAATAAAGAGACCATCAAGAGTGGGTTAGACATGTTTTCGTCAAAGCCAAGGCAACATCGACACTGTCCGATGATCCCTCTGCAGTTTTCAATGGCCAAGAAAGTACTATGTCGCCCAACCAAACATCTCTTCTGAGCCAGGTAGCTAACATCTTCACAAAAAGTGTTTCTTTTCAGATCCAAGCTTCACGTTCGTTCAAATTTGACACTCAGCTTGGTGGGGGTGTTAAAAATATTTAATCCTTAATTATAGTCTACCATATATATCATATTTGACCTTTTATTATAGGCAAATATCTAGATATTTACTTCCATTACAGCTTACCATAAATATCATATTTTTCCTTTTATTATAGTCAAATATCTTGTATCCATTATTGCACATTCCATTTATTGTTCTTTCCATATCCTTTTGTAATTTATTTAACAATTATAAATATATCATATTTGTCATATCTTGAATCCATTTCTTGCTCTTTCCCTTTATTATTCTTTCCATATCCTTTGTAATTTATTTGGTTTCAGCAAATATTCTCATGGTATTAGAGCACGCTGATGAGAATCCTAAGATCAGGGTTTCTATGAAGTATGAAGGATGAAGGCTGATTTGGAAGAACATGAGAGAGGCTATGTTGGTTAAGGGGAAACCGATTGTGTTGGAGAAGGTGAGGTGGTAAGAATAGAGTATGGCGAAGGGTGGGTCTACGAAGGGTGATTTGGAGGCCAAAAGTAATCAATTGGCTCCGCCTGCAGCAGCCATGGAGACTGCTCCTGCAGCATCAAAGCCAGCAGTGGAGAAGAAGATGAGTAAAGGATTCAGAAGCCATCGAAAATAAAGGACCAGGGTTGCAACACAGAAGGGCTCTAATACATGAGAATATTTACTAAAACCATCACACTTAAATGGCGGGTAACTCTCTCCTTATAATCATCAAATAAATTACAAATATATGGAAGATATTTCAAAAGAGCAGCACATATGATACATCAATCACGTTTTATCTCATCCGATTTATTGTTCAGCTTCAACACAGTACTTAAATACTAAATCTCCAAGCTATGTGATGTCTATACACCAAAGGAGAAAGCACAAGAAAAGTAAGAACAAGTGGTACCTGGTTGATCATACTTAGAAGAAACATACTCCTGAGCTCATGGCCATCAACCTTTGTTCTATTACATTGATAAGCTCCATTGATAACCAATGTGATCGTACTTCGCCTATTTTAAACAAGTTTGAAGAGATCCACAGATTTAGTAGGTCAAGCATTCCAAAAATACAGACAAAGATTTCAAAAAGTAACAGATAATCGATAGCATCCCAATTCCCAACGTAAGAACAGCGAAGATTCAGTAACCCATCACTAAGCCCAAGCCGAGAATAACTTGATTGCAAAGAAGATAACAAGAAATAAAAGAGATCAAAAGAGATAGAAGATGAAAACCTGAAGAACAAAGACGAAAAGATGGAGAAGAAACGGGCTCGAATGATGCAGGATTTGTGCGCCAATTTGGAGCGAAGGATCGGAGTGATGAACAAGCCCTACTGTCGCACGATTAATTCCCATATCGCTCTTGTTTCTCAAATCCCCAGAAAGAAGTGTTGTCTGAAACGGGCTCCAAGCCCGTTAGCATTAGAGCTTTTGAGCCCAACATATGCTTTGTTATTGGGCTGTGGACCAGTCTTTTAAGCGGCAGAGTGGTGAGATTGATAAACGTGGACGAAGCCGAGACCACGGACAAGGAGATATTGAGAGAGAAATGCAAGGCGACGAAGCCAGAATCTTGCTCGGATTCTCTCCCGGTTCCCGCCCGTCTCCTTCTCAGGTGCCGTATGAAAACCATATACACATCTCATATCTCTCAATTTCCTCTAAATCCGTTCTTTCTGATCTCCAATCCATGAGTAATATGAATAGATTTTGAAGATGAATCTTCAGCGACGATCTTTGAAGAAGACAATGGCGGATTGTTGCTCCAAGTAGACGGATGTTTGGCTAGGGTTTATACGTAATTGAGGAATGTGTGTGTTTATGTTCTTGTTCTTCATCGCAGGTAAAAGAAGCTTACAAAAGGAAGGTATGGGATTCTCATCCTGACCTGTTCCCTGCTCATCAGAAGTCTCAGGCCGAATCCAAATTCAAACTGGTAAGGATTAAAACGCGTTTCCATTGAAGCCGCGACAATATAATGCGTTCATTTCATGAATCCAAGAATTTGATATATCATCTGCTGCAGATTTCCGAAGCTTATTCATTCCTGTTATCTGGTAATTCCCATGTATCCACAGCTGATCCGATAGAACACCAAAAACGAATTCAATTACTTCCACGTTTGATTATAGCCTAAACGAAATCTTTGCAGGTGCCCGAAGAGGAGATTCACATTCAGGTAAACATATCATGGCTTTGTTAGTTCATTCTGGGATACAATTTGATGAGCCAACTATGAACAGCTTCATATGAACGGGTTGTAAGAAGGGGGGTTCCGGTCTCGCAAGGAGGGAGAAGAAATCATGCCTTGATCAAGCTTCCTTTCCTGTTCTTGATTCTGGGGACTGTTTCACTTGGAGGATTGAATGTTTCCCGGTGAGTTCGAAGCATCAAAACGTTATGAATTGTTCAAAAAAATCCACCATTTTCAAGAAGTTGCTTGCTTTACTTCATTTTTTCAGGGCTTACAAAAAGCAGAAGGAAGCATATCCTTCTCACAATCCTTTTCTTCCTTGAGGCCAGGAAGAATTATGCCAAAAACAAGAGTGTTCTATGTTTAGTTTTGTGATTAGTTGATTTGCAAGAATAAATGTTAAAGGATAGGTAAATTAACAAGTGGATACATGATAGGTGCAAGGGGAAAGAGTGTACATTTGTTATTATAATTTCAAGTCAAAATTGGTACGCCACAAACAGAGTATTGCTCTGTTAGCGCCTTATATATACAACCCGAACACGGGTTAAATTGATTGATTTTATCGTTCGATTCAATGTGTATGTGTATACTTCACTCTAGCCTGCCAAGGATGCATTGTATAGTTCAATACGGATACACAGCAGCTTTGATGAGAGATGGGCAGCCAGCTACAGGCAGTCGGAGGCTGAAGCATGATGCAAAATGGCCGATGAATCGGGAAGTTTCCACGACCATATAGTTGATATAAGATCATGAGTTGAAGAAACTCGAACCGAATAAGATCATGGGTTGAAGAAACTCGAACCGTATAAGATCATGGGTAGAAGAAACTCGAACCGTATAAGATCATGGGTAGAAGAAACTCGAACCGTATAAGATCATGGGTAGAAGAAACTCGAACCGTATAAGATCATGGGTAGAAGAAACTCGAACCGTATAAGATCATGGGTAGAAGAAACTCGAACCGTATAAGATCATGGGTAGAAGAAACTCGAACCGTATAATATCATGGGTTGAAGAAACTCGAACCGTATAAGATCATGGGTTGAAGAAACTCGAACCGTATAATATCATGGGTTGAAGAAACTCGAACCACATAAAGATCATGGGTAGAAGAAA
Organism: Cucurbita pepo subsp. pepo; assembly: GCF_057944985.1. Lineage (NCBI taxonomy): Eukaryota > Viridiplantae > Streptophyta > Magnoliopsida > Cucurbitales > Cucurbitaceae > Cucurbita > Cucurbita pepo. The sequence goes on along the minus strand of NC_141806.1, from coordinate 4,293,635 downwards.
CTCAAACCACATAAAGATCATGGGTAGAAGAAACTCGAACCACATAAAGATCATGGGTTGAAGAAACTCGAACCGTATAAGATCATGGGTTGAAGAAACTCGAACCATATAAAGATCATGGGTAGAAGATCATGGGTAGAAGAAACTCAAACCACATAAAGATCATGGGTAGAAGAAACTCGAACCACATAAAGATCATGGGTAGAAGAAACTCGAACCATATAAGATCATGGGTAGAAGAAACTCGAACCATATAAGATCATGGGTAGAAGAAACTCGAACCATATAAGATCATGGGTAGAAGAAACTCGAACCATATAAGATCATGGGTAGAAGAAACTCGAACCATATAAGATCATGGGTAGAAGAAACTCGAACCATATAACATCATGGGTAAGAAACTCGAACCATATAACATCATGGGTTGAAGAAACTCGAACCACCAATGTTGATAGCAATAAGCACTGATATACTCGTTATCACAGCAAACCAAAACAATGCCGATTCTGCAGTTTTATACGGATTAGAACACTTCACCACCATCAAAATTTAGCATCACATCAGATATATAAACAAAATGGATATCTAAACAACAAAATTACCAGCAAAACGTCTAGTTTTAACGCCCGAAACTGTCGGTTTGATGTCACTATCAGCATCACCAGATCTTGACCGTGTTGCACCCATGCTAGTAGAAGTGGCATCATTCTGAAGTTTAGAATTCAACAAATCTGATGCCACTATTCCCTGAAATTCTTCACTCACTATCAAAGCTGCCAGAACGTCCATAAATGGTTCCTTACTATGTTCTTTTGCAGCATTCGTTTCACGCTCATAAGTGCCATTAGGTTCGGGTTCATCAGAATCAGAAAACTCGTCGTCTGATGCAGTCTTATCGTCCTCTTCGTCCTCAACATATGCTTTGTATGTCAATCTCAGCAGTATTTCTCCAGAAGACCTGTTTCTAAAGTATCCCCAACCTCCCCTCAAAACAACAATTCTGTCCGTTGGTACAGTATCTTGAAGAGATCCAAGATCAACCTGTATGAGAATACGCAAAAACAAAGCCAAAATTTTATTAAACTTCCATCCATCCATTTACCAATTCCACATGCTGTTCTTTCTAACAAGATTCCCAAAACCATGCAAAACAAATAGACCACCCAATGTTATTTGTTCATTTGTACAACATTCTACATGAATTTCACAAGATAATTTTCATCAGTAAACACTCCATCCCAACAGCGAAAGCACTCTGCTGGGCCGGGGGAGCGAATGGGATTAGATACTCCAGTAGTCCTAGCCATAAATACTGGATACTAGACGTTGTGCGTATTGACCCGTGTAATTCTGTAGCTAACACGTTAATATCCCACTTGGGGAGTACGTTCGCAAGAATGAAACTCATAGAAATTAACGGGGGCCCACACAAGTGGTGGAGCATGTGGTTTAATTCAATGCAAAGCGAAGAACCTTACCAGTTCTATCTAAGAGCAGAGTGACAAAAGCTATTCAGAGGTGTCCTAACCCCAAATTATAGAGAAGTGAAAACGCAAATTCAAATTAGAGTAATAGCCAGCCAAGTTATGGGACTTAAATAAGACTAAACCAACTTTAAAAATGACCAAAATGATTGATTTAAGAAAAAGCCTTAGCAAATATAATCAGGCCAGCAGTTTTAGTTTTTTCTCAACTTAGTTTGCACAGTTACAAAGAAAGATATAAGATAAGTTACCTCTGCATTACCAATAGTCAAATCTGCAAATCCAAGAGAGTCTTTCACTTGAATATACAATTTCTGTTTCCTAGGGTTTGCAACAAGCATATGAAAATCCTGAAATCCCGAATACCAATACACGTGAGTACATAAAAGAGATTGAAAACTTAAAAAGAACCCGAAAATAACCAAAGAACACTTAAACCACTATTGTTCATGGAACACCCTCTCTGGTAAAACAAAGGATAATCAGAAATGAGCTTCACCTGATTCCAGATTGGCTCACCCGGTGGCCCAATTACAGTGGTTTGGCTGTTCTTTTTGCTACGTATTATTTGATCACCCAAGGTTAAAGTGACGTATGGGTCTGTTTTTCCTGAGAAAAATAGGGATCGGATCGCTGAGTAAAATGTAGAATCATAAATCTATATGAATAAATAGTTGCTTTCGACAGTTGAATCAGATGCTACGTTTCTGAAAACAAGGTGGGAGTACAACAACGTTGATAAGGACCAGAAATACTTGATAGCTAAGCATGAGAAATTCAGTAATTAACAAAGCATGGTTTTCAAGAAAGGATAATATAGAAAAGAATGATATTCATTACCATAAAAGACATAAGATAGCTTTCGAGCATCTACAAGGGTTACTGACAGTTCTCCAACAAAATCTTTATTCTGCATATCTCCTGATTTAACCTCGTATGGGACTGGTCCAACTGCTTTTCCGCTTTGGAAATCTAGAAATATCTTCTTTGGACGTACAAATAATTTAGGTAAATCCTCAGTGAGAAGTTTTGTCAAAAACCTATCCAAACATAGAAAGCAAGGGTCAGAAGACAAATAGAAGGGGGAAAATCAAGCCCGACTAGAACACTCCGTTAAAATTATCAGCTGTATGAGCAAATTAAGATGTGAAACGCCACAACAAAATTATGACATTCAGAAAACTGATTCTGATCAAAAGATCTTGATTCTTTTTACACTTGGGCACTACTTCATAAGGCGATCCTCGAAACAAAAGGCTTCAAGAGTACCAATCTTCTTTTCTAGTACAAGTATTATGGACAACGAATTCAGACTCTCATTAGCACGTGTAGTTCATGAATTGATTATCAATACACAACTTTCTGTCATAGAATCAATTTTTTTACAACAAAAAATATCTCTATTCTGCCTTGAACTGACCAACTTATATAGCAATTATTCAACAGTAAGGATTAATCTACTTACATGGAGAGAACAGGAATAGCTGGTGTTGTCCCAAACGTGCAGCCAAAACACGGAAAGAAGAAGAGAAACGTGCGTCAGCATCCAAAGGTCAAATTTTAATGCAAACAAAAACTATCCTCGAAAAACAATTGAACCTCCACAAGGATGCCTGCTAAAAACATAAAGATAAACTAAAGAACAAAAGTAAACCACTTTTCATGCTTCCCTGTCAAACCTCCCTATGACATCCTTGCAACTACTAGCTATAAAATGCAATTCATTATCATAGTCAAGAAATTAGGACATACCCATTAAATTGAATAAGCGGAACGGTAACAACTCAAATTTGATCTTTGGCAGTGAAACAAATGCCCATGAAGCAGCACCTACCCAAGGTTCAGTTGGAATAAGCCGCAACTTGACCCATAATTCACCATCTATGTCAAAATCTCGGACACCAACTGGGACAGAAATGGGGATGATGCCAAATTTTAGCGAAAGCATTAATAACATACGAGCACCGCCAGTATAACGCAGGCCAATTTGGTACCTGGACAACATAAAATGAAGAAAAACAGTAATGACTAATGTAAACTCGTGGGACTCTATCGTCGGTAAGAATTGCAGGAAGGTGACAATCCTGCAGTTCTTGATTTCCCAGGTGGGGTTAGGAAGCTTACTGCAAATCGTTGGCTCGACGGGATGTTCGCCTCTCAACGTTCCTAACTGACAATGGTTCTTCCCCCAAAGAAAACTGCTTGATTTCCACCCTCTCCACATAGTCAGGCTTTTTCAAATCATCAATAACGGGTTGCAACAATCCAACAAGCCAATTCTCAATCCCAGGTCGATAAACTTTCCATAATTTACCCAAAACCATATTCACCCACTCCACCGACTCCTTCCTTTGTAAATCCTTCTCCAAGAACAATGAGAAACTAGTAGGCACTTGGGGCCACGAGCCACGAAGCCCATCCTCATTTCTAAATTTACTTCTCTTCCTGAATGTCCATAATTTATCGAAAGCAACTCCAACAAAGAAAAAGAAGACAAAAAGTCCAACAATATTACGATTAATAGGTGGGGAAGGGATAGGGTGCAAGACTCCTAGTTGGGTCCTTAACTTATCAACAATAGGATCATCCTGGAAACCAGTGAAGTTTGATCCCACTTGCAGAGATGGATCCTGAGCAAATTGCTCCGTTTCCAATTCATTAGCAATACGCTTCAGTACAAAATTCTTAGCACCCGTCCTCGCAGAAGTTGCAAATTGTAGATTGAAATCAGGAGTTGAGGCATCGGGAGAAATAGAACAAGCAAAGAACCATTTAGTTCGGAAATTTCGAGGAACAAAAGCTGGGGAAAATCGATTTCTTCTTTTGGGATTCCGATAAGAAGAGGAGAACGCAATGAAATTACTACATGAACAATGTTCAGAAAAGGCATTGGATAAGCCAAAGCTCGGGGATGAAGACTGCGAAGAAATCATTTAGATGCAGGAAAGACAGACGAACAATGGACATGCAAAATCATAAGGAATCAACAACATGGATTGAAAGGCAACACAGGCAACACTGACCTGAATCTGTGAAGTCAAAAGGATAACGACGGCGGAATTGAAGCAAGAATTTGAAGAAAATCAAAGCAGAAAAACAGGAATCAGCGGAGGGATTGGGATTGGGATTGGGACTGGAAATCGGGGGAAGAGCCACTGAGCGAGACGGGGGTGATAATAGAAGCGATGAGTTCTGAGTTTTTGGAAGCGCCACGTGGAGTGGAGGGAGGTGACGTGGCAGAATCTATGGTTGTGGTTTCATTATATCATATTTCCCACTCATCCCTTTCTGACGACGTCGTTTTCTTGGTTCTTCTTTTTCTTCCCCTCCACAATTCCGCATTTTATTTTTCTTCCCTTTTTTATATTTATTTTAATATTGTAATTGAATTAAAACAGTATTATAAACGTGACCAAAATAGCCATTCAAATTCAAACCTCTGATTTCAACAGCTTTTGCCGTCCAACTTCCTAGCTTATTATATAGCTACAATAATAATAATAATAATAATAATAATAATAAATAATAATAATAATAATTACCCGTCAACTTTTAAAATTTTTAATAATATTCTTAAATTTTAAAAAATAATCGCTCTATATCAGCATGTCGATGCTGACGACTCTAGCGAGACCGCTTTTCCTATCTCCATCCTCCATCACCAAATTTTACTGGGGTGGGGTAAATAAGGGTTTTATCGTAATTGAGACCATATGTTTGAGTCGAGCCTTTAGCTACTAGCTGTACCAACATTTTCCTCCTTTCTCTTATAAAGCTTCCCTTCACCCAGTTTCATATCCAATTAGTAGAGATCGAGATGGGAGACTCAAAATAAGACAAATGCGCATTTCCTCTCTGAATCGAGCGGTATCATTATCTTGCTTCATTCTCATTTTCTTTGACATCATCTCCAAAAAAAAAAAAAAAAAGGCGAATTTTTCAAATGAAACGAGGATTCCTCATCCTTGACACTCAACTCGAGCTATAACTAGGTATTTGGCAATATGACTCATATGACTTGTCCATTCGTGTATTCTCACATGTAGGATTTTTTTACTATAACATTGATTGTTTGATTTCTTATGTATGTATCAATAAAGTTTTCGTTTGTTACAAATTTGGTAATATACATATTTTCTTTCTTTTGTTCACTGATTTTTTTCAAAATCGTAAATTCTTTTGTGGTTAAAATTCAAATGACGTTTGACTTACACTTTGACTCACACTCAACTACTGACTTACAATTTTGCTAAAATACTTTGAATCTTGATAAGAGTAAGAGAATATTGAAGAACAAGGAAAAACAAAAGTCAAAGGAGAGAGAAAAATAAAAGTTTGACTTATCCTCTGACTCACACTATGTACAATTTTGTTAAAATACTTTGAATCTTGATAAGAATAAGAGAATATTGAAAAACAAACGAAAAAAAGTCAAAAGAGAGAGAGAAAAATAGAAGAGAGAGGTGATAGAGTGTTTATAAATGTTTTAGAAGAAACTTTTGAAAGTTTAAAAGTATATATTAAATAAAATATTAATTATTTTTATCTAGTATATCATAACCGTTATTTTCTTAATTAATATTGAATTTTTTTAAAATACGAAGATATCTTTTAAATAAAATACAAAGTTCAATACAAAAAAAAAAAAAAAAAAAACATAGTTCATGCCTCACCAACTTCCCAACCATGGCCAATACAAAACATGTGATGATTCATTGAAGCTAGACCTACTTCTTGTCTCACCAACTTCCCCTAATTCAAATCCACATTAATGGTTATTAATGAACCATACGACTCTAACATTTCTATTTTGTTATCATCGAGTTTGCGTAAAAACGTCAGTATTCACCTAAATTTTCATCAACTCTTTGGAAAATGCCTTTATTGCGTACCATAAATTGATCGTGCATTAGTAGTTGTCACAAGTTTGTAGAATTGGGAAAATACTATTGATATGGATATGAATTTAAGATTTGTTGAGCGTCATGATTTTAGATCCTTTGAATGGTTGGTCGTCGCCCCTAAATCAACCAACTCAAACTTAGATTTTTTGATAATACAAATATCCATGACATCAAACGTGATGAGTAGTCATATGCTTACAAATATACAAGAAAGCAAAATAAAGATACAATGAAAACATGAACAGACAAGTTGTCAGGAACATGCGATCATGAACAACACGCCACTACATGGTGTGCCGTGCAAGATGGTTTCGAGGTTGGATTTGGATTTGGGACAGCACAAGCATGCTCTTTTCTGAATCATCAGGTATGAACATAAATGGGGTCAGGTTGAGACTAATGGCACAGGAGATTTAACAGTAGTGGCAGGTGGGTAGTTTTAGAAATGATTAGAAACAACGTTTCAAGGCTATCCAAAGGTGTTAAATATAACTTACCAGCTACTTTTACTTCATGAACTTGTGTATGGCCAAGTGAATGGAAGTAGTGCGAGAAGTTTGGTGCTGCGGAAGCAATGAATGAGGTCCTCTCCACACGGATCTTGGATTGGCAGGGAAAACTAAGCCACACAACTCTAAAAGCTTTGGATTTTTACTGCTCAACTCCTCCCATGCCTTCAGTTTCTTCTTCCGTTTTTCTTCTACTTCCTGCAAAACATCAAACCATTGCAACAAAGTCGGTCCGTTTTATGGCTTAACATTTTAACAACTCCTCTACCGTTACATTGGGAAACCATTTGTAATGGTCCAAGTCCACCGCTAGCAGATACTGTCCTTTTTGGGTTTTTCCTTTCGAGCTTCCCTTCAAGGTTTTTAAAACGTGTCTACTAGGTAGAGGTTTCCACACTCTTATAAAGAATGTTTCGTTTACCATTTATAACAGCTCAAGCCCACCGCTAGCCAATATTGTCCTCTTTGGACTTTACCTTTTAGGCTTCCCCTCAAGGTTTTTAAAACGCGTCTACTAGGGAGAGTTTTTCACACCCTTGTAAAGAATGTTTTGTTCCCATTTATAATAGTCCTAGCCCACCGCTAGCAGATTGTATCCTTTTTGGACTTTTCCTTTCGAGCTTTCCCTCAAGGTTTTTAAACACGTATGCTAGGGAGCGTTTCCACACTCTTATAAAGAATGTTTCGTTCTCCTCCTCCTCCCCAACCGAACCGATGTGGGATCTCACATCATTCTTCAAATTAAAGCCACTTCGGATATAGAGAATCTTATTTCTATCTCCTTTTGTACGTGTCGTTTGGTCTGTTTTAATGGAGGTACTATGTTTTTCTTTCCTGGTTGAATGATTGTTTAATGGTCATTATGAAAGCCAACAAAAGAAAGCAAAATACCTTATGTTCCAAGTTATGAATATCTTGCTCTTCTCCCTCATGCGCCACTACATCCTCCATTTTCAGGTCAGCTGAATGCTCCATCGACGGTCTACTGTGATCCTCCCTCGACCTTTCAGGCTGCTCAGTTCCTTTGGATTCAGCACCCGTCTTCCTCTCCATTTCGTTTCCTTCTTCATCTTTTTCCTCCTCACCTTCATCTTGCTTCTCCTCTGGGGTGCTAAACTGTCGCTTTGAAACATCCATTTTCACCTCTTCTCCTATGTCTTCATCAACATCTAATTCATTGTCTGAATCATCTGCATTCGATGATGAATCCCCGCTGCCAGGACTTTCCCCACGCAAAGATTCCTTTACCAAGAAAAACATATTATCAAATAAAAATTCATTCTATATCCTAAAATAAAGAAAAATTCATCCCAGCTCTAAGCATCATTAATAGACTGTTCCTGTTTTCCTTCACATAGAGAGTAGATTAAATTCCCAATCAAGTTACCTCAATCTTAAACTCTTGCGCTAGGTTATTGCCAGCTCCACTTTGATCTTTAGCAACTCTAGCAATCTCTTCACGCTCCTTCCTACGGCGCTTTAAAACGCATATTGCACATAAACAATCAGATTTATGGCGTCTTCTGCAAAGAGGCAGTTCAATCAGAGCATATCATTTCAGAAGTTTTATCCTCAAGCAACATTATAAGAAATAAAGTGAAAATTTAGTAACATAAGTCCATCACTGCAGATATAAGGATAAGAAATTAATTTCCAACTAGTTAGGCAGAGAGATTTTACAGTTAAGTAAAAAAATTTCATTTAACCACAGTCGATTGGCTTTTGTTAGCTAAACCAGCAATTTTCTTCTAACCATGAACATAAAGGTATAAATTTTGTTGAGCCGTGCAATTCAAAAGAGACTCATCCAAGGGAGCTTTTGTAGGTAGCAGAAACATACCCATGACGCTTCTTCGTTTTCTGTTTTGACTGACTTTTCAGAGGTTTCCCCTGACTGGATGCTCCACCATTCTCTTGGGTTACATCACCACCTGAGATTGGGAAGAAGAAAAAAAAACAAATAAATTCAATCCTAATCCACAGTTTTCAAATAAGATGCAATTTAGACATGTATTCATTTACAAACAAAACAATGCATCAACTGAAAAAAAATCAGGAATTGGAAATGTTTTCCGTGTGAATTGACAACATACAACTTTTAAACGGATAAATATCTTTGCAGTAATTCATAACTACGCTAAAAAGATGCCGAATCGTTTACACATGCAGAAGTCTATTCTATCACCAAATATAAAGAACAACAAATTCATTCAATTTCATTTCCATCTGGTCAGCAAGAGTTCTAAGGACAGTAGTAATTTTAGTTCAATGCCAACGAATAATATGACCCAATTATAATGACCAAACTCTCACCATTGGTTGCTGAAACTTGCCCATTGTACAATCCAGCAGCAGTCCAATATTTTGAAAAGTTTTTCTTCACCCTCCTCATAAGATCCAAAATGTAGTCCCCTTTATTATTATACTTGTAGCAGTTCTCCCAGATATACCGCACGTCCTTGAAAACATCCTCCGAATTCATATATTTAACACCGTTTTCAAGATTGCCGCATATCGTCCCAAAATCCATTGGTGTATCTATCACATCAAAATAATCCTAGAGCCGAAAAGAAATATTTAGAAAAAATAAAAAACCAACAACACTCACGATATAATAATATGCATATTGCAGAGTAAATTTTAATTTTCAACAAATCATATCGTGGATATAAGTTATTTAGATGATGCTCAGTAAAATTATAAGCAACCAGTCAAACGTAAATGCACAAAATTGCAATATTAAAAGCCTTTCAGCTCACGAATGATGTCGACCACAGCTGAAAACTTGAAAACTGGAGAACTAGGGAATTCATTACCCTAATCTTCCCTGCTATACTTTTTCATTACAACTAAGCGTGCAGTGATAGCTCGTTGATCCTGAAGCTCCTAAGGGAGTCAAGCTATTTGATATAATAGTTGCAATTTGGGGAGGAGAAACTTTCAAAAAATTATCACTATCCACAAGCTATAACCTTTGTGAAGTGCTCATAAATATAATCACACAGACATAACTCCCAGTCCACTAGCCTACCCATGTTAAGAATAAAGAGAAAGTAAAAAGATCTGTAAAGTAGTATGACAGCAGCAACACAACGATATGCAATTACAAAACTTGACCCAATTAGCATTAAGATAACAATTCATACTTACAGGTATCCCCAAAGCAACAGGATTCACAGGGACATTAAACGGCTCTGCTGCATCCATTTTCATTACTTTCTTTATGACCTGAATGTGAGCAAAGATCATTATAAGATATGCATTATGCATGCTTAAAAAGACGAGTATAAACCTTGGAATAATTAGCTACTGGGTGTATACTTTCACATATTTTCTTTCATTTATATGTTTTTGAAGCCATTTGTGCAAACCCCATTTCTCCAACCTTCTCATTAATTGGAAAATAAAAAGAACAAAGAACAAACGAAGAAAGATTCTGAAATGAACACGTACCGTAAGAGCAGAATTCAACTCGTTCTTATTAGGACGAGAATCCTGTTGAGGTATCCGATTACCCCCACCCTGTGGCTTCACTGCAGTAGTTGTCGGGTTATTACTTGCTCCAAGGCTTTTGGTTGACTTGATCTTTATACTCCCAGGCTTTTTCGATGCAGTCCCAGAAACACCAGTTTCCTTCTCGGGCAATGAATTGGCACTATCTTCAATTTTCTCCGAAACAACGCTTTGTTTCTCTACGCCCATTTGAGGACTGCTCTTATCAGTATCACTTTGAGTGAGCGCATCGGAAGAATTAAGCTGCGCGTCGATAAATTTTGAGGTCCTGAGCTTCACTTTAACACGCCCAAGCGACGATTTCCCAGCAGCCTTGTCGATCGAAACCTCTGGATTAACATTTGCAAGATTGAGATGATCAGTTCCCGTTGACGAAGGCGTATCAACTTCAATCGCAGAGTCATTATTGTCATTATTGTCATTATCAAACTCCTCCGCACCAGAATTTTCTTCTGGAACTAAAGAACTCGCTTCCTTTCCAGCTACTTCAGTGCCCCTTTTTCGCTTGCTTTTCTTGTTCCCTCGTTTACGCTTCATCCTTCGCCCCAAATCACCAGACAATTGTATCGTTAAACAATCTTCGCTTCCTAACAATATGATTAAACGGGATTTTGGGGGGAAATCAAGGGAAGAAAGAAACAAAGATAGCGGGAAAGGAAATTGCCGCCAAACCAATTAAAGTAAAACCCTAGATTGAAACCCCAAAAAAATTGGAATTACGGTAAGAAAGCAGCAAAAACCGAAAACAGCAGAAAAGAACCACCGCCGCCACCAACCCTTCCCGGATTAAATCACCACCACCGTATCGTGCCTGCGAGGAGCCACGAAATCGATTGATTACAATTCTTATTGGGCTATTGGGCTTTCTCGTTGTGGTCAAAGCCCAATCCATTGGTCCAGCCCAGGCCCAAAATAAGAGGAGAAAAATATTTATTTATTTATTTTTAAGCATTTTGTCGCTCCATTTCAATTATATATATTTTGAAAATGATATTTTAAAGACTTTAATTAAAATAAATAAATATATATATATATATAATGGTTAGATTAATGGACCAAATAAAAAATGTAAATATATTATTGTAACAAACCCATAGTTAAAAAATACATTTTTACCATCGACCATCTTAATTTTCGATACAGTTGAAATTGAGTTATTGCTTCTTTTTCATTATTACACATTAATCGTCACGTCAATTCTTGTCATTTAATTTTTATATAAAAAAATTCAACAATTTCATCCTCGAGAGTTAAAATAAAAATTTTCATAAAAGTATGAGTAAAATCTAATCCAAAGTTTACATGTATAACCCATTTTATTTCGAAAACTAATTACGGGGTTAAGTTTTATTTTATAAATTTTTATTTAATTAATTATTATTATTATAAACTTTAACTTATTCATAGATACCTTTAATATTATTCATTATAAAATTTTCGAGTCAACATATTTGGTAGAAAATTGTCAACGAGCGGTAGAGAAGTTGAGAAAATTGCCAAATTACCGAGAACTTGCATACTCAATTATTTATTTATTTTTCTTCAGTATTGTAGTAATAAGTCAGGGTAAAAATGAAATTTCTAATTAAGTGACTAATTAAAATGGCCATCTGAAAAATAAGATTTAAAAAATAATGGGAGTATTCGGTAATGGATTTAAATAATTATTTAAAATATGCTCTATAATATATTTAATAACCATTATTAATAAATTTATGAACATATTTTTTTAATAAAATTGCATGATAATTATTTTACATTAATGTATTAAATAATTCTCCCATTAAAAATTTTTAAACTCAAAATCTAAACAAAATAAATAAATAAATAAATAAATAAATAATCCATTATTTTAATGGAAAAATCTAAAACATAGCGACATAATAAATAAACACATATCTGCCGAAATCAATCAATTATAAAATATAAAATAAAATTTTATTTATTTTTGTGTTCATGTTTTATTTTTCTAGATTTTTTCGACGGTTCAACAAATGAACCAATTATAAAAAGTTTCGAAATAATTGGTGAAACAAGTAGGGATATACATGGTATGGGTTTGATTGGATTGAGGAATTTTTGTAACCCAACTCAAAAAGTTCGATCATATCTCAAATTTAAACACGGTCAGTCGAATATATATATATATACATATATATATATTATTATATTATTATGATAAATATACATTAATTAATTGATAAGAGCTCAAGGTGTATAACATTGTGTAGATCCGTGATTCCTAACATGGTAGCAGAGCTATGCCTTAAAGAGCTCAAGGTGTATAACATTGTGTAGATCCGTGATTCCTAACATGGTAGCAGAGCTATGCCTTAAATTTAGCCATAACAATAGAATCCTCAAATATCGAAAATATTTTGAGCGAAGTAGTAAAAAGAGTGACTAAAGTGTCAAAGAAATGGTGTACTTTGTTTGAGGGCTCCAAAGAAAGGAGTCGAACCTCGATTAAGGGGAGGATTATTGGGAGCGAGTCTCACCTTGGCTAGGGAATGATCATAGGTATAAATTATAATTAAAATTTAAAATTAATTTTGATAAAAATAGTTAGAAATTAGTTTTGACTATTAATAAAAACAAAATTAAATATTAAATTTATAATTTGACTCTTTCGTATCCTTTTAGTCCGGCTCGGCGCTCATCTCTTTCATCTTTATTTCGTTAATTAACTCTCTGGGCGTTCAACTGAAACCAGCTCTCCCGCTAATCCAATTCTCATGGATTCCTCCGGCTCCGACACCTCCAATGCCGTTTCTCCCTATCAAATTCTCTTCACATCGCTTTCTCTCATTCCCCTCTCTCACCTTCTCTCTGCGCTCTTCATCCTCTTCTTCATCTTCCTCTACAACTTCTTCGAGATTCATTTTCTTCACGATTTCTTCCATGCCTTCACCGGCGACCGCGTTTCCATCGTTGCATCCGACGCCGAATTCTACGAGTCCGTTGTTTCCAAGTGCCGGATTCTTCATGGCAGGTTTGTTCTTCTTCTTCTTCTTCTTCTTCTTTCTGCTTCTCATGTTCTCTTCATTTCTGATTCTTCTTCCTTCGCCATTCTATTCATTTCCTTCCCCTCAGGTTCTCCTCCACTCCATGGCTTTGCAGTCCTCATCTCCAGACTATTTTCCTCAGTATTGTTGGCAAGTGTCCTCCTGTCTCCTATAAAAGGTCTGCTGTTACTGTTCGCGTTTATGATTTTCGTTTAGGATTTAACCAAATGAATAAGTAAATGATCATGAATGAAGAAAGGAAAGAGAGAAAGAAAAGATGTCGGTTATCCGACGTACTTAGAATCTTCACTAAGTCATGAGGCTTCTTTCCAGGATCACACTGTAGCTATATGTGATTATCACTTTGCGGAACATCAAAGATTCTACTGCTTGATCTGACTATGAATGAGATCAACGCTGTTTGCTTTCAATATGTGTGCTGATTTTCCAGAAGATTGAATATAAGTGGAAAAGAGACCTCAAAATAATTATAGGGGATTTAAAAGAAAATTCAACTAGTAGTCTAGCATTAAATTTTCTGTTGTTTCAATATTGTAAATAAAATTTTGTATCGTAAGCTTCTAAAATATCCTGGCGGGTAATCTTGGCTCCTTACACTATTCATTATGACATAATCGGAACCCTCAATGCTGATTTTTTTTTCTTTCAATCGTTACTTTTCTTCCATTTTTATATATAATTGGACCCATGTTTTTTCTCCAGACAGTTATTCCGGGTACCTGATGGTGGAACAATTGCTTTGGATTGGCTAAGGGGCTCTGATGGTAGGTTTAATTCATTCCCTCATTAGTTAAGAATGTTCTTAATTACTCTATTCTGTCTATTTCGTTCTTACTTTCTCTATTTTGTCTATTGTCTCTGATCGCAGTAATGCATTGTGTTTCTGATGTTTCTGAATGATTAAAAGGAGTATTTGTTTGTTGTGCCAATCTCGATATTGCCTAATCATTTTTTCTTTTTTAATTCAGAAGGATCTTTTTTTATTTACCTTTACAAATCCTGTTTTCTTAGAACTTGCAACTTATTGAATTTTAACCATTGAAATATTTAGAAGTATTTTCAAAGAGTGTACTGATCAAATATTTATAAAAGAATGACAGAATTTTATACTATTGAAATACTTCTTTGGCATCTTACTTTTTCTATTTCCAAAACAGTTGGGTGCTTTTAGTATTAACTATTATGCATTAAAAACTGAAAGTGTAGTCACATTTTTTTAAAAACTTACACCCTCCTTTTTATCCAATGTTTATGCAGGTCTTTTCAAAATTATCAGCAACATTATCTTTATCACTAGTCTTTTGTGTTCTTATAAGTCTTTAGTGACAAAAATAAATGAGCTAACTACAACTCATGTTCTATTTGTCATTTTGTTGGGTTTTATCTTTTACAAATTATAGGCAGTTGGTTGATGTTGTTTTTCTTGCCATCTCATGATGAGACATGAATCGCAAAATTTTAAGTCCTAGTGTACCCTCATGTTAATGCAAGTCTTTTTTATAAATTTCTTACAAACAAAAGTAAGGAAGTTCAAGGGTTAGAATTTGTGCTTTACCTTCTTGAGCCTAAGGCATAAATTTCAAAGGTCTCGACTAAATATCAGTTATCTGTGGGATCAAAATGTCACTGATCTATTTGGACGAATATTATATTTTCCATTAAATCAACCACGCTGATGTTCATCTATTAGCAGATAGAAGACATCAGGATTTTTCAGTAATCAAAGTGATGTTATGGGATTCTTCCCTAACTTTGTACCCTCTTGTGCAGTTAAATGTGATGGCTATGACGTGAATGTGAGCACTTCTGACAATGAGAAAATACCAACTGTTATAGTCATTCCTGGATTAACCAGTGACTCTACAGCAGCTGTAAGTTATATTTCATATTCACAACGGGTGTATTGCCAAATTTATTTATTCTTATTGCCTGAATTTTCCAATGAATTTTCTTTTCTTTTTCTTCTTTTTCCCCGGTATATATGTTTGCACAGGGAAGGATCTTTATTTGAGATGCCATATTATTATCATCATTAGTGATTATTTTCTTCAGTTAATAGAATAAAAGAATTATCAAATTATTATGTCTTTTTCATCTGAAATGTCACGTGCATATCAGAGTTCAGGAGAGGGGAAAATACATCATCATTTAAGAAGTGTGAGGATTCAAACCTCTAACCTCATGGTTGAGGGTATAGTTGAGCTATGCTCAAGTTGGCTTAAAAGTTAGTAGTTATATATAAAAAGGTAGTTTCAATAAAATGAAATGTTTGATATAACACATTTATGATCAAGAGACACAAATTCTTTATGGAAAATATGTCATTAAATATATGAAGTTACAAGTACATATGAGTATGGTGATGGCAACTTAAAACAAGACTCGTCTATTCTAATTATTCGATATCTTGATGTAGAATTTTGTATTTAGTAGAATGTGAAGGGAATTATTGAAACTATGATAATAATGCGCAATAATTTTTCTTTTCTTTTTTTCTTTTCTCTTGTTACAACTGCAATACTAACTCAGAGTAGGCGTGTGAAAATAAATGATGGAGTTCGAACAGGGAGTATTATCATGATTTTTTTTTCAGTGCTAGCATTTGGCCAAAGTTTTTATATATGTCTGGTTGTTTTGTTGGGCTTACGAAGGTGTCCTCTTTCCGCAGTACATTAAGCATTTGGCATTCAGGATTGCAAAACGTGGATGGAATGTTGTCGTGAGCAACCATCGTGGTCTTGGTGGCATATCACTAACTGTAAGATTGCTATTAATTAAACACTGTAGGGCTATTAATTAAACACTGTAGGCATGGCTTTAACCTTCAAATAGGGATGCTGGACGTTATGCCAAATGCTACATAACACCTTCCACTCAGTCTCGACTTGTTTGAATTAAGAGATAATTTCAAATTATACCTCTGTGATTTGTATATTACAAATGATTTCAAACACTTGTGTTTGCAAATTTGAAAATAGTTCATAACTTAAAAATTATGAGTTTTTGAAATCGTTAGTAAAAACCAGAGTATGATATGCAAAATAGAACAATGCCAACCACAAGAGCAAAATTTTGCAATTTTCACTTTTTTCATTGGCTTTTTTCTGTAGTGTGCATCCAATTGACATCTCTTGCAAAATTTTCAAAATCATAACATTTTTTCTTGCATCTTGAACTCTTAATCTTTGTATGATTTTTTCTGTGTTTATATATATTTTAACATTCATGGATTAAGAATTCTTGAAGCGTAGATAACTTTTCTTGTATGTCTAAAGCACGCATTGTCTTGACGAGATTGATTGAATTCATCATGTTTTGCTGCACAGAAGCTTGTTTGAGTTCCATGCTTAAGAATAATTGTCTCTAGAAAGCTTTATGTCAACTTATGGCATTCACATTTAGTCTTTAATTTTCAAAAAATAAGAAACAAAAAACTTTTGGCTGAAGCTGTGAAAGGCTCTAATTGGGAAAAGTTCTCTACTGAACGCCAAAGTAATTTACCAAAAAAAAAAAAATGACGAGGTATTATTTGTAGTTCGTGAGTGTAAACAAGCAAACAAATGTCTTAGAAAGTTGTACGCAAAAGAGTATGCTGGGGAATCATCTTTCTTGGGGGTTCCCCCTTCTTTTCCAATTTCATACTCATTGAAATTGTTTCTTCTACAAAAAAAAAGTGCCGGGGAATAAAGAGAATCTACATGGAACCCATTCATTTGCTGTAATGTACAATTTGTTTAATTTAGCTGCGTATTGTGTGACTGCATATGCGTTACTGAACAAGTACCTTTAACCTAAAGGAAGGACATCCTCAAGGAATTGGTAGCATGAGGTTCAGTCCACTGTATTGATGCATTATTTTCCTACAATGTGGTGTAGCCTAAGTGACTAAGGACAGTTCTATCCTTGAAGTCTATCAAGAATCTTTATTATCAATCAAAGAGGTGAATTGCTAAACAGTTTATAGAGAATTGCTAAACAGTTTAAGCATTAAAATACTAAAAAGATATTAAAAGGAATTAACTAAGAGTAATATCTGATTAACAACAAATCCTACATCATATTGTTGGCTTCCTTCTCATTCTCCTTCTTAATTTCTTGTTTTGTTTGTATATATTCTTGAACGATTAAAGAATTATGTCCTTGCACTTCATCAAAGAGCAATTGAGCCAAATATAAAGAATGGTCAACTGTCTATCATTTCTTTCTCAACTTCATTTGCCTCGTCAAAATAATTTTCAAATTTTAGAAAACACTCCTCTTCTTTGCTGAAAATGAATCAGAATTGTTAACATCAAATCCATGGGGAAAAAGAACCTTATTCTTTGCTAGAACAATTGGAATCTAGAACTAAGAAAACTTCATTTCCGCATTCATGAAGTTTATCATGATGAAAAAGGTTCCTAACATTTTTTGGAAGGTGGGCTTTCTGTTCTTGGAGCATTTTTTTCTTGTCTTTCTCCACGATTTTGGTGTATATGTCCATGGTAGAAATCTTCTTTTCTCAAAATTCATAATCTTGATTCATGAATCTTGAAAATTGATGTTCAAGAGGCCTCCCCATGGTATTTTCTTGAATCATTCTCATATGATCTGTGAGTCCTTGTCTTAGGGTGAATATTTCTCTGCATTGAATTTGTCAATTTGTTGAAAGATGATCCAAATTGTGAATTACTTTCCCCAACATAGGCTCAAAGCCCATCAACCTTTCTCTGATTTCCTCCATTTGCAAGTGTTGGTTCCGATTTCCTTCTACTTTTGCCTCCATTGGCCGTGGTCCACATTTGATGGAAAATTTTCTGGCCTTGAACTTCTTTCTTGTGCCGTAAATTTTCGTTACTGGCAACTTCTTGAATGCTCTTGAATTTGTATCACGATCTTCTCTGGGATCAGTAGAGTGACTAGAATAAGAATTTGAATCTAAATCTTAATAGTATTTTTGAAGAAATTGAGTATGGGCAGAGTTGTTATGTTGAAATCCATCTTTTGAATAGCTAGTTGAAATTTTAGCACTTTTTTTTTTTTTTTTTTTTTTTGATGTGCTTGTGGTTTTCGTGCCTGTATGGATAGTTACATCTTATCTTTGTCACATTTCTTGTGTTGTAAATCTTCATTAAATGTGCTTATCGTTTCTTCTTCCTTCTTGAAAAGAGAATACTCTAAAAGGTATTCTTTGTAAGTAAGTGTGAGCTGTTGAACAATTTGGAGTAGCCTAAGTGACTAAGTAGAATTCTCTCCAAGAAGTCTATCAAGAATCTTTATTATCAACAAAAAAGGTAAAGAATACAAGAGGGCAATTCTCTATTTATAGAGAATTTAAAAAAAAAACTTTAAATTTCGAGATGATAAGATTTAAAAGGAATTAACCAAGAGTAATATCTATTAACCACTAATCTTACTACATCACAATAATAAGATTTTCCAGATGTTTTTTTTTTAAAAATTTATATTATGGAGTTCAGTATATCTGATATATCTTACTTAACTGAAATCTTGGTAATCGTTGGTTTTTGGTCAGTCTGAACGTGTCTATAATGCTGCGTGGACAGAGGATATAAGGAGAGTGGTTGGCCATATTCATAGTCAACATCCAGAAGTCCCTCTGTTTGTTGTTGGAACTAGTATTGGCGCAAACGTTCTGGTATAAGTATTTACCTGTTAAGCACTTTATAAATTCATGTTTTCTTGACTGCATTGGATATTATCCTGAAGTCAGGATACGTATAAAAGTAGGATGGACTCAAGTTTGCTCATAAATTCTTCTGGATTGGTAATCTTACGTTGTCCTAGTTTAAGAAGCCAGAACATTGTTTTGGGATCAATGGGAAATTTTTTATTGTGGAGTCTGAAAATCTTTATTCCATCTTCTTATCTAACTTTCAAAATGTTTGATAAACATTAGTGCTTGGTAATTGTTTTTGTATCTTGTTTCTCATGTTTAAGAAACGTTCTCAAATTATGTATAAATTTGAAAGTAACAAAATCTAGTTTCTTATTATTTTGTTTTTTTGCTCTTGTATCAAGTTTTTCTTTTTAAAATATAAATAAAAGCAGGATATTATCCTTTTCGACTTATAAAATGCATAATAAATATATTTTAAGAAATTAATTTCCATGTAAACTTTTTATTTTGTAATTAAAAACTTAAGAGAACAAGAAATGGTCACCAAATATATTTTATATATTTTTAATATAAAAGAAAGAGAAAACTGGAAACAAAAATAGTTACTAAATATATTTATTTCATAAATAAGAAGTAGGAAATGAAATGAGTACGTTACCAAAATGGGCCGTCAAGGTGCTGCTTAGTCTTGATAACCTTGAATATTTATTATACATAGTTGGGAATTGATTTCTTAATAGACTATGCACACACTATATTAGCTTGGAGAAGCTCGTAAAATTAGTCTTATGCATAATTTTGTTTTTTTCTTTACCAACTTATACTGCTTCCTTCAGGTAAAATACCTTGGAGAGGACGGTGCTAATGTCCCCATTTCCGGTGCTGCTGCTATTTGCTCGCCTTGGGATCTTTTGGTTAGTATGCTTGTTGATATTTGAGGGTTTTTCTTTTTTTTTTTTTTTTTTCTTTTTTTTTTTTTATTTTTTTTTTTTTAATAAATTTCAGTTTTGAGTATTTTAAGTTTTTATTTTATTTTATTTATTGTTAGATTCTATTTTTTCAGTTTTAAGTCGTAAGTTTTCACTTTAAACATTTATCATTAATGTTGTTTTTATTATTTTTAACTTTTTAAGTTGTTAGATCTTGAATACGTTTATTTCTTCTCTCTATATAAGTGTGGACTTCCAAGAAGGTTTTGTATCACTAATTTTTTTATACTTCAATAGAAGTTAATTCATTTATTGGATTCCATTCTCTCATTTTCATTCTCTTTGTTCCACAAACATTGAGATTTTGATTTGATTAGTGCTTCCACAATATTTTTTTCATCGTTCATTTTTTTTCTCAATAATGGTATAAGAGCCTTCGATTTAAAAGGCTATAATTTTATTTGAGGGTGAGAAATTCAATTTTTGTATTTTAAAAAATATTTTCTACTTTTGTAACCTCTTCTTCACGTATTAATGGTGAAAACTTCCTATTTTGGATTGTTAATATGCAATCCTATCTCAAGGCACTTGGCATATGTGAGTCTGTTTCAACTGATGATGCTGGTCCTCACCCATTGGGAGAAAATCCGACTTTGACTTAGATCAGACTACCTGAAAAGGAGAAATTAAAGAAGCCCAAGGCTTTAGCTGTGATTCATGCCATTTTATGTGGTCTTATATTTGCTAATTAATGATTCTAAAATGAAAAAAGAAGCTTGGGATAAATTGCTGGAAGAATTTGAAAAAAAGTGCCGGGGTGAAAGCTATCAAATTATTGACTTTGAAGAGAGTTTAAGATGATAAAAATGGAGGATTTAGATTTTGGCAGGGACTACACAACAAAAGTGATGGGATAAGTTTCGCTGGTGAAAATTTCAGATTTAAGGGTTATGGAAAATACAATTGTTAGTGTTCCCAACAAATTTGAGTCAAAGATCTCAACTATAGAAAAGTCTTTTGATTTGATTACTCTCTTTATAGATGAGTTAATTAAGAGATACAATGTGTAATGAAGAGCATGTTAATTCATTCATGCCAAAACTAAAGGCAAGAAACCTAGTGCAGAAGATAGATAGGCAACCAAAGATCAGGGGTACAAGGAAAAAGGAGCATCAAGAAAAGATAAATTTCCTCTTTGACCTACCAAGCTGAGAAGAAATGTTGGTCCAAAAATAAGTAAATCTATCATTGTGATTATTGCAACAAGGATAGTCATACAGAGAAGTTATGCCAAGAAAAACCAAACCCAACAACATTCTTAGGAACAAGCAAGTTGTTCCGACAATAATCAAGAAACAAACTTATTGTTTATGGCTTCTCATGTTGATGACGAAGAGCTAACCTCCTGACCTATTGACATGGATGTACTATGCACATGGCTAAATATATCAATTTGTTTAGCCAAGTTGGTAGTTCTTTAAAGCCTAAGATCATTCTTGGACATGACAAGATGATGCTAGTTGAAGGGTAAAGGTATTGTCATTATGCATATTAAGCAAGGTGAAAAGAAGATATTCAATGTTTCAGATACTTCAAGATTATCTCAAAACTTGCTTGGTATTGCTCAATTGTTGCATAACAAGTTTTCAAGGTTCAAGTTTTTGATACTTTCAAGAAGCATGCAAGTTTAGTTGAAATTAAGATCAATTACAAGTATAAAACCTTGAGAATGACATCTCGGTTTGACTTAATATTTGTTGCACGGGACTTAAAGTTGATTGGATGTGCTAATAGTGATTGGACTGGTTGTTGATGGATTTAAAAGTATTTTTAGTGATGTTGTTTCTCTTGGAACTTCAAGTAAACTAGAAGTTGTGGCTGAATCTATGGTTGAAGTTGAAATTTCTGTACCAGCTGCAAATCAAGCAATATGGCTTCATAACTTGCTGGGTGATTTTGGATTTAAGCCAAAAGAACCTACAAAAAGGTTTTGAGATAGCCAGTCTGCCAGTTTCTTCAATCCGATACAATATGGGATAACAAAGCACATAAAAGTCAATTTTATTTATTGTAGGAAGGGGAGAAAAAGAGAACTGTCAGATAGTTTGTGTTTCAACGATACACTTGGGTTGTGGCAAAGAAAAACCTCGACGAGTGTTGAGATTTGAGGAGTTTCATAATTAAATTTCAGTTTTGAGTCTTTTAAGTTTCTTCTTTATTCTTAGATTCAACTGTTCAGTATTAAGTCGTAAGTTTCACTTTAAACATTTAACACAAGTGTTTTTTATATTATTTTTTTAGTTTTTAAGTTGTTAGACCTCAAATAGGTTTAATTCTTCTCCATACATGTGTAAACTTCCAAGAAGGTTTTTGTATCACATTTTTTGAATCACCAACTTTTTATACTCAATAGAAGTTCATTCATCTATTGGGTTCACCATCTCTTTTTCATTCTTTGTTCAGATATTGAAATTTTGATTTGATTGTTGCTTTCACAATATTTTTTCATCGTTAATTTATTTTCTAAATAATGCCAATTGTGTTCTGAACAACCATGTAAGATTTGTTATACTTTAATGGATTATATCTCTAAAGATTCTTTTTCCAATATTCTCAAGGCAATCTAAGTTATTTTGGTGGTATACTAGAACCCATCTTATTTATTCTGCCAGTCTATTTTCTGGACTTTTATTTTATATCTTAATTTCCCGAATGTTTTTTTTTCCCCTCGTTGTGATGCACGTTCATATTAGCATGTGTAGAGAGGCTATTGAATGGATCTCAAGATCGTTTAGTCTATGCCCATCACAACTCTTTTTTTTAACTGATTTGCGTCTCTTTTTAAGAAGACTTTGCGTGGAAGTTGTTCTTAGGTTTGTAGCAAAATTGAGACGAGTACAGTCTGCAAACCTGATGGACTGATATTAATTTACTTTCTACTTTTCCTTCTATACTTGTGATACAGATAAAGTAATAGAGTTGTTCAATTTATCTTATAGTCATGAGTGTCCTTGCTCATCCATTCTCTCAGGACTCAATGTGTGCGTGAAGCTCGTCCCAATGTCAGTATAATGGCAGGACCCAAGCTTCTAGTCTGTTTTTAATGGTCTAACACAATTCACATGCCATTTCCTTCTGTAGATTTGTGACAGGTTCATTAATCGCAGGCTTGTTCAGGGTTTTTATAATAAAGCTTTGGCTGACGGCTTACAAGGTTTTGCACTATTGTACGTTTAAATTTTTTTTATCACCTCAAGATTTTTTTTTTGTACCCATTGACATGATAACTTAGATAGATTTACTGCCTTAACTATTAAACCAACATAACATTAACATCTTTCCAACTTTAGGGTTTCTTATGTGATGACTAAATTATATTTCCTGCAGGCATCAATCCAACTTGTCTCGACTTACAGAGTGGGAATCCATTAAGAAGGTCCTTGACTCTTTACATCATACTTTAGCATGGAAATATTTGAAGTCAAGCATTATAAACTTTGCGAGCTCTGATATAATGATCTTCTGATGGATACCTTAGTTGTTGTGTCAACACAAGTTCATCAGTTAAAATTTATCTGGAACTTATACACCTCCAAGATTTCCATCATTCTGCTTTGGGTTTTTAAAATATTCAATATTAACAAAACTACTTATTGGGCTGTCCTTACGTGAGGAATACAAGACTATAAGTTACATTAATTTCGTAACAGATTGGAAGAAAAGTGCGGCTCATATCTATAGGTTTAAATTATTTACCTGGCCACCCATTCAATGCAATAGATCGAAGTAGTCTTTTAAGGGCCTGCAAGTGAGGTTTTCTGAGATTCAACTTCAGGACTTCCTACTTCTTTGGTGGTTCTAAATAGAAATTAGAACGAACCTTTACAACCTTATCACTCAAGTTTTTATTTATTTATTTAACCATAATTCATATATACGTACATATTGATCTTTTCATTTTTGCTTCATGGCAGTCACGTTCTGTTCGTGATTTTGATAACTATGCCACACGTATCCTTGCAAATTTTGAGGTAAGACATGCACTCTTACTATGAATACTTATTTTGACAGGGTAATTTTAAACAACAATTCTTGGAAAAAAGAAAAACGTAAAACAGGTCTGACAATAATTTAAAAAAAAAAAAAAAAAAAAAAAAAAAAAACAGCTTTCCAAGGGGTAAAGAACAAAAAATAGAAATACTGTTCAGTGTGCTTTCAAAATTATCGGTTCATATATAATCATCAACAGTTAAGGTATAATTTGATCCTAGTTTGTGACATTTTAAAATTAATATATAGAAAGAAATAAAAATACATAAACGGGAGTTTCTGTTCATACAATTTTTTAAATTAAAAACAATAGAAAATAATTTTACAAAATTAGTATGGATTTTATTTTATCTTATTATTACTTTTTTGTAACATGTAAAATCAAGAATCCCCTCATGTTCTCATATCTATGCAAATGCTATAACATGTTTCCCTTTCCCAGACCGTGGATGCATATTACAGGCACGCCTCTAGTTCTACATATGTGGGAAATGTGGCAGTGCCACTTCTATGTATCAGTGCTTTGGATGATCCATTGTGCACAAAAGAAGCCATTCCATGGGACGAGTGTAGGTAGGACTTATTTCTAGTTCATGCTTGTATACACTTGCTTTTTTTGACAGTAATGCTATACTATTTCACCTTGTTATTGATTTTTTGTTGAGTTTTTTTTTTTTTTTTTTTTTTTTTTGCCAGTGTCTAAAGCTAGTTTTTTGCCATTAACATTTTCCAAACTTCCTCTTGCTCAAATGTGAATGACTGACCAAAGTGAGTTGAGCCATAGTTGGCATCTACTCTTTTCATGACCTTTTTTTATCTCCTCAAGAATTTTTTTTGGTACCCATTAACATGATAACTTATTCAACGACATCTGTTACCAATTTTTCTTCAAAATAGTTTCCAATCCTCTAAATTCTTTGTTTCCTCGCCTATATAGCAGGCCGAGTAAAATTCATTGCTGTGACTTGTTTGATTCTCTCTTTTGGAGTTTGATTAACCCTCGTTGTTTAATTATTTTCAGGGCAAATAGGAACGTTGTTCTAGCAACGACTCCGCATGGAGGACACCTAGCTTTCTATGAAGGGATAACTGCCAGCAGCATGTGGTAATATTTATGGTCCCATTTCTAAACGGCTCTCGGAAATAGGAATTTGTTCAATTCTCCAAGTTATGATAGTAGCACTCTAGCAGTAAAGAGAGATCCAGGTTAATTTATGAGGCAGTTTTATGTTGTAATAGAAGGGTGCAAAAATTCCAAATGTATGATTAAAAGGCTTGATCTTCTGCTTTCATTTTGGGTCAAGGCGCTTGTCTTGAGTATAAAATTGTCCCAAAAAAAGAAGTTAATTACTGATTGCTAAATCTGGAATTAATGTCATCTAATTGTGATTGATCATGTCAAATCATATCCTGTAGGTGGGCGAGAGCTGTTGATGAATTCCTTGGCGTCCTGCATTCCAGCCCGTACATTAGCGTAATAAAGCAGGTACAGCAACATGACCCTAATAAAATTATAGCATTGGAATAGAATTCACGAACCATGAATGGATTATCCAATCTATAATGAGAGCCCTAACAATGGATAAATGTATGGGCCTTTATCCAACCAAACAGAGGAATAGATTGATGCTTTACCATACTCTGTTATTAATACCTGAGACAGATCCAAGCTACCTAGCTGCAATACTCCTTGGACAACTATTATTGCCTACAATTTAAGAATGGGCTGGCTTCCCAGATCACCTAAGAGAATCTAAAGGAATGAACACACTTACTAAAATTCTACTATAAGTAAGATAAATTATAGATTCCCAAACTTTCAAGAGGTTCGGAGCTTCCCACTTCCCCAAAGTAGACAGTGAGCAGTGAACTCTAGGGGAAGTGGGAGGCTCCGAACGGCTCGAAAGTTCGGGAATTCTATAATTTATCTTACTTATGGAATTCTAGTATGTCTTTTCATTCCTATAGATTCTCTTAGGTGATATGGGAAACCAGCCCATTGTTAAATTGTAGGCGATTATCCAACCATATGGGTTTGAACGTTAAATATCAATTGCTTTGGATGTTCCAAGTGGTATTTACACCACTTAAAACTTTCCCTTGACAACCACTTTTTCTGTTGGATTAGCAGTACTTGTGATCCTACCTCCCACATTGGTAGATATTCTTTTTCCTGGCGAGAAATTAAAGATGTTCATGTTTTGTGTAAAGATTGTTGGGGTATTGGTACTGATTTCGAAGTTATTAGATTGATCAACTGAAAATCCTTAGGAGTTGCATTACTACAAGTATGAGAGAATTGAACAAGTTCATCTGAGATCTCTCTCCTAATGATATTCCTGTTTCAAATGCCTTTTATATTTGGTCAAACATGATGGAATCATCCATTCTCAATCTTGTTGACCTCTTTTGCACCTCAAACAAGTGGAATGCTAGGTTCATCCACTTTGGATACTCTCCAAAAGAAAGGTTCAGCTTTCAATATTTTTCCTATTGTCTTAGAATTGGAGCTTTCTCTTGGTTGCAATCCCCCTTTCATATCCCTCCATCAATGTTATCATAAAAACCATAGGAATTTTAAACTTATCAACGTCTGCGAAGCCTTCGATTTCTATATAACCTGACCTCATTCGACGTATACTTTCTTACAGATGCAAAAAACAAGAGCACCGACGCCGAGCTTTTCCATTGATCAGGGTCCTTACGTGAGTGTTTTGGAAGATGGAATGGTGACTGCTGTAGGCGACGAACCAACAGACGATACTGTGCAAGACATGCCGAACCAGGAAACGACGAATGTTAGTACCGATGACGAAGTCATTTTGGACAAAGAAGAGGCTGACCATGATAGGAAGAATGACCAACTAGAGATATATGAAGAGAAGAATACAACACCGGCCACAACTCCTGTAAGGAAATGTACAGATTGTCTTGCACGGTGGAGTGGTAGATCGGTTTGGCTGCTCGCTTACATCGCCGTCCTCACGACATGGCCAATGGTGCGCCCAGCGCTCTCGTTACTCTTTAAGAAAAGAGATAAAAATCCAGCAACTGGAGGATCACGTAAAAGATAAAATTTGTTGTTAGCAAGTACTGATAATATTAAGAATAAAATGGAGAAAAGGGTAGAATTTACATTTACTATAGTTTATTGGGGAATAAGATATGAAAAACTAGTAATGTAGCCTTATTGTTTGTCCAAGTTTTCATGTACTGTGTACTGACTGGTATGAAGAAATAAAATTGATCTGTTTGGTTTTTTCTGCCATTTTCTTCTCACAGAAGCTTGATTCTTTTTGCATGTTGTAGCGAGCTTTAATGTTGTACCAAGAGGACTCCGTCTATGAGATCAATTCTCTAGGAATTTGTGGTCGGAAGGAAGGTTTTTAAAATGCCTCTATTAGGGAGAGATTTTTACACCTTTATAAAGAATGCATAGTTTCTCTCTCTGTGAGATCTCACAATCAGCCCTTTAGGGCCAACGTCTTCCTCGCTGGCATTCGTTCCTCTCTCCGGCCAATGTGGGATCTTACGATCCACTTTCCCAACATCTTTGCTGGCACTTGTTCCTTTCTCCCATCAATGTCAGATGTCATGCCCCAATACACTTTAAACTCTCCAAGCTTGATAGACCTTGACATTCCAAATCAAAATTATGGCTCCCTTTGCGACACTCTGCCCGGACAAAAAAGCTTACTCGTTTCGTCACGGAAATTATGTGCTCATGTCCCATTTCTTGGAATAGGAACAATGGATCAGTCTTTGCCAAGTTCTACAATAAGACGAGAAAGAAGAAGATACACAGAGCTGCACAAGAAGTTGGCTGAAGCTAAAATTGTGTCAAAACCCAAAAATTTGTTAAATGAACTCAAAATATGGACGGAACATTTTCGATTTCAAAAAATTAACTCAATCCAACCCAATATACTAGTTCAATCCAACCAAACTCCTATATTTCGAATTGCGTCGGTTTGGGTTGTCGAGCTCAACGTACACCTATAGTATCTTCCTCGTGGGTCTTGTTTTTTAGTATGAAATATATATATATATATATATATATATATATATATATATATATAAATTTATTAATAGAATTTGAACTACTTTAGACCAATCAATTTGTTGATTTCTTTTCCAAAAACAAAAAACAAACACAGAAAAACAATTTGTTTCTAACCACGTATATATGAACAAATTTTAATTAATGAAGCATGTACGTACCAATTATCGATGAGTTAGACTCAAAACGAACGTAATAAAATTAATTAATTGAAGTTATGGGTACATTATAAAATGATTTTGAGGGGTTTTATTCGTTTATTATTATTATTATTTTGGCATAATTAGAAGTTGGTGAACTAGGTTATATTCATAAAATAATAATTAAAAAAAAAAAAAATTGGGAAGAGGAAAAAGGAAAGAAGAAAGGATCGAACATTGTAAGGCGGCGAAAGGTTAATCACTGTTTGTTTGTTCATATTTCCCCGCGTTTTTCACCTCTCCTTCTCCCTTCCTACTCTCATTTACGCCTTCGATTTTCTCAATCTCTTCATCCATTCTTGTCGAAATCATCTCTATTGCTGAAGAAGGAACACCGATTTGTGTTCAATATGCATGCCGTGGTTTTCAATTCCTCCCCTTGCGCCAGAGCTCCGCAAACCCTTGGAATTCCTTGTTTACGTAGCTTCAAGGTTCATTTCGTTTCTTGATTTTGCTCTTCCTTTTTCATTCCTCAAAACTTAATTTATTAGTTTTTTTTTTTGGATTTTCTTGTAGATTTCGACCTTATTATTTGCCCACTGCAGTCCTCTTTGGAGGAGATCATCTCTTTCCCGTCGTAATCGATTGCTGTTTAACTCACGTAGCCAAGGTACGATTTCTTTTTCCGTTCTATTCAAGTGGTTTGGATTGGTATAAGGTTCTGGTTGTTTATTCTATTGGATTGTTTTTGTTTACTGTCATCTCTTAAATTGTTCACTGTTAGGGTCGATATGCGATTAGTTCTCTTTCTTTTGAGCTTACCGATCTTTGTCATTTGATTTGGAATTTGTTTTTTATAGTTATTAGAGCTGTTGCAACTCCCGATTCGGCACTGGAATTGCCACTGACTGCAGAAAATGTTGAAAGTGTGTTGGACGAGGTTCGGCCGTATCTTATTGCAGATGGTGGAAATGTAGCATTACATGAAATAGATGGAAATGTTGTACGGTTGAAGCTACAAGGAGCATGCGGCTCATGTCCGAGTTCTGTTATGACCATGAAGATGGGAATTGAACGGCGTTTGATGGAGAAGATCCCTGAAATAGTTGCAGTGGAACCAGTAGCGGATGAAGAAACTGGATTGGAGCTCAACGAGGAAAATATAGAGAAGGTAAATAAATTCTCACTTGGACGACAACTTATATGTGGTTTCTGGATCGTACTTTTGCCTTGTACACACCCACCCACCTGTTATCTCTAGCCAAGGGATACAACTTATAATGTATGACGGCCGCTTCCCTCCGTTTTAAAATCTTGATGGACGCGTTTTAAAATCTTGAGGGAAAGCCCAAAAAGGATAATATCTACTCTCGGTGGGCTTGAGCTGTTACATTTGGAGTTTTTTTCACAGTGGTATAGCTTCCACGGGTTCTTTGATATATATGTTTATTGGGAAATTGAGGGTCGGATTAAGCAAGCATTCTTTTTACCCAACTTAGACAAACCTTCATATGGCCTCTTTCACTTTCTTGGATACTTTTGATAAAACAACACTTCTTGCTGCAATGAACGGTTAGGAATCATGAACCTCCACTATGGTATGATATTATCCACTTTGAGCATAAGCTCTGACCTATGGAGCCCTGGAACAGCCTCCCCTTAATCAAGGTTCGACTCCTTCTTTGGAGCCCTCGAACAAAGTACATCCTTTGTTCGACACTTTGGTAACTTTTGACTACACTTTCGAGGGTCCCAACTTCTTTGTTCGACATTTGAGGATTCTATTGTCATGGCTAAGTTAAGGGCATGACTCTGATACCATGTTAAGAACCACGAACCTTCATAATGGTATGATATTTTCTGTTTTGAGCATAAGCTCTCATGGATTTGCTTTTGGTTTCCCCAATAGACCTCATATCAATGGAGATATATTCCTTACTTATAAACCTATGATCCCCTTAATTAGCCGATGTGCGACTCCTCTTCCAACCATCCTCCCTTGAACAAAGTACACCATAGAGTCTCCCCTGAGGCCTATGGAGCCCTTGAACGACCTCCCTTTAATCGAGCCTTGACTCCTACTCTGGAGCTCTCGAACAAAGTACACCCTTTGTTCGACACTTGAGTCACTTTTGACTACACTTTCAAGGGTCCCATGTTCGATATTTGAGGATTCTATTAACATGACTAAGTTAAGGTCATGACTCTAATACCATATTAGAAACCACGAACCTCTACAAGGGTATGATATTGTCCACTTTAAGCATAAGCTCTCATGACTTTTCTTTTGGTTTCCCTAGGAGATGTATTCCTTACTCATAAACTCATGATCAACCCCTTAATTAGCCGATGTGGGACTCCTCTTCCAACCATCCTCCTCAACATGAACCTATTAGTTCAAGCTGGTTGCAATGTCTATTAAGTGCATCCAATGTCCGGTGGCTGATTTTCTCATGCATTTGCTACTTGGTATTGGTCCAAAACTGCGACCAGCTTGGTTAGGCCTGCAGCATTAGTAGTCTATGAACCTGATACTAATGCAACATTAAAACTTATGAATTTGCTTGTTATGATATGAACCAACCGCTGTATAATTGAATCGTCCTGATAGATGCTGTTTGAAATACTTATTGTTCTCCACTGTGTTATCAACTTTTCCCAGCTGTAAGAAATGCACGTTTTTTTCCCTTCATATTGACTATCCTTTCATCCAAGTTGGTTCGCATCCTTGCCACTTGAATTGGTTGTAGATTCCAATGAACTCCATGGATCCATGACTCCTTCAGAAGCTGAATTTTCTTTGTGCCCTTTTCTTAGGTACTCGAAGAGCTAAGACCTTACCTTGTTGGGGCGGCGGGAGGATCCCTTGAACTTGTGGGTATCGAGGAGCCAATAGTTAAGGTTAGGATCACAGGGCCGGCCGCTGGGGTCATGACAGTTCGTGTGGCTGTTACACAGAAATTAAGAGAGAAGATACCAGTGATTGCGGCAGTTCAACTTTTGTCATAATGAATTTACAGAACACAATTGTAATGAGGGATTGTATTGTGTATAGTTCTTCATTATTCTGCTCTTCATAACAATAGAATCTGTTGTGTATAATGGTTGCATTGAGGTTTCTTGTCTGTTGTTGGTGCTGTATTTATGTAAGAAGGTAGCCTCATGTAATTTTTTATATGATTTTCAAGGGAAGGCACAAATAATTTCAATTACAATGAATGAACTAGCTTTAGCTTCTGTTTATGTATAGTTCCTTGTCAATTAACTCTAAGTTATAACTCAGTTATGCTTATAGTTTGTTTGTTGAGTCATGAGCTACTTATACGAGTATTGTAGTCTACTAATTTCTGTGAAGTTCTTGACCGATGTGTTGGTATAACAGAGAAATTGAGTTGTATTTGATTCAGAGTGAGTCTTACATAAGAGTCCGACTATTTACTGACTTATGAATGACAACTCAATTACAGTAATAATTACCAACTATTTACTGAGTAATAATTACTCATTAAGATATAGATGATGCAGGTCAATCGAGGATGAGACTAGCGGGACTAGCGGGCTAGAGACTCCAAGGAATCCATTTCTGAGTCTGTTTTATGTTGTTGAATTAAGTTATTTTTGTTTGGTAAAAAGTATTGGATTCACATGTGTTACTTGATACGTATGAAAATGTTTTGGTTTTACAATAGACTTTTGAATTAAATTATTTATGTCATTGGTAACTCCTGTGAATCGAGGTATCGATTAGCAATTGTTACAAAAATTCGACTCTTTGACATTCATCTGTTATGACTAGTTGTCAACTCTGTTAAAGTCGTGGTTGTTGCTTATTTATTTGCTAGCCTATAACATTACTTTCTTAAATCGATTTCTAAACGTTTCTAAAATTTTCTCTCGACTCCATTTTCTAAACCATCTTTTCAAATACGAGGCTTGAACATATGTCGTCCATGCCAACGACAACCTACATTTTAGTTGGCTGACTTACTTGAGGACGAGAGCAAGAAACACAATTAGTGCAACTGTGATACCAAACATCACACCATTATCCCTTATATGCAAATACAAACTCTTTTATTTTTCTCGAACAAAACCCGACTAGCTTCTTGGCTTAGTCGTTCACCCGAGCCAAAAACTTGCACCTACATGATAATAATAATTACAAAAAAAAAACAAACATATGTGACCCTACAAAAACATTGAAAACAAATAATAAAATAAACTTTTTTTTTTTTTAAGAAAATAGTTTACAAACAATATCCCTATCTACTTTTCTTAAAAGTTGTCCAAACTTATCTCTTCTTCAATTTATTTTCATACCGAATTGGTCAATAAATAATTTTTTACCTAAACATAATTAAATTATTCTAATATTACGTTACAATATTTAAGATAAATATTTAATATACAATTTATACATAAAAATAAAATAGTATTTTAAATTAATAGGTAATAAATAACTAGTAAAAATAATTAAAAAATAATTTTCAATTAACAATCCAATTAAACACTGTCCATTAAAACTACACATTTTTTCAACCACAAATTTAATTGAATTCATCATAAAAAGCCATTATTGTAGATATATCTTTAAACCACATCCATAATAATTATGGTAAATTAACAATTTTTTTAAAAGAATAATAAAAAGTTTTATAAAATATAAAGCATATATAAAAGTAAAGCTTGGAGTGGTCCGTTCAAATATGGAACTCTATTTATCTATTTATAGGCAAATTAAATTATAAAAAATTAAAATTTTCTAAAATTTTTAAAAAAATTAATTTTGTAATTAATACATTCGTTGCAAATTTATTTATTTATTTATTTATTTTTAATGTTAAAAGAATGAAACATTGTTTATAAGGGTGAGGAAACCTCTTCCCGAGTAGACGCGTTTTAAAAACCTTGAGGGGAAGCTGAAAGGAAAAGTCTAAATAAGACAATATTTGCCAGCGGTGGGCCTGAGTTTTTACAAATGGTATCAGAACCAGACACGGAGTGATGTGCCAATAAGGAGGTGGACATGAGGCGATGCGCTAGCAAGGATGTTGGGCCCCGAACTAGACATGGGGCGATGTGCCAACAAGGAAGTTGAGCCCCAAAGGGGGGGGGGTGGACATGAGGCGGCGTGCAAGGACGTTGGGCCCTGAACCAGACACAAGGTGATGTGCCAGCAAGGAGGTTGAGCCCTGAAGGGAGTGGACATAAGGCGATATGCCCGCAAGGACGTTGGGCCCCAAACCAAACATGGGGCAATATGCCAGCAAGGAGGCTGAGCCCTGAAGGGGAGGTAGACATGAGGTTATGTGTCAACAAAGACGCTGGGCCCCGAACCAGACATGGGGTGATGTGCAAGCAAGGAGGCTGAGCCCCGAAGGGGAGGTGGACATGAGGCGATGTGCCAGCAAGGAGGCTGAGCCCCGAAGGGGAGGTGGACATGAGATGATGTGCCAGCAAGGAGACTGAGCCCCAAAGGGAGGGTGGACATGAGGTGGTGTGCAATGACGCTAGGCCGCGAACCAAACACAAGGCGATGTGCCAGTAAGGAGGCTAAGCCCCAAAGGGAAGGTGGACATGAGGCGGTGTGCAAGGACGCTAGGCCCTGAACCAGACACGAGGCAATGTGCCAGTAAGGAGACTGAGCCCCAAAGGGGGTAGACATGAAGCGATGTACCAGCAAGGACGCTGGGACCTAAAGGGGGATGGATTGAAAGTCCCACATCGATTAGATTGGAGAAGAGAACAAATGCAAGCAAGGATCCTAGACTCGAAAGGGAGTAGACGGTGAGAGGTGAGATATTATGGGTGTGAGTTACTATAAATTTGAAATTTGAAAGTTAAAAAATTAAATTTAAAATTTTAAGATCACCCGTTTAGCAGTAGAGTCCACACTTTTTTGAAAAATTAGCATCACATTTGAGAAGCAAAGGGGGAAATTTCTTCTTCTTCCTCTCTCTCTCTCTCTCCTTTCAGCCATTTCGATCCAATCCAAGCAACGCCCCCAGCTGTATCCAGTTTCTCTTCCCCAGCGGGGCCTCTCTTTATAAGCGCCGACATACCCATCAACCCTTTAATCTTTCGCTCCATTCATCTTCAAATCTTCCCTTTCGATTTACACCCATTTCCATTTCCATTTGTGGGTACCGACGCCCTTGAATCAGCGCTCGATGAACTAGCCACTGCTTGCTTCATCGCTTCTTCCTCAGCCATGGCGGCCGAGCCTCCCAGTTGGCACGAAGGCATCTCCTCGGACAATACCAAAGGCCTCATTCTTTCTCTTTCTTCCAGTTTCTTCATCGGTGGGAGCTTCATTGTCAAGAAGAAGGGCTTGAAGAAAGCCGGTGCGTCGGGAATCAGAGCAGGTACGATTCTTCGGAAATTGTTTGATGTTCAATGTGTGTTTCGGATTTTTTTCGTTTTAGTTCGATTGATTTCTGTT
This sequence comes from Cucurbita pepo subsp. pepo, assembly GCF_057944985.1. Classification (NCBI taxonomy): domain Eukaryota; kingdom Viridiplantae; phylum Streptophyta; class Magnoliopsida; order Cucurbitales; family Cucurbitaceae; genus Cucurbita; species Cucurbita pepo. Next base: position 4,258,958 of record NC_141806.1, on the reverse strand, counting down.
TTTTGAATCGAAGTACGTTTTGATCCGATATGGTAATATGAGATTGATTTGATAATGTTTTTTATACTCTGGATTGGCGTCCTGCCATGCTTGATTTCTTTTAGTTTTGTTGTGATTTTGCTGATTGAATCCTTTCAGGAGCTGGCGGATTTACTTACTTATACGAGCCATTGTGGTGGTTGGGCATGATAACAAGTGAGTTTTAAGCGTTCTTGGCGATTGGTTATTGATGTTTGTGATTTCAGATTGAAGAACAGTAATAATCAAATCTTCCATTTCAGAAGTAACTGATCTGTTCTCTTAAACTGGTTGAAACATTGATTCTTGAAAGTTCTTTTGATTCTGTCTTCTTTGTTTATAAGATCGCCCACCGCTAGCCGATATTGTCCGTTTTGGCCCGTTACGTATTGCTGTTAGCCTCACGGTTTTAAAATGCGTCTACTAGGGAGAAGTTTCTACACCCTTATAAGGAATGTTTCGTTCTTCGTTCTTCGTTCTTCGTTCCCCGTTCTTGCACTCTAGATGAATCTCTGTGGACTTTACCTCGGCCACAGTTATAAATTTTTGCTATTTTTATGAATTAATCATAAATCAAATGAGTTCTTCATAGTTGGAAAGTGAATTTGGATTTAGATCTGATGGATTTCTATCATTTGAACAGTGATTGTTGGAGAAATTGCTAACTTTGTGGCATACGCATTTGCACCAGCCTTATTAGTCACTCCTTTGGGAGCTCTCAGCATCATAATCAGGCATGGATCAAACATTGCTCAAACTTAAAGCTTAATTTTGTTGGTTTCAATCCTAATTTCGGACCTCGTCGTCCTACAGTGCTGTTCTTGCACATATCATTTTACAGGAGAAGCTACACATTTTTGGAGTTCTTGGTTGTATTCTATGCGTGGTCGGTTCCACAACGATTGTTCTTCATGCTCCCCAAGAACGTGAGATCGAATCCGTGACCGAAGTTTGGCAAATGGCAATGGAGCCAGGTACAAAGCTGCCTGGATTCAGTTGTTTCGTTTGAGTATATCATTTTCTTTTCGACTTAACCAACATTGAGCTCTTTTCCATGACAGCTTTTCTTTTGTATGCAACTCTGGTCATAACTTCTGCAGTTATACTCATATTCCACTTTATACCTCAATATGGTGAGACACACATAATGGTTTATATCGGAGTTTGTTCCCTATTAGGTTCGTTATCGGTACGTATGCTACGTTCTTCGTGAACTGCTCATTAGCTTTTGTTTCCTTTGCATCATTTCTTCATGGTTAGGGAAAAAAAGTTGAATGGTTCATTACTATGCAGGTTATGGGTGTCAAAGCTCTTGGAATTGCCATGAAGTTGACATTATCTGGAGTAAACCAGCTAGTTTATCCACAAACTTGGATTTTTGCAATACTTGTAGCCACATTTTTGCTGACCCAGATGAATTATCTGAACAAGGTAGCCATGCTTTTTTCTTTCCAGTTTCTCTCTTTTTCTCGTGCTGCCATCTTTGAGCGATCTCTCCTATTCGTTCCCGTTGTCGATATTGTGGAGTTTATATGTTGAAGAGAATCTTGCTGCTATATAATAAGAAATACAGTAGTTTGACTGATAATCTATACATTTACTGCCGCTTTTTCATGCAACTTTTGCTTCTGTTTTGTAACGGCCTAAGCTCACCGCCAGTAGATATTGTTGTTTTTGAGCTTTTCCTTTTGGGATTCCCCTCAAGGTTTTTGAAATGCGTCTACTAGGGAGAGGTTTCCACACTCTTATAAGTAATGTTTCGTTCTCTGCCCCAACCGATGTGAAATCGCACAATCCACTCCCCTTCGGGGCTCAACGTCCTCGCTAGCACTCATTCCCTTCTCCAATCGATATGGGACCCCCCAATCCACCCTCTTCGGGGCCAGCGTCCTTGTTAGCACACTGCCTTGTGTCCACCCCCTTCAGGGCTCAACCTCCTCGCTGATACATCGCCCTGTATCTGGCTCTGATATCATTATAATAGCCCAGGCTCACCGCTAGCAGATATTAGCCTCTTTAGGCTTTTTCTTTCGGGCTTGCGTCTACTAGGGAGAGGTTTCCACACCCTTATAAAGAATATTTCGTTCTCCTCCTCAACCGATGTGAGATCTCACAATTTTCTACCTTGAAAAATGATGTATACCTATTTCAATACGATAATTTAACACAGAACGGAAATGATCTATCAAGATTCATGCTGTATTTGCTTACCTTTACTTCTCCTTCTCATTGCAGGCCCTTGATACTTTTAACACTGCTGTTGTATCTCCCATATACTACGTGATGTTCACATCACTGACCATTTTGGCAAGCGTTATCATGTTTAAGGTATATTTATAATATGTTTCGACAGTTTTTGTAAGATCCACATTGGTTGGAGAGTGGCACGAAATATTCCTTAAAAGGGTATGGAAACCTCTCTCCAACAGACGCGTTTTAAAATCGTGAGGCTGACAGCAATACATTTCGAGCCAAAGCGGATAATATCTATCAGCGGTGGTGGGCTTGGACTGTTACAAATGGTATCAGAGCGAAACACCAGGCGGTGTGCCAGCAAGGACGCTAGGCCCCCAAGAGGGTGGATTGTGAGATCCCACATCAGTTAGAGAGGGAATGAAGCATTCCTTACAAGGGCGTGGAAACCTCTCCCTTGCAGACGCATTTTAAAATCGTGAGGTTGACGGCAATACGTAACGAGTCAAAGCAGACAATATCTATTAGCGGTGGGTCTGGTCTGTTACAAGTTTAGCAATTGATTGATAATTAACACACATATTAGGATGTGTTTCTCAACGAGGATTGAGTTGCATACGATTGTTATCTGCATATCTAAGAAGTACACAACATATTTATGCTTTTAGACTGTCTTTAGACTCATTCTCCGCCTCTTCGGCGTCGTTCATCGTACGATGTCAATACCGACACAGCGATAACAACATTCACTTTCAGGATTGGGATAGGCAGAGCCCAGCACAAGTCATCACAGAATTATGTGGCTTTGTGACTATTCTTTCAGGAACCTTTCTTCTTCACAAAACAAAAGACATGGTTGATGGTAAGTAAGCTCATCGACCTTTCTCCGCCGAGTTCTAGCTGTGAAACGTTGACTGCTTTTACACACCTTGTCTTACTCCGGTGTTTGGTTTTCAAATCCTACAGGTTTATCGACATCGTCGCCAATACGACTTCCAAAGCACATCGACGAAGACAGATACAACGGCTTGGAAGGCATACCTCTAAGACGGCAAGAATCCATGAGGTTGCCATGAAGAATTCATATGATGCTCTGTTTGAGCGTTCTAAATTTGATCATATTCTTTAAACAAAAACACTTCCTCTTCTTCTGATAATTGCAGTTCCATTGTGCATACAAATTCTCTCCCTGTACATCAACAGGATTGTAATTTTATACCCCATTATTTACAAATAGATTAATTCCGACATGTCGTAACTTGAAATGGTCTCGTGCTACCATATTTCTAAATTTAATTATAGTACCCAAAAAAAAAAATTAAATAAAAGTTTAGCACCGGACACGTAGCTTACCGAATCAATTGCGACACGGATGAGAATACATGCTCCCAAAGATAGGGTCGAGTCTAATACATCAAACGTCTACTCAATATCCTTGTAGGAGTCCACAATCACTACACGAGATGAACCTTGGTTTGGTGAATTGAAGTTGGGAAGCAATCTTCACTGGCACAAGGATCTCCTCACAACAACCTCCACTACGGACTATGAGTTTACAAAAGACTTCGATTAGTCTTATTTTCTTCAATTTTCATTTAAAAAAAGCAGGTTGTGAGATCCTACATCGAACGACGCTGGGTCTCGAATGAGAGTAGAATGAGAGTAGATTGTGAGATCTCACATTAGTTCGAGAGGGTAACGAAACATTTTTTATAAGGGCGTTGAAACATCTCTCGAACATATGTGTTTTAAAAGCAGGTACTGAATCATTATTTTGAATATAAAATCTTATGTTTCATGAATCTGAATTAATAATATGATCAACTTAACCATATATTATCAAATTAGTTGACTCGAATTTATTGTTAATTTATATATATTTCACAGTTTATTTATCAAAATTAAATAAAAATATTAGTTTGAAAATAAATAAATGTTTTACATATTAATATTTTATATTTAATAAAAATAAAAAATTAAATAATTGATTGGACAAACAACTCAATCCAATATATTTTATTGTTTTCAATTAAAAAAAACATTTTCTATCGCAATTTTTATTTATTTGATTTATCAGAAAGAAATAGTTTGGAGAAAACAGAGAGTGGGAGAAAAAACCGGGTCTAATTCATTCGACCGGGCGGTTCAGATAGTGAAACGGTAATTTGCAGGCGAATTCCGGTCCACCAATACTGAGCAGACTAAACCAGCAAACCGACATGAACACCGAACCTGAAAGCTTCCCGTCTCTATCGTGTTCTCGTCTCTCTCCCCTTGCTTATTCATCTCGCGCCGCGCGCCCTCTAATCTGTTCCTCCACAGTGCTTCTTTTTGTTATTGATTCAACTTCGTATTTCGATTTCTTGTCGATTCGGTTGAGTTCGTGTTCAATTGCTTGGAGTAGAAAGGGGAGGGAGACAGAGACAGCGACAGAGACATGGAGACTTACTTTAATCACAATCTGTTCGAGAGGCGTCCCATTGTGAAGAACAAGACTCCTGCTGCTAAATGGATCAAAGAATGGTAATCTCTTTTCTTGCCGGATAATTCTACTTTTCTACGCTACCATTGATGGAGCTCTTTCTTCGCTTAGGGCTTAATTGATGAACTATAACTCTACGATTTCCACTACTATTTTCTGTAAGAGAATCACAAATAATTTCTCTTGCAGAGACAGTTGCAGTTTACTTCATGGCGTAGGCTGAAATCAAGGAATTGAATTGGGTTTCTTTTCGTTTACAGTAGCATTGAAAGAATGAGAAACACAATCAAATAGATATTACTTTAGAAGAAACAATTGAATCACACTTAAATAGGAATGAAGGGGAATTTTGTATTGTGTACCCAGGCCTGCTGATAAATATAGATTTCTTTTGGAGGATCAAAGAAAATGTAGTAAATAGGAAAGAATTGAAATATCATATAGCATCCATGAGTTGCGTTTAGGCTGTTAGTTCCATAATAATCATGCTAGTTGCTTTTTTAGGGTCCCCCAAGATGTTGTTGCAACTGGAGGAAAGTGCTTTCTTTTGAAATGGGTCACAGGTACTATTTATTTCATTACTACACTGTTATTTTCCTTTGTTGTATTGATGTTGTCTAGTACGTGGGACGAAAAGGATTCCTTGTAGTGGTTAAAGACTTCAATATTTGTTCGACGTTGGTGTTGCTTTGTAACTTCTGGAACTTCGTACTCGAATTATTAGATTGAAAACTCTATGACCGTGCACTGTTCAGAGGAAGGAGTTTTGTGTTTGGTGGATGTCTGTCTAAAAGATGACCAATGCCTTAGAATGTTTAACGTCTGCTTATAGATACCGAAGCCTTAAGACCTTTCTTAAATAAATAGAAGGCTATTGAGTGTTATTGTTGTCTGGAACGGACATCTTTATAAATCTTGGGCATGCATTTGGTACTTTTGATTGGATGGCTGATTTATTATCATTATTATTTAATGATTCCGGAAGGTGGTTTTCCCCTCGTTTCATCAACTCACTTGTAACAGCCCAAGCCCACCGTTAGCAGATATTGTTCTTTTTGCGCTCTCCCTTTCGGGCGTCCCCTCAAGGTTTTTAAAACGCGTCTGCTAGGGAGAGGTTTCCACACCCTCATAAAGAATATTTCGTTCTCCTCCCCAACCGATGTAGGATCTCACAATCCACCCCCTTCGGGGCCCAATGTCCTCGCTGGCACTCGTTCCCTTCTCCAATCGATGTGGGACTCCCAATCCATCCCCTTCGAGGCCCAACGTTCTTGCTGGCACACTGCCTCATGTCTACCCCCTTTCGGGGCTCAGCCCCTCGCCGACACATGGCTTGATGTCTAGCTCTGATACCATTTGTAACAACCCAAGCCCACCGCTAGCAGATATTGTCCTCTTTGGGCTTTCTCTCAAATTTTTTAAAACGTGACTGCTAGGGAAAGGTTTCTACACCCTCATGGGGAATGTTTCATTCTCCTCCCCAACCAATGTGGGATCTCACATCACCTTACTTCATACATGGAGTAAGTAAAATAAATTGTGATAATTTGCTTCAATTAGGTCCATGCTTCAGTCTTATCTATTTTTTACTTGTTTATTTTCGCTTATAGTTCTTTTTTACCCCTTGTTTTTTTATCTCAGAGGATACAGTGAAGGCATTAAAGGAGAAGACAAAACAATCGGAGGCACCAGAACCTGAACCAGAACCCACAACTGAAGTGCTTTTCCTTTGTAGCTATGAGGGCTGTGGAAAAACATTTATTGATGCAGGTGCTTTGAGGAAGCATTCTCACATTCATGGGGAGAGGCAATATGTTTGTCACTACGAAGGTTGTGGAAAGGTACTGTCCTCTTTTTCAGATTTGTTAGAATTGAACTAGGACATTGCTGTAAAATTTCGCTGTCGGCATTGGCATGGTAGTCAACTTGGTCTGTTATTATTGTGAGTAACTAGCTATTTATCAAAAGAACATAAAATTCCATCATCATTCTCTTTTCATTTTGCAAATGATATTTTCTTCTGTTTTTCATGATAGAACCTTGTATGTTAGTGAATAATCAATAGGATCATATTCGCTTGACTCCTGCCATATTGAGTTGAAGTGAGTATACTATATTTGTAGTTGTCACCTGCCATCAATAAGGCGTTATATTATTATTCATCAAAATAGTTTATGACATGAATTATTTCTCATATTCTTATTTCATAATTCTCCTTGTTTGTCAAATTGTATGTCCACACTGAGAAATATATCTTTTTTACAGAAATTTTTGGATAGTTCGAAGTTGAAAAGACACTTTCTTATTCATACTGGTGAAAGAGATTTTGTGTGTCCTCATGAAGGCTGTGGTAAGGTGATTAATCAATTCATTGTGAAAAGATCTGTTCAAAATTTTCTTGTTTATTCATTTAAGTTGAGCAATAAATTGTTGCTTTTAATACATTTCATTAATAGGCAGGGTAGGGTACACAGATTGGACTGGTTATTTCGTTATGTACTATCAAAACTTTAGTATGGGAGCTATGCTTGGAGTGAAATTATGGGCACTTAATAAACACGTTGTGTCTGCCTGATGTACTTTAAGCAAACTTGTGTTATCACTCAATGTGAGATCCCACGTCAGTTGGAGAGGGGAACAAAGCACCCTTTATAAGGACGTGGAAACCTTTTCGTGGCAGATGCGTTTTAAAAATCTTAAAGGGAAGCCTGAAAGAGAAAGCACAAAGAAAACAATATTGGCTAGCGGTGAGCTTGGGCCGTTACAATCTTACAAGCCCCAAGATCGGTGTTTTTGTTCCTGCTCCCCATGACAGTAAATGTACTAAAGTGGGCATGATAAGGCATCCAACAAAAACTCCCCAATGGTCGAGAGTAATAAATTTGTTGCTTATCTTTAGCTCTTCATGCAACTTTTGTTAACTTCTTACAGCCTGCTATATTGCGAGCAGCTGTCTGCATTTCTAAACTTACTCCCAAGAACTCGGCCTACATCCAAGGATTTTTCTTTCGCAATTCAGAAATGTATCTCACTATTAATCATGATATTAACCTAATATCTTTTCCATTTTGGGAGGAGATTAATCTGTATGTTAAGTTGGTTGTGGTTAGAAATGCCTCTCCACTTTGGATTGTGTAAATTGGAACTCCGTGAAGTCAACGGTGTTCTTAAACAAATCTCTGGAATGTGTCGTGCGTGTGCTGAAACAGCAGCAGACTTGGTTGCTTACTGGAAATTGGATCACATCAGGTTTCTTGTTGTCAGCTTGGGACATCATAGAATGCCCAGCCCTTCTGAACAATTATTCCTTGTATGCAACATTTGTTTAGTTACTAGTTCGTGCTTTGTGCACACTCGTTCGTGCATTACTAGAGAATCATATAGCTTATTTCCTTACATGTGCAAAGCAAACCTCTCCTCACTCACATTTTCGATGTTTCTCTGTAGGCATTTTCGCTGGATTTCAACTTGAGATCGCATATGAAAACGCATTCACAAGAAAACTATCATATCTGTCCATACCCTGATTGTGGAAAGAGATTTGCTCACGAGTACAAATTGAAAAACCACATTACATCTCACCATGAAAAGGTAGTGCTTTAGCTCACACATTTCCTTTTCATTCTTATATATCCCTTAATGCTCTCTCTGAAGAATAATACCTTGTATACAGCATGAGTTTAGTTAAATAAACCTGATATTGTCTACAAGAAATCTATTAAATCATTAAAACGAGGCGTACTTTTGTTTACGACAAGGTCATCTTTTAAGTTAGCAGTCGATCTAGGTAGATTGTTAGTTTTTACATTCAATTGACTGTCATCTTTATAGAACATGACAGCTGAAGTGGTCAAATATACACCACCTACTGAGAAGCAAACTAAGGTTTCTAAACCATCTGGAGGAGCTTATGCTTCTGCATCATCAGATCGCCCATATGCTTGCCCCTATGAAGGGTGTGAAAAGGCTTACATCCATGAATACAAACTTAAACTCCATTTAAGAAGAGAGCATCCTGGACATCTGGTAGAGGACAATGGCAATGCTCATCATAATGGGGAAAATGAGATAGAAGGCAGTGATCAAGACGGGTACAGCGGTAAACGGGTAAATACGAAAAACCAGAAACAGAACAAGCCTAAACCAAAGTTGAAGTTACCACCTTCCAAAATATCCCAGAGAAAAGGCACAACTCCATCTCCTGCCCCAATGAGTAGTGTAAAAAAATCATGGCCTGCTAAAGAAGAAACCTACGAGGAAGAAGATAGCGAAGAGACGGAGGAGGACCGTGAGAACGTGGAGGAGGGTTGGCAATATGCCGAAAACGATGACGACGATGAGGAAACGGAGTATGAAGATTAAATCTTTAGAAATGGGCGACTTGTATGTAACTTACTTGTTGTCTTCTCGTTTTAGCTCACATATATGATAGTAGGGAGTGATAAAACATTAGATCAATTTCTGATGGAAATTATAGTTTTTCTTACCATAGTATTGTCTTTGTATTTGTGGAATGAAGCATATCTATGTCTCTTCTATGAGCATTCGCCAAGATGACCTCGGCCTTTAGCACTATCGATACTTAAGTCAAAAGTGTCGGTCTCTCTCGAATCTCGTGGTACTATACTTTAGAGTTTGGTCTCTATATCTCCATTTGTTCCTCCATGGTTAGTTCCTCGATTTCAACAAGCTTGGTGTGTTTTTAGTCGAGGATCAAATGCCTCCTCAGTTGTGGTTGTTTTGGCATTCATGCGAGACTATGGTGTCACACTGTTTGATCATGATGTAACTTGAGCATATATACCAATCATCTTTTTTAACCGAATTTGATGATAAACATTTTTAATATTATATTAGTACAACAAAGGTATCTCGACAAAATGAATATATCAATACATGTCAACTATTGTTGAGATATATTTATTTTAGTAATTATTTGATATATATATATATCCTTCAACTTTTGTGTTGCGTCGATTTCATTTTCTTTTAAGCATTTGTACCCTCTTTCTTCCCTATTTTGTTTACGAAAAGAGGCTATGAACGGGATTCCTTTATACAAGAAATCAAGGCTAGACGGTGTTGCTTTTCAAACTTGGAATATATTTTATACAAATGTAATCAGTTAGAATTTTTCACTTATTTTCATGATTTGGTTTTTTTCCCTTGTCTTCATGATTTGGTTAATAATATATTTGATATGGTTGGTAGCTTGTATCATATTTAAATGTTATGAACATTAATGAAAATCGGACTTTCGATCCCACGATCCCACTTTTGTTTCTCATCCCACTCCTGTTTCTCATTCTTAACATGGTATCAAATCCCACTTCTGTTTCTCATCCCACTCCTGTTTCTCATTCTTAACATGGTATTAGAGCATTGTATGAAAACACCGAAGTCTCTGCTACTGATCGCTAAACTACAGTTATTAATTGAAATATCAGGAAGGATCCAAATAAGAGTATAATTTCGTTGAGTTGGATGCTGTAACTTCATTTCTATTTCTGCAGTTACAAGTATATGTTAAGAATGAGAAACCGAGAAAAGACGTTTTGGTCAATACACGGTTATTTGTAATAATTCCATGGGCTCAGCTCAAACATTTAATTTAATGTTCAATAATAAACAATCCTTCCAGTAGAGGAAATGAAGAAGGATCCACCAAATCAGTTGGTTCTACTTGTACAATGGCCAAATATAGAAGAAAAAGGCTTATGGTGCAGAGAGAGGAATTGGCTTCACAGCACTTTGGATTCGCCGGAATGCTGTTTTTACTCTTTCTTTCAGAGCTTCATTTTCACTTTCTACCTCCCCACTCTGTTTATCAACCTCTGCTATACTCCCATCAACGTTGACTACCAGCTTCCCATTTTCTCCCAACTTTACATCGCCAAAAAGTGAAACAAGGAGAGCATGAATTACCTTCTCTGCTTTCTTCTCGTTCTCCTCTTCCGTTTTCACGGCCTCCGACTCCACAATAACTTTCGGAACTTCCCGGTTGATGTTCAGAATGAGAGCTACAACTGAATCCGATACCATGTCGCTTAACGGGTCTGATGTCCAGTGAAGTGAGACATGTCTCTCCGACTCGTGCTTCACTGTCACACGATCGTGCACACGAACTGTTGGGACACCAGATTCTTCGTCTGTTGACGATTCTACACTTTCATATACCTGTTTGAGCCGACGTACAATCACATTAAAGGCATTGGTGTACGGAATCGTGATACGCTGGTAAATGTTTGCAGTTGATAGCTGAGAGAAGATGTGTAGATCATCTGGTGCCATTATCTGATAAGCAAATCCTTTCTTCACCAGTAATCCACTGACCGTTTCATCGACTTCAGGGGTGTTCTCGGCCAATTTTCCGATAGTTTTTGCCATCTTCTGGGAGTTGAAGTACATTTCAACAGATTGACAATTCTTTGGAGTAAGAATCTTGGTGTTACGATCAGCAAACTTGGACATAAGCTTCTGTTTGAGCCTCCCCATCTCATTAGCTTCTCCATGGACAAGAATTATGTTGGGCGGCATGAGCTCTTCCAAGAACGCGCTGGTCTGTGCATAGTCGGCATGAGCAGAGAAGGAAATGTAATGAACCTGCATGTTGAGAGGAGCCATAAGTCCACTCATGAGGGTGACTTCCTTTGGTTCATTGATTATTGTCTTAGCCAGTGTCCCTTCAACGACATAACCAGGAAGCACACATGAGTTCTTCTTATCAGAACACCACAGGTCAAAGAGTTGTCGGGACAAACCACTCTGAAGGCCACCAGGACTGGCCATCACCACTGATGGGCCAACATCCTTAAAAACTTCAATGCTCTTTAGTGGGGATATGTACTTGAATCTGAAGGGGTTAGATTTGGCATTTTGGATCCTATCGTTCATGGAAAGCGTGTACGTCTCGTATACGGTCAAACATCTTTTTGCCAGAGGAGAAGCATAATATATGGGAACATTATGGAGCTCTGGATGGTTTGCCCAATACTCATCAAGAATAAGGAGGAGTTCCTGGGCACGTCCAAGGGCAAAAGCTGGAATCAGCACACGACCACCTTGAGAAATGGTTGAATGTACAACATCAGTGAAGCGCTTTTCTCGAATATGCCGAGGTTGATGGAGCTGGACACCATATGTAGATTCAATTATGCAAACATCAGGAGAAAATTGAGGCATTTCAGCAGCTCGAAGATGTCGGTCTTCTTCACGTGAATAGTCTCCAGTGTAGAGGACTCGGACACCAGCAATATCTACCATAAACATGGCAGCACCAAGCACATGACCAGCAGTGTAACACCAAAACCGAATACCATTTACTTCTACTGTTTGATGGAAATCAATGACCTGCAATTACTGTGCACTATTATTAAACAAGAGAAGAACTGAAGTCCATTTTCATCATTGCAAATCAGGAAGCATAGAGATGAAACATATGCAAGTTTACAACAATGTAATCAAACAGAAAACAATCTGCATTTCGGTACAGATTGCTCATTGATATTATTATAATCAGGGAGGGCCAGTACCACAATTATCATACAGATATCTTTTCTATTTTAATTTTCCTTCAATAAGAAGCTTCTGGGGAATCATTTAGCAAGCTTGAGGACTGCATAGGTTTTCTCTTTCCAGAAATTGTTTTAAAAACTATATGCATTTCCATTGTTGTTAACTTCAAAAACTATTGTGCACTTCCATTGTTTTTAACTTCAAAAACTATATGGAAGGGTATTCAATTGTTCTGTTTCTATTTGTTTCTTATACAAGTTAATTTTAGAAATATAACATTAAAATCATTATATACTTTATTCAGAAAATCAGAGAAAAATGCATGATTAAAACAAATTCAATTATTTTTTTATGCTGAAAACTATAAGAACAGAGTTCGAGCATTTTAATGGAAAAAAATTAACAAAGAACTACAGCAGAAGGGGATAAGAGATCATAGAGTGAGGGAGGAAAATACTATTTCCAAATAAAACGTCAAGTAGATTTCTATTAGAAGGTATGAGTTTGGTAGAATCACTAAAATTTCCTATCAACAAATTCGATACATATTTATCACCATGGATTAAACAGCAAGCCAGGAGACATCCATTATGAGAAATCGTTTACCTCAATTTTGTCCATAGAACGATTTATGTCCTGCTCATCGTACAACATATCTTCAATGGAAACTTTGCTCACTTTCACAAAGTCTGACAGCAACAACTTGTAGATCGCTTTTGTAGCATAAGTCATAAAGACTCGCCCTTTGAATGTAGTCTATAATACTAATGCTAAATTAGTCTCTATACTTAAAAGAAGAATCACATTGCAATTCAATTAGAAAGTAATGTACCTTCTCCAAAAAATAAGGGAGTGATGCAGCGTGATCCAAATGAAAGCTGCAAACAAGTGTGCATAAAATCATCTTAGTTAACAGAACACAAAAGAAAAGGAAGAAAATAGAGAAAGCAGGGACAATTAGAATCTCATGTCAGGAACAGCTAAAGAGAGAAACAGTAGGGAACTGCCATTCTCCTCACGTATATTTCTGTTTTCCATGCTCACAAAGACATCGACTTTTATTACGAGACATCAGTTTTAACAAAATGCAGAACATGTATCGAGAAAAAATGAGATCAGAAAATAAAGGCTTTTATCATTAAGGGCAAAGATTTTAAGCAGTAACCAAAAATCATGCTCAAGTGCCACAACAAATAACCATCCACTGTCATTCGCTAATTTTTCTAAAGCAGAATATTAAAATGCAAACATTTGAGTTATAAGCTGCATTTCAGAAAGATAGAACGAAAGAACTACATACTGGGTAATGAGCAGGACATCAATTGTTGAGGGGTCGATTTCATCGAAGTAAGGCAAAGCAGCCATGCCAGAGTAAGCGGGGTGAATTCCACAATCAAACTATCATCCAACAAAAGTGAAGGGGACAGAAGAATACCGCTTAAACAATTATAATTCTGTACGTAATACCCAGATACTTGGGAAAATATGAAGAATTCAAAGCATACCAACACAATTTTGCCTTTGTAAGACATATAAACGCAGGACCGACCCACTTCATTGCCAGCCCCAAGAGGAGTTATAATAAGCTGATCCTCCTCTCTCGTCGCGGACGACTCCCGTTTCTTAAGGGAGGGCGACGGCCCAACTGAAGCCATTTTTCCTCAAACGGCAAATGCTCACCCAAGATCTTTACAACTGCAACATATGAAGAACGAAAAGAAATTTTGAATTTCATGCGAACAGTATCAACAAGACCTAGCAGAGAGTCACTGGAGATGGAATTCATGCTTCAATCTTATAATTCCAAAAAAAAAAAAACAACAAAACTAGCATAAAGTTATTCATACAGCATCGATATCAGTTGTGTTTCCGTAGGAAATCAAACAGGGAAGGGGGGAAGTGTGCATCAGAATCAATAACAGATCTGAAAAAATTCGAAAAGCGAGGAAGAGCGAGAGAGAAAGATGAGCAGCAGGCATTGATTTGAAAGTGTTGAGGAGAATGAGAAAATGAAATTTGAGAAAGAGAGAACTTACAGTGATTGAATCGGGGAAGAAAGAGAGGTAAACCCTAGTTTATCCAAAAACTACGTCTTTCTATTTGGTGGGTTTTAGAAACGACTGAAGAAGCTTAACGGAAAGAACGCGGGAGAGGGGAGGGAATAAATGAAAAATCTAAAAAGAAACGACGACCACAGTGGGAGTCGAACCCACGACCTTCTGATCCGAAGTCAGACGCGCTAATCCACTGCGCTATGCGGTCGATTTTGAAACGATCTGCAAAATTAAATTTTATTTATTCTTTATTATTATTTTTCTAAAAAAGGGTGTCATGTTAGTTTTTAATTTAAACTGCCAATCGTATCTTCGTTTCTTTGTTGGACCACCGGCGCGAACACAATGGTCGTGCTTTTTAACCATAGGCATCTTGTCGAGAAGTTGAATTAGGTCGGGGTGGCTGGTGGTTTCAAGATCCCGCGTTCTTGTTGGCACACCACCCAATTTTAATGATGGTTATGCGGTCACATAAAAGTGATACAATTTTAGTTAAAGTGAGCGTCAAATCCATGACCTTTTGATCCAAATTCAGACGTGCTAATCCAAACAATTATTTTAGAAGTCTATGCATATATTTTAATACAAATATTTATATGTATTACTTCTACCTTTGAATTACCACAACGCCAATAAATCTAACCTAAACTATGCACCTCAACCTGAGTAACGACAAGCGCGCATCAGCTACAAATGTGCCCGACACGTGCCTTATCCCTAACCACTGCTCACCTTTACTCATCCAGCAACGTTGTAGCACCTAAATATTTAAAAAAGAAAAAAAAAAGTCAAAGTCAACCGAGGGACACAACGGGAGTCAAACTCATGACCTTTTCATCCGGTCAAACAAGCTAATCCACTATCCTATGTGGTCATTTTTTAATCCATTCGTCATTTTTTAAAATATATGCAAATAATTTAATACAAAACTATATATTTTATATACTTTTACTTTGAATTCCCACTTGTAAATTTAAAAAATTTTATATTTGTATCTCTTAATTTAGTTTAAATTACATTTTGGCCCTTTAACTCGACAATTTTATAATAGGTTTACTGATAGTCTCATCAATTTCTTTCTTTTTTTTTTTTTTCTTTCTAATCTATATCTTTTTTTTTTATTAATTTGGTTATTATTCCTGAGGTTATTATTCACCATACAAATTCTTCATTTATAGTAAATCATTTTTGTTATATACAATTTCTTATTATTCAATTAAATATATATATATATATATATATATATATATATATATATATATAAAATACAAATATAATCAATAGTAAATCATTTGGTATTTTTCTTTAAAAAAAAGTTGTATAAAAAATAAATATATACCTCCCGTTATATATAGCTACAGATGTTATATATAGCTACAGATGTTAAATTGACGTGATAACCAACTACAACGAGAATGCATAAATTATGTTCTGTAGTAATATATTGTTTTATAAACCCTATCGAAAAAAGAAAAAAAAAAGATAAAATTACAATTTCAAAACTTTAATTTTTGTGTGCTTAAAATATAAAACATCTTCGAGGCTAACCTATATGTCTTAGATTTAAATTATTTAAATTTAATTTATTTTGTTTTTAATTTATAGGGTTGTTTTTTTTTTTTTTTTTAAATTTAATCATGCATGTGATGTTATGTTTTAAGTTAGGTTGTATATAATATGTCATTAATTCTAATTAATATATCTTTCCAATTAATTTACATTTTTTCATATATTTAAAAAAATATTTAAAAATTTGAATATTTGACTTTAATCCAATGAGAAAGTGTTTTTTATCTAACTAAGGATACTATTGATTATTGTTTTAAATGGATTATAATTTATAATTCATTAGTGACTTTTAATAGGATTAGAATTTGAAATTATGTTTTAATTCTAAAGGTATAAGATTATAGAATTTGAAGATTATCCATTAAATGAATTAATTTTAATAGGATTAAATAAAACATGACCAACATATCCCATCGTGAGTTCTACGTAGGATCTCACAATGGCTTTTGAATCATCCCCTAAAAAAAGTGTTCGTTCTTATATTGACCCATACAAACAAACACCTTTTATGAAACATCAGGATTTAATCGTCGTCCTAAGAAATCACAAAACATTAGAAGCTAAACATAGATACAAAAGGCATCAATTATGAGCACAAATGCCTCGAGAGCCAATCAAAGATTCATGTTATTTTCCATTAAAGCACCATAGATATTGTTCAATACAATTTCGGGTGGATTGAACTATCAATCTTTAAGATGATAATTGATATTTTATCCACATAGGTAGCACCTGTCTCGGGATTCCTCACGGTCCCAAACAAAATTCAAATATAATGTCGATTTCTAAGTAAAGTTAGGCATAAGAAAACTCCCTGGCTAAGGATTTGTAATGGGAGGTCAGGAGAAATGAACAAGAAGTTAATGAGGGTGCCATAAGAATTTGCCAACTTTTCTATATCATTAAAAGGGAAAAAAGATCTCTGCTCTTCTCATGAACGAAATCTAACTTACAGCCGGAGAATCACAAAAGAAAAATTATGGGCACTCCTAATGCATAAAAACCATGCACCCACAAACACTAACACTCAAGAGTTCAATTCAACAGAAGTTTGCATGATATTACCTGCCTGCACTATGACACGATCGCTTCTTCTGGGGAAGTCGAAACACGTGATCGAGCGAAAAGTGAAGCCGAGTGCAGTCTTCTTTCTTTCTCCTGTACCGACCCTTAATCGCATTTGATGTTTCTGTAGATCCTCCTCACAAACAAGTTGGAGCCAAGATAGCCCACAGCTCCTGCATATTCAGAAAATTAGATCAAATCCCACACTAAAGCAATGTTCTTGCAGAATACTAGAGGCATCAAATGGAACGCAAAAGATTACGAGCAAAAAGTCCACCGCAGTCGCTTGAAAAACTGAATTTAATTTATAGAATAGATTATGAAAATGAAAAATTAGGAAGAGCAAGAAGAAACTTAGTAACGATGCGACGACTCACCGCATAAAATTCCTAAACCGAGACAGAACATCAAGGTATATCCAAAGTAGAAGCTGGTCTGGAAGAAGCCTGACATCCTTGTCTTGACATAAAAGTAGTATATTGAGTAAAAGAACAAATAAACAGCAGTGGAGGCTGCAGAGAAGAAAGAAGTCCACTGCCAGTGATAGTTCTCAGCATTGAGCAAAAAATATGTCCCAACAATTGTCACACAAATAGTAACAATAATGAGAATCAGAAAAACCAGCAACATAAAGCCGTAGACATAGTACACCTGCTGATAAAAAATATAAAAAAGAGTTGAAAGTTAAAACTTCGAAAAACCATGTTCAACAATAATGTGAACCAATGTGATGCTCCCATAAATTTTATGCAAGTATTACCACCAAAACCACCAACATCAAATGATTTCTTCTGTCATTTTTTTTTTCTTTTGATAAGAAACCATATTATGTCAATGCTCGAAAATACGAAAAGAGCGAAGAGGATGGCACAACACACCACCCTAACAGCCATCCCCACCCTAACAAAAGTAATAACAATGATCGAGTAGGTACAAAATAATTGTGGAATATAGCCAAAAACCTTCTCCCTAGCCTATCTTAATTCAAATATCTCAATCCTAAGAAGCCATAAAAAAATAAAAGGAAACAAGGAAAGAACAGAAACTTAGGACAGCAAGAACCCGAAAGAAAATTGCCCGAGGGGTTCTTGAAATAACTACGTAAAAAATATTCGTTAACTTTAAGGTCATTCAGCAAATAGAGGATTGAACATAAACATTTTGGAAGGATACTCATATTTGTGTGAGAGATCATACTCAGTTTTCATGTAGTTTCAAAACTCAATTTCCTGTGTTTTCTTCATGGTCAGAATTACGAAGTCAAGTACCAAGGTATTTCGGTCTAATTCTACAGAGGTGCTTGCTTGAGAGGTTTGGGCAGTAATGAACTAGAATTTTTTTAGACAAAGTACAGTCATGGAGGAAATTCAGGACCCGGCTATGTTTTCGTGATTGAGACCCTTTTTTATTCTACTAATTGGGAGATTTTTTGAGAATTCCTTGGCACCTCAATTGTTATAAGTAATGAGTTCATCATCCTATTGCACTCAATAAACTCACCATCTTTACTTTTAATCAACCACGTGCACAAAAGAACAGGGCACTTCACCTTGTAATTCCAGAAAGATGTGAAGACAAAATACATCTCAATGAAAATGCTGCCAAAGGGTAGCAATCCACCCATCAAGGACACCACAGACGGCGTGAGGTACCATTTCTTCTCAGGAACTGGACGAGGGATGGTCTTCACACGGCAAGGGTTGTTTGGAGTGCCACTCCAGTTCCTTCCAACAACTGTACCAAGAAGTGCTAGAGGGAAATAAATGAAAGCCCAGATGACAAAAACAACGACCATGGTGCCAAATGGAATAGCTGCTAAAGAACCATAGAATATAGCAATTGTGTTCAAAACGAGTCCAATTCCAAAGCACATGAAGGGAAATAGAGAGGCTGTAAGGATCATTGACTTTATCCAACTTTTACCTGTTGAATGGAATGTGATAACATAAGAAACAATAATGGCACCTCTCAGTAATTCTCTACTGCATGAGAAACCATCTTCAGGCATAATATATTGAAGTATACAGAAGGATAACACGCAGATTAGTAGATAAAATGCTTACCACCATGGCGTGAGTACATTCCACCACTCACATAACCTGATAGAGATGATGTAAGTGCATAGCATACGATGAAAGTGGTAATAATTGCGCCTCTCCTGCATCAAAATGGAAGCATTGCAAGAAAAAATGACAAATTAAGAGATGGAATGAAACCGAAGAGTAGGCATGGAGAGATTTGACAATACATGGTAATCGATTCAATAAGTACTTTGAATTCAGTGGAGAGAAAAAGTAGAGATTATAGGTAATAAAAGGCAAAATCGTACATACCCAACATACAACATTCCAATAATTGCTAATAAGATAACGAGAAGAACAAGCACTGCTAGCTGAGCACCTGTGCCAACAACAGCTGATAGAATAACCAGACAGCGAGGAGATCTAAAAACATCTCCATGTACAAGCTTCCAGCCAGACTCTTCACTGACATCTCGTTCCTGAAAACAACATATACAACATACATGCATTTATAAGAGAACGTTAATTTCTAAAACATGCAGCGAAGTATTAAAAATAATTAAATAAAACATCAATAAGTATATGTATGCATATATGGAAACATATACGCATACCCACAGATATAAACAGATACCTAAGCTATCACGTAGTGGAAAAGGAAGTGATAGAGCGATGACAACCAAGAAAGAGAGAGAGAGATTAAAAGTCAAGGGAATATCACCAGAGTCTCCAGATCATCATCCTCCCGAGCATATTTCGCATAGTCATTTCTAAGAGTCCGCATTAATATCATTGAGACCAAACCAGTGAGGAAGATAACCATCATGAAAGAATTAAAAATTGAGAACCAATGGATCTGCACATTCAAGCATATGCTATATTTGGTTAAAATAGAACAGAGAGAGCCAAACAAAGTAGCTACACAACTGAAATATGAAACACATGCACAATGAACATGAAATATGACCAGATGATAGAAACGGCTGATAGCAAAGCTATTTCGCAATCAGAAAAAAGTATTCTGTTTGGAAGGTTTGTATTTGACCCTGATTGCTATACAGTAATCAGTATATGTGTGTAAATATATAAATATATATATATATATATATATTATTTGAAAATCCTAATCTTTGAAAAGAAAAGAATGTGTTAAGCAATAGAATACCTGATGCTCAAAGAACGGATAATCCAAATAGATATCAAAGCGACGGGCAAAAGTGACATTGGTAGGTATCCATTTGACAGAATATGTCATGTCCAAAGATCTTCCAACTTCCAATGACTTTGGGCTCTCTTGAGTAAGATTCACATGAATAATCTATAGAACAAAAAATTAGCTGTTATAAATCAATTGAGTGGGTACCCACAACAAAAGTCTGCATAAAGTTTGAACTTTCACAAACCTGATCTTTGTTGTATTTAATAATAATATTCTTATGAGTGTACAAAATATGCTTTTCATCTTCACTATTCTTGTCTGAAGGCAACTCTCCAACAAAGCCTGAACAATGGAAACCAAAGTTTGTTCAGCAAACCATCAACTAATATAAAAACTCACCAATGAACAAACTGCAGCATGCAGAAGACATACCCCATAACGGCAGATCATCTGAACTTGTATTTGGCATGAAAGGAATAAGAAAGAAAACAAACGCATAAAAGAAAGAGTCAGTTATATAGAATCAATATAACAAGACCCCAATTAGACAAAAGTATAAAACCTGGAGGAAAAGGAAACAATTGATCGTAAACTGCAGTTTATTATAAATTGAAATTACTGTCAAATTCAAAACATTCTGCTAATTTCTTATTAACAAACTTTCAGATGGAACGACTTGAATCTTACAATTTTCTTTTCTTTTCTTTTTGTGTGTGCGAGTCTGATGGGGAGGGCATCCCTAAACCCACTCTAATGCCCATGCATAAGCCAGTGAGGCAGCATGTTAATTCTAAACTTGAGCTATCAAATATGCTCTTTTAAGAACGGGATTTGCTTTAAACAATATGGAAAACCATTGTAAAGCCAAACCCCCATCAAAATCACTTACGCATGGCTCCTAGGCTTACCATTAAATACTGATTTAGTAACTTAGATGCTATCAGAAGGATCTGAAATCGGTGATCAAGTTATTGTAATTCATTATGAAGTTACAAACACCTTAGAGCCAGCTAATATGGGTAGAAATCTATTGCAAATAAGAAGTTCAACGTTACTTGAAGACAATCTTGCTTTAGTTCAGGTATGACAAGCAGGGTTCCCATGAGCTAATTAAATGCTTACGCAATTAATTATTTATCTATCACCCCTGTACGTCCTCCTTATTTCTAACATCAAAATTCTATCAAGCAACAATGTCCAATGAATTTTAAATCGCACCTTGCCTGAAGGGCAAGTCTAGTCAAAGGGGGAGGTGATGTACGTAGCCACATACTTCCGTTATCTTTCAACGTTTTTCATTTTACGATTTTTTTTATTGGATAAAGCTATTCCATTCCTCAACAAGCATATAAGTTCGTGATGAGCAGATAAATGTTATTTTAGTTAGTTTTCCTACATGAACTATATCACCATTCAAAAAATTTGGTAAGTACTAGCAGCATAACTATAAACAATGCCCATAGTTGTGACAACACCACTGATTCACTACTATAAAACATTATGCAGATCGTACCTATAAAGAATTCAAGCCAGTAACTTCTCTGAATTGCATTCTTAAACAGTTCAACCTTTGCTTCGTCAAGATGAAGCGGACAAATAGTAGTTCTGTCCATGTTTTCTGCAACATGAAAATATCAATGAGAAAACTGTACGGCCATCTCTAGATTATCAGATTTAGCACAACACGAAATACTGCGTACTCAGAAACTTTATTTCGATCTGACTGTCAATGAGTTCATTTCCACCAAGGACCTCACCAAGACCGCCCCATTTGTGAGCAGAGTCCCCTGATGGGTGACAAAATGGAAGGCTATAGTAATTGTATGTTTCTTGTGGATTATTATAAGGCCCAACTTTGTTTACCCAGAGAACAACTGATTCCCCTGGTTGATACTGGAAATAGTTATAATGAAGAGTGGGTAAGCAACTCAAATTAGAATCTTAAGCAATAAAAAACTTCAAAAAATTAAAATTAAACAAGTAAACGGTTGATATCAAGCAGCAGTTTAATCAATATGTAACCATGCAAACAAGTTGCTGACCATGTTGTCCAGATAGTTAAATATAGCATTCTATATAGCAGAACCTCGAAAAACAACCGGAAAGAAATATATATGATCTGCTGGTATATAACTTATAAATACTCAAATTCAAATTATTGGAGAATTGCCAGAAAAGCCCGTTTCCATTCAATCTAAGAAAAAATAAGAAGACTTGTGAATTTATGCAGGAAGAAGAGCATGCAAAGGTAAACACATGCCTTGTACAATTATACAGTCTTTATTTTATTGCAACAGTCAATTTGTAAAGAGTTAGCGGCAGACTGACTTGACACGAATTGCCTAATTGCAGCAGTTGGCCCCTTGGTTTGGATTCAAAAAATTTATACAATTCAAAAAACTTGTGAAAAATTGTTCGTCATTGCTAGAGACTCCATTTCTGCTGCTTTGATCTGGACACCATCAAACAGAGATTAGCTGGATAGTTCCAGAGCCATTCTTATATACATTCATCTCCGTAGCAAGTCGACACTTCGCGCATTAAATTAGAACCAACGGACACGGAAAAACAGAAATGAGATCCGATATGAGCGTCCAACAATGGAGGATTCACGATTCAAGAAACTCAAATTTGAAGCAAGAAACACATACATTCAAATTGACAAAATATAAACTAATGTGAATCAACTCGACGGAAAATCCATCAGCATGTAGACGGATCTAAAGCAATGAATTAAAACAAAAATGGAGGAAAAGCAGGAAGATCAGGGAGATCAAGTGGTTGAAAAGATATGGAAATGGTAACCTACCTTGTGATCCGACTCAGCGGCAAGCGCGGGAGAAAGCAAAAAGAGGAAGAAGAAGAAGAAGAAGAAGATGATGATGATGAAAGGCCATGTTAGAGGAATTAAGCGTCCGAAAGAAGACATGGCAGAGAGTCTGCAATGGCTGGTTGCTTCTCCTGTATCTCCAGTTTCTGCACTTCCCAACAATGGAAGCTGGGAGGCTTTTCAAAAACAACAAACTATATTATTCTATTTTTAAAATGTGATATAATATGATTTTCTTTTTTTCTTTTTTTCTTTTTTTCTTTTTGTCTTGTTTTCCTCCATTAATTTATTTTTCCATCCCATTAAGATTATCTATTAAGAGCATTCATATGGCTCGATGACTCGATTAACTTAGACTGACCAACCTAAACGATAAAAGGTTGGGTTAGGTTAAATTTTTTTAGGTTGGGTTGAATTTTTTTTAAAATAAAAAATTTGGTTTGTTGACATTTTTTTTATCCGGTCAATCGGACCAACTCGAAAATAACATTAGAATCTAACCCAATCCTACTATATTTTTTAAAATATTAAAATATTTAACATCTGTAATCGAGTTAGTAATGTGTTGTGACTAGTAAATATTTGATATTTAAATTTTATGAAATTTTAGTTATTAATGTAACACATCTCAGAGGTCAGACCTCTAAGACGTCTGAGACATATAAGAGGTCTGAGATGTCTTTGATGTTCGAGAGGTTTGAGATGTCTGAGAGGTCTGAAGTGTCTTTGATGTCTGAGATGTCTTATAGGTCTGAGAAGTATGAGAGGTCTCAGAGTCCTAAGATGTCTTTGATGTCTGAGAGGTATCAAAGGTCTGAGACGTCTGAGATGTATGAGAGGTCTCAAATGTCTCAGGTGTTTGAGAAGTCTTAAAGGCCTGAGATATCTTTGATGGCTGAGAGGTCTCAAAGGTCTGAGACGTCTGAAATGTACGAGAGGTCTGAGATGTCTTTGATGTCTTTGATGTTTGACAGGTCTGAGACGTCTAAAATGTCTGAGAGATCTCAGGTATCTTTGATGAATGAGATGTCTTAGATAAAATTAAATAATAATAATAAATAAATAAGACTATCAATCCTATTTAGCTCAAAAATATAGTTTGGTTTACTTAATAAATTGGTCTTAAATTCATTTTCCAACCATTGCTTTTACGTTTTCAACTATTTATTTCCTCGACATTAAAATGTTTATTTTACTGGAGTGTTACATTCGAGTATATCATTTTAAAATTTTTATTTTTATATTTATCGTTTTAAAGTGACTATTTCATTAACTTAAGATATAACACAATGGTAAACGGTATAAAACATCATAAAATCTTAGGTCAAATTCAATATGATGCCAGGATGAACGGATTTGATGATTATAATAAAATGTTATTTTCTTTTTCTCGTGACCAAATGATTTTGAAAGCATACGAATATTAAGAATTACCATGAATTTCATATATAATTTGTTTGATTAATATTTTGTTTTAAAGGTATAAACCAAATATTTTTTAAAAAATAATTATTATTAAATATAAAAATATTAAAACTTTGGGGTCAAAGGCAATTTTAAGCATAAATTTTCATACTCTTACCATAATTGAACTTATTATTATTATTTTTTTCAATAACATATTTTATTTCAATAATATGTATGGTTGGATATTAAAATTTATTAGTTTAAATATTTTAATATTGAATTATGTTTTTTTTAAAATAAGATTGTTTGTATGCTTTATGGCATCAAAATAAATAAATATGAATGTTCAATTTGTTCAACTCAACAATTAATTGGTTTTAAATAGTAATTAATATCTTTTAAATAATAATTAATCGCTTGCAAACTTTGTAAAGCGGGTGAGACAAAGGGAGCGTTCAGTTGGGTTATGAAGCAGGAGAGTTAATAAGTTTGTGTTCGGGACACTGAGCTTGAAGTCGGAGTTCAGGAAGTCAGTGTTTAGGATACTGAGTTGAGTTAATAAGTTCATTATTGTTCGACATTCGACTTGAATCGAGTAGATGGGTTTTTCCCGAAGAATAACCCACCTCCCTTATAGCACACCGAATGCCTGCTCTATCACGTTCAACGCTCGACATTCGACTTTAACCAAGTAGATGGATTTTCCCTCGAGAATAGCCCACCTCCCTTTTAGCACACTGAATGCTCGCTCTATCACGTTCCTTGCTAATGAATGTTTCATGTTGAAAAATTCTATTGCGGTTGTCAGTGCATTCCCTACCCCACGCCATTCAGACATGTGATACTGATACTATTTGTAATAGCCCCAAGCTAACTGCTAGCAGATATTGTTCTTTTTGGGCTTTCCTTTTCGGGTTTACCCTCAAAGTTTTTAAAACGCGTATGCAAGGGAAAGGTTCCACACCCTTATAAAGGGTGTTTTGTTATTCTCCTCAACCGATGTGGGATCTCACAGTTCTCTATACGGTACCAAGAATCTCTCAACATTAGTGTGATATCCCACATTGGTTGGGGAGGAGAACAAACCACCATTTATAAGGGTGTGGAAACCTTCTCCTAGCAGACGCGTTTTAAAGCCTTGAGGGAAAGCCTAAAGAGGACAATATCTGCTAGCAGTGGATTTGGGCCCTTACAATTAGGGTACCTAACATTACAAAGATAGTAGTATCCTATATAACGTCGGAGTAGTTATTTTATACAATTACGAGAATTTTACCATACTACAGTAACAATTCTTAAAGTTTGTATATCCTTTCGAATCTTCAACCCGTTAGGTCGTGATATTTTATACAATCCTGGCATGACAAAAGTGAATTCTCCATTTGTGGAGCAAACCGCAAGCACGTTCGTTGCATAATGCGATGTCTAATGTAAGAGGACCGATTTTAAAAGGCTTAACATCTCATCAAATTTGAAAATTGTATTCTCAAGTAGACAGAAAGTGTCAAAGGCTTAATTTTTCACCGTATCTAAAAAATACTCTTATTATTTGGATTAGAAATGGTTAATATTTTATTTCAAAAATACCTTTAAACTTTACAAAGTTCTTCACTTCTTAAAAATTTTCAAAAATATTCTCACTACCGTTAAGAATACCTTTGAAATTTTAATAGTAACATTAAAACCTTTTACCAAATATAATTGTCATCAATATATGAACGAAAATCGTCTATCGATACTTCACAGGTTATTTCCAAATTTTTTTACGTTACTTTTGAAAGTTTATGAATGTTATTGAAATGTGGTAGGCAAAATACTTTTGAATTTAAATTTTTAAAAAACTTAATGATATTTTTGAACGTTTAAGGGCATTTTTGGAATAAATTATTAACCATTTACCTCTTTTAAAAGTTGGTATTATTAAAATTTTTAAAAATTTAAAGGTATTTTTTAAATGGATATATATATATATATATATTTTTTTTTTTTTGTTGCTTTACACTGATTATAGGAAAGACGGGCCCGGCCCACTTTGAATAAGAAGCTGGAGTCGTCGGCCCATATGTAAGCAATCTAGGGTTTTATGCCCAACAAGAAAAAAGAAAACCTAGGGTTTATTATATAAAGGGATTCCGCCCTTTCTCTTGTTTTCCGCCACTTCTCTTTCGGGTTCCTGCTCCGCTCGCGGCACCAAATCTACAATGGTGAGAGCTCCATCCCTTTCCCTTGCGCTTTCGTCTGTTCTTGTTTCCATTCACTGGTTATACTATAGAAGTTCATGTAATCATACTTTTACTGCGTTTTCCGACTTCTCGTTCATCTTCGCAATCCGTTGTGTGGTGGAATCTATGTCATATTTTGTTAGGAACTGGTCTGTAATTCGTAGGTTTCATGCTATGTATGTGTAGGGATCTTTATTTTAAGCTATGTTGGTGGTCGGACTGTTTTGTTTAGCTTCGTTCCTAGCTTTTAGTTTGAGCATTCCGCCGCTCTTAATTATCATACATATCTTTGCTCTACAGATCAGAGCTAACTTTATAGTATTTTATGGTTTTGACGGTCATTGATTCATTAAATAGTAATGCGAGGTCATATTTTTTATGTCGTGATGTGTTTACAATGTTGGGGGTAGTTATATGGTGGGTTATTTATTGTAGGCTTTTGCCAAAGCTCAGAAGACGAAGGCCTACTTCAAACGTTATCAAGTCAAGTTCAAGAGAAGGAGAGGTGTTTATTCCCTATATAAATAATGACACAATGTTATTTATTCTTTTCTAGATTTCTGATTGTTGTTTCTGAATATTCACAGAGGGAAAGACTGACTACCGAGCTAGAATTCGTCTTATTAACCAGGACAAGAACAAGTACAATACTCCCAAGTATCGCATTGTTGTCCGATTTGTATCCTATGAAAGATCTGAGTTTGAATAGTTTGTAGAAGTTTACATGTTTTGGGTGTTGAAGAGCATGAGTAATTGTTTCTCTTTTAGCTATCAAATGCAAGACTTTTTGTTGGGTTTTATTTTTAGATTACTTCCAGTTTTACATCTACTTTTCATGGATTTTGAGATGTGTGTCCTTGACATCATTCAATAGTCGAACAAAGATATCACAGCTCAGATAATTTCTGCTAGCATTGCTGGGGACTTGGTCCTTGCTTCAGCTTATTCTCATGAGCTTCCTCGTTACGGGCTGGAAGTTGGTCTCACCAACTATGCTGCAGGTATGCTTTCAATCTTGTCACTCTTTCTTGTATGTCCGTTCATTTATAATATTCCTATTAACATTTTCAATTACTTGATGAACAACTGTTTTAAAATTGTTTAGCATATTGCACTGGGCTTCTCTTGGCTCGACGAGTTTTGAAACAGCTTGAGATGGATGATGAATATGAGGGCAATGTGGAGGTACATCAATTCTTAACTATTTCCTCTACCCCTATCTATATTATATTTTTAATTTTATTAACACTATGATGTTGCACTCTTAGGCTACTGGTGAAGATTACTCTGTTGAGCCTGCTGATACCAGAAGGCCATTCCGTGCTTTACTTGATGTCGGTCTTCTTAAAACTACAACTGGAAACCGTGTTTTTGGTGCTCTTAAGGTACTCAGTTAGCAACCGGATATTCAATTTCTAGTTCTTTAAAACTTAATTTCTCTGTCAGCTCCTGTAATCAAAGTAGCCTATGATGTTATCTTAAATCAACATTTTCAGATACTAATCTCAAGGAAAGCTAGTTTATACTGTTATTGACAATTTTTATTTCTCTATGTGCGTTTGTGCACTATAACATGGAACCAGTATCTATTTTTTGATATAAGTAGTCGAGTACACGTTTTTGAACAATCTCATTGTTCTGTACTTCTTCGGTTGAATGTTGTCATTCTATGGCTGGTTGGAATTGTTAATATGATATATTGGCCGTTTAAAAAACCTGCAATGAATTTCAATTTGTAAAAACACAGGGAGCTTTAGATGGTGGATTGGACATCCCTCACAGCGACAAGAGGTTTGCTGGGTTTTCCAAGGATAGCAAGCAGCTTGATGCTGATGTTCATAGGAAGTACATTTATGGTGGACACGTTGCGGCGTACATGCGGGTACGACTGTGCTGTTTATTTGTTCTTATGATATGCTATTTGTATCCTTCAAAAAAATTGTATAAACGTTTGATAACTTTTTATATATGGCTCCATCAGACCTTGATGGAAGATGAACCAGAGAAGTACCAAACCCACTTCAGCGAATACATCAAGAAGGGCATTGAGGCTGATGACATTGAGGGTTTATACAAGAAAGTTCATGCCGCCATTCGGGCAGACCCATCAGTGAAGAAATCCGACAAGCCCCAACCCAAGGCACACAAGAGGTGGAAACCTAGCTCGAGCTTTTGTTGAGCCTAAAATATCTTTTCTAAGTGAACTTTCTTTGTTGCGGGCATTGTTTATTAACATTCCCCTGTTGGTGCTGGTTGAAAATTACAGGTACAACTTGAAGAAGCTGACATACGACGAAAGAAAAGCTCGCTTGGTGGAACGTTTGAACGCTCTCAACTCTGCAGCTAATGCGGACGACGACGATGACGACGATGAGGATGACGAGTGAAAGATGAAAATTAGTTGATGTGGGCATGGAAGGATTTTAATGTAGTAGTTCTGCTATTTATTATTTCAAGTTTCGTTCTTTGGTCGAAAACTTTTCTCAACTTGGAGTGTTCTGTTACTTAGAAAATCATACTTTTGGTCGCCTCGACTTTGTCACTTTTGATACCCATTTTCTCTTCCAATGCAAATCAAGTTTTGACTACCTTATAATATCGTTATATTTTTTAAAGCATGGTTTTTGCTATTAGGAAACTTCCAAGTCCATTTGGAGTTATTTTTTGAGCCCAAGGACATAGTGGTAATTACTAATATTTTATTAGGGCAGTTTAGTAATAAAAGCTATGGTTTCCTTTTTTTTTTTTTTTTAATGTTGTGGTTTAGTTGTAGTTTATGAATAATTAATATCAATAATTATAATAATAATAATGTTGTAGCATAGTTTATATCAATTATTAAAATATCTTAATTTATTTCATTAGCTTAAAAATAACTCATCTTACCAAACTCATATTTCAATTTTTCTCCCACAGAATTATTTATTTTTAAATAAAATTTATATTATTAGTAAAACATTTTAATAAAAACTCTAAAATTTTCAAATTTCAATATTACTTTTTTACCCTTTATTTATTAAAGAAACTTCTTTCTATCATAGTCTTACCACAAAGTGCTAAAGCGTACAATATCGACTAGCAGTGGGTTTTGGGAGTTGTTACAAATGGTATTAAAGCTACACACCGAACAATGTGTTAGAGATGACGCTGGACTCCCAAGAAGATGGATTGTGAGATCTCACGGTTAGCAAGGGAAACAAAACATTCCTTGTAAGGTGTGTGAAAACCTTTTCCTGACAGACGCGTCATATCAAACATTTCTATAAGTGTGTAAAGATTTCCCTCACATCGGTTAGAGAGAGATAAGAAACATTTCTTATAAGTGTGTAAAAACCTTTCCCTAACAGACGCATCACATCGGTTAGAAAGGGGAACAAAACATTCCTCACAAGTATGTGAAAACTTTTCCCTAACAGACGCGTTACATCGGTTAGAAATGGAAACAAAACAAAACATTCCTCATAAGTATGTGAAAACTTTTCCTTAACAGATGCGTTACATCGGTTAGAAATGGAAACAAAACATTCTTTCCCTAACAGAGGCCTTTCAAAATCGTTAGGCTATTGATAATACGTAACGAGCCAAAACAGATAATATATACTAAGTAAATAATTTATATTTAATACAAAAATAAGATAACTAATTTCATACAAAAACAAAACAATAGATTTTTATTTTAAACGGAAAAAAAGAAAAAAGAAAAAAAAAAAAAAAGAAAAAAGAATATAAGATGGGCCTGACTCGTATGTCCATATGAGAAGGCAGCCTGCTCCAGGCCCGTGAATACTTTGACTATTGCTTCAGGAGAATTCGGTGTCGGGACAATTCAGATTCGAGTCTGGCGACTCCGATTGCCGGTTGCCTTTGAAGAAACCTCTAGGGTTTACTCTCAGGGTCCTTTTCTTTACACAATTTTCATTTGGTAGCTTCTTTACCTCTCCCAATTTCACTTTTCTTTGCTTCTATTATCGATTCTCAACAATTTTTAGCTAAACCCCCATTTTCTTGCCTGCATTTGAACTTCATCTGTTCTTCGTTTATGATTCCAGTTTTCTGGGAAATTGACACAAAATTCCTTCCAAGTATTCCTCGATTCAATCAAGCCCCGGAGTTCGTGCTCTTCCTTGTTCTTGGTCTGCTCACTATAAGAAGTCATCTCGAATTTTTTTATCGTTTTTGTATAGATTTATGACCAATTGGATATTATTTCTGGGTAAATCATTCAAGTACATGTTACAAAGCTATTGAAGAACAACTACCCCATAGGAAAGAGCCAACGAATTGCCTAGTTCTCGTAATTTTCTCTTAGGCAACGCTCACATGTAACAGTGAAGAGCTGAGCTGACTCGGTCATTCCTTTTCGTTTACTTGTTTTTCATATCTAAATCCGTTGTGTTTGTATGTTTTTGGTTGTTTATATCCGATTTTCGTTTAGTATCTGTATGTTGCTGGGATTTATACTCTCATTTTCCTCAGATTTCTTGCCTGGCTGTATTTCAAAATGGGTAAGAATCAAGCGTACAAAGCGATGCAGAAAGCCAGGCTGGGATCCACAAGCGCGGCTGGGCCGGCAGAGGTTGAAGATGGAATGGTTTGTACCCTTCCACTCTACTACCCTTTGGGAGCTAGTTTCCATGGGACGTTCATAATTGAAATGCTTATCTCTTGTGATGTTCGATTTCTATACTAACTCAATCGGAAGTTTATAATCCGCGAATGTTATTATGCCATTTAGTCGACTCGGTGGGTCGTTGGATGTAAGAAAATGTCGGTTTAGCTGTAGATTAACGATAAGTTGTCCAAGGTTCAAATTGACTTGACTTGACTTAATTGTTTGAATTTATACAATGTTTAGCAGTTTAAAAAGAAACATATATGGCAATAGCATCCTTTTTCTGCCTAGAACATTTGGAGATGGTCGCATTCTATGGTTTCCCTGTTCTAGTCGTCGTTAGATATTGATGACTGAAGTTTGACATTTTAATTGGAAGGATTGTTTTTCTCCAATCATTTGGTATTATTGCATTCATTTTATTTCATATTTTTATCTGGCTTTGATTTTATTTGAGCATCTATAAATTTTGTCGCATATGGTACCGATAGAATGTTGTTGCTACTTCTCTTATATTTAGAAAAAGGCTTCTTCTGGGTAATGATACTTAATGGTGCCTTGATATGAATGATATATTGGCAAGTAGTCTGACTGTGTCATTGCTTGGATCTTCATTTTGATGACTATATGATCTGTTGGAGAACGAAATCCAAGTTAGCCCTGGATAATTGTTAGATGACAGGCCTGTTGTTAATGAAGTAAGATTTTTTCTTTATATATATTTTTTGTATATACGTCGAGATTCTGATGCTAAATTATTCAGTGGCATATTTGGGGTTATTATCTTCTCCTTTATTGTTATTGACGAGGACTGTCTCAGGTGGATGGTTCATTTCATTCACCAGAGTGGCATGCTGCTCGTTTGGCCAGCCTTAATACTTCTCACACGATTACGTGGGAGGAATATAAAAAGAAGCAAAAGGTAAGTTTTTCGTGGGTTAAATTTTCCAATTATTACTTCATGTTTCTGTGCCTAGATTTGGTTGTCTTAACATCATTCACCCTTGCAAATGCTTTGCCCAATTGGTAGCATACTAGTATGGTACACACCGTCCTGGATGACATTGTGGTGTTTTCGTTTAATTTGTAATCATCTTCTTTTTCTTATCAGTAATATAGTTATCCAGCATCATAGTTCTTTTTTACTGTGATACATAAAGAATCTTGTGGTTGCATTGAGAACGGCAGAAGAAACGGCTTAAGCCCACCGCTAGTAAATATTGTCCTCTTTGGGCCTTTTCTTTCGGGCTTCCCCTCAAGGTTTTTATAACGCGTCTGCTAGGGAGAGGTTTTCACACCCTTATAAAGAATGCTTCGTTCTCCTCCTCAACCAATGTGGGATCTCACAATCCACCCCCTTCGGGGTCCAGCATCCTCACTAGTATTCGTTCCCTTCTCCAATCGATGTGTGTAACCCCCCCTTTGAGGCCCAGCGTCCTTGCTGGCACACCGCCTCGTGTCCACCCTCTTTGGGGCTTAGCCTCCTGGTTGGCACATTGCCCGGTGTCTAGCTCTGATACCATTTGTGACGAACCAAGCCCACCGCTAGCAGATATTGTCCTCTTTGGGCTTTCCCTTTCAAGTTTTCCCTCAAGGTTTTTAAAATGCGTCGGCTAGGAAGAGGTTTCCACATCCTTATAAAGAATACTTCGTTCTCCTCCCCAACCGTTGGGGGATCTCACAATTCTTCTCCACATATAACCTATCATTGTCAGATATCTTCCATACCTGCCACATTTTAGCATCATGGGAATTGTTTGTTGCCATGATTCTTATCAAATTTACCTGACATCTCCATGTTCTATTCGGTTTGGTGCAACAGGAAGACGAGTTGAAAAAGGGAGAGATGGAAGCAGATACGGATAGAATGATGAAAGAATATAGAGCGCAGTTGGATGCTGAGCGGGCACGCAAACTTGCTCATGGGAGAAATCGCTCCGGTAGCAAGTCTGGTCATGAAAAAGGTATATACTTGATGAGTTCTTATATTAATATTAGTTGGATAAATGAGATCTTCTAAAGTCGTCGGCATTACAGATAGGAAGAACAGAGACTTAAAGAAACGGAGCAAAAAAAAGAGAAAGGTGCCAACATTTTTCAACTCTTACTATCACGATTCCGCTATACATTGTTTACATAATGTTTTGCTCAATACGAGTTCGAAAATGTCGGTGAGCTTGATGTCGATGATGCTTCTCAAGTTACTATAGTCATATATTTTGTATCAACACTATGACACGCTCACAAGCGACATGAAAAATTCTGCAAACTTATTATCATTCGTGATCCGTTATCTCGATTCTATCTTGTTAACAATCTTATACCAACACTTCCTTTCAGCAACCGTGAATCTCTTGATCTTAAAAAATAGTCTAATTTAGTTTTACTGTTGTAGCATTCGAAGAGGAAATCGTCTGAGTCAAGCTCTTCTAGTTCATCCTCGGATTCATCCAGCAGTGACGAAGAGGAAAGGGAATCTAGAAGATCAAAGTCGAGATCGAAAAGATCGAAGAGGGAAAAGAAGCATAGGTCGAGAAGCAAGCAGTCTTCGAGTGATGATGAAGAGGCGGATGGTCCTGTGCCACTTTCAAGATTCTTTGAGAAAGTGAAGAATTAAGGGGTATTTTGTTTGTTCTGTAACGTTTATAAAATTTCCAGTCTTGAAATTAGCATATTTGATCCTCCTCCTCTTCTTCCTTTTTTCTCCTGAATTTGCATTTAAGCATTGTTGTTTCTATTATTGGCTTTCTAAAGTTGGAGTGATCCATGTCGTAGAAGATTTGGACCCGTGTTGATGGTGCAATTGGTCAAAACCCTGGGTTAGGTTCTAGAAGCTTTTAGACTAACCTGAAATTTTGGGTCGGTGACCCTATTAAGGTTTATAATTTAATCCTAATCCGTCAAATTTAATTGAATTTAGAGACCATGAGAATCTGCTTCATGAATTATTATAACCAACCCGTCTTAATTGTTATAAACCAATTAGTCGGATTCACATTTTATCCAATCTAAGCTGTCTAGCCCTAAGCCAATATCTGATTGAATCCATTTTCATAATTTTCTATTGAACGAATGGTACATGATTCTACATCGACAAGCACCAAGAAAGGAAGAAATAGATTATTTAGTGCTTCGTTTGGATATTGGTTGTTAAATTGCGTTGTGTCAGAAGAAGGATAGTTATACTGATTCGAGGATGAAGACCGTTAATATATATTTTTTTTCAAATTGAAAGTTTCAAAAGTATTCTCGAGCTTTTAAAATACATTTAAATTTTTGTAAAATTTTGAAAAATATTTTAATTTTTTGTATTGTCGGTCTATAAAAGAGAGAAATAATCTATGAATAAATAGATAATTTTTATTTTTTATTAATGATTTTTTTTTTAAAAAAAGAAAATTAATGGATTAATGCTAGTTTAAAAGTTGAAGGGTTAATGTTTCTTTTCTTCTCTCTCTTTTTATTATTATTATTATTATTATTATTTTTTTAATTTTAATTTTAAAATTTTAATTTAAGGATATTTTTGAAAAGAAAAATACTGTATAAATTAATTTATAAAAATAAATAAAGAAATAAAGAAAATATAATAAATGATTTCTCTTTTAACTTACCGTCCGAGGCATTGGATTATTGTTGGGCCTCCCGTGGAAGCTTATGACCGGAGGGGCTACCAACCAGGCCCGTGAGTGCTTCGATTATAGACTTGCCTACACTTCACATTTCACTGTCGGAGAAATCATTTCCGCTTCTTGCGAGCAGCGACGCAGATTCGGTGCCGGCTTTTTCACTCCCGTCTAGGGTTTACTCTCGGGTCTCAACCAGGTTTGCGCTTCCACCAAGTTCATTACCTTCTTTAAGTTTGAGAAATGCCTCTATTGTTTGATTCTATGCATGAAACTGATGCTAATAGGTTAGCCACAACAATTCTATTTGTTCTTGCATCACTAATCGCGCTTCTACTTTCTTTTTCCGTTTTAAACTCGGGGGATCGAGTACGGAATTTTCAGATTGTATGAGTTTCAACACACCGGGGAGTGTTTTTGTATTTTCCTTGTACTTTAGTTTCTTCAACTTTTTTGAATACCGTTTTGGATAGTTACAGATCACAGCTTCTAGTGTTTCTGTATAATTATGGTTAGTCACAGTGTAATGGTTGAAATAGTTTTCGTACATTGGTTCATCTCAAGTGGATATTAGTATCGATTGGAGTTACCAAAGAAAAATTGGAGATATAACTGTTATTTCTAGTTGTTATGGAATCGAAGTGAAATTTTTTTGAGTACCGCGATCCTGTTGTGGTTGTTCTATGAGATGTTGGGAAGGTGATACTGCGGACTCGTTATCCCTTCTTCCTCATACTACTTGCTGTTTTATGCCAACGACTTAGCAAGCGATTTAGCCAATTTGATTGTGTGGTTCATTTTTCTTGTTTTTTTATGCAATGTAGTCTTTGTTTCTTATGCTTCTCAAAAACTTTGTTGATTGGATTACTGTTAGAACGTTTCCTAGGGTCTAATTTATTTAGTTGTTAGTTAAATCAATGATTCATTACTGTAGTAGATGACAACCATTTCCTCCGGTATGCATATCTTTATTTTCCAATGGATTTGCATCTTTCATAAATGGTTTTTTTGATACTATTTTTAGTTTGTTTACTTTTATTTTTTTATGTAGTGAGTTATATATACTCTTGTTGTTTTCTGTTCATTTTCTGGTTTATTTTCAATTTTTGGAGAGTATTTGTGTTGGGATTTGGGAATGGGGAAGGATGCGGCTTCCCAAGGACACTATGTGTGAGATTCCACATCGGTTGGAGAGGGAAACGAAACATTCCTTTTAAGGGTGTAAAAACCTCTTCTTAGTAGATGTGTTTTAAAACCTTGAGGGGGAGGCCCAAATGGGAAAGCCCAAAGTGGACGCGGTGTGCTTGGACTGTTACAAATGGTATCAGAGCTAGACATCGGGCGGTGTGCCAGCGAGGACGCTGGGCGCCAAGGGAGGTGGATTGTGAGATCCCATATCAGTTGGAGAGGGGAACAAAACATTCCTTATAAGTGTGTGGAAACCTCTCCTTAGTAGACGCGTGTTAAAACCTTGAGTGGAAGGGTAGAAGGGAAAGCCCAAAGTGGACAATATCTGCTAGCAGTGGGCTTGGACTTGGACTGTTACACTATGGCTGAATGTTTTTGTGATTCTAATAGGATGTTTAATGTGGAGTGTTTATTCCTATGCAAATCAACCTTTTTTTTAAGGAAAAAACTATAATTTTAATGGTAATTTAGCATCAGAATGTATCTCTACATACCAAAAAAAGTGGAATATGTTTTCAAGTGATATAGTGTATAATTCAAGAGTCGGAATCTTATGGTATTGCCTTATGTGCTTTCTTGTTTCTCGTTCTATTAGTTCGTTTGCACTTAGTTTTTTTTTCATTTCAGAGTCGGGGTCAAATATTAAGCATAACTCAAGATGCAAGTCCCTTCAGGAGGAGAAAATGCTTTGGCTACAGTTGGTCCTCGGCCAATGGAATGGTCCACTGTTCCATATAATGCTCCTCAAGGACCCGGGCCAAATGGGAAGCAGCGAACATCAAGTCTGGAATCACCGATCATGTTGTTGACGGGCCATCAGAGCGCTATATATACATTAAAGTTTAATCCAGCTGGAAGCGTGATTGCTTCAGGGTCGCATGACAAGGAAATTTTTCTATGGAACGTACATGGGGATTGCAAGAACTATATGGTTTTGAGGGGGCATAAGAATGCTGTTCTAGATCTTCATTGGACTACTGATGGATCTCAGATAGTTAGTGCCAGCCCGGATAAAACGCTGAGAGCATGGGATGTCGAGACTGGAAAACAGATTAAGAAGATGGCCGAGCACTCGTCCTTTGTCAATTCATGTTGTCCTACAAGAAGAGGACCACCACTAATTGTCAGTGGATCGGACGATGGAACTGCGAAACTTTGGGACATGCGTCAAAGGGGTGCCATTCAAACATTTCCAGATAAATATCAGATAACAGCCGTAAGTTTCTCCGATGCATCAGATAAGATCTTCACAGGCGGAATCGACAACGATGTTAAGGTCTGGGATTTGCGCAAAGGTGAAGTGATGATGACACTTCAAGGTCATCAAGATATGATAACTGGTATGCAGTTAAGTCCTGATGGTTCTTACCTCCTTACCAATGGAATGGATTGCAAGCTCTGCATATGGGACATGCGCCCATACGCGCCTCAAAACCGATGTGTCAAGATATTCGAAGGGCACCAACATAACTTCGAAAAGAACCTACTGAAATGTAGCTGGTCTCCAGACGGTAGCAAGGTCACTGCAGGTAGTTCAGATCGGATGGTGTACGTATGGGATACTACTTCTCGACGAATCTTGTATAAGCTTCCTGGCCATACTGGATCTGTCAACGAGTGCGTGTTCCATCCGAGTGAGCCTATTGTTGGATCTTGCAGTAGTGATAAACAGATATATCTCGGGGAGATTTAATCTACGTTCGAAATCGTCAAATCTGTACTGTTTTAGGTAAGATTGAAGCTGAGAATTCTGGGTAGTACGAGAAAAAACTTGTATTTGAAACTTTGTTTTGTGAGATTACTGTTTAGGGTTTGTAATTCTTAAATATTTACAGGCATCCATTCTAACTTCACGTTCTATTGGTTTTCGTTGCCTTTTAAGTGTTCCAATTCCAAGCTGTATTAATTTTGTGTCGAATATTTTAAAATTTTGTTTGGATAAATTAATAAAATACTTTTGACCTCCAACTTTAAAATAAAAAATTTAAAAATATTTTGTTTTTGAATCTTCAAAAGTATTTAAAAAATATCTTTTTTAAAAAAAAGTATTCTTTTATTCTTAATATATATGGTATCAGAGTCGTGCCAATAGATTGGTACATGCCTTAAACTTAGTCGTGCTAATAGATTGGTAAATCTTCAAATTGTCAAACAAAGGACTCCAAAAGAAAAGGAGTCGAGCCTCCTCGAAGACATAGTAAAAAATGACCACCAAAAGAAAAGGAGTCGAGCCTCCTCGAAGACATAGTAAAAAATGACCAGGACTCCAAAAGAAAAAGGAGTTGAGCTTCGGTTAAGGGGAGGCATACTTTGTTTGAGGGGAGGTGTTGGATGATGAAAGTCCCACATCGACTAATTTAGAGAATGATCATGAGTTTATAATAAAAAAATACTCATGGACACTATCGTACAATTGTAGAGATTCGTGTTCATCTAACAAATATCACATTTAAAAAATACTATGAGATATAGATAGATGATTACGCGTAATAACTTTTAATTTTTTTATTTTTTATTTTCCGTTAGACGATTATTGGGGGAAATTATGTCTACAAGACCTGAATCGTCTCAAAATGTACTATATAAGAATGCGACTAGTCGTCAATTATTCATACTTTGAGTTATATGATATTTAAGTCGTGGTGTTTCTTTCTTTACTTATAGCCATATAGTGTTGCTTTCCATCTTTCTTTCAACCTTACTTTCAAACTCTCTTTCAAAAATCTCTCTCCCCCGTTTTCTAAAACGTTCTTTTCAAAACAGGTCCAGAGGCTTGAGCATACATTGCTCGACCATAGACGACGCGAATCCAAATTGACTTGACTCACTCAGTATTGGGAGTGAGTGTTGCATAATCTCCAAAGTCCACTGTCAAGAAAAGTGCGATTGTGACACTATTCACCGAGAATATTAGATTAAGAGATAGACTGAAAACCCTAAATCACCTGAAATACTCACACTGAAACTCGGTAATATTCCCAAACAACCCATTTCATTTGAAACCATCATATTTTTCAATTTTCTTCCACTTTCATCTCAATTTGATCTTCCTCTAGTCTCTTCAGCTCCATTTCGTCTCCTCTCATAGAAGTTATCGATCATTCACATTTTTGAGACATTTATTTCCATCCGTTGGATGATGAAAGTCTCACATCGGCTCATTTAGGGAATGCTCATGAGTTTATAATCAAAGAATACTATCTCCATGGGTACGAGACTTTTTGGGAAGCACAAAACAAAGCCATGAGAGCTTAGGCTCAAAGTGGACAATATCATTATCGAGAGTCGTTCGTCTAACACCATCCATTGTATGTGATTTTGAATTATTTCCATCAAGTATTTCAATTATTTACATTTATTCAAGAACTTACCCCTTGAAAATAGAGAAATTAAAAAAAAAAATTAAAAAAAAAATGCATAAATCTAATTTTTGAATTAATTTTTTTTAAATGTTTATAAAGGTTTTAAAAAAGTTTTAAGAATATTAATGAAAATTTTTAATTTTTTTTTTAAATTAAAGCTAAGAATATTTTATTATTATTATTATTTTTTAAATTTAAACATATTTTTTAATTTTTTTTAAAAGGGTATTTTAAAAAGTATTAGGAACAGAAAATATAAAATTATAAGGATATTTTTAATTGTTTACATAAAATAAAAAAAGGATATTTTTATTAATTTATGAAAAATAAAACAAAAAATTATTTATTCTCCTTATTTTAAAATTGTGGTTGTCATGATTTTGAGTATCTAATTTATAGTTTTACTCATTATAGCTATTAAAATAAATATTAAAACCTAAATTTTGCGTGTTCAATTTACTTCGGGTTTAAGTTTTTTTTCATTCTCTTCGAGCATGGTTTTTTCGCGTCCGTCACTTTGACCGTGAATCCGAGACTTTGTCTCTCAGACTCAGCTTTTCTAACCTTTTACTCTTTGTCTCTTTCTCAGTCCTTCACCTCTTACCGTCTCACTTTCTCAGTCTCTCACTCTCATACTTCGACTCTTCTCTTCGCGACACTGCGACGCTGTAGTCTCGACTCTCTCCATCTCTTAATCTTGATCTCGATCTCTCTTCGTCTTTGGTACTTGGTCTCTCCTTCTCGTCTCTCAATCTCTCCTAGTCCGTGTGCTTTAATAAAACTGAAATGCATCTCTATACTTTGCACTCTCCACTTGATTATTTGTCACTAGATAGGTGCCATTTTGTTTGGACAGAAGGTTGGTTAGGTGGCATAGAGGGTTAGTTAAAGTTTTAAAAAAAAATTGGAACAACCCAAACCCAACTTGGAAATTTTCGGGTTGTGTTGGGTTCGGTTGTGAAAATTTTCGGGTTGGGTTCGGTTGTGAAAATTTTCGGGTTGGGTTGGGTAAAAAAAAACTCCTCAACCCAACCCATTCTGGACAATGTACACCCCTAGTGCGTAGCACTGGAACTAGAGTGACATATTGATAAGGGATTTGGGGCGCAATGGTGGCGCATCTGACTCTAGATTAGAAGGTTGCGTTTTCGAGTTCAAGTTTTTTTCTTTCTTATCGATTAGCTGACTCTAGATCAAAAGGTTATGTGTTTGATTCACATCTTCTAGTTCTTCTTTCACTTTTATGGATCTTCCAAATTTAACCAGCAATGGTAACGCGTTTGACTCCAGATCAGAAGGTTGCGTGTTCGATTCACGTCGAGTTTAAATTCTTATAAACTAGAATGACATAACGATTAGGGATACGTGGTGCAAGGACATACCGATTAGGGATACGTGGTGCAATGATAGTGAGTTTGACTCCAAATTAGGTTGTGTGTTTGATTCACGTCGGGTTCAAGTTCTTCTTTCACTCGTTTTGACAGTTGCGTGTTCGATTCATGTCGGTTCAGGTTCTTCTTTCACTCTTGGAACTAGAAGTGGCATATCAATAAGGGATCTGTGGCCCAATGGTAGCGCGTCTGACTCCCGATTCAAAGATTGCATGTTAGGTTCAAGTTTTTTTTTTCTCTCTTTTTCTAGCATGACATCCTTTGATAATTATGAATATTCCAAATTTAACCTTGGCCATTGTATATTGGGCTTGGGTATAATTTACTGGCCGCGTAGCATTGAAACTAGTGTGACATATCGATAAGGGATTCGTGGCACAATGATAGCACGTCTGACTCCAGATTAGAAGGTTGCGCGTTTGATTCATGTCGGGTTCAAGTTCTTTTTTTCACTCTTTTTCTAGCATGGCTTAGGGATCCGTGGTGCAATGATAGCGAATTAATTCTTATAAACTAGAGTGACATTTTGATTAGGGATCCGTAGAGCAATGGTAGCGCGTCTAACTCCAGCTCACTTATAAACTAGAGTGACATACTGATTAGGGATCCGTGGCGCAACGGTAGCGCATTTGGCTCAAGATCAGAAAGTTGCGCGGTCTTTTTCTAACATGACATCTTTAACCTCGACAATTGTATATTGGGCATGGACATAATTTAACGGCCGCGTAACCCTGGAACTAGAGTAACATACTGATAAGGGATCCATGGCACAATGGTAGCGCACTCTAGATCAGAAAGTTGCGTTGTATATTGGGCTTGGTTATAATTTACAGGCCGCATACCATTGGAACTAGAGGGACATATTGAGAAGGGATTTGTGGCGCAATGGTTGTGCGTTTGACTCCAAATCAGAAGGTTGCATGTTTGATTCACGTCGGGTTCAAGTTCTTCTTTCACTCTTTTACGATCATGGCTTAGGGATCCGTGGCACAATGGTAGCGCTCTAGATCAGAAAGTTGCGTTGTATATTGGGCTTGGGTATAATTTACAAGTCGCGTAGTATTGGAACTCAAGTGACATATTGATAAGGGATTTGTGGTGCAATGGTAGTACATCTAACTTCAGATTAGAAGGTTGCATGTTCAATTCACGTCGGGTTCAACTTCTTCTTTCACTTTTTTTTCTATCATGGCTTAGGGATCCGTGGTGCAATGATAGCGAGTTAATTCTTATAAACTAGAGTGACATACTGAGCACATCTAACTCCTAAT
Source organism: Cucurbita pepo subsp. pepo (assembly GCF_057944985.1). Classification (NCBI taxonomy): domain Eukaryota; kingdom Viridiplantae; phylum Streptophyta; class Magnoliopsida; order Cucurbitales; family Cucurbitaceae; genus Cucurbita; species Cucurbita pepo. The sequence continues at coordinate 4,216,973 of NC_141806.1, read as the reverse complement.
TTACTAGAGTGAAATCTAACTCCAGATCACTTTATAAAAAGAGTGACGATCCGTGGCGCAACGGTAGCGCGTCTAACTCGACATCACTTTATAACTAGAGTGACATACTGATTAGGGATCCGTGGCGCAACGGTAGCGCATCTGACTCTAGATTAGAAGGTTGCACGATCTTTTTCTAACATGACATCTTTAACCTCGACAATTGTATATTGGGCATGGGCATAATTTACAGGCCGCGTAGCACTGTAACTAGAGTGACATACTGATAAGGGATCCGTGGCGCAATGGTAGCGCACTCTAGATCAGAAAGTTGCGTTGTATATTGGGCTTGGGTATAATTTTTAGGCCACGTAGCATTGGAAATAGAGTGACATATTGATAAGAGATTCGTGGCGCAATGGTAGCGCGTCTGACTAAAGATTAGAAGGTTGCATATTTGATTCACGTCGGGTTCAAGTTCTTTTTTCACTCTTTTACGATCATGGCTTAGGGATCCGTGGCACAATGGTAGCGCACTCTAGATCAGAAAGTTGCGTTCTATATTGGGCTTGGGTATAATTTAGAGCCCGTAGCATTGGAACTAGAGTGACATATTGATAAGAGATTCGTGGCGCAATGGTAGTGCGTTTGACTCTAGCGCGTCTGACTCCAGATCAGAAGGTTGCACGGTGTTTTTCTAACAATGACATCTTAACCTCGACATTGTTGAGTTTTATGTCCTAAAACTCATAGTTTGTAAACAAAAACATATTCTATTTTCAATAAAGTTATTATTGTTGTTTATTGAGTAAAGATTGTTATTGAATAAAGTGAACTTTACGATCATTAATCTAAATCCAATAAACTAAGAACACTCTGGCTATAGTATGATTACTTGAACTATATGTAAGACATAAGAGTGGATCAAGTTCAAGTATATATAGTCAAAATGATCTATAGTATAAGGATAAGACTGAGTACCTTATTCTGGGGACACTATGGATGCGGCCCACTTTTGTATATGATATAAACAATGTGATTACTAAATTGTACATGTGGAGACATGTGAGTGGGGGCGTCCTATGCAATGAGTATTGCATAAAATCGGACCATGAAGGAAACCACTCTCACTTTTTAATGTCGTTTACTGTTGAGACTGATTTTCTTTTCATTCGATAACCTAGGTAACTCAGTTTTGAGCTAACCATGAACTCCTATTATTCAGAATTATCCTTAGATTTGCATGGGTGAGAGTGGCTCTAGTTCGCCGACTCAATAGGCCTCCCATTTCAGGGGTAAGACTGGGTGAATGGCTGGGGACGTGGGGTGCAAGATGGAATTCACTCCTACCCACTTTTAGGGATAGAAGAGAGGTAGTTCCCTTAAGCACTGACTCCAGGTCTTGCAAGGGGCCCCACCCTCTCATTAGCCTGAGAGGGATTCGGTTTACTGGTTGTACCACAAACTAATTGTTGATTAGAGGATCAGTGAGACATAAGGAACAAGAAGTAACTTTAGGGGTAAAACGGTAAATTGACCCAGCTCTAGTTACGAACAACCTGTGAAAGATCGACTTACTAATCATGGTTATATCAAATGGATAGAAATATATCTATAGTGAGGGGAGTGCAACTACTAGGCTATAGTGGAGTGTCCTAGTAGTTAACGAATGTTGGTTAACAAGGTTAATGAGTTTAACCGGTTAATCTTGGATCGTTGGAGCCCATGATCTATAGGTCCATTAGGTCCCTCTGCTAGCTCATATCGGACTAAACCATAGAACAGTGTGACGAGTGAGTTCGAATTCAAATTAGGGAATATGCGCTACATATATACGATATATTTAACCGCATTTTTATTTTATTTACGAATTAAACAAAAGGAGAGAATCTGAGATATTTAAATAAGATTTAAATATCTTAATCAATTATGTGTCGGAATTGATTGGGATTGACATTTGAATTAATATTAAATATTAATTAAATAGTTTAATTAATCATTTAATGTTACGTTAATTTGAAATTCATTATTCAAATTAATGGTTGAATTAAAATGAAGAAAGTCAAAATGTTGACTTCATTTAATGGAAAATTCCATGTTAGTGGAATTTTGAGGTGTCAAAATTTGGTTCAACCAAACTTGCATGCTTGCCAAATAAACCCCACAAGTTTGAGCGGAATTTTGAGTGTCAAAATTTGGTTAACTCAAACATGCTTTCCACATAATCCCAAACATTTGAGTGGAATTTGAAGTGTCAAAATTTGGTGATCTCAAATTTGCATGAACATGCAAACATGACTCTTTAAATAGGGTGATCATGGTACATGGAAGGTCTTCTGCTTCTTGGTGAAAAACCTTCCGAAAAACCTCTCACAAACACTCTTTTCACATATACAAAATCCCTCCCAAGTTTTATCACTCACCAGATACCACAATCCCGTTCTAAGGCCGGAGGATAGTGGAGAAGACACTAGTGGTGGTTCGAAACCGGTTCGTGAGGAAAAAAGAGTTTGAACTACAAAAGGTTAGTATCTAAACTCATTAAGTTTTAATACTTATGAACATGCTAGTTATTTACTATAATTGATGTTCTAAAAGTGCCTAAGATCCAAATTGCTTCCGCATGTGTTATATTAACACCATCAGACATCACTAGAGTGACAGATTGATTAGAGATCCGTGGCGCAACGGTAGCGCATCTAAATCCAGACTAGAAGGTTGCACGACAATTGTATATTGGGTATAGGCATAATTTACAGGCCACGTAGCACTAGAACTAGAGTGACATACTGATAAGGGATCCGTGGCGCAATAGTAGCGCACTCTAGATCAGAAAGTTGCATTGTATATTGGGCTTGGGTATAATTTACAGGCCGCGTAGCACTAGAACTAGAGTGACATACTGATAAGGGATGATTAGGGATCCGTGGCGCAATGGTAACGCACTCTAGATCAGAAAGTTGCGTTGTATATTGGGCTTGGGTATAATTTACAGGCTGCGTAGCATTGGAACTAGAGTGACATACTGATAAGGGATCCGTGGCGCAATGGCAGCGGACTCTAGATCAGAAAGTTGCGTTGTATATTGGGCTTGGGTATAATTTACCGGCCGTGTAACATTGGAACTAGAGTGACATATCGATAAGGGATCCGTGGCGCAATGGTAGAGCGTCTAGCTCCAGATCAAAAGGTTGCGTGTTTGATTCACGTTGCGTTCAAGTTCTTCTTTCACTCTTTTAAGATCATGGGATAGGGATCCGTGGCACAATGGTAGAGCACTTTAGATCAGAAAGTTGCGTTGTATATTGGGTTTGGGTATAATTTACAGGCCACATAGCATTGGAACTAGAGTGACATATCGACAAGGTATCCGTGGCACAATGGTAGCGCGTCTGACTCAAGATTAGTAGGTTGCGTGTTAGATTCATGTTGGGTTCAAATTCTTCTTTCACTCTTTTTCGATCATGGCTTTGGGATCCATGGGGGCAACGGTAGCGCGTTTGACTCCAGATCAGAAGGTTGCAGAGTCTTTTTCTAACATGACATCTTTAACCTTGATAATTGTATATTGGGCATGGGCTGTCTTTTTCTAACATGACATCTTTAACCTCGATAATTGTATATTGGGCATGGGCGGTCTTTTTCTAACATGACATCTTTAACCTCGATAATTGTATATTTGGCATGGACATAATTTATAGGCCGCATAGCACTAGAACTAGAGTGACATACTGAGAAGGGATCCGTGCCACAATGGTAGCGCACTTTAGATCAGAAAGTTGCGTTGTATATTGGGCTTGGGTATAATTTACAAGCCACGTAGCATTGGAACTAGAGTGACATATTGATAAGGGATCCGTGGCGCAATGGTAGCGCGTCTGACTCCAGATCAACCGTGTTCGATTCACGTTGGGTTCAAGTTCTTGTTTCCCTCTTTTTCGATCATGGCTTAAGTATCCGTGGGGCAACGGTCGCGTGTCTGACTCCAGATCAGAAGGTTGCACAGTCTTTTTCTATCATGACATCTTTAACCTCGATAATTGTATATTGGGCATGGGCATAATTTACGGGCCGCGTAGCACTGGAACTAGAGTGACATACTGACAAGGGATCCAACACAATGGTAGCGCACTTTAGATCAGAAAGTTGCATTGTATATTGAGCTTGGGTTTAATTACCGGCCGCGTAGCATTGGAACTAGACTGACATATCGATAAGGGATCCGTGGCTTAATGATAGCGCGTCTGACTCCAGATCAGAAGGTTGCGTGTTTGATTCACGTTAGGTTCAAGTTCTTCTTTCAGTCTTTTACGATCATGGCTTAGGGATCCGTGGCACAATGGTAGCGCACTTTAGATTAGAAAGTTGGGTTGTATATTGGGCTTGGGTATAATTTACGGGAAGCGTAGCATTGGAACTAGATTGACATATTGATAAGGGATTTGTGGCGCAATAGTAGCCCGTTTGACTCCAGATAAGAAGGTTGCGTGTTCGATTGATGTCGGGATCAAATTCTTCTTTCACTCTTTTTCGATCATGGCTTAGGGATCCGTGGCGCAATCGTAGCTCACTCTAGATCAGAAAGTTGCATTGTAGCACTCTAGATCAGAAAGTTGCGTTGTATATTGGGCTTGGGTATAATTTATAGGCCGCGTAGCATTGGAACTCGAGTTCCGTGGCGCAATGGTAGCGCACTCTAAATCAGAAAGTTGCGTTGTATATTGAGCTTGGGTATAATTTACAGGCTGTGTAGAATTCGAACTCGAGTGACATATCGATAAGGGATCTGTGGCACAATGGTAGTGCGTCTAACTCTAGATCAGAATTACGATCATGGATTAGGGATACATGGCACAGTGGTAGCGCACTCTAGATCTGTAAGTTGCGTTGTATATTGGGCTTGAGTATAATTTAAAGGCCGCGTAGCATTGGAACTAGAGTGACAATAAGGGATCCGTGGCGAATAGCGAAATGGTAGCGTGTCTGACTCCAGATCAGTAGGTTGCATGTTCGATTCAAATTGGGTTCAAGTTTTTCGTTCACTCTTTTTTTTATCATGGCTTAGGGATCTGTGGGGCAACGGTAGCGCGTCTTACTCCAGATCAGAATGTTGCACGGTCTTTTTCTAACAATGATACCTTTAACCTCGAAATAACTAGAGTGAAAGATTGATTAGGGATCCGTGGCGCAACGGTAGCGCATCTGACTCTAGATTAGAAGGTTGCACGGTCTTTTTCTAACATGACATCTTTAACCTCGACAATTGTATATTAGAAATGGGCATAATTTACAGGCCACGAAGCACTAGAACTAGAGTGACATACTGATAAGGGATCCGTGTCACAATGGTAGCGCACTCTAGGTCAGAAAGTTGCGTTCTATATTGGGCTTGGGTATAATTTAGAGCCCGTAGCATTGGAACTAGAGTAACATATTGATAAGAGATTCGTGGCGCAATGGTAGTGCGTTTGACTCTAGCGCGTCTGACTCCAGATCAGAAGGTTGCACGGTGTTTTTCTAACAATGACATCTTTAACCTCGACATTCTTGGGTTTTATGTCCTAAAACTCATAGTTTGTAAACAAAAACATATTCTATTTTCAATAAAGTTATTATTGTTGTTTATTGAGTAAAGATTGTTATTGAATAAAGTGAACTTTACGATCATTAATCTAAATCCAATAAACTAAGAACACTCTGGCTATAGTATGATTACTTGAACTATATGTAGAGACATATCTATAAGGGATCTGTGGTGCAGTGGTAGCGCGTCTTACCCCAGATCAGAAGATTGCATGTTCGATTCACGTCGAGTTCAAGTTCTTCTTTCCCTCTTTTTCGATCATGGCTTAAGGATCCGTGGGGCAACGGTAGCGCATCTGACTCAAGATCAGAAGGTTGCACGGTCTTTTTCTAACATGACATCTTTAACCTCGATAATTGTATATTGGGCATGGGCATAATTTACGGGCCGCTTAGCACTGGAACTAGAGTGACATACTGACAAGGGATCCGTGCACAATTGTAGCGCACTCTAGATCAGAAAGATGTGTTGTATATTAGGTTTGGGTATAATTTACAGGCTGCGTAGCATTGAAGCTAGAGTGACATATCGATAAAGGATCCGTGGCGCAATGGTAGCGCAGCTGACTCCAGATTAGAAGGCTGCGCCTTCGATTCACGTCGGGTTCAAGTTATAGTTTCCCACTTTTTCGATCATGGCTTAGGGATCCGTGGCACAATGGTAGAGCACTCTAAATCAGAAAGTTGCGTTGTATATTGGGCTTGGGTATAATTTACAGGCCGCGGAGCATTGGAACTTGAGTGACATATCGATAAGGGATTCGTGGCGCAATGGTAGCGCGTCTGACTCAAGATCATAAGGTTGCACGGTCTTTTTCTAACATGACATCTTTAACCTCGATAATTGTATATTGGGCATGGGCATAATTTACGGGCCGCTTAGCACTGGAACTAGAGTGACATACTGACAAGGGATCCGTGCACAATTGTAGCGCACTCTAGATCAGAAAGATGTGTTGTATATTAGGTTTGGGTATAATTTACAGGCTGCGTAGCATTGAAGCTAGAGTGACATATCGATAAAGGATCCGTGGCGCAATGGTAGCGCAGCTGACTCCAGATTAGAAGGCTGCGCCTTCGATTCACGTCGGGTTCAAGTTATAGTTTCCCACTTTTTCGATCATGGCTTAGGGATCCGTGGCACAATGGTAGAGCACTCTAAATCAGAAAGTTGCGTTGTATATTGGGCTTGGGTATAATTTACAGGCCGCGGAGCATTGGAACTTGAGTGACATATCGATAAGGGATTCGTGGCGCAATGGTAGCGCGTCTGACTCAAGATCATAAGGTTGCACGGTCTTTTTCTAACATGACATCTTTAACCTCGATAATTGTATATTGGGCATGGGCATAATTTACGGGCCGCTTAGCACTGGAACTAGAGTGAGATACTGACAAGGGATCCGTGGAACAATGGTAGCGCACTCTAAATTAGAAAGTTGCGTTGTATATTGGGCTTGGGTATAATTTACAGGCTGCGTAGCATTGGAACTAGAGTGACATATCGATAAGGGATCCGTGGCGCAATGGTAGCGCGTCTGACTCCAAGTCAGAAGGTTGCGTGTTCGATTCACGTCGAGTTCCAGTTCTTGTTTCCCACTCTTTCGATCATGGCTTAGGGATCCGTGGGGATATGGTAGCGCGTCTGACTCCAGAACAGAAGGTTGCACGGTCTTTTTCTAATATGACATCTGATCATGGCGTAGGGATCCGTGGCACAATGGTAGCGCACTCTAAATTAGAAAGTTGCGTTGTATATTGGGCTTGGGTATAATTTATAGGCCGAGTAGCATTGGAACTAGATTAACATATCGATAAGGGATCCGTGGCGCAATGGTAGCGCGTCTGACTCCAGATCTAAAGGTTGCGTGTTCGATTCACGTCGGGTTCAAGTTTTTCTCTCCCGATCATGGCTTAGAGATCCGTGGTGCAACGGTAGCGCGTCTGACTCAAGATCAGATGGTTGCACGGTCTTTTTCTAACATGACATCTTTGGGCATGGGCATAATTTACGGGCCACTGGAACAAGAGTGACATACTGACAAGGGATCCGACAGAAGGTTGCACGGTCTTTTTCTAACATGACATCTTTGGGCATGGGCATAATTTACGGGCCACTGGAACAAGAGTGACATACTGACAAGGGATCCGACAGAAGGTTGCACGGTCTTTTTCTAACATGACATCTTTGGGCATGGGCATAATTTATGGGCCACTGGAACAAGAGTGACATACTGACAAGGGATGTGGTAGCGCAATTTAGATCAGAAAGTTGCGTTGTATATTGGGCTTTTGTTTAATTTACAGGCCGCGTAGCATTGGAACTACAGTGATATATCAATAACGGATTCGTGGTACAATGGTAGCGCGTTTGACTCCAGATCAGAAGGTTGCGTGTTTGATTCACGTCGGGTTCCAGTTCTTATTTTCCTCTTTTTCGATCATGGCTTAGGCATCCGTGGGGATACGGTAGCGCGTCTTACTCCAGATCAGAAGGTTGCACGGTCTTTTTCTAACATGATATCTTTAACCTCGATAATTGTATATTGGGCATGGGCATAATTTACAGGCCGCGTAGCACTGGAACTAGAGTGAGATACTGACAAGGGATCCGTGGCACAATGCTAGCGCACTCTAAATTAGAAAATTGCGTTGTATATTGGGCTTGGGTATAATTTACAGGCTACATAGAATTGGAACTAGAGTGACATATCGATAAGGGATCCATGGCGCAATGGTAGCGTGTCTCAAGTTCTTGTTTCCCTCTTTTTCGATCATGGCTTAGAGATCCGTGGGGATACGGTAGCGCGTCTGACTCCAGATCAGAAGGTTGCACGGTCTTTTTCTAACATGACATCTTTAACCTCGATAATTGTATATTGGGCATGGGCATAATGACATACTAACAAGGGATCCGTTGCACAATGGTAGCGCACTCTAAATTAGAAAGTTGCGTTGTATATTGGGCTTGGGTATAATTTACAGGCTGCGTAACATTGGAACTAGAGTGACATATCAATAAGGGATCCGTGGCGCAATGGTATTGTGTCTGACTCCAGATCAGAAGGTTGCGTGTTCGATTAATGGTTGGGTTCAAGTTCTTGTGTCCCACTTTTTTTTATCATGGCTGAGGGATCCGATCCAGATCAGGTTGCACGGTCTCTTTCTAACATGACATCTTTAACGATCATTGTATATTGGGCATGTGCATAATTTACGGGCCGCATAGCACTCTAGGTCAGAAAGTTGCCTTGTATATTGGGCTTGGGTATAATTTATAGTCCACGTAGCATTGAAACTAGAGTAACATATCAATAAGGGATCCGTGGTGTAATGGTAGCGCATTTGACTCTAGATTAGAAGGTTACATGTTCGATTCACGTTGGGTTCAAGTTCTTGTTTCCCACTTTTTTGATCATGGCTTAGGGATCCGTGGCACAACGGTAGACTCCAGATTAGAAGGTTGAACGGTCTTTTTCTAACATGACATCTTTAACCTCAATAATTGTATATTGGGCATGGGCATAATTTACGGGCCGTAGAGCACTCTAGATAAGAAAGTTGCGTTTTATATTGGGCTTTGGTATAATTTACAGTCCACGTAGCATTGAAACTAGAGTGACATATCGATAAGGGATTCGTGGCGTAATGGTAGCGCGTTTGACTTCAGATCAGAAGCTTTGTGTTCGATTCACGTCGGGTTCAAGTTCTTGTTTCCCACTTTTTTTATCATGGCTTAGGGATCTGTGGGGCAATGGTAGTGCGGTCTTTTTCTAACAGGACATCTTCAACCTCGATAATTGTATATTGGGCATGGGCATAATTTACGATACTGGCAAGGGATCCGTGGCACAATGGTAGCGCACTCTAGATCAGAAAGTTGCGTTGTATACTGGGCTTGGGTATAATTTACAGGCCGCGTTAGCATTGGAACTAGAGTGATCAGAAAGTTGTGGTGTATATTGGGCTTGGGTATAATTTACAGGCCGCGTTAGCATTAGAACTAGAGTGACATATCGGTGGCACAATGGTAGCGCACTCTAGATTAGAAAGTTGCGTTGTATATTGGGCTTGGGTATAATTTACAGGCCGCATAGCATTGGAGCTAGAGTGACGTAACGATAAGGGATCTGTGGCGCAATGGTAGCGCGTCTGACTCCAGATCAGAAGGTTGCGTGTTTGATTCACGTCGGGTTCTAGTTTATTGTTTCCCTCTTTTTCGATCATGGCTTAGGGATCTGTGGGGCAACGGTAGCGCGACTCCAGTTCAGAAGGTTGCACGATCTTTTTCTAACATGTTATCTTTAACCTCGATAATTGTATATTGGGCATGAGCATAATTTATGGGCCGTGTAGCACTGGAACTAGAGTGACATACTGACAAGAGATCTGTAGCACAATGGTAGCGCACTCTAGATCAGAAAGTTGCGTTGTATATTTGGCTTGGGTATATTTTACAGGCCACGGCAAGGGATCCGTGGCACAATGGTAGCGCACTCTAGATCAGAAAGTTGCGTTGTATATTGGGCTTGGGTATAATTTACAGGCCGCGTTGGCATTTCGCACTCTAGATCAGAAAGTTGCATTGTATATTGGGCTTGGGTATAATTTACGGGCCGCGTTGGCATTGGAACTAGAGTGATCAGAAAGTTTTGTTGTAGATTGGGCTTGGGTATAATTTATAGGCCGCGTTAGCATTTGAACTAGAGTGATCAGAAAGTTGTGTTGTAGATTGGGCTTGGGTATAATTTGCCGAATTTGCCGCGTTAGCATTGGAACTAGAGTGATCAGAAAGTTGTGTTGTAGATTGGGCTTGGGTTTAATTTACATGTCGCGTTAGCATTGGAACTAGAGTGATCAGAAAGTTGTGTTGTAGATTGGGCTTGGGTTTCATTTACAGGTCGCGTTAGCATTGGAACTAGAGTGATCAGAAAGTTCTATTGTAGATTGGGCTTGGGTATAATTTATAGGCAGCGTTAGCATTGGAACTAGAGTGACATATGGATAAGGGATCTGTGGCGCAATAGTAGCGCGTCTGACAACAGATCAGAAGGTTGCGTGTTTGATTCACGTCGGGTTCAAGTTTATTGTTTCCCTCTTTTTCGATCATGGCTTAGGGATCCGTAGGGCAACGGTAGCACGTCTGAATCCAGATCAGAAGGTTGCACAGACTTTTTCTAACATGACATCTTTAACCTCGATAATTGTATATTGGGCATGGGCATAATTTACGGGCCGCGTAGCACTGGAATAGAGTGACATACTGACAAGGGATCCGTGCCACAATGGTAGCGCACTCTAGATAGGAAAGTTGGGTTGTATATTGGGCTTGGGTATAATTCACAGGCCACGTAGCATTGGAACTAGAGTGACATATTAATAACGGATTCGTAGCGCAATGGTAGTGCATCTGACTCTAGATCAGAAGGTTGCGTGTTCGATTCACGTCGGGTTCAAGTTATTGTTTCCTTCTTTTTTGATCATGGCTTAGGGAGCCGTGGGGATACAGTAGCGCGACTGACTCCAGATCAGAAGGTTGCACGGTCTTTTTCTAACATGGCATCTTTAACCTTGATAATTGTATATTGGGCATGGCCATAATTTACAGGCCGCGTAGCACTGGAACTAGAGTGACATACTGACAAGGGATCCGTGGCACAATGGTAGCGCACTCTAAATTAGAAAGTTGCGTTGTATATTGGGCTTGGGTATAATTTATAGGCTGTAGCATTGGAACTAGAGTGACATATTGATAAGGGATCCATGGCGCAATGGTAGCGCGTCTGACTTTAGATCAGAAGGTTGCGGCTTAGGGATTCATGGGGATACGGTAGCGCGTCTGACTCCAAATCAGAAGGTTGCACGATCTTTTTCTAACAAGACATCTTTAACGCACTCTAAATCAGAAAGTTGCGTTGTATATTGGGCTTGGGTATAATTTACAGGCTGCGTAACATTGGAACAAGAGTGACATATTGATAAGGGATCCGTGGCGTAATAGTAGCGCGTCTGACTCCAGATCAGAAGGTAGAACTTGGGTTCAAGTTCTTGTTTCCCACTTTTTTTATCATGGCTGAGGGATCCGTGGCACAACTCCAAATCAGGATGTTGCACGGTCTTTTTCTAATATGACATCTTTAACCTCGATAATTGTATATTGGGCATACGATCTTTTTCTAACATGACATCTTTAACCTCGATAATTGTATGTTGGGCATACGATCTTTTTCTAACATGACATCTTTAACCTCGATAATTGTATGTTGGGCATACGATCTTTTTCTAACATGACATCTTTAACCTCGATAATTGTATATTGGGCATATAGTCTTTTTCTAACATGACATCTTTAACCTCGATAATTGTATATTGGGCATGGGCATAATTTACGGGCCGAGTCCACTCTAGATCAGAAATTTGCGTTGTATATTGGACTTGGGTATAATTTACAGACCGCGAAGCATTGGAACTAGAGTGACATATCGGTAAGGGATCTGTGGCGCAATGGTAGCGCGTCTGACTCCAGATCAGAAGGTTGCGTCTTTGATTCACGTCGGGTTCATGTTCTTGTTTCCCACTTTTTTGATCATGGCTTAGGGATCCGTGGCACAACTCCATTTCAGAAGGTTGCACGGTCTTTTTCTAGCATGACATCTTTAACCTCGATAATTGTATATTGGGCATGGGCATAATTTACGGGCCAGAGCACTCTAGATCAGAAAGTTGCGTTGTATATTTCGCTTGGGTATAATTTACAGTCTGTGTAGTATTGGTACTAGAGTGACATATTGATAAGGGATCCGTGGTGCAATGGTAGTGCGTCTGACTCCAGATTAGAAAGTTGCGTGTTCGATTCACGTCGGGTTCATGTTCTTGTTTCCTAGTTTTTGTATCATGGCTTAGGGTGGCACAACGGTAGCGCGTCTGACTCCAGATTAGAAGGTTGCACGGTCTTTTTCTAACATGACATCTTTAACCTCGATAATTGTATATTGGGCATGGGCATAATTTACGGGCCGCGTAGCACCGGAACTAGAGTGACATACTGACAAGGGATCTGCGCCACAATGGTAGTGCACTCTAGATTAGAAATTTGCGTTGTATATTGGGCTTGGGTATAATTTAACGGCCACGTAGCATTGGAACTAGAGTGACATATTGATAAGGGATCTGTGGTGCAATGGTAGTGCATCTGACTCCAGATCAAAAGGTTGTGTGTTCGATTCACGTCGAGTTCAAGTTCTTGTTTCCCAATTTTTTTATCATGGCTGAGGAAAGTTGCGTTGTATATTGGGCTTGGGTATAATTTACAGTCCGCGAAGCATTGGAACTAGAGTGACATATCGGTAAGGGATCCGTGGCGCAATGGTAGCGCGTTTGACTCCAGATCCGAAGGTTGCGTCTTCGATTCACGTCGGGTTCATGTTCTTGTTTCACACTTTTTTTATCATGGCTTAGGGATCTGCGGCACAACTCCAGATCAGAAGGTTGCACGGTCTTTTTCTAGCATGACATCTTTAACCTCGATAATTGTATATTGGGCATGGGCATAATTTACGGGCCAGAGCACTCTAGATCAGAAAGTTGCGTTGTATATTTCGCTTGGGTATAATTTACAGTCCGCGTAGTATTGGAACTAGAGTGACATATTGATAAGGGATTCGTGGTGTAATGGCAGTGTGTCTGACTCCAGATTAGAAGGTTGCTTGTTCGATTCACGTCGGGATCAAGTTCTTCTTTCCCACTTTTTTTATATCACGGCTTAGGGATCCGTGGCACAACGGTAGCGCGTCTGACTCCAGATTAGAGGTTGCACGGTCTTTTTCTAACATGACATCTTTAACCTCGATAATTGTATATTGGGCATGGGCATAATTTACGGGCCGCATAGCACGGGAACTAGAGTGACATACTGACAAGGGATACGTGCAACAATGGTAGTGCACTCTAGATCAGAAAGTTGCGTTGTATATTGGGCTTGGGTATAGCTTAACGGCCACGTAGCATTGGAACTAGAGTGACATATTGATAAGGGATCTGTGGTGCAATGGTAGTGCATCTGACTCCCATCACAAGGTTGTGTGTTCGATTCACGTCGGGTTCAAGTTCTTGTTTCCCAATTTTTTTATCATGGCTGAGGAAAGTTGCGTTGTATATTTTTTTATCATGACTGAGGAAAGTTGCGTTGTATATTTCGCTTGGGTATAATTTACAGTCCACGTAGCATTGGAACTAGAGTGACAAATCGATAAGGGATTTGTGGCGCAATGGTAGCGCGTCTGACTCCAGATCAGAAGGTTGCGTGTTCGACTTTTTTTATCATGGCTTAGGGATCCGTGGCACAACTCCAGATCAGAAGGTTGCACGGTCTTTTTCTAACATTACATCTTTAAGGCCGCAGAGCACTCTAGATTAGAAAGTTGCGTTGTATATTTCGCTTGGGTATAATTTATAGTCCGCGTAGCATTGGAACTAGAGTGACATATTGATAAGGGATCCGTGGCTCAATGATAGTGCGTCTGACTCCAGATCAGAAGGTTACGTGTTCGATTCACTTCGGGTTCAAGTTCTTGTTGCCCACATTTTCGATCATGGCTTAGGGATCCGTGGAACAACGGTAGCGCGTCTGACTCCAGATCAGAAGGTTGCACGGTCTTTTTCTAACATGACATCTTTAACCTCGATAATTGTATATTGGGCATGGACATAATTTACGGGCCGAGTGCACTCTAGATCAGAAATTTGCGTTGTATATTGGACTTGGGTATAATTTACAGTCCGCGAAGCATTGGAACTAGAGTGACATATCGGTAAGGGATCCGTGGCGCAATGGTAGCGCGTCTGACTCCAGATAAGAAGGTTGCGTCTTCGATTCATGGGTTCATGTTCTTGTTTCCCACTTTTTTTATCATGGCTTAGGGATCCGTGGCACAACTCCAGATCAGAAGGTTGCACGGTCTTTTTCTAACATTACATCTTTAAGGCCGCAGAGCACTCTAGATTAGAAAGTTGCGTTGTATATTTCGCTTGGGTATAATTTGCAGTCCACGTAGCATTGGAACTAGAGTGACATATTGATAAGGGATCCTTGGCGCAATGGTAGCGCGTCTGACTCCAGATCAGAAGGTTGCACGGTCTTTTTCTAACATGACATCTTTAACCTCGATAATTGTATATTGGGCATGGGCATAATTTACGGGCCGCGTAGCACGGGAACTAGAGTGACATACTGACAAGGGATCCGTGCCACAATGGTAGTGCACTCTAGATCAGAAAGTTGCGTTGTATATTGGGCTTGGGTATAATTTAACGGCCACGTAACATTGGAACTAGAGTGACATATTGATAAGGGATCTGTGGTGCAATGGTAGTGCATCTGACTCTACATTAGAAGGTTGTGTGTTCGATTCACGGCGAGTTCAAGTTCTTGTTTCCCAATTTTTTTATCATGGCTGAGGAAAGTTGCGTTGTATATTTCGCTTGGGTATAATTTACAGTCCACGTAGAATTGGAACTAGAGTGACATATCGATAAGGGATTTGTGGCGCAATGGTAGCGTGTCTGACTCCATATCAGAAGGTTGCGTGTTCGATTCACGTTGGGTTCAAGTTCTTGTTTCCCACTTTTTTTTATCATGGCTTAGGGATCCGTGGCACAACTCCAGATCAGAAGGTTGCACGGTCTTTTCTAACATGACATCTTTAAGGCCGCAGAGCACTCTAGATTAGAAAGTTGCGTTGTATATTTCGCTTGGGTATAATTTATAGTCCGCGTAGCATTGGAACTAGAGTGACATATTTATAAGGGATCTGTGGCGCAATGGTAGCGCGTCTGACTCCAGATCAGAAGGTTACGTGTTCGATTCACTTCGGGTTCAAGTTCTTGTTGCCCACATTTTCGATCATGGCTTAGGGATCCGTGGAACAACGGTAGCGCGTCTGACTCCAGATCAGAAGGTTGCACGGTCTTTTTCTAACATGACATCTTTAACCTCGATAATTGTATATTGGCCATGGGCATAATTTACGGGTCGAGTGCACTCTAGATCAGAAATTTGAGTTGTATATTGGACTTGGGTATAATTTACAGTCCCCGAAGCATTGGAACTAGAGTGACATATCGGTAAGGGATCCGTGGCGCAATGGTAGCGCGTTTGACTCCCGATCAGAAGGTTGGGTGTTCGATTCACGTCGGTTTCAAGTTCTTGTTTCCCATTTTTTTGATCATGGCTTAGGGATCCGTGGCACAACTCCAGATCAGAAGGTTGCACGGTCTTTTTCTAGCATGACATCTTTAACCTCGATAATTGTATATTGGGCATGGGCATAATTTACGGGCAGATCAGAAAGTTGCGTTGTATATTTCGCTTGGGTATAATTTACAGTCCACGTAGAATTGAAACTAGAGTGACATATTGATAAGGGATTCGTGTTGCAATGGTAGCGCGTTTGACTCCAGATCAGAAGGTTGCATGTTCGATTCACGTCGGGTTCAAGTTCTTGTTTCCCACTTTTTTATCACGGCTTAGGGATCCGTGGCACAACGGTAGCGCGTCTGACTCCAGATTAGAAGGTTGCACGGTCTTTTTCTAACATGACATCTTTAACCTCGATAATTGTATATTGGGCATGGGCATAATTTACGGGCCGCGTAGCGGGAACTAGAGTGACATATTGACAAGGGATCCGTGCCACAATGGTAGCGCACTCTAGATCAGAAGGTTGCGTTGTATATTGGGCTTGGGTATAATTTACAAGCCACGTACTATTGGAATTAGAGTGGCATATCGATAACGGATCCGTGGTGCAATGGTAGTGTATCTTACTTCAGATCCGAAGGTTGTGTGTTCTATTCACGTCGGGTTCAAGTTCTTGTTTCCCAATTTTTTTATCATGGCTGAGGAAAGTTGCGTTGTATATTTCGCTTGGGTATAATTTACAGTCCGCGTAACATTGGAACTAGAGTGACATATCGATAAGGGATCTGTGGTGCAATGGTAGCGCTTCTGACTCCAGATCAGAAGGTTGCGTGTGCGATTCACGTTGGGTTCAAGTTCTTGTTCCTACTTTTTCGATCATGGCTTAGGGATCTGTGCCACAATGGTAGCGCACTCTAGATCAGAAAGTTGCGTTGTATATTAGGCTTGGGTATAATTTAAAAGCCACGTACCATTGGAACTAGAGTGAAATATCGATAACGGATCCGTGGTGCAATGGTAGTGCATTTTACTCCAGATCGAAAGGTTGTGTGTTCTATTCACGGGTTCAAGTTCTTGTTTCCCAATTTTTTTATCATGGCTGAGGAAATTTGCGTTGTATATTTCGCTTGGGTATAATTTACAGTCCGCGTAACATTGGAACTAGAGTGAGACATTGATAAGGGATCCGTGGCGCAATGGTAGCGCGTCTGACACCAGATCAGAAGGTTGCGTGTTCGATTCACGTCGGGTTCAAGTTCTTGTTCCCATTTTTTCGATCATGGCTTAGGGATCCGTGGCACAACTCTAGATCAGAAGGTTGCACGGTCTTTTTCTAACATGACATCTTTAAGGCCGCAGAGCACTCTAAATTAGAAAGTTGGGTTGTATATTTCGCTGGGGTATAATTTACCGTCCGTGTAGCATTGGAACTAGAGTGACATATTGATAAGGGATCCATGGCGCAATGGTAGTGTGTCTGACTCCAGATCAGAAGGTTGTGTGTTTGATTCACTTCGAGTTCAATTTCTTGTTGCCCACATTTTCGATCATGGCATAGGGATCCGTGGAACAACGGTAGCGCGTCTGACTCCAGATCAGAAGGTTGCACGGTCTTTTTCTAACATGACATCTTTAACATCGATGATTGTATATTGGGCATGGGCATAATTTACGGGCCGAGTGCACTCTAGATCAGAAAGTTGCGTTGTATATTGGGCTTGGGTATAATTTACAGTCCGCGAAGCATTGGAATTAGAGTCAAATATCGGTAAGGGATCCGTGGCGCAATGGTAGCGCGTCCGACTGCAGATCAGAAGGTTGCGTGTTCGATTCACGTCGGGTTCAAGTTCTTGTTTCCCACTCTTTCAATCATGGCTTAGGGATCCGTGGGTATACGATAGCGCGTCTGACTCCAGAACAGAAGGTTGTGTTGTATATTGGGCTTGGGTATAATTTACAGGCCACGAAGCATTGGAATTAGAGTCACATATCGGTAAGGGATCCGTGGCGCAATGGTAGCGCGTCTGACTCCAGATCAGAAGGTTGCGTGTTCGATCCCGTACAACTCCAGATTAGAAGGTTGCACGGTCTTTTTCTAGCATAACATCTTAAACCTCGATAATTGTATATTGGGCATGGGCATAATTTACGGGGCAGAGCACTCTAGATCAGAAAGTTGCGTTGTATATTTCGCTTGTGTATAATTTACAGTCCGCGTAGCATTGGAACTAGAGTGACATATCGATAAGGGATCCGTGGCGCGTCTAACTCCAGATCAGAAGGTTGCATGTTCGATTCACGTTGGGTTCAAGTTCTTGTTCCCACTTTTTCGATCATGGCTTAGGGGTCCGTGCCACAATGGTAGCGCACTCTAGATCAGAAAGTTGCGTTGTATATTGGACTTGGGTATAATTCACAGGCCGCGAAGCATTGGAATTAGAGTCACATATCGGTAAGGGATCCGTGGCGTAATGGTAGCGCGTCTGACTCCAGATTAGAAGGTTGCGTGTTCGATTCACGTCGGGTTCATGTTCTTGTTTCCCACTTTTTTAATCATGGCTTAGGGATCCGTGGCACAACTCCAGATTAGAAGGTTGCACGGTCTTTTTCTAGCATGACATCTTTAACCTCGATAATTGTATATTGGGCATGGGCATAATTTATTGGGTAGAGCACTCTAGATCAGAAAGTTGCGTTGTATATTTCGCTTGTGTATAATTTACAGTCCGCGTAGCATTGGAACTATAGTGACATATCGATAAGGGATCCGTGGCGCAATGGTAGCGCGTCTGACTCCAGATCAGAAGGTTGCGTGTTCGATTCAGTTGGGTTCAAGTTCTTGTTCCCACTTTTTCGATCATGGCTTAGGGATCCGTGCCACAATGGTAGCGCATTCTAGATCAGAAAGTTGCGTTGTATATTGGGCTTGGGTATAATTTACAGGCCGCGAAGCATTGGAATTAGAGTCACATATCGGTAAGGGATCCGTGGCGCAATGGTAGCGCGTCTCACTCCAGATCAAAAGGTTGCGTGTTCGATTCACGTCGGGTTCATGTTCTTGTTTCCCACTTTTTTAATCATGGCTTAGGGATCCGTGGCACAACTCAAGATTAGAAGGTTGCACGGTCTTTTTCTAGCATGACATCTTAAACCTCGATAATTGTATATTGGGCATGGGCATAATTTACGGGCCGCAGAGCACTCTAGATCAGAAAGTTGCGTTGTATATTTCGCTTGTGTATAATTTACAGTCCACGTAGCATTGGAACTAGAGTGACATATCGATAAGGGATCCGTGGCACAATGGTAGCGCGTCTGACTCCAGATCAGAAGGTTGCATGTTCGATTCACGTTGGGTTCAAGTTCTTGTTCCCACTTTTTCGATCATGGCTTAGGGATCCGTGCCACAATGGTAGCGCACTCTAGATCAGAAAGTTGCGTTGTATATTGGACTTGGGTATAATTCACAGGTCGCGAAGCATTGGAATTAGAGTCACATATCGGTAAGGGATCCGTGGCGCAATGGTAGCGCGTCTGACTCCAGATCAGAAGGTTGCATGTTCGATTCACGTCGGGTTCATGGTCTTGTTTCCCACTTTTTTAATCATGGCTTAGGGATCCGTGGCACAATTCCAGATTAGAAGGTTGCACGGTCTTTTTCTAGCATGACATCTTTAACCTCGATAATTGTATATTGGGCATGGGCATAATTT